>NW_027466056.1:3855000-4455000 GCF_046127955.1 Nelusetta ayraudi
GGGCGAGCGTCGACAAATTGCTTTCCCCCACCGGTCCCCCCCCCCCCCACACACCCCCGCCCCCCCGTTTGTTTGCTCGTGGCGTCGCAGGTGCAGCTGCTCGGCCGCTTCTTTCTTTGTGTTGGGCCATACGGCTCCCGTTCAAGGCCTGGAGATGAGATTTAAAAAAAAAAAAGGAAAAAGAAATTATATATTTATGAAGAGAGAGAGAGAGAAAGAAAGAAGGCAAAGAAGTCCTTTATGGCTCCACCTGCGGCTGTGGCTCTGATTGGTGGTGCACACTGCCGGGGAGAGACGGCCACATTAGCGGCGGCGCCTGTGTGGATCTCCTGATTGTCTCGGTTGTCAGTGTTTTAAGGTGCAGCGGGTTGGCACTCAGTCCGCCCCAAAAAAACAAAAAAAAAAACATTTGGACAGAGGTTTTATTTCGCTTTTATGGCCCCGAGAAGGACGTAGAGAGTACATTTCAAAAACAAAAAGAACCCATTCGCACTCTGGTCTGTATTTATTAGTTTTTTGGTGCTTCCTTGTTTTTTTGTCAAGTCTGAATGGTGCAAGGAGAGACGTCTTTCCCTCACTTGTTGAGGCTGATCCGCCTTCTTTGGCAAAACGGCCATTTGTGATGTCACAAAGGGCCGAGCGTCAGGGAGTAACGCGACGACGAAAAAGTCCTCCGTTGGCCGCAGACACAGAAGAAGTGGAGTCTGGTTGCAGGTGGGAAAACGATGGGATTGGCCGTCCTTGCAGCAGCAGCAGCAGCAGCAGCAGCAGCAGCAGCAGCAGCAGCAGTCAATGTAAAGCGCAATGCAAACTCAACCTGGACGATGCAGCTTGGCAGATTGACAGGAGCCTCGACCATCTGCTGGGCTCGGGCGTCGCCCGGCGAGTGTTTTTCCGCTCGGACTCCGCTCGGTCAGATAATTAGGCAAGGGATGTCTTCCGTACGGCCCCTCCCCCTCCCCCTCCCCCTCCTCCCCCTCCCCCGGCGTCACGCCGTGCGCAATTGAGTTCAAGGGGACGGAGGTAATTGAGAGGGTAGGGATGGCACCTGACAGGCACCGATGGCTCCGATGATGACTTTAATCAGGCTGCTTAATGGAATTTCTTCAGGCATGTACAAACGCTCCCGGTGTTCATCAGCGAACCAACCGTTTTTTATTTTCATCATTATTATGATTTATTTCTACGCCGCCGCTGCCCACCCTTCCCCTCCCACTTAATGCCACCCCCTCTCGCTCCACGCCCGTGTTTGCCCTGTAATTACCGATCGTGTTCCCTTCCCTTTAATTATTATTTTTTTTTATAACTTTTTCACGCTTTCACTCGACTAATTTGCCTTTTCCCAGCGTGTGACTCATTGCATTGGGACAATAGAAGGCAGCTCGCATGAATCGTGCATAGCGCAACAATTGCCCAGGTGTGATCCTGTTGATTGTCAAGGACTCAATTATCCTAAGGTGTGTATATGCGTGTGTGTGTATACACACAATATATATATGTATATATGTACCCACACACATATACATACACAAATATTAGGGATGAACTGATTTTTTTTTACAAAACGAGCAGAGTACAAGTACTTGCATTTCAGTACTCACCCATACCAAGTACTTCGTTAGGCTGTTGCACATTATAGAATTACTTCAATTTTTTTAAATTTATTTATTTGAACCACATTACTCAGCATGACTTTCAAGAACATGGGTTGACTGTCAAAAGTGTCGCTGCAGTACAAACAGAAATTTAACAAAATTGTCACATGCATACACACACAACTGGTGTCTGTGTCGTGGTATCGGCATCCCTCACACACACACACACACACACACACACACACATACACACACACACACACACACACACACACACACACACACCTCTTATATGTTTATATTAGTGGTGGGATCAAATAAATTATTGCCATTGTAATTAATTATTCATAATTAATTGTATTTTAATCGCATATCAATATTTGAGTTGGGAACAGAGGTTTTGAAGTACTTCAATAGGTTTTTAAGGTATCTGTACTTTACTTGAAGGATTCTTTCATTCAACTTTTTATTTTACTGCCTACATTTCTCCACAAATAGCTGTATTTTCTCCTTCCTATTAAAAAAAATATGCCTCATAGTTTTGCGTTTATAAGTATTTAAAATAATTTACGTTAAAATAAATTCACTTCTTATAGTTGTTGTGCCTTGAAATGGAGCTGTTTGAACTATGCTGGTGAGTAGTTTAATTTAAAAAAAACTGGATCATGTTGGAGATTATCTGAGAGTGCCTCAGCTCTGGGGTCACTGTTTTACACACTTTCAGTACAAGGAAGATGAAAATGTAGAAAATAACATTGGCTATTGTTAATAAAGTGTAAACATCTAATAGTGATTCATTGGTCAGAACTATGACTGATTACAGTTTGGTTGCTACTGAAAGTCGCAAAGCTGGTAAAAAAAATATCCAGATGCTCATGCTCGACCTCTGGTCGGTTCACTCCAGATTATTCAAAAATCACAACTTTTGAATTTTTTTCAAAATGATCAACAAATATATTGTTTCATTAATGGCCACAAACATTTTACTTAGATACAGAACTTCAGAATTTCAGAACTTCAGTACTATGAGTAGATTAGTTGAATCTGTACTTTTACCGGGACAAGTATCTGTAGTTTTTCTTCATTAGAGAATGTAGTTGGCGACTCTGCTTGGTGGTATTTGGCGCTTTGACGTTCTTGCTAGCTCCGGTGCTGGTACTAGCTGCTTCGTGTTTCGCATTCAGGTGGTACCGGAGGCTTGAATAACTGCGGTGGAATGCAAATTTGTTGTGGCACCATTTGCAAAGAACAGCGCTCTCATCCAGGCTTCCACAGGTAACTTGCTAGCCCAACTAATACTACTACTACTACTACTCCAATTTCTGCTTCTCTAACTCCACTCAGTGCGTCGCTATAATCCGTATTGTCGGAAACTCGTTCCGTGTTGTTTAGAGAATAATAAAATAAAACGCAATACATTTTTTAACGCCATCATTTTTTTTTTAACGGTGTCATTTTTTTGTGCTTTATCAAATTAATGTGATAATGTTCCAACCCCAATATATATACTAGGTGGTTTTACCAGAAATGGATCACGGAGTAGCGGAGAGCAAACTCTGACGTGGTGAACATTCAGGTCACGTGACCTGGTCGGGACCAAACTACTTTGCGTAGCCTCGTTAGCTTGCATCTCATCACCTCGCGGGAAAGGCGGTGCGATTCCCGCGATAGTTCCCGAAAATGGAATTTTGTATTGTTTGGAGTAGTTTTTTTTTTAGGGTTTAAAAATATTACACAGCGCTTTGCTTTGATGCTGCGCCAGCAGCCGGCTTTACTATTCGCGACCAACTGTGAAGTCGACGCGCCGTGTCCAGCTTGCACCAATTTAACTTCAAACAAACAAACCCGTCGCATTCCGACGAGAAACAGAGCCGAGGAATAGGCGGCGGCGGCCAAGGCGGAGACTTTAATGCCATCTGCCGATTCAACATCCCCACTGTGTGCTTTTGTTTCTGCTAATTTAATTAGTCAGAAGACATCTTTTTCCACTTGTACAACACAATTGTGACATAATGTGTCCACGAAGGAGGCCACCAACTGCCGCTACTGGGGCTTTCAGCGTCACTTTTTACCTCACAACTCCTGTATTTCCCATTTGATACCCTTTGACAAGCAGAAAAAGTACAATTTACATTTAAACGTGTGACGATATGAAGCCACGCATTGTGCGTCCTGCCTACGTCTGTGCCGTGCCGGGATTTCGGGCCCCGATCCGAGCGACGCTAATACCGACACGGGCCGACCTGACGGGGATTGTGCACCTGTTTCACTGTAAGCTACGAACGCTGTGTGCGGAACGTTTCGTCCTGCTCCCACCCTGCGTGCCTGTGTGTGTGTGTGTGTGAGAGAGAGAGAGAGAGAGAGAGAGAGAGAGAGAAATGAGTGGGATAAGCTGACATGCGCGCACGTGCTCAGATGCACGGCGGGTGGTACGCGTGATCAAAGCGGAAAGGTATTCCCGCCGCACATTTCATGTTTTATTTAGGCCATTGAATGTCACGCACCCCCAGCGCCCCCCCAAACCTCAAACACCCCCTGCTGCCACCCCCTCTATGTTTCGCTTGCATGGCCCTCTCTTCCACCGTGCATGCCGGGGCCTCACGCTTATGTTTGGCCTTTTGCGACAAATGGCCGCCCGTTGATCCGGAGCCGCGCTAATCCTGGTGTTTGATAAGCGGTGGGATGGAGCCCGGTGGCGCCTCACTCACTCACTCACTCACTCACTCACTCGCTCCTCTCCAGTAAAAAAAACCAACAAGATTTGCAGACGTTAAATCACAGCATGAATGAGACGGTTTTTGGCTGATAAATCACATTTGTGTTGTTGTTTTTTTTTTTTATACTTTTTATTTTGATGACTTGTCACAGTTCATTATAAGTTTGTATGTACATGAACATGAACATGTTGAAAGTATTGCTGGTATTACATATTATTTATCCTTATTTGCATTTATTTTGCACTCTATGTGTATTTGCATATATAAAAAAACACATCAGTTGCTGTTTGATGCAAGTGTGTGTGTGTGTATTTACACACACACACAACACACATTTGTTTTCAATTGCGGTTTGATGCAAGATAAGACGTTTTCAAACAATGTTTTACATTTTCTTTTTTTTCTTTTTTCTCTTTTTACCAGCAGCATGTGTTGCCATAAGAAAGAGAAAGATAAGCCTCCGACATCTCCCACAATGCACCTCACACAGGGGTGTCTGGGCCTTTTTCTCCCTTTACGCTCTTGTTTTTTTTTTGTTTTCTTTCAAGGCAGGCACTTATTTTATTTATTTATTTTTTTTGTCACCTGGAGCCAGATTTCCTCTCCGCTTTGCCGCACCTGTCGAACAAAAAAAAAGAAAAAAGAAAGAAGTCAAAGCCCGATCACACGACGCCGGCTCCTTCTGTACAACCTTCTATGCACCCGCTGCAATTCCTGCCCTCTGATCACCTCCTGTAAGCCGTGCCGCTTCTTCTCCCGCCGAGTTTTTTCCCCTCTCCTTTGCTTTTCCCTCTTAGTAGTCTATTTTTTGCTTTTCTGAAAGCTGTTAAATAGCAGCTTTAATGCGCTCCGCCGAATATTATCCGCCTTGCAGGGTCACTCATTTCTCTTCAAAGACGGAGACAGAGAGACAGAGAGTGTGTGTGTGTGTGTGTGTGTGTGTGTGTGTGTGTGAGAGAGAGAAAAAACAGGCTCTGGATTTGCAATTAGATGCTCCATTGTCATTAGTCAAATTGGCCTCTCAGGAGGTGCGCGGCTTGTTTGAAAGGGCACGATAAGGCCGGCGTGTGGGCGGCTTTGTGCTTGTGCGTTCATACTTTTCACATTTACAGGGGCCAAAAAAAAGAAGAGAAAAAAAAAAAACTCTGCCCGTCGCGTCCCCCTACCTGCGCCGCCGCGCTCTTCTCCTCTCCTCTCCTCTCCTTCCACTTTATTTTTTTCATCGTTTTTTTGCCCGCTTTCAAAGCGTCATGACAGAAATCCTGGCTAAAAGGAATCAGACCGCACGCCGGGAGATCGCTCCCGATAATGAAATGGTGGGAGGTAGAAAAACTCATTTTCTCACTCGCGTGCATACGTGCGCGTGAGAGAGCAGGCGACACATGCTAATGTGGCTATTGGAACTGGCGCTCAATTGCAGTCGACGTCGGGGAGAAAATAAAGAAGGAGCCGTTTTTTTGATTCCAGCTGGGGAGATTTATTTTTATTTTCATCCAAAAGAATAAAGTTTGCCGCATGGCTCAGCCCCGACAAGATGGACTCGTCACGACAGCGAGGCTATTGTTCTCCAACTGTCCTCCCCCCTGACTGACAGCTCGCTTGTGCTCGGACAATAGCAGAAAAAATAAAAGGCTGGAGTGTGGGAGTGCTTGTTAAAAAAAAAAAAAAAAAAAGGAAGCGAAATGGGGCCTGTGGAAGATGGGCGGGGCCTACACCAGGAGCGCTGCACCATGCGCTGTTCCTCGAGGTTCAAATGGCAGAAGATGGGCTCCCCACTTTTCCCGCTCTCTTTCCTCGCGGGGAACAGATGGAGACGGTGAGCCGCGACGGCGCCGGAGACGTTTTGTTCTTTGAAAAGCCAACACACGCTGCGAGAAGTGCCGAGCCAAAAAAAAGGTTGAAAGTGTCGAACCTGAAGTCACGAGACTTCAACAAAAACTGATAAAGGCAGATTATACATTAAATATCTCATTAACGTCAGATGAAAAAGCTTTTTTTTTCCAATTTTTCCTTTTTTTTTTTCATCATCTTCCAGGTCCAAAATCTTGCAGATTTAGATTTCAAACCTGGATTGTTTCCTGGCCGGTCGGAATATCACACACACACACACACACACACACACACACACTGTGGTTTAGCTGTGACAATAGGAGTTCAATACCAGTTGGAAGTGATGTTACGATAACCAGTCGGCTTAAGTGGTCAAAATTATAATTAGCCAGCAAAAAAATGGAGTGACAACATTGGTCCAATCGATAGGAGTTCGACCCCCACCCTCCTCAATTATGTATCATAATTGCGATTATTCTTCTGGATTTTTTTATCTGCCCATGTCTGCCGTCCTCACCTTCTGGCAGCAACACAAACCTGTTTTTTTTTAAAATTATTATTATTTTATTTAAATGTGGATTCGCTACCCCGCGACGCCCCCCCAGTGTTCGCCCACCTGTTCCAGGCCGGGAACGACGGGATCAAGTCGGCGCCGTGGACCTCGTTTGCCACATTAAAGTGTGTTAACAGGGGGAATTAGCGGCAAATGAAACCGCCGGAGATCCCCCGACTCATCTTGCCGCCAAGACGCTATTATAGGCTCCACATAAATGTGTGAGGTACCATGGGAGGGGGCGGGTTATTGAATTATGCCAAAATTAAACCATTAGCAGGGAGGAATCAATCCAGCCGAGCAGAAGCGGCAAAGAGGAGAGGAGCGCGGCCTCGTGTCGCTAGGAAGGTACGCTGCTGCGGTCTCTGCGCGCTGCTCCGCGGCCTGGATCTTACGAGGAGAAGCGAAAGGGAAGAAAAAGTGCCTCGGCTTACAGGTTGAACTGCAGTGAAAGAATGCATTCAAAAGGCGCAAGAGATTCTTCCCGCCGTGGATGTAATAACCTTTGGAGGCGCCACGTAAAAAATTCCGCTGCTGCAAAATAAAGAGGGTTTAACAAGGCGGCCGAGGAAGACCAAGGCCCCCCGATCTGGCACTTCAGAGTGACATTCTCCTCTTTTTTTGAACTGCTATCACAGGTTCAAAGGGAGCTTGATCTTAACCTACAGCACACGTGACGAGGGCGCCAGCCAAAGGGCAATTGAGCGGACGAAGGTGCATAACCAGGAGGTATCCACAGGTGGCGATGCTGTAGGAAGTCTATTAAAAGGGATTGTTTGCAACTAAACCAAATAAGGATGTGCTAGCTATTCATAATATGACGCAATTCCAAGCGTAGGCTGATAAAAAATACAAGGTCAGGAATAAATAATAAATGCTACGCAATGGAAATTGCAGGAGAAAAGGACCAAAAGAGATGCTCACATCCAATCACAGGCCTCACACTGCACTAACTATTCAAAATGCGGTGTTGGCAACACTGCCCAGTGTGTGGGCGAAGACCAGACTTTTTTTCGCTTATGAATAATAACAACGATATATTTTTGAAGCGAGGGAACATTTTTTTAAATAAATATTCTTACCGCCAAGGTCAGCTTAGGACAAATACAATGAAAGCTGCAACCGCGGCTGTTTCACTCCTCGGGAAGTTTAAAATTGTTGCAAGCTTCTATTTTGAAATTTGGAGGCGTGACCTCTGTGACCTTTGTCCGAAGGAGTTTCACAAGGTTCCTGACCTGCAATGGAAATCATAAACGTAGCTCTGCAAGCTAGCTTGGGCGTTTTACTCATGGCCGATCATTTGACATGTTGCTTTTGAGGAGCAGAGAACCGAGGGTAATATTTGCAGGAGATTGGGCCGCCTCGCCGTAAGTGCACTCTTGAGTAACAACATCAGCGTCGACCCTTTATTCCACCAAAACCTTCACAATTAAAAAAAAAAAGCCCTCGACACAAACCCCCAGTGAAATTTGAGTCGGAGCCTGGTGAAATTAAGCATCGGGATCGAGATAATTACACAGCGCCGTCTCACAAAACATCCACTTGTGCTCTGAGAAAAATAAATAAACTTAAAAAAAAAAAAAAAAAAAAAACGGAAATGGCTTTTAAATGGAAAAACTTGATTTCAGAAAGAGGGTAATGTTTCTGTGGCGTGGAAATTGGGGTCCCTGTGGGTTTCTGACTTAATGTGAGGATTCAAATAATCAATTTGTGCCACCGAGATTACTTACGTGGTAATAATTAAAGCCAGGGAAGCTATTATCATCACAAGAGCCGAGATACCCGCAGTGATATCTTGGAGGGACCTATTTTTTTTTTTTACAACACATGGCTTGCTTCCTTTTAATTACTTTTTTTTTCGTGAGAGCAATTTTTTTTTTTCTTACACTGAGTTGTTTTGGAGCTTTGGAATGCAGACGATGTGAAAAGCCAAAACATATAATTCACGTCTCTTGCCGATATGTCAGTCAGGATACCGGGCCTTTTTGCAAAGGCACCGGATAAAGTCGGCTCTGTAAAAGTCGTCTACCTGGGAACGCATTTGATTCCGAAGGCGCAGAAAATCTGCTCTGCATTCCTGAGAGTCCAGTCGCACGCCTACGTGGGAGTTTACCAGCTCGAGGGCGAGGCAGTTGTTTGCATCCCCTGCCAAGACTTCTCCCGCAAGAGTGTCTTTGCGCTGAAAAACATGCAAAGAAAAAAAAAATCATAAAAGCCTGTACTGTGCACCCTTGCTCACCATTGGCTGCATGAAGGACAGCAACAACAGTATTAATAAATGTATCCAAAAAGAATAAGGGACCCTAAACTTTGAGATATAAGTGTGGCAAAGTAGGAGCTGCAACCACCTCAAGTTTCTGAACAACAGGAAGTCCTTGCAAACGACGCTGTTGCCGTCAGATTAGTGATACGGAATTCTACCTGAAGGTTTTTCAATCACTTCAAGGGGCTTCAGTGCACCGAGTACCTGCTAACAATCAACTGGGCGGCCTCAGTTCACCCTGAGCTCGTCTCCACCCATCCACCAGGTCTCAAGGCAACTTTCGCTGAGGATCTAAAGATGCCGCCTCAGTAGAATGGCCTCAAAAGGAAAGCAAAAAAAAAGGAAATGAAAGCTCTCTCATCTTGATTACAGTACATCCGTGCTGTCATACTCTCAGTTCAGTCTGACAGATGACTCCTCCCCTGTGTCCTTTTGTTTGATGGTCCCTCGCTGGATGGCTAAACCTGTTTTCCTCCTGAACAAACTTACTTAGAAAAAAGACACAAGGAGGAGAAGGAGGGGTGTTTGTGTGTGTGTGTGTGTGTGTGTGTGTGTGTGTGTGTGTGTGTGTGTAGAGGGGGTTGGGCGGGGGAGGGGGGGGGCGTGTGGTTATTGATCCTTTGTTCCTTTTTAAGGCTAATTATCCACTCTGGAGACAGTTCCTGCTATCGATGTCCTGCTCTTCATCCCTGCTCATCACACCGAGGACTAAGTTACAAAAGAGACACACACACACACACACACACACACACCCGTCCACACTACTGATGGTCATCTGCCCGACAGATAAGAAGAAACCCATTTCCTCTGCTCTGCTGAAGCGAGTTTGAAATCAGACAAACAAAAAGAACACGCAGCCCGACCCGCCGCTCGTCTGTCTGTCTCGTCCCAGTGTCGAAATGGAAAGAAGTGACCCTCAGGGTTAAGAAAGCAGGGCTGCTGCATTCATGATTTCATAAGGCTACTCCAACACTTTGCTTTGCATACATCAACAAGTCTGGAGTATTCAAAAGTCTATACATACAAACAACAACTAGTTGAAAGGCTTCCACTCTTTGATTAACCAGTTGATTCGTGTTCAATGGTCAACTGGTTAAATTGTGACCTGGCCCGGCAATCACCTCATAAAGGTAAAGAAGAGGAGATGGAAGCTACGAGTTGAGTTTGGCTAAATTAATTTTCAGCTCAGAGTCTCAGCAGTGGTCAAGCGCTAAACAAAGTGGCAATGGCGGCGACGCTGCTAGGGAGGGAATCCCATTGGTTGCAATTGGAAGCGGCCGTCAGAATGCATCCCATTCCGTATTGGGTCAAAGGCGAAGGTTGGTGTCGGGAAGGCCATCGGACGTCGTGTCAAATCAACCACGTAAATAGATTTTCTTGCGGCGATTTCTGAAGGGTAAGCGGGGGACAAACGGCCGATTGGACTTAGGGCCGCGTAAAAGACAAACAAGGCCAAGTGTTACCGTGCCGAAAGCACTCAAGGGCGAGCGTCGCCATCAGGTACGCACAGAAACACCAAAAGCCTCGTTTCGTGAGAAGTGGTCCCGTCTGCGACTATGAAGGTTGGCAAAGTACAACTCCAGGAGTTTGTTGAGGCACGTGCAAGAGTTTCAGAAAGTCGGAGGGCCCCGTTTAAATCAAAGCAAGTGTCCCTTGAAAGGTGAATTCTGTTTGGGTAAGTAACAAGCACCGGCTGGCCATCTCTTTCTCTCTCTCTCTCTCTCCTCTTTGCGTCTCTCCACGTCATTACACACGGGGATACGATTGATTTGCCTTCTCCCTCGAGGCCCAACGAAAACTGCAAACTCATTAAGGTGGCGGCACGTCGCGCAAGGTCCAACTCATATGGGCGCCATCCTTCATCTTTATTTATTTGTTATAATACAGGGAACTTCCGGAATAATTGAGGAGGTTTGTTTACTTGAACCCCTCACGGCCCTGACGTGGCGGATTAGGACTTGCAAGAGGCCTGTTTTGCTGCATTTCTCTCCTCAAGAGACTACGGATAATAGATTTAATCCTCGGGGGGTTGTGTGTGTGTGTGTGTGTGTGTGTGTGTGTGTGTGTGTGTGTGTGTGTGTTTGGAGGAGGGGTGCTGGGGGGAGAAAATTATGAGCTACATCTCCTGAGACCGGAGAAAAAGAAGAGACAGGGGAGGGGCTGGAGAGGATAAATGTGTTTGCATAATTGCTGTTATTTTTGCAAGACTGTATATGGCACTGCAGTGCATCCGCGTATTTGAACACATTTGTTTGGCCTTATTTTGTCTCTTTTTTTTTGAACTCCTCTTATGGCCAAAACCAATACATTTGCATGGAGAAATAATACATATATCCAAAAGCAGTGGCAAGCCAGAGGGAGCATCCAGGACCGACAAAGATGCACCCTGGTGACATAGAGCATCTTTGACAAGTACCTGAATGCATCTCATAATCTAATCCTGACAAATTACAAAGTACTTTGGACTGGTTACAAAATAGCTACACTAAACCGCACACACAGTTTACCAGTCAGTCCCTTGGAACCTGAGTCTTGGACCTCAACCTCTGAAGCACCTAAAGGGAGAAAATACGGGGCGGAAAAAGGCATCAAGGTCTTTCTACAATGAGCTGCCAGGTGATACTGGTAGTGGTAGTTTTAAACTGGAGGCAATGCATGACGCTCAGATGTTAGCTGCGCAGGCTCACAGCACCAGCTTCCCCGACACTCGTAGGCTTGGACATTTGCAAATTGCTCTAGTTGCCCCCTCATTCCGGCGCCTGAGAGCCGTATTTAGATAGATGATACTTTATTAAGCCGTAATTATGTCCCATCCCATAAAGAACAATTAATCTCAGACTAACCGGATGTCCTCCGGGCATACCTTTGTTCTCCATCGCTCTCGTTATTTTTCAAATAAGTACAAAAACCGGGCCGATTTTTTTTTTTCTTTTGGCACGGTGGCTTCGCGAGTCCGTCAGACTTCCTATTAGCGTTTACAAATGCGATCAAGTCGCTTTTAATCACGATAGGTGCCACTCAAGTGGGTGCCCACCGCATCCACCTCAGAAGCTGCAGGCCGCCAGACGAGCGGCATCCCGCCGCTGAAGTGTTTGGTGGAGGGGAGTGGGGGATTTTAATCTGAGGCGACAGGCGACGTCAAAGGGTTCGTCCCCAATGTCGCCTCCCACGCAGGTACATCTGGGGACTTCCAATGACCCCCTTTTTATGTAACCAGCCATTGCGACGCGCTGTTCTGAGGAAAATGGCTGTGGGCAAATTGGCCAAGATTTGATTTTGGTTCCCTTCATTTGCACCAAGCCGAACACCAGCGCCAAGCAGGAGGAATAGCTGAATTTTGTTCCTTCCAGACGTCGTTAAACTATAAAAACTGGCGTTGAATTGTTGGAAATAGGTCAAATTTCGGATGTAAGCTTCCCTCCTCAAAGGCAACTCGCGCTTAAGCTGTCATTACCATAAACGCGCTTGTTGGTAAGCTTCTCCAGGGCTGCGGAAGGGTTAATTATCCTTACACGTGTTTTATGAAATTCATCCTCTCCTTTCACTCCGCCGCTGAATATCGCTCCCAGTAAAGCTCTGGCCCCGGCTCAGTGGGAGACAATGGATGGGTTCACTTACTCTCACTCACTCAAATATTTCCTCCCCCCTTTTCTGATGCCGCCGACGGAGATAACCGGCGCGAGATTATCAAATATCTTCTTAGAATACCGGTGGAGGAGGCTCCATTGTTGGAGACAATCCTGTATCTGTCGGTTGGGTAATTTCATGCAAATCCCTCAAGTTCAGGACGTTTGAAATCGCGGCACTGAGGCAGTTCTCCGCACGGGCAACGGCAGGACAATGGTTGTCTTTTTTTATCTCTCCAACAGGCAAATAACTTTGAATACCGACCAGGACAAGAGGAGGCAGCATCCGAGTCCTTGGTAAGAAGTTTCCAAGCAAATTCCAACCAAAAAAAAGAAAATACAAATTGTGTTCACTGACACATCCAGAGAGAAAAGCGAGGCACTGCTGCAGCGAAGCTGATCAAATAACTGACTGCATAACCAAAATGAAATAAAGACGTGCAGGAACACAGGACAATTTTCTGTTCTAACTGAGGTAAATTTCTCAATTTAAAGGCATTTCATATTTATTGTCTCTCTGAAAATGGGTCATGTGTATTAGCGTCAAGTGTCATAATGTGCAAAATCAGTTTCATCATTGTCTTCTCGCAGCAATTCATTGTCTTGTCGCAATATGCGACCGGCTCGTGTAATGCATTTACCATAACTCAACCATCTTGTTTTGCTAGTTCACAGGGGAGAATCCCGACGGACGGCCAGCTAGCGAGAATACGGCAAAAGGACGTCTCCAAATTGCACGTCCCTTGCCTCTGAGATCGCCAGCTGCCACTGTCCCGGCGCATTACTCAGGATGACGGGGAGCGTGCAGCCAGTACGTTAAGCTGGTGTGTTAATCAGCAGGCATTAGCCTCTTCCTTTGTTTCTCATGCGTCTGCGGCATAATGCTCGCAATTAGCTTGCAGATGGGTGTATATCTGCAATGAGTGTACCCAGAAGAGGGCCAATGGAAAAACATTGAAAACAAAAAAAAACACGCCGTGAACAGGATTGGAGATCTAGAAAAACTTTTGAGAGGATCTTCTCGTTAAATGCCCAGTTTGCGAGTTTGTCAATATGGATGTTTTATTTTGTTTTTGGGCAACATCCAGGCTTCCCCAAGAAGAGCCCACCCACCTGCCTGAATGACTACAGACCAGTAGCACTCACTCCAATCATTATGAAGTGCTTTGAGAGAGTGGTGCTGGCACACATCTAGAGCAGCATCCCGGATACACTGGATCCCCTGCAGTATGCCTACTGGCCCAACAAGTCCACCTCAGATGCCATCACAGCCCTCCTCCACTATTCCCTGTCCCACCTGGAAAATAAAGACTCCTACATCAGGATGCTCTTTGTGGACTACAGCTCCGCCTTCAACACGGTCGTCCCCCACAAACTTAACCACAAGCTGTCCACACTCGGTCTCCACCCAATTCTCTGTGACTGGCTCTTTGACTTTCGAACTGGCAGACCCCAGACTGTCAGGATTGGAAATAGGACATCAGCCAGCATCATCACAAACATCGGAACTCCACAGGGATGTGTCCTCAGCCCCATCCTCTACACCCTGTTCACACATGACTGCGTTGCCTCCCACAAGGACAACATCATCATGAGGTTTGCTGACGATACTACAGTGATAGGACACATCACTGCGGGGGAGGAAGCTGCCTACAGGACGGAGGTGGCCAGTCTGGTGTCAAGACGAAGGAGATGATAGTGGACATGAGGAAGGGGAAGAGACCTCATCAGCCACTGTTTATCCGGGAGCTTACAGAGAGTGGTAAAGACAGCTGAGAGGATCACCAGGTCTCCACTGCCCTCTCTGCACGGCATCTACCGCCGCAGAGTCCACAGGAGAGCTGCCACCATCATAAAGGACAACACACACCCACAACATGGACTGTTCACACTCCTGCCCTCAGGACGCAGGTACATGAGTGTGAAATACGACCCGTTTTAAAAACTCATTCTACCCCACTGCCATCAGAATCCGTCAATGTAATGAACAGCCAAAGTCACTTTAAACATTTTAATGTCATTTATTGTTTACAGTACCCACTTCAAATCTCTTTTGCACTAATGTACAGTTTACTATTTTTATTGCACTGATGTACAGTTACTTTCTTGATATTTACTTTTTTGTTTTTATATACTACTTTTAATACTATTTCTTTGTTTACGTATTACTGGTACTCTGAGTGGACAGCAAAGTAAGAATTTCATTGTACAGGGAAACATGTTTCTTTACTGTGCATATAACAATAAATATATACTTGACAACTTGATACTATACTTCATGAACGTGTGTTTAACCTGGGAGGTATTCCTGGCAGGCGGATGGGGGTGGAGGGAGGAGGCTCATGCTGTGGGTCACTTACAGGATAACAAATTGATAACCGGTGACCTTTAACTCTTACCCTTTACCAGCCCTGCCCCCTCCGTTTTCCGCGGATGGGCAATTTGTTTTTTGTATCATCAAGTAAGTGTCGAGCTTTTAAAGCCGGAGGCCCGGGGCCTCCCTAATTTCACTCTAGTGGCTATTGAACACTGGCGCTAGGTTAATACGGTCACGGGCGTGCATATGGTCACACGCCGTGTTATCGCCTGTGCTCCAGTGAGTCGCGACTCTGCTGGGAAATCAAAAAGCTGGAGCCACGGTGATATAGGAGAGCAACCCGGGATCACGGTGACTTTTAATGGATTGCTGGGACCCGAAGGAAACCCGAGGAATAGTTAAATTTTAATGCTCGTTGTCCAACATCTCAGCAGGGTTTTTAACAAGGCCATAAACTGGCGGGGACAGAGGCAGCAAAACCGCACGGACATGTTAGAATTACACTTAACATTTACAAAAAGTGCAGACTCATAAGTTGCAATAGCAGAAGGTACCTCGGAGGCCTCTAAGTCATTTAGAAATATGCAAAAAAAGAGAAAAATCCCTGACCTTTAAAGCTTACTAACAGTGGTGATAACAAAGTGAGTAAGCTGTTAATGAAGTGCCAGCATGGGGTCAAGGAGTCAGGCCTTCAGGTGGAGCCTCAGCACACCGCCTCCTTGGTTTCTCACTAATTAAGCTCAAAAACTCCCTGCCTCTCATTAATACTGCGCGTCGCTTTTATGATAGAAAGCTCAAGCCGCCATGAAAGGATTACAAAGACCAAAACACACACGTTTCATTCCTATTGTATTTTTTTTTTTTTTAAACCGTCTCTGACTTGCTATCAAAGGTCGCACAGCACCAAGGGATGCAAATAAAAATAATCAGTCCAAAAAAACATACAACATTTAATCTGATAACGTAAATATATATATTTTTAAAAATCTATAAATAAAAGATTTTTTTTTTTTTTTTTTTTTTTTAAAGGGAAAGAAAATATTCCGTTACAACCTGACAGTGCGACTACTTTCTTTCTTTGCCCAGGAGGCACTTTTTAATTGGATACTGAGCCACCCGGCCTCTTAGAACAAAATAAAATTAAAAAGGTGGCCGAAAACATGCTTGACATTTATGGCTGCACCCCTTTTGATCTCATAACTCATTATTACTGGAGCAGTTCTGCGTCATAATGCTCGAAAGAGCTGCGGCCACCCAGCCTTCGTAAGCAGGCTGACGCGACCTCATTGTGGAGATTGTGGAAGCGTGAGATTCGCTGACTCGCTCTTAATGGGGTCACAACATGTATGTGACGTGACATCTGGTGCGGGCTGATGTGTGTAGCCCTAAGAAATTATTCGAAATTCAAAAGAAATTTTGTCGTACATTCTAGGTCCCGACCAGTCAACGGATTTCCCATTCGTCTTGCTGAACTCCGAGCGGCAGACAACATTACTCAAGGCGCAGCAGATTCCAAAACCAAACAGTTTGATGTGCCAGACGGGTTCGTCGAAAATTGCGTGTGAACGGCCGCTACACAACCTGACAGAGCAAAGCGCAACCTTGCTCTCCATTTCAATTTGCCTGGATAACCTGCCATTTTTCACACCCAACACCGTCACCACAGTCTTATCTCCCAGTTATGGCACTTGAAGCGAAACGACGCAGGCAGTCATTCGCGCAAAGCCTTGTTGTGACCTTCGCACACGCACCCCAGGATGCAGCCCCGCCAATATGTGCGTCGTCCCAGGTGATTGTTCAATGGACGCAACAGTGATGGGGAGTGACAGCTGACACGTGTACGCTCGGAAGAAGGATGTTGCGGATGCGTCGCTCAGACCTTGACACAGTTGGTTTAGAGGGGGAAAAAATAGTAGGAAACACACACAAACACACACACAGACGCACACACACAAACACACAGACACCTCAAGTGCCAACCTACTTATACTCCACCCGTTAAGTTTTCGTCTGGGTTCTTTGCTCACTGATGTCGAGTGACAAGCTCCGACTGAGATGGGAGCGGAGCGGGAGCAACTCTTGACAAATTTCAGACCTAAATTTGGCAAAAAATAAATAAATAAAATAAATAAATAAGGAGTGCAAGATTACTTTGATCAGATCAGCAGCAGCAGGCGCAGAAGACGGGGAAGGGTGGTGGAAGGAGGAGAAAAAAAATTCAAATCTCAAAGGAGTCTCTTAAAGAAAAAGCGGAGGCGCCGTTGTGATGCATCAGCACGCGTTCTTTTGTGTGGATGTGTGAACACAATGGCCTTCTTTTTGACGACAGAAACTAGTATGTCCGCCCAGAGACCAGCCCGCCTCAGCAGTGGGGGCGGAGGGGGATTTCAGGTTATGTACGTGTGCAAAAGCAGCCAGAGGACTCATGGGGAAAACAAACCGGTCAGAGGAAACCAGCTACGATGGCAAACTCAGGTACAACCCCTCCAACCACTTTTAATTCTTGGCTGCAAAGCTGACGAGCCAGCCGCAGACCTCAGAGGGACGCATCTGAGGTTGGTTTTCGGTTTTTGCTTTTAATGATGGCAACAAAAGCAAAAGAAAAAAGAAAAGGAAAAAAACACTCGGCGGGGGAGTTTGCACCCCGCCGCATGCTCCAGTCTGCGGCCCCGGACTGGTCCTGCCGTCAGACAGCTGGTGATGGATGGCTTAATTAATGTGAGAGACAATGAGTGAGTGCTTTTCATTGTGTTTGGTCTCAGTGGTCCGTGACCCACAGAGAGACAGAAAAAAATGGGGAGGCAGCTTTGTGTAAGACGTGTCTCCGTTGGGAAATGCCAAATAAATTGTTTAAACACATTGATACGGTCCAATTAACAGAATTGACGTGTGGCTAAAATGCTCCATTTTTTTCCCTTTGGATGCCATTGACCATAAATGGCTGAAATTTAAAATAATTCTTTATAATTTAACGAAGAATGCAACTGATATTCTGAAAAGCAACAAAGCAAAGAGAGGAATGTTAAGATTTGGCTGGTCCGATTGGTGGTCACGTGAACGAAGAGTACGAGCTGAAATTTGTGGCGGCCTCGGTAGGTCATGATCAGGAGTTTAAAGGGTGCACTGAGGAACCAGGAGCCAGTGGAGGTGATGAAGGATTTGGAGTGACACGGGGTTTCGAGTGACTCGGGGTTTCGAGTGCCAGAAGTTTTCGGATATATACCGATTCCGTAACAGCTTTGGTAGAACAACCCGACAAGGTGGCTGCCGCAATCTGGAAGTGACGGCTGTGTGAATCAGAGTGTCTGCAGCTGAAAAGGACACGGGATGGACGGAGGCGGCCAGCGTTCCTGAGATGGCAGAGGGGTTATTTTGCCAAGATGCCTGACAGCGTCGCTGGAAAGACTGATGCAAGGTGATGCACCGAGGCGTCGGACCCGGGCGGAGGATGTGGGCACAGCCGGATTTAACGATTTGATGGTTTCTGACTTGTCCCAGTTTTGAGGCTTGGTGAAAAAGAGTTTAGAGGCAGGATTTCTATGTCGGCAGTTGCGGTGGTAGTTGAGATGATGTACAACCAAGAGAAGCTGAACTGACAGTGGATTATTTGACCGAGAGGCAGAATGTGCAGGATGAAGAGGAGTGGGCCGAGAACTGTACCTTGGGGAACACCTCGGAAAGAGCTGAGCCAGCGGGGGATTATCCACTGTTTATTGTGTTGCTGAGGGTTTTTTTTGTAGAACAAGAGAAGTGCAGAACCTGTGGTGTTAAATAAAGACGGTTGATGGTCTTGAATGCCGGATGCAGGATGAGGTCGTTTAGTTTATTGGCATTGGAGGGGCAGTAAGTGCTGGAATTATACTGGCTCACCAAGGTTATGGGGAGGAACACGTTCGGCTAGTTTTTTTGGGGGGGTCGACGTGCATCAGGATTACCTCTGCCCTTTGGAGGCCTGCTTAAAATCCCCGGTGTTAGCTTGACAGCCGCGACAAGCAACGGTTGACTCAACACACACACACGTACACATCATAATTGCACACTTTACTTTTACAGCCATGCGCGTGTTCTGCCCACGCAACTTTGCAGCAACATTATTCTCGGCCTTTATCCCCACCTACTTTACTACTACTTACTCAAAACAGCATAAGGTCATACAACTTCATTGGCTTCCAGAGGCTTGCTGCCTTTGTGAAAAAAAGATGCCTTTGTGTCACAGGTACTATTGTCACTGGAAAAAGGAACTAGCTCCTCGCACTGCACAGAATTTTGATCAGCTCTGGGTTCCAAGCAGTGAGACAGACAGAACTCTCCATTTCCAAATTTAGAGTGTGGTCCAACCAAAGCATGTCATCAGTTTTGGGGCTGTTTTTATGCGTGGTTGCTGCCTTGTATTTCCTAAGAGGAAGACAATACATTGCTAATGTCAGGGTTGCGATGATACAACAAATTGTAGGTAAAATGTTCCAAAACCACAGAAGCAGGTGTGCTTGTTGGGACGAGCTATGGATGTTGAGCGGCACCAAGGACACACAGGTGCTGCAGGTGTTTGGATGGTATTTTTATAAATATATTTTTATTACTATTATTTTTTGCCCTTGACAAGAGAAAGGACGGTTCCTGATAACCGCTCGCCAACTTTGAGCGATAATATAATCTTATCGGATTGTCACTCTGCAGATTTATGTCGTCCAAAAAATGGATTGGAGATAAGCCTTAATTAAAAACTAACAAAGTCTGTTAGTCGAGTTCAAGGGCAGGTCGAACCAACCAAAACACCACACCCAATTATTATTATGGCGGTGATGATGATGGATGACGGGACTTTACCTTGATCCATTGCCCCCGGAGGTAGCACACAGCGAGCAAGTGAGAAATTACAGCCAAACAACACGGTGCACAGCGTCTGTGCAACAAGCGTGCTAGCTAGCTTTACAGTCGACCAATGGCGGGTGGAGGCGCTCACTGGTCGCCGCCGGCCGACCCCTCAAGCAACACCGCGATGTAGAAGCAAGCTTTGATTGGATCCCTTGCTCGAGGGTGGGGGACGTCATGTGGTCGGTATCTAGCGGGGGCACGCCGAGCCCCTCACCCTTGATCTCCCCCTTCCTCGCTCCATTATTTCGGCCACCCTCAGCTCTGCTGTTGAATAATTCCCTTCTGCTATTGCGGCAAACTTTTCTTTTCTTTTTTTTTTATCCCCCCCGCAGGTGCCTCGCACCTCTCCTTCGATTGATTGAACTATTTATTTTTCCGCTTTTGCTCTTCTGCCAAGAGCTCCGACGGCCTCCTCGGCTCGCCTGGCTGACGTCGAGCGGGATTACTGTCCACCCACGCACTGATCATTCCGCCCAAAGACATGCGCCGCCCCCCACGGCAGGCCGCTCTGTTTGACCCGGCCTGCACCCACGTCGCCGCGTCCCTTGCCATGTCGCTCGTCACGCTAACGCCCGCCCCGCCTGCTCGTGCTTTCAAAACAATGATCCCGCCCCCTCCTCCCCCGCTAAGCACAGGGATTAGCCTAGCGCACAACATTTGCCGCTGTAAACCTGCTGATGTTTGGCACGGATGCAAGAGGCCACCTTTGCACGTCTGTCGGCTTCCCATCTCGCGTGTATTCGACATTCCGCCGCGTGCACAAACAACGAGGCTCCCCTGCGGCAGCAGCATCCCTTCTTTGACCCGAGCATTTCCTTCTCATGTTCCTCCCCAGGCAAGCCTCCACAACAGACGCATCCCACTGTCACATGCGCAGAATGTCTTTGGGAAAAAGTTTTGACAGCTGTGGGTTGTCTTTTTTCTTTTTCTTTACAAGCTCCACAACTCCGGCAGATACCGCACACCCGTCCTGAAACATAAATGAAGCTGAAATATAAATAAATAAAAAGACCTATTTGGGGTAATCACTGTAAGAGGCTTTTTTTCAATATCTCGCTTCATAACCATGTAAAATCAGGGATGGCACCAAAAATATTGCAGCTACATTTGTGTAGAAATTGCATCTTGCAAGCTGAAAAAAAAAAAAACCCTCAGAGACCTGAGCAGCCACTAAGACTGATGAGAATGTCATCCGTCTTTGCTGCCTTTAGTCACAAATCTAATTAAACTGTTGACCCGCTGCTTGCTCACGCCCAACTGACAATAACTCATCCCGGGGAGGTCACAAATTCGTCCGCCTTAAATTTACCCGGCAGTGCTTACAGTCCTACAGATATTTCATCTCAATCTTGCAGTAAGCGGCAGGGAAATGTAAAATCTGTGTGTCTACAGTGAAATTGAATGAATCCAAACGTGGCGAAATGATGCACGGGTAGAAACAAAAAGGAGGCCTGGCCATTTCTGAGGCAGTGAAGCAAAGCCCAGAATGACACCTATTGACAGGGAGGAATAAATGCCGTCTTAATTTACAGAGACAATAAGAGTCTAATGCTGCAAATTGAAACAAACCGGAGCTCTAGAAATAAACGTTTAAAAAAAATAATTTCAACAAAAGTGGCAGACTATGTAAATTGCATTGATTGGTTTTAAATGATCTTGATGTGCACAATTAGCAAAATACAAAAATAACTCTCTGGTGAACCACAGCAGTTCTGGCTAGCAGAGTGTTCAGGCAGTCTCACCGGCGTCCACCTCACCTGGGTCCAGCTGGATGAAGGTCCAGTAACTACTGTACTGCACCTCGCGCTTTGCTAACGCGCACGGTCGCTTTTAGCTCACAGTCATGGTGGCAACGTGGCATGTGGCACACTGGGAGAGTCCAAAGCTGTAGGTTCAGCGCTAATGTTGCATTGCGTTTCCGGCTGGAGCGCAAATCTAATCACCAACGGACTCCTTTGCTTTTTTTTTTTTTTTTTCCTTCCTTCTCCCTCCCGTGCGATTATTTTGTCTCGAGCAACCCGGGCGTGAATAAGTGACGGCTTGAGCTGAGGGCAAAAATCTGAAGGAAAAATAAAAGAAGAACCGCGTGGCTCCACATCCATTCGTCACTGTCACCCTTCCTCACCCCTTTATAAACAATAACAAGAGGAAGAAAGAGAAATAATTCAGTCCTCCCACGTTCCCAACATGACCAACTGACTCCCGGCTGCCGCGGTGCTTGGCCACCTCCTCCTCCAACTCCCCCGAACCCCTTTTTCAGATTTTAGCCTCCGGGCTCGTCTCCCCCCTCCCCACCTGGGCATGACACGGAGGGTGACACAGCTGCGGGCGGCAAAATGGCGTGCGAAACGGCGAGACTGATGTGTGCCCGTCAGAGCAAAAGGCCAAAAACAAAAAAGAAAAGGAGGTGGCGGAGGTGTACGGGGGCGGGGGGGAGCAGAGGGGGAGCGAATATCACAGGAGCGACAAAAAGCAGCGCTCCGGGTGCAGAGCTGTACGGCGGAACGTCTGGAATCGTTAACGAGGCTCGCAGAGAGGAAGGAAGGAAGGAAGGAAGGAAGGAAGGAAGGAAGCAAAGTGGCTTTACTTCCTTCTTGTCCATGTCCGGGTGCCGATGGACGGAGGCCTCAGCCAACACTGGAAATTGGCACTGGATGGATGAAAAGAAAAAAAAAAAATCACTGTTGTAATATTATTTTGCTTTTTTCCATGTTTTTTTGGGGGGCTGATGATATGACTTTGACGTGAGAGGAGACGCTAAATCTTGAAAATTCTTGAAAACCCGAAGACAGGACGGATGGAGGACAGGACGGATGGAGGTGTGGGGATGTGGAGGTGGTAGTGAGCGGGGGGGTGTTTGCCGAGCTTGTCACATCTTGCTCGGATGCTGGGTCGTGACGGTTGTCAAGACGGCCGCGGTGGCTCGTCCCGCTCGTGGAGGAAAAAAACAAACATCCCAACAAACAAATCAACGCAACGCGCCAAGATCTCACAACCTCCAGAGCGTCAATTCTGCCCCGTCGCTCAGGGAGACGCTCGCCAGACAAGTCAGACAAGAGAACCGCCGCCGCCGCCGCCGCTCAGCCGAGCGGGTTTCAGAATAAACAGCCCGCGTCAAAGTTTCCCCGGAACATCGGAAACGGCTGCTCACGCTGCGTCTGGCTCCCTTCTTTTATTTTACGTCAATTCTTTTGAGGATTTCCTTCCTTCCTTCCTTCATTCCTTCCTTCCTTCCTTCCTTCCTTCCCCTACATACACGCCTTGCTGTTGGCTCGCAGCAGCTTAGGCTTCCTTATCCTCCCCCCACAAACCTCTCCCTCCCCGGCTGTGGCCTGAGCGACGGCGTCCTGATCCTTTCGGCGTCACTTTTATTTATTTATTTGGAGCTTTTAGGTAAGTAGTTTACTGGCGTATAATTCAATTTTTTGACATTTTTCGCAGGGCTGCCGCTTCTTGTCGCCGTCGCGGGGGAGTCGCGCCGCTCCCGCCACGGATTCATTTACTTGCGTCGGCTCAGAGTTTCAGCTGATGGTCGACTTTGAAAACTACCACGGTGGTTGTTGCATTTTTCAAAGTGAGCTCCTGGAGACTCACCCAAAATAAAAGGTTATTTTTGGGTTCGGGGAGGAATTCCTGGTATCAAGCCATCATCCCCTCCCATTCCTCATCCCATTGTCCCCCTCATCTCCCCGATCCCTTCATCCCTCATCCTTTCAAGCTGCCATCCCACCACCTCATCCCTTTATCCTTCATCTCTCAAATTCTTCACCCCCTCATCCACTCATCCCTCCTCCGCACCACCATTATTTCATTACTGGACCTCATCCCTTCACCCAGGGTTGGTGCGCTCGGGGGGTCCCCACCCGAGCTGGACGCTCGGGTGGGGACCCCCCTGGCCGAGGCCACGCCCTCCCCGGGCCTCATGCTCCCCTCCCCCTTCCTACAGCTTCACACATCTCCAACAAACAATGGCGGTTGCGCCGCGGATTCTTACAGATGAAGAAAAATCCGAAGCATCTCGACGCAGGACAGGGATGGCGTGCCGAATACCGATGGCCGAGTCGGAGGAAGCGTGAGACGCGGCACGGGAGAAAAATTAATTCTTTGCCCACCACCGTGCCGCCTCGGCTCTCCCGACTCCCAATTTGTGGCCAAACAACATTTCCTCGCGGCCTCCCGTGCTCCATTAAGACGCGGGCGCGGTGACAGATGGCGTCTGCTGCTTACGTGGCTTAAATTAAAGATGCGGCTCGTGCAAGATCATTGCTGCTGCGCCGGCGCTGCACGGAATATCGGCGTAGTCGCGCGCCGTCTTGACGGGAGTCCAGCCTTTTCTGTTTTTTTCCCCCACATTTTCTCGACAAAAAGAATGAGCCGGGATGGGCGGCCATCACGACCTCGAGCACCTGGATCAAAAGCTGGGATAAGATGGGAGTCCAGGTCCGACACGCTGTTACTGCAGTGCTGCTATTGAAAAAAACAAAACAAAAAATAAAAAAAATAAGTTCATTTGCTTCCCAGGAGTTGTCGGCTGTCCTCGCTCGGCTCCGACAGCGAGGCAAACTGAACATGTTTGCCGTTCGCCGTCCGCCGAGCCTCCTCTCTGCGTGTGCAGACACGGCAGCGATTCGGGGGCGGGCGGGACTCAACATCATTTCACCGCTGGAAGCATCTCTGTTTGTTTTTTTTCCCGGCTCCAGCGCAAAAATGATAATTCTGACTGTGTTTGACTTCTAATCTTTTCCACCAGGTGGAGCAAGCAGGTGGGCTGTGACTGTCACGAGGAAAAAAACGTCACGCGGTGAGGAAAGGACGGCAGCGAGCAGAGCTTTTTTTTTTTCTGTCCTGCATTTTATCCTACGTTTTGAAAAGAAACCCCGGTCTGGGCCTCCTACTGCCAACTGTTTGCAATGCTGCTCTAAATTTGTCCAGCCACAGTTTGACTTTGGCGGTTGGCGGGGGAACAGAATAGTTGATGATTTCTCCTTCGGCTGCACAGCTGGTGGTCTGTCAGCTTCAGTTCTTTCTCCTCTCCCTCCTTTTTTTTTTTTCCTCACCACCTCGGCTATTTTTTCCCCCCTTCCTCTTCCCTCCTTCGGAACGAGATGTGTGCGTGCCGCCAACACAAGCTCACAGGGGATCTGAATGCCGGCGAGAAAGAAAACAACAGAGAAAAAAAAGCTTGCAGTGAAGGAGGTCAAAGACTCGCTTAAGTGGGTGAGTGTCGCATGGAGGAAAAACAAACCGAGTACTCGCAGGTAAAATTAGCTAATTTTGCAGCTCCTCTCCTCAGAACCCAGGCAGCTTTACGACCGGTACAGAGAACAAATATTTCTGAATCATAGCCACTTCATCAAACTGCAATGTGGCTCTTTGAAGCTGCGAACACATGAAAAATACCAGTTTGAAAAAAAAAACAAAAGAGGAAGGCAGGATTCGGAGGCTAGCCTCGAATTTCACATTCAAATAAGATGAAATCCGCCGGTTTTACCAAAAGTGGTGGGTGAGACTCAGACAGAAATGGAAAGCGCAGCTCAGTCACTGATTCCCTTTATCTCTTTTTTTCTCTCCGAAGGTCCGAAACCTGATCAAGAGCCACACTCTTCATTTTGAAGCTACAAGAATTTGTTGGCATTGTGCGGTTCTCGTTGCTATGGTTACCGTCCGTTTACCACAGTTACACATTGTGAGTTTAAAGCTGAGAAGAACAAAATAACAAAAGCTGAGGAGGTTCAGCCGCTGATGCAAAATCAGGTTCTGTCCTCGTTTATTGTATGGTGTATTTTTCCGGAGCGGAAATGATTTGTTGCATGGGAACAAAAAGTGGTTTTGGGGAGTTCATGCATATGTAGACGATCAAGTGATGTACGGGAGAAGAAGAAAGTGAGACTATTATGAAAACTTGGACATATCAATACGAGTATACTTGTTTAGTATCTTCCAAGACACATTCGGAAGGCAACTGAATTTTTCACCTTCACCACAGACCATCAGACCGACTCTCTCCCTCTTTTTGTTTTCTCCTCACAGCCAGAAAGTGGCAGTAACAAAAACTACTCGGCCGACCTGTCCGCCTCGGTGCATAAAGGGCCCATTACTGGCTGAATTAGCAGCGATTTTCCTATTTAGTACAAATGCTGCACGGCCAGAATTGAAGAGAATTTCTGGAGGCAGCCGGCTTGAGTTTAATGGCCCTGAAAACTTTCCCCAATAGCCCTTTAATTGTTTTTTCCCCTTTTTACAGACACATTTGTCTTACAATGTTTTGACGTGTAGTCATTGTATTCGTGTGTGTGTCTGTGTGTGTGTCTGTGTATGTGTCCAGCATCAGCAAATAGCACACGCCGTATTTTTTTAATCGCGACTAACACTCACTAAATGTGAGGTTTTCAGTCCGGAAGTATATTTGGAGAATTTGGACTTTTCCCTTTTCCTCAGGATATTTTGCTCAGGGGCAGAAGAAGCTTTTCAATGAAACGCACCGCATCCGGGAGAAGTTGTGGGCTGGTCACGATCACAGCAGAAACACACTGGCCGGGAAAACGTATGAACGGATTCTCTCCCCCCCCCCCCCCCTCTGTTTTTCTCCTTTAACGCGCAGGCCGGCGGTTGCAGATTAAATACGAGAGGGGAAATGAAATTGAAGAGAGGAGCTGCAGGTTTCGAGCTGAGGGAGGCCTCGCATCTCCTTGGATCTTCGCCGCCCCCCTCCCCTCCCGCACCTACTCCATTCACCGACGCCTTTCATTCGCCGCTTTGATCCCCACCGCCCCCCCGACTTTTAGCCTGGACAGGGGCCTCATAAATACAGAGGAGCCACAGCAGGTGCGGATGCATAACTTACGGTGCCGACCGGTCGGCCTCGCCTCAACCATCCTCACCTCCGCCATTTCTGCAGCGCCGCCTGCCAACTCGCGCCGTCTCACTTTCTCACTCTCGCCGCTGCCACCTCCTCCTCCTCCTGCTGCTGCTCCACTCTTTCTCTCTCACTCTCTCTCTCTCTCTCGCTCCCCCTCATCTCGCCCATGACGCAATCCTGTTGCCATGTCGTTGTCACTCAGCGTGGCAGAATTAGCTCCCCCGCTCTGCAGCGGTGGAAGCAACAGCAGCGGCGGCGGCGTTTCAAAACCCGTGATTTGCACTGGCGGCCGGACGGTCGGTCGACCGGCCGTGTCTAAATTCATTTGCACGCCAAGGTTTGCCCGACATTGGCGCTCACCTCGCTCTTTCACAAAAAGGGAGAGAGGGAAAGAGAGAGAGAGAGAGAGAAAGAGAGGATGGGAGGGAGGGCTGCTGCTGAGTCAGGCTCTCCGGTGGAGAGACTTCAAAGTGGGCAAGGAGAGAGAGAGAGAGAGCGAGAGAGAGAGAGAGAGAGAGAGAGAGAGAGAGAGAGAGAGAGAGAGAGAGCGGTGCAGACAGAGAGGCGGCAGCGGATCCAAAAATTACAGAAATGAAATTAAAAAAAAAACAAGAGACAAAGATGAACAAACAGCAGCGTCTTCTTTCGCTCGCCCGGCAGCCCTTGCCTGCTGATGAATTACACCCCGCACGCCGCCACCGCCAAGGGTGACACGTAGCGCAGGATGCCGACGATGAATGAAGGGAGGACGGCGGCACGGCGAGGCTGCGGGACGCGGTGAGAGTCGGCGGGCGAGCGTTGTTGAGTTGGAGCCAAAGAGAGGAGAGAGGTGAGAGTGAGGAAATGAATAAAGAGGAAGAAGAAGAAAGAGGGACGAGGAGGGAGGAGGGGTGGAGGGGGGCGGCAGCGGCGGAAGCAGATGCCCTGGAATCACAGAGCCAGAGAGTCATCGCCAAAAGAATAATTTAGCACCTCAGCCTTCCTTCTCTCTCTCCCTCCCACCCTCCATCTCTCTCTCTATGCCTCAAGCTTTTACCCGCGAGAAGAAATTGGAAGATAATCCATTGCCCGGCATTGCGAATTGGCTTTAAAGGATCAGACAGGCGAGGGCCCCCGCCCGCTACACTGAAGAAGAAGAAGAAGAAGAAGAAGAAGAAAAAAAAGAGTGTTGTGGAGCTCTGGTTGGCTCTGCGGGACGGGAGAAGCCTCCCAATGAATACAAGTTACAAGTTGTTGCGTAAAATCGCCTTCTGCTGCTACCGCCCACCCCCCTCTTCAAGTGCCCCCCCCACACCTCCACCAACCTGCTTATGCACGCCGAGTGTCCTGCAAGCAAAAAGAGGCTTTTTTTTTTTTTCTGAGTCACGTAGCGCATTTGGATCGCAGGAGATTTCAGTGTTGCCGGCAGGGTTTTTCTTCGTCTTTTTTGCCACCTGGATCCACGCTAGACTACACACACACACAAATACACGCGCCTACACACACACTTGCACTGTCCTCAGCAGCTTACAGGACTTGGCAGGGCTCGACTACAGCCCCCACCCCCCAGACAGCTCCAGTCAGCTTCTCCAAACGTTGGCCATCCCACCGTTTTGGCTCTGGCGGCCACAAACTGCTTCTCTTGCTTGTCACCGCCATCTCCCCAGCGACTGGAGCCCCCCCCCCCAACCACCCACCCCCTCCCTGACCCCCCTCGGCACCTCCCGTCACATCGGCTAGACTTTTTCCCGGGATGCCGCGTCGCGCCAGGCGAGAATACTCTCACCGTTGGTGCCTTTTGCCCCGCGGCTCGTTGTCCCTCAACTTATTAGTGCTAAATAAAGTATTTTCTTCCTTTTTTTAAAGTGTAATTTGAGTGAAAATGTATAAACTAATAATGAATCCTGGCTCAGACCAATGCGAGTTGAAATACTGCAAGACTAATCCCAGCAAAATGTATTCTTTTCTGCTTTTACAGATGAATGCAGAAAAAATGCACTTGACCTTCACCTTGTCTAAAAACCTTAAAAAAAAAAGGAGGAAGCTAGCTGCTCGCTTAAGTATCGCCTCGACGTGCAGTATCACCATATGTCCACCAGGTTTGCACGTGTCTTATTCGTCTCAGACGGGAGGTACAAGGGACAACTTCCTGCGGACGCGGAGGCTCAGAAACTCGCGGTCGACGGGGTCGCACAGCAGTTTGCCCAGAACAACTTTTGGGCAGCTCACAGCAACAGAAGGAGAAGGAGAGGACAAGGGAGGGAAGAGAACGTTTTTCTATCTTAGCAGTTAGCGGCAGGGTCAATGAAGAACTTTTTTTTACCTTGTTGTTGTTATTGTTGTTGCTTGAAGGGGTTTTGAATAATGCATGCAAAGTTTATAGGCGCGTTGCACACAGATGGGAAAATATGAGGCGTTTGAGTACATTAAATGTGATTGTCAAACACGTGAAGCCCGGCGTCTGAACGATTAATGCTTTACGTGCAGGGTGGTTGAGTGGTACCTGGAAATTCAGGGTTTTTAAAGGTGAAAATGCGCACGCAGTGTACAAAAGCATAAAAGTCCAAAAACAAATAAATTCAATAGTCATGGCCTCTAACAGCATGACTTTGTTCTAATTACTACTCTTTCATTTTCTAAAAAGCACAGATAGAGGCATGAAAACAAAATAAATGACAGTAATAACAATAATCAAGTTTTCCCTCCGGGTACAACCCTTTAATTAGTTTGACAGAACAACCAAAATTAGTGGGGCAAATTTTTCTTTTTGAGTGTCACGCAGCCGAGGTCCCACACGGCGCCAAATCACGGAATTTACTTCCTCGCAGCAGGCTCATAGATTCCTGCGTCATCGTGTGACCTCACCAGACAACTTATGGCTTTCATTTTGGAGCCAAAGTGACCACGCATTGATCCAAATATCGATGATATCGGGACCGGTTGTAATATCGGTATTGATCGATATCAGCGTAATGAGATAGAAACTGTAGAAAGAATATTTAAATATCCATTGATTACTGTGTTTGGTACACTACAGGGGTTGCAGATACATTTGGAATGTATACAGATTATGTATATATATATATATATATATATATATATATATATATATATATATATATATATATATGTATATGTATATATATATGTATATATATACATACACACATATGGCAATGTGTTTGGTATCGTAACAATGCTAAATCCAGCAGTATCATACACCACGACTGACTGTTGCCCCGGCTGTGCAAAAAAACGTTCAAACGGCGCCTCCTGCTCTCCGTTTTAAACCCGTGCGGGATTAAAGTAAACGGGATTCACTCCTCTGACTATTCCGTTAATCTCCTTAACAATGTGTCGCTCCCGTCTTCCTCGGCGGCCGCTCAAACTTCTCCCGGCTTTCTTGCTGCCTCCTCAATGCCTCTTTTTTTTCCTGCATGTTGTTTGATATATGCATAAATGTGTGTGTGTCTATACATATATATATATATATATATATATGATGTGTGTGTGTGTGTTTGTGTGCGTTAACAAAACAAAACCCCCCCACAAAGGTTATGTTTTTTTTCCATCCCCCTCAAGTGCGTATTCCCATGTCTTACCACCCTGGAAGAAAAACACAGGGGTGATGCATTCAAGGGCAAAGCTCTGCCGCTGTTTTTCCCTCCTTAAACTTTTTCTTCTATAAAAAAAAAAAAGAAGAACGAAAAATCAGCTGCGTCAAGGACGTGCACTCCATGGAGGCCAGCTGTATAGCAGTAACCTGGCTGCAGGGCTGGATTCAATAAAATAATAAAACAGCTGTACTTCATAACGTATTGTTCATTTTCAATTGACATTAAATCACATGTTATCTACATGTCCCATGATATATTTTTTTTCTTCGATGAGGTGGGTCACTAAAACACTCCCTCCATCTGCTGCTGCTCCGCCCCCTCTGTCAAATTTAAGAACCCGTTGTGGCCCATAAGTGAAAAAGTTTGCCTACCCCTGGTGTCACATTCTCCAAGCTAACAGTCTGCACGTGTGATCTTGATAGCCAACAGTCTTCGCCTTTGATCTGCACCGCCTTTATTAACCAGTCTCCCATTTCCCCCCGTTGCCAGATTATACTGTCAGGTGTTGGTGGACTCAAATGCACGACAACCACTGATGCAGTTTAAGGTGTTTATTGAAGCGGGGAGGTCAGGCAGTCCAGGGTCGAGAACCAGTGCAAGCGGTGGGAGAGGCGGGCGAGATCGGTGTCGGGGACGGACGGAGGTCGATAACAGCGAAAGGATCCAGACGGGGCGGACGAGGGACGTAGAAAAGGGTCCATCGTGCCAGGCGGGCGTTGAGACGTTTTGCCGTCCTGAGATATTCCAGGTTCCAGTGGTCCCTGAAGGGATCCCTCCAGCCAGTGGCGCCACTCCTCCAGCGCCGCCTTGATGGCCAGCAGCTCCCGGTCTCCCACAGAGTAATTGCGTTCTGCCGGCGTCAATTTCTTGGAAAGGAAAGCACAGGGGTGAATCTTATTATCCGTTGCTGACCTCCGGGACAAGACCGCTCCGAGTCCGTCGTCAGAGGCGTCCACCTCCACCACAAACTGTCGATCGGGGTCAGGCTGCGTGAGGACAGGCCCGGAAGTGAACGCGCACCGGAGGCACCGGAATGCCTCATCAGCCTCTGGTGTCCAGGTAAAAGGGGCTGATGAGGAGGTGAGACGGTGGAGTGGCGCGGCAATGGTGCTGAAACCCTGGATGAACTTCCGATAGAAGTTGGCAAACCCCAGGAATCGTTGGAGCTGTTTGCGGTTGGAGGGGGTTGGCCAGGATGCGACAGCCTGCACCTTCTCTGGATCCATCTGGATCCGGCCCGGGGAGATGACGAAGTCCAGAAAAGAGGTGGTGGTGACGTGACAGGCACACTTCTCAGCTTTCACGAGCAGCTTGTTTTCCAACAGACGACGAAGAACACGGCGAACGTGCTGCTGGTGAGAGGAAGGGTCGGGGGAGAACACTAGGATATCGTCGAAATAAACAAAAACAAACTTATTTAAAAATTCTCTCAGGACGTCATTCACCAGGGCCTGAAAGGTGGCAGGTGCATTACACAACCTGAAGGGCATTACCAAATATTTGTAGCGGCCCGAGGTGGTGTTGAAGGCGGTCTTCCACTCATCTCCCTGACGGATACGCACCAGATGATTAGCGTTGCTGAGGTCGTCTGCACGTGTGATCTCGATAGCCAAAAATCTTCGCCTTTGATCTGCTCTGCCTTTATTAACCAGTCTCCCATTTTCCACCATTGCCAGATTATCTGTTTTGCATTGCACCAGTAATCCAGCGCCTGTCTCCTTGTTGTGCTCCTTCGTTCCCCGGTTGACAACAGCCCGTCTTCGACCCTGCCTCCGCCTCGTCCTCGGACCGATTCCCCGGTAGCGACTCTGCTCGGCTCTGGCTACGTCCCTCGTCCGCCCCGTCTGGATCCTTTTGCTGTTATCGACCTCCGTCCGTCCCCGACGCCGATCTCGCCCGCCTCTCCCACCACTTGCACTGGTTCTCGACCCTGGACTGCCCGACCTCCCCGCTTCAATAAACACCTTAAACTGCATCAGTGGTTGTCGTGCATTTGAGTTCACCAACACCTGACACCTGGCTTAAATTTTAATATAATGTATCATAAATCACTACTACATATGAGAGGATGTTGTCTATTTATCATACTTTGTTTTTTTTTTGTGCTTGAAGGACGGTGACTATACAATTAATTTCAAGCCTTTTTTTTTTCTATCCTGCGATATTATCTATGCCTGATGGTTTGCCTTCCATTATAAGTAACAAGTAATTACAATTAATTTAACGTAACAAGTGTTTCATTTTCTTTTCTTTTCAGGAAAAGCAACCCCAACAATAACTAATAAATCTTGGTTGAGACCACAAATGAAATTGAAATAATGCAAGATATGCCTTGCAAAATATATTCTGTTTTTTTGTGTGCGTGTTTTGTTTTTGCATCCGAGTGGAGAAAAAGGGCGAAATAACCCCATGAGACATTCTCCACATTTGATGTACGTCCATTCAAGGCAAAGTATTAAAGTACTTAATCTTGGCTTTGCCAGAAATTCATTTCAACGCAGCTGTGTTGTCAATCCTTCAGCGTAATCTTTCAAAAAAAATAAATAAAAAAGTTCTGCATCGTTGCAATGGTGAAGTTTTACAGAACAGATGGTGCCGGCTCCTGTGTGTGGTAATTATTTATCTATTTCTTTCTTTTTGCTGACGTTTTACCACCGGGGGCCCTGCAGCTCGCCAGTCTCGTCGGCCTCGCCATCGTCGACGCACGTCCGTGAGTCCGTGAGTCGACGCACGTCCGTGAGTCGCCGCCGCCGCGACTCGACTTGGCGCCGCAGACGATGATTGCCACGTCCCTGCGCGTTTCATGCAAATCGCTCTAATTTTGGCGACGCTCGACAGCCGCGGCTGCGTCACTGCGCTGAGCTTTCCAGGGCGAGAAAAGGAAGAAGAAGAAAAAAACGGTGTCAATCAACCTCCAGAGCGATTACGTTCAACCGCCACTTCCACATGCAGCTACGCTTTAGCAGACGGAAACGCTTCCACTCCGGTTTAAAGAGTAACGGCCACCCGCTTGGTGTTTGATGTGGGGGGGTCTGAGGTCAGCGACGTCGCTGCCAGGCCCTTATCGCAATGGTGTGACGTGACAAACTCAGGTGCGACACTTGACAACGTGATATGATCAATGTCATATGGCACGATATGCTACTATGTTTGAGATGCTATTTTTGTACCTTTAGATGTATCGACGGTAGCTTCCGCCTCCCTCAGTGCTCCATCGAAACATGTAAAGGTACGAAAATAGCATCTCAAACATAGTCGTGTCTGTTGTAAAAGAAAAATGCTATTAATAATATATGACGATACAATAAACCTCATTCAGTTAGCATATAGATGGGATACAATGCACAACAATACTTATACGTATTCTACGATAGATAGATAGGATTCAATAGGACACAATGCAATGAGACCACAATGACACACAACATAACACAATGCAGTCTTCCTAAAAGACCAAAGCTCACACAAAAAAGAGACAACACATTTATCAAAACACTCGTTAACATCACACACACACACACACACACACACACACACACACACAAACGCGCACACGCGCACGAGCAGGTTTTTTGGCGACGGGGCCGTTGGTGACGCTGACCAACGATCTGTTTCATTTCGGCCACAAGCGGCCCAGATGCTGCCTTGCGCTCGGCTCATCGGGCAGCCGGGCCACCGCCAGAATAAACACACCTCAGCTCACCGGTTTCATCAGCCGCGCACCTATTCGCCGGAGGGTCCTGTCAATACGGCCGTTCGCCGGGACGCGGAGCTGCTTAGCGGCGGCCGGCTCGCCCCCGGATGCATATTCATGGCACGCAGCGCCCGTTTAAGGCATCTGCCTCTCAACAGCTGAGCTCACCCAGCCTGAAATTATGAATCAAAGTCTTTGTTACCCAAGAAATATTAAAGGGGGGGAAGAAGAAGAAGAAAGAAAAAAAAAAAAAAACACATTGGCTGTACATTCATATAACCGAAGCAGCTGCCGAGATATTACAAAGCCTCCCAAGACTTTCTCATTTCCCTCTTTATGAAAAAAAAGACGAATCTTTCTGATGTCCAATGATTACTGTAATAATGACATTTCAGTAGATTATGCTAATGTAATAGCTGGACTAAGCCCCAGTGTGCTATAATAATGTGGATAATTTTGTGGTTAAAATGTTAGACCTCACCAGAAAAAGGGAAGAGAACCGGTCTGGCTCATGTAACAGTGTCTGCTTGGTAGGGGTTCTTTTCTTTTTCTTTCTTTTTTTTGGGTTTTTTTTTGTTTTGCGACTTAATTTGGAAATAATCTCTGGTGTTTGTTAGTTCACCAGCTGAAGGGAATAAATAACTTGGATAAAAGTATGAATTAGGTTTTTCCAATGAACTAAGACGCCATTTAAGTAATTCTCCGTAGAAACACATTTTTTAAAATGGACATAATTCAATTTTCTTTTTCATTATTTTTTGCCACTTTCTACTCTGTGTATGAAGTAAAAGCGACAAGAGATGATGATTATTGTTAATAATTTGAAAAAAGGACTTTAAGACTACAAACTTTCTTCCTTGAACATGAGGTCTGGTTGCTTCCATTTATTTTTTGCTCTTAATCTTTCACCATTTGCCCTTTGGCTGTTTTTTCCGCCTCGATTTATCTGAGATTAATGTCTGATGCTTGATACACAGAGAAAAGGAAACAACTTTCCATAAACGCAGAACCACCTCAGAAATAGGATTTATGGTATTGGTGGACATTTATGATGCAGTTAAACCATAATAACTTAATTCTGGAGTTAGTCAAATTTACCCTAACGAAAATACAAAAAAAACAAAAACAACTTTCTGTCCATAAACCAGACTTGGTTTTATTTCATCAACTAATAATAATGATAAATGCAGAAACTCAGTAAAGCGGTACATAACCGATTAATAGGATCGATGGTGCCGCCTTGGCAGCGAGAGGGGCGGTTGTGCCGGGTGTAACTGCACTGCGTAACTTTCAAGCGCGACCTGACACACCGGACGAACCACTATACGGCAATGTCACACGTTTATTTAGAGGCAGTCTTACATACTACTACTACAAATACATAAGATTATAAAATGACGGAATGGAACCCAATAATTAACCTCGAAGATCGACGAAGTAATACAAGTGTTGAACGTTTTCTACGACGTTATTGTCGTAGCAAACTCGTAGCAAGCTCATGCTACCTAGAGCTGCCTTAATTTTGCATTACCTGACCCAATATTAGTTGTGCAATGATTGCTGACGCTCATGTGTTTTCTATTTTTCATTTTTGTCTTCAACAGCGAACCACCTCAGACTCTTTCCCAGCGAGCCGGCTGCTGGAGATTTTTTTGATTTCGAGAACTATCGAAGTCTCCTTCTGAAGGAAGCTATTTCCATCAGGGGAGCTATTGATTGTTTACGAAAAAAAAAAGAAAAAGAAAGAAACACGCAGCTGCCAGAAGCAGCACCTCTCGAATCTGTAATTAGGCGTGGAAAAAAACAACAACAACAAAAAAAAACCCTGGATGCTTGAGGAACGCGCGGGGCCCTTTGAAGTCGAACCCACTCCGGGACTGGGGAGGAAATAAATAAATAAATGAATAACGATGATTTCTGTTTTTCTGTTTTTTTTTTCTGGAGAGTGGAGTGCTTCTTCTCAGAGGAATAAAAGGCTTGAGGAGCGCGTCGGCCCACTCTCCCCTCTTCCCGCCGCCTGCGTTTAACAGCAGATAATGACGCTGTCCTGCTGCCGAGCGGCAGCGTCTGGAAAGGTAAACTCCAGCACAAATTCCCACCGAGGGGGCATCTTGCCTCTCCTCTTTTTTTAGGGGGGGCGTTCTTTGATGGCGACTGTGGAAAGACCCCCCCACCCCCCATCAATCAAGCGGGGGAGGCATGTAAGTTTGTCTGGAGGCTAAGCGAATGGGAAGGTGTCTAAGTGGCTCTGACAAAGGCGAAATGAGTCGGGAGGAAGCCTTGTTCTTTCTTTTCCTTTCTTTTTTTCGCAGGACACTCCGCAGACTCCTGGACGAGAGAGAGAGAGAGAGAGAGAGAGAGAGAGAGATTGGAAAACTGAGCCAAACAACAGGAGCCTCTCCCGAGATTCTCCCTTCTGGAATCCGCCGCATCATGACAACGTGGGACTCCTTGTGAGTGGGAACGGCCTCTCGTTTTTTTGATTTTTTTCTTCACTGGTCCCCGGAGGCTCATTGGTTGGGCCTCGAATGTCTCATTGTTCTGAGGCGCCTCGGGCTGCCCTAAAATACCTTCCCGACAATTACAGGCACAGTCGATGGCTTTAAAATGAGAGACGGCAGGGTGAGTGGAAGTACATATTCCAGCAGCGTTGCCCTCCAACTGCGTTTCTCTCTGCTGTTTTCAACAAGAGAAGAAAGCATAATGCAAGAAACGGCGTCGCCCTGAGCTCCAGAACGTGGCAGGCCTCTTCAGGAGTGTAAAAAGTAATTTATTTATCCCGCTTTGAAAAATGCATGTGGTATTTTGCAAGGAAAGAAAATGTTGTGGCCATTCAAGTTCATTCTAAAGAGACTGCTCTTCGCTTTCGCCAGATGCTAGCATGACACAGCTTGCCGCCGGAAGAATGCCATCCGAGATCCGGCAGAAAAGCCCGTCGATACGAGCGAGCCATCGACCGTGATACAAAGCGATTCGGCGGAGCAGAGGGTTTTCCGATGTGGCGGGTGGGAGAGGCGACATGCTCCGAAGAAAGAGGAGATCCATGCAGAAAGATGACCTATTGATCAAAAAAAAAAACCACTACTAACAATGAAACACTGAAGGAGAAGCACTTGAGTCCAGGGGAAGAGGGGGGGGCATTATTTAAATGCCCTGTAGGGCACTTAATGTATCGGAACATCTAAAGGTGCATGCTAGCTGGGGAAAACCGAATTTTGCTCACAGTCGGAGGAGGCTCCCCCCCTGCTAGCCTGTAATTAGAATCAGCATTTCGCGTGTGAGTGCGTCGCAGCATTTCTGTTCTCATGTCTCCTTGTGGCAATGAGCTCAGAGGATGCGCTGGGAAAGGGGAAGGCAAAGCTTAGAGGACGATTGTTGGAGCCGCCTGCCTTGTCACGCCAACTCGTGGGCCTTGAGAATCATTCAATCTCCTCACTTACACCTTCAAAAAATGTTATGAACCTCTAGAGCTAAAACCAAAAATTTGAAGTTACTTCAAAGCCAGTGATTGGCCCCGTACCGTAAGCTACTGGCTACATGACGGTGCCAAATTGGCAACACTTTCCTGCACCAGGTTTGACGCAACTCCAGCTCGTTTGCTTGATAACAATAAAGTCGATCGGCAACAAGTGATGCAAGGGCCCACTGTCTTTATTCTCAGGTGACTCGTCTCTACAGAGAGCGAGTGGCTCCAACCTGCCGAGAAATCGGCTTCCCATCCGCGTAGGAACGATAAATCCGGAGCCATCTTGGAGGTGCCGATGTTTGCATCCCCGGGCTGCAACGTTCCGGATCGATGGTGGTGGCGCGTTCAGCGAGGAACAAAGCCCGACGCCGGGGTGACGCCCGCGCCTCCCCCACTGTCTCATTCCTTTTTGAGCTCAACAAAAAAACGGAACGGGCCAAGTTGCATTAATTTCCAAAGCAGTTGCATCATCCTTCAGTTACAGACAGGGGGGGAGGAAAAAAAAAGAGAAAGGAAAGAAGGTGTAACGAGCTACCTTGGGGCTTCGGCCCTTCAAAAAACCTCTGCGTATATTGGAAAATGGATATTTGTATTTGACCGACCTGGGCGCGTCTGTCTGCAGCGGAACCCTACCTGCCTGCTTGTTGGCCCGTCTGCCGTGAAAAGGCGCTGAAAAATAAGGTAAAGGATTTGTAATCACCAGCCTTTGTGAGCAAGCTCCTCCGTGAAAGAAAATAATAAAAAATAACAGGGTGAGAGACGACAAGGCCGCTCGCGAGGTAATTGTGGGGCCGGCTGAGACGTTCGCTTGGAGCTCTGAATGTTTAATAATTAGCGAGAGTGGACGACGCGCAGAGGGTCGGCGGGGGATGCTTGGGTGTGCGTCCACTGATTGATGCATTGTTTAAAAGAGTAAGAAAAAAAAAAAAGATGTACTCATACGGCTGAGGATAAAACCCTGGTGAATCACACTCGCGGTTAAATCACATCCTGTCCCGCAGAGTTCAGAGCTCGGCCGGCCGACCACGGGAAGTGAGGCCAAGCAACGCGCTTCTGGCTGAAAGTGCCGTCTGCTGGGGATTTGGCAAGACGGATGAGCAAGACGGGGCCGCCTGCACACGGAGCAAAACATACATACGCCACCACGTCGGACTCATCTTATATTTCTCCCACAGGCTTGCAGATGGAATCACACTGTGGCCAAAAGTCTTATTATCACATATTATGCAATGCATTATTCAGCTGCTGAGCCACAATGGCGCCGCTAAGCTTTTTTTTTCTCCTTTGGGCGATTACATTTAGGAGCCAACTCGTTCTGCACTTCTCACGCCCACCATTCATCTTTCCGTCCATCCATACATCCATCTGTCCGTCTGTCCACCCGTTCGTCCGCTCCCTGAACACAGGTGGTGCAGGCGGTGGAATACTGTGAGGAAAACAAGTTCCGCTGCAGTTTCCCAAGTCTTCACGGATCTGTTGGAATCAGACATTTAACATCTTGCATCATTGCATATTGTGCTGTTATATTTGTAACATTACATTTATATGTTGGAATTATTGTATTGAGTTGAATGTATCAATGTATTGAATGTTACTATATGTAGTGCTTTGGTCTATATTTGATGATCATGACCAGTGCCCTGGGGGTGTTGAACACCTAGTGAGCAAAGACTGTGTAACTCATTAAGCCTCATCAGCAGTGAGCTGGGGGGACCAGAGAGTGGTCAGCTGAAGGAAGTGCCTTTGCGACCCTCATAAAGTTTGTGACCCGTCCAGTCACAGGGATGGGAACTTGTGACCTGAGCTTGTCTTGCCGCAAAATGGTTTCAACAGGTCACACTGGAAGGAAGGATGGACCGTTTGGCTCACGGCCAAATAAGGACCAGCTTCCTGATTCACAAACAATGACATTAACACCCAGCAACCGAAGGGGGAAGAGTGGACAGCCAATCAGAGGACGACACTGGAGAAGACATTCAAATTAGGAGACAGATTGTTTGTCTTTGCATTTAAGGACTTTCTTGGGAGAAAGTTGTCAGTCTGACTCCGGCGACGGCCAGGACTCGACTCCAGAGATCTCTCCATCAGATCTCTGTCACAAATGTCTTGTTCCTCTTTTCACTAAAACTGATTAAGATTTTCCTAGTCTTTTTTTCTTCATTAAACGGACACGCAGTTTGGTAGCAGGAGATTAGATAAAGGAACCAAACCAAAAGATCACAAATAAAAAAAAAAAAGAATCCTTATACATATCAAAGGCGGTGTTGCACTCTTGCTCGTTTTCCAACACATTCCCCCCGTCCTCCATTCCTCCACCCACATACACATTCTACTTTCGCCTATCTCTCCCGGGCGGATAAAAAAAAAGAAGAAAAAACTTCATTAAGTTGCTTTTGCCAGTGTCATTAAGGCCAAACAGGCATTAAAATAATACTCATTTGAATGAAAGAGGGTGGGGGTGGGAAAAAAGCCATTTATTTCCCCGGCTTATTATTAATTGGTTTCGCCAACCTGGAAGGGGGGAGCAGGAGGGTTGGGGTTGCGAGTGGGTTTGGGGGGGTGCTGGTTGTGATCAATGCTCTCCCGGCCGCGGCAGAGCTAACAGGGACTTATTTAGAGGCATTAAGTTGTGTAATTTAATGATCAGGGAGCCTGAGATAGACTGTAGAGTGCGTCCAGCGCCGCCGGTGCCGCTGGGGAGAGGATGCTGGATGTGGGACGTGGCGGGCGGTCACATAAAGAGCTGACGCGGGTCGGTTTGTCCGCGCGTGGGAGAGAGTGGGGGGAAAAAAAAGTAGAAGCAAAATATTGTTGAGGGACAGATCTTTTGGGGGACGGAGAGAGAGGGAGGGGGCGGAGGAAGACTACATCAGCTCGGCGGCATCTCCGCAGTGAAAAGAGTGGTGGTGGAGGGGATGTGTGTGTGTGTGTGTGTGTGTGTGTGTGTGTGTGTGTGTGTGTGTGTGTGGTGGGTTGGGGCGCTGTGGAGGGGGGTATCAAATGGGATGAGGCTGCATTTAATTTTCTTTGAGGTGGCCCTGGCAATAAAGTGTGGCTCATGGTGATAAGCGGCCGAGAGCTGAAGCACATCATTTCAGTTATGTAAACCATTGGAGGGATACAGTGGCCATTCTCCTTCACTGTGTGTGTGTGTGTGTGTGTGCGTGCACAGGTTAATGCAATCCCCCCCCCCACCTCTCCTAAGCTATAGAACTTCTTCCCCTCTCCCTGCCCAGTATTAATACATAAACTTTTTTTTTTCCGTTTCTTTCCAGGGAGCGATCTAAAAGGATGTTTTCCTGTTTGCGATCCTTCTTCTCCGAGTCCCCCGACACCGGGACGGGCGTTCTCCAACCTCTTTGCAGATGATCTTGCGTCTTAACCCTCATCTCCTGCAAGTCGGCCCCACTCTGAATTCATTTGAGTCAGATTCTAGGGCCAAATGAGGTCCCTGCAACCACTAGGTGGGAGTGGCCTTGATCTCGAGCGAGTTTTTGATGGTAAATGGAGTGATATAGCGCTTCCCAGAACCTTCACAGTACCCCAAAGCACTTTACAATGGCCTCTCATTTACTCATTCACTCACACACTTGTGCACCAATGGGTGGCCGCTGCCATACAAGGCGCTGCCAGCCCCCATTAGGAGCACATTAAGGTTAAGTGTCTTGCCCAATGACACGTCAAACATGTGGACAGTTTGGATTTGAACCGCTCAACCAACTGAACCACAGGACAAAAGCCTAAAGCTCTGGGAAGCTTGAGGGGTCCAACGGGTCATTTCACAGCTGTCAACCGAGTGGGAGCTTCTCAGATCCTGGATGCCGATGAATAAATGGTGCTCGGGTGTAGCCGATAAGTGGGAGGCTTGGTCACTTTGACAGTAAGCGCCCTATCCGTCCGTCCGTCTGTCCGTCCGTCCATCCATCCAACCGTTCATCCATCCATCCATACATCCATCCACTTGTCCGTCCATCCATCCATCCATCCATCCATCCATCTCTCCATCCATCCATCCAACACTGGATCAGTGTGGCAACGTCAATGAAATCCACCACACCCCTGCGCAGTTCTGACTCCACTCCACCCGCCTGTCATTGACGCTGCAGGTTGTTTTTTTTATTCCTCTCTGCGACGTCGACCACATCGGAGTCCTCCGCCCCGGCTCGACCTCGATACCAGCAATTTTGTACGCGAGAATCCTCCCAGGAGTCTGTTTTGTCACTCACTAGTCATCCTCATCTCCGTCCTTAATCCGGAGCAGCAGTTATTCCCCAAATCCCGTCGCAAGCCTTCAAACCCGAAAGCCCCGCCGGCTCCCAACACTGACTCGCGAGGAGACGAGATCCATTCTGACAATGGGAGGGAGAGAGAGAAAAAAAACTGGGCGAAGGAGGCCGGATGGCAAGTTGAGAGCTGTCAGAATCCAGCCCGCGTCAAGCGCGTCAGACCGTGTTTAAGGCCAGACACGTTTTTTTTGTGTGTGTGTGTGTGTGTGTGTGTGTGTGTGTGTGTGTGTGTGTGTCTGTGTGTTTGTTTTGCTGCAGTATCACTTTTCTGTCGGTGTGACCCAAGCTGCGGTTTTCTTGCCTTTGTCAACCAAGTATTCAGGGTTAGGTGTCAGGGGTCGGGTCACTCAGCAGTGTAAAGGGTGGGGTCGAATGCGGAAGACGGTGAGACTTTCAGGTTCTGCGGTGAACCGAGACTGTGCAACCAATTTGAAAATCAAATATTTCAGCTATTATTGAAGATATTAAGAGCAGCTTCATTGGCAAATACACCAGTCCTGATTGGACTGATTCAAGGGAAAGGTCCTCCTCTCCATTGACATACATTGACAAGTACTTTCATACTATAGTTGGCATACGGATTGCACCATAGACTGCCACAACATCACATCAGTGATACCATGTTGGACCTGGTATGACTATATGGTGGATTCAGGGGAGGAAAATGCTGAAAACAGAGAAAACTGGCAGAATGCAAAATTAAATTGTCACTATTTTACTCGAGAACTTTGGCGAAGCACCAGAAATCAACAGTCCTTTGGCGGAAATGCTCGAGGACGTAAGTGTCTTCGATCCGTCGGGTCAGGAGAAAGTTGGAGAGGCTCAAGTGCGCCGAGAGGAAAGACGTGACGTATTTCCTGTGGTATTTTTATGTAAAAAAAACACAAAAAAACAAAAAGCGCCCTCTGCGGAGAACCTTTCCTGTGAATCAGAGGAAAGAAGGGCTCGTAAAAGTGGCGTTCCATCTAACTACCTTGTCATCCAGGGAGAAAAGTGGTTCGGAAGAGGGGCCTCTGTCGCCGCCATTTCCCCCCTGCCGGCTGATAAAGGTCAAGATTGCGATTTTCTGCAGGATCCATTGGGTAAATCGACTGCCATACCGCAGTGGCGACGGCTGAGAGGAGAAATAATATGATGTGATGGGCTCAAATAGCGTCAGCGGCGGATTCCTCGCCTTCCTTTTTCAAACAAGATACATTTTCACATGATTCGCTCCTTTGAAGGCTGCACGCATGCATGCATCGCTCCCCCCCTCTCCTCAGACGACTGGGCTTGACGAGAAACTTGCGGGCAGGGGAGTGACTAGGATTTAATTCCTTTTGTCAGACTTTGTGAGCTTAAAACCTGAAGATTAATTAAAAACGAAGGGACGTGATGTGGGGGGAGAGACGGCATCCCGTCATCTGAAGACAGACGCTTCAAAATGTGAACAAACTGACTGAGACGTCTTAAAGGGAAAAACGTCGGAATCTGAGGAGTTTGCTCTCGCATATCATTTAAACGTCACTCGTCTTGCTGAAGACACGTCCAGCCCATATTTTCATTTATTTGGCCACAGCTCCAGTTTTCCACAGAGGAGTGCAGCAGGCAAAACAGACGGCTGTAAGGTGGTGGGGGTGGGGGTGTTGCTGTACTTGCAATGCCGGGTAATGCAAAACAAGGCTGCAGGTTGTCGGGCGAAAAGCGCCTGTGGAAATGCACGATGGTGTGAAAAAGGTGGCAAGGTTGGTTGGGAAGGTCCAATCCAGAAGATCCCTACAACCGCTACGTGCGACAGCTCACTCCTAACTTGCTAACTCGGCGACGATCCAAAAACACATCGTAAACGAGCTCCTGAAAGAGTCTGCCTGTATTTTTAGTTAATTCTGCTCACTCCATCCTGCTGCCACATTACCATAAATAAGCCACCACCACCCCCTTCCACACACACACACACATTCACACACCACCCTCATGTGTGCTAATCCACGGCTAAAAATAGTCCTCTGCACTGGCACGTTTACTCGAGTTTGAGGTTGTTGTTTTTTTTTGTTGTTTAAACAAATTGCTAAGAAAAAGGAAAAAAAAAACCCACGGAAAACCACACAGACGCGCAACGTCAAGAGCGTTAGCGCTAGCAGGCGTGTTGTGCGAATATTTGCACTGCTTTGAAACGTCGCGGCGGGAATGAAAGGGCCCGCTAAATTAGCATGTTTGTTCTCTTTGTTGGAGTAGTTGACGAGAATAAAAGAAATACAGAACAGGAGGCCTCTAAGTTCTGGAATATGTATTCTATCTTCCACAATTGAAAGACTTTGCGCGCATGTAGGAAACTGTTTGCTGCTTTTGGCGAAACCAGTCAGTTCAGTTGGACCTTCCGCAGATTTGCAAATGAAGACAAGGCGGCAGAAACCAGTTTGCCCTAAATTTATAACAGCTATCAGTGCCCTCTGTGATGTCAGGAAGGGCTTTAAAAGAGCTTTTTCTTTTAAAGTTTCCCAACTTCTTCGCCGGAATGCCTGCTAGATTAACTTTGCAGAATATCCTTTTTTTTTTTTTTATTCCATAGGCATTAAGATGCAATTTCAAGATTTACCGGGCATGACATGGAGCTGTCAGGGGCACTCAATGAAATTAATTACTCAATCAAAACCTCATGATGAACGCTCATTAATTTCTGAAAAGCAGAAATTCTGACCGATTAAGGGCAATCCGCATTAGAGGCTCCAAAAACAGCATCTTGTTCTCATTTCTACATTTTTTCAGTGGATTCTTTCTGGTGACTGGGAGGAAAATAAAATAAAAATAAAGCGCGCGCACACACACACACACGCGCACACACACACACACACACACACACACACACACACACACATCAAAAGCTGTGTTCAAAAACAATGTTCTTTCTAAAGAAATTTGAATCAAAGCTCAACCCGAAAGCCCTCCAATCACCCTGGATGCAGCGGCCGTCTCTCTGGGCTCCTCCCACGCAGTTCCCGCTCATTCACTGGCTCGCTTTAACCGGCGCGACCGCCAAACAGATGGGGCCGCCGTGACAGCGACACACTGCTCAGGCAGCTGCGCTGGTGTGTCGACAAGAGGTAATGAATAATCAGCCAACCAGCCTCCAACTGCTTCATATTAATAGCGAGGTGTTCTAATTACATATCTACGACCTGTCGGGAACAACAGAGAACCCGATGCGGGACGAGCCGCAGTGTCTGCGCAGGCTGGAAAAACAAACAAACACAAATAATACAAAGCTTGTATGATTTCAGTTGGCTGCTATTGCAGCTAAGAGGGCATGCTAGCTGAAACATACCACATTTAGCTTGTACATCCATTTGCCGACAACACAAAGAAAAAGTCTGGGTGAAATTGGAAGCTTAAAAAAAAAAAAAAAAAAGAAACACCACCCGAAACAAACAACTAAAACAGCTCGCTGCTGCTTTTATTTCGCTATCATTCCGCAAAAGAGCTGCCAAGGCGCTAGCTGGTGGATATGGAGAGCGACAGTGAGCACACGTCGTCCACCGGGGAAAAACTTGTGGTTCCTTTTCGGGCTAAAATTTCACCCGGTTGTGATGCAGATGTTGCTTTGCTCATATCCAAAGCAGCAGCAGCAGCAGCAGCAGCAGCAGCAGCATTGTTTACAGCGTTGTTAGCATTCTGTAGTTTTCAGTTTTCGGGACTCAACCGTCTTGCATTACACCAGTGGAGACTTAAACTGCCAAAACAATAAATAAATAAATAAATAAAAAAAATCCAAAAACTCGTCTCAATCCACACGTTCCTGGTGTCTAGGTGCTGGATAATGCAGCAGCGTCTCAGAGGCACTTATATTGCCTCAAAATTATTATTTTTTTGTTTGTGTTTTTTTAGAAAGAAAACAATATCATGCAGCTACTACAAGACGCTGCTGTTTGGGTTCGAAATACTCCATTCATTATGAGAGCGTGACCAGCGGCTCGGTTCCTTTGGAGGGGTCGTGGAGGTGGGGGGGTGGGGGGGTTCGGCTGATTTTCTCTCTCGCCCGTCCCACTTCTCTCGCTGCGCCTTTTTATCAAGCGATCAGGCGGCGCAAAAATCAAAGAGCAGAAGAAAAAGTTGTTTTTCATCTCGGCGCTGCCATTAATCATTGTGGCGACCCCCCTCGGATATGTCTATCATCCCAGCATGCAAAGCAGTTTGGATTAGCCTCAGCGCCTTCTGTTTTTTATTTATTGTATTTTTTTTGTTTGTCTTCTATTTTTTCAAAGGTGCGCCTCGGAACAAAGTTGATTGTTGAATCTCATTCTGCGTTTTTCGACAGGGGTAAGAAAAAATAGATAAATAAAGACTAAAAGGCAGAGCGCGTCCTTTTTTTTTTTTTTTACGAGCTTGTTGAAGTGTTTGATGAGCCACAAGTCTGACTCTGCATCCCAAACTGCTGAACACGCGGCTATGAGTCGGAAGCCTCGCTGGCTTCCAGGCACTGTCCACACCGAGGCAGAGCTGCGGAATCAATCCTGTGACTGCTGCGCACCCCCCCCAGGGACGAGATGGAAGGGTTTCCATCTGCAATCGTGCAATGTTAAAATGACCAATGAGCAGCCGTATGCAGAGATCATTAAAAGCAGTTAAGATTTGAAATAGAGTTCATTATAACTACATCCTCTCCCCAAATAAACAGCATGTCCAGCCCTGTATTTGCAGCATCCACCAAAATCTTCTCCCACCCCATGTCCCCCTTCCATACACTCACTTTTGGCTTCATGCTAGGATTGATGCTACAATGGATCTTCCACATATTTGCCCAGGGACAAAAACTAGTTCACAGCCACATATCGAATCGAGACAAATGCTGGAAAAGTGAATTTCAACATTAATGGACCCTTAAACATACATTTTCTCCATTCTAAACAAGCCACACTGCCGTTAGCCCGCCATCAAAACTCCCATTTGGTTATTTCTTATTTACTACACTGTGCTCTGTCCTGGAAAGACTGCGCACGTGACCGACATCAGCGGCTCTTTAGTGGTGCCGTGCAATAGCGAGAGTCTTCGGCTGCGGTGAGCGCAATGTCTCGGAGGAAAAAAGAAATAAAAAAATAGATTAAAAAAAGAAATAAATAAAGAAAACGTTCCCGCTCAGTTCCCCCTCTTGAAGGGACTTTGCGCGATAAGGTGACGCCTCGGAGGGAACAGATGTCTCGGCACGCTGGAAGTCGAAGCATTAAAAACCCTCGGCTGACAATGTCATCAGACCACGCCGACGATCTCTGGGAGACGGCCCACATTGCGGGTGAGTTATTAACCGTCCGCGGCTGCTCCTAGAACGGCTTTTTGTATGTGAATGTCAGGCTTCCACAGCTGCGTATCAGTAAAATTGACACGTCTCGTCGCCGGCGGGACATTATCCACCGCTTTGATACAGTGTCGGCCGAGTGGAGCAGCGCAAAGAGCTGAGGGGTTTTACCCGCACACACACACACCCCCTAAAAAAACAACGTTTTGCAAGCAACACTGCTCGCAGCTCTCGAACAAAGTTGGCGGACGGAATAAGTTGAGGAGCAGAAAGTCTGGCGGGGGGGGTGTGGGGGGGAGGTGAGGTGCGCTCTTGGGACCGGATCCCTTCGGCTGACAAGAGGTCGGGGCGGTTGACGTTCAGGGGGGGGCCATGCATATGGATGGCGCGCAGGAGGGGGGCGGGGGGGGGGGCAGATGGGGCGGCGACGAAGGCTGGGGGGATGGGTGGGGGTGACATGTCCCCCTCCCTTCCTCCTCCCGTGAAACCTCCCCCGACCAACCCGCGGCGACACGGTGATCAAAGCGTGGCGCCTTTTTGCATTTTTGATGACGGGTGAACGCGACAAGGCGCCGGTGCAACCAGCGGGGCGGAACGGCGTCACCGTCACAGAGTGTCGCTTGCCTCCAGACTGGACCTCACAATCGGGTCGGGTCGCTCGGGACGTCACCCGGGTTGCTTCCTCGCGGCCATCTGGACCGCAAAGTTCTTCTTCTTTGTGACTTTTACTCCTCGAAGTGTTGGAGACAAAACGGGCTTTTGACCGCTACGGGTTTCAGGAGGCCTCGAAAAAAACACCTCCGTCATATCGAGAGAGACCCTCTGTGATTTGTCCTGGCCCACCCCCCGACCTCTAACAGCTTCTAGTGGTTCCGGAAAAATCAGACGCATTCAGTGGGAGTATTTTGAGAGTCACAAGTAGCGGGTAAAAAGCGTTACCACAGTGGAAGGGAATCAAACAAACAAATAAAAAAATATATAATAATAATAATTAAAAAAATACTACGGAAAGCTTGAAGATACTTGATTGAATCCAGTGTTTGTGCACTTGGGTTCCGCTCAGGTGGCGTGGAGTGGGGGCGTTGCTGGGCGACAGCTTTCCAAAAATACAATGCTGTAAAAAGACAAAAGTCTTGGAAATGAGGGGAGCGGAACTGTGAAAACAAACACGGAGCTCCACGCAACAAGAAGCAGCCAGCGCAAGGCGTTTCTTGCGCGACAAGCTTCATGGACGGAGGAAAAAAGAAACAAAACAGCTGCATGCAAAGCAGCATCAGAGACTAGATATTGATTTGAGCTGCAAATGCAGCAATGGTGAACATGGGAAGGGATGCAGCGAGGGTTTAAAGGCCCAGTGTGTACAATTGGCTTGATTCTTGATTTTTATAAACACCTTAAATACGGTAATAAAAATGTATACTCAAAGTATACTTGTTATACTGGCTGTACAATAAGGTTAATTTGTTTTTTCAACCCTTAGAACGGTTCTCATATGCAGTATATAAGAATATACATAGAGCAAAGGTCTTGCTCCTAGCTAGCTGCGCGACCTTTAAAAAAGCACGCCTGACAGCACTTTTCGTATTTAGGGCCCTGTCAGGCGGACTTCATTAAAAATCTTAAGGAATCCTTAAAAAGAGAGGACGCCAATAAGCATCACGGCAGCTGACACTGAGGATATTTAGACGTTGAAGACGCTGAAAGACGATTGGCAAAGTTCAAGGTGCCGTCCACTTCAACAGACATCACTGGCAAACTGCAACCCGCCAGTCAAATCCGCCTAACTTTCCACCTGCGCGAACCCTGCAACCCTGGCCTGCACAGTTGGAAATCTCGGTTTTCCCCCCGAAAGCCCAGACCCCCGTCCCGACAGAGAGATCATAGATCCACCCACTGTTGGGCCATAATGGCCGGGGAGCCATATCTGTGATCTCTGGCGAGGGACCCGTCACTGCGCATCGACGGAATACGGAAATGCTTCATTTATTTCCCCGAGGACCCCGAGGACCCCAAGGATCCCCCCCCCCCCCCCAAAGCAGGCAGAATGATGGAGGCACCTTGCAGCAGAGGGAAAAAGAGGAAAAAACGTCTAATTGTCTGGGGACGTTTTTACTGTACCCATCCATCTTCCCGGCTGTCTGCTGGGCCTCCTTCCCCGGGGCGTGATCTACATTCACTTCCCTCTCGCCGCCAGCCAGCAGCACGTCGGGGAACCTTTGAGGAGCAAAAAATGGCTCGGCTAACGTCTGAACCGATGGGGCTGTCACAGCAGCTAACGCGCATGTTGACGCAGGTGTTGACCTACGGCAGGACAGAGCGGGTGCTGCTTGGTTTTTTTTAGAATTCATTTTAAGTGGATTGAAAAAATAAGAGTTTTCCCCTGGAGGAGACAGGACCTGGTGACTTAAGCTAGCTGGACACACCTACAGTAGTGATTTAATGATAAGAGTAAATGCGATAATAAGTACTATTCACGCTGTTCTTGCCGCTGCTGTGGGAACTGTCCGGTGCTGAAATGAGACTTACTCTAATGTCACTGCAAGGGGTCAAAGTTCAACACCTTGTGAGATTTTTTAATTTAACATTATTAAAAGTATATTAGAATTTTTCATAAATTTAGTCAGAGACAACAAAAGTAGAAGCAAACTTTAAAAAAAGCTTTAAAAAGTGATGAAGACATTATTAAGAAAAACAAACAAACAAACAAAAAACACGGTGCTCTCTGTAATGTCTTCTGCACTCACTGCGGGCCTTAGAGGTCAGAAGTGACAAAAAAGAATGAAAGGAAGTGACTGTGAGCCTGAAATATCACAGGCCAAGGACAGGCACTTGGCTCAGTCGTTCATTCTCTGAATAAGACGCTGATTAAAGCGGAACAGGAGGCGACTGTGAGCCTTAAACGTCAGAGGCAAAGATAGAGAAGAACCAAAGAAGGCAGCGCTGGGTCAATGGTCAACTGATGAGGTTCATTCCTGGACGCTGATCAAACGAGAACAGGATGTGACTGCTATCCTTTTAAATCCAAGAAGGCAAAATAAAAGAACAACAGGAAGTGACTGCCAGCCTTAAAAGTCCCAGACAAAAGAAAAAAAGAAGAAAAAAACAAAGGCCTCTTCAGCAGAAATCTAATAATAATAATCTAATAACTAATAATGTGTATATATATATATATATATATATATATATATATATATATATATATATATACTGTTGTTGTATATTTATGCTCATCGGGAAGGAACCGGTTCAACACGACTAAACACACCAGCGCCTCCGACACTGTATCATCAGCAACAGGGGGTTGTTAGTTGAGTTCATGTGGAGACACGAGGCGCAGTGGAGGAAAAACATCCTTTTGTTATCCATGAAGAAACTATTGATTTCCATGGCGGGGAGCGCGGGCCAGACAAAGGCGGCAGCGGCGGAGGCAGCTGCGTTTGAAGCGTGCGGCGGGGACGGCAGACAATAGGCGCCGTCACAGAATATTGATGCAAGCACCACCATTGCAGACACGACACCAAATTACACGTCAGTCACGCCGCGGTCCCATCTTCACGACTGGCCCCGATGGGCCGGCCATCACGAAGGAAGACGGCAGACAAACCTGCTCTGACAAACAAGTAATATTCACAAAAAAAGAAGACAAACAAATTGGAAAATTGTTATAATTTTGTATTGATGTTTGTTTTGGATTCAAGAATGGAGTCGGGTTTTGTTTCATTCAACATGTTATTTTGATTTGTTTCAAAATGGACATGACAATCTTATTTTAATTCATTTTTATTTTTGTTCAGATTTTTTGGCTTTTTTTCCCCCGTTGTTTTGAATGAAAAGGACATTTTGTTTTGAATGTTACGGTCGTACTTTGTGTCATCCCGCTATTCACAGGGAGTTATGCCCAGTCATTTTATTTTTATTTAGTTTTATTTGAGTTGGTATTTTTGTTGCCGCTGCTTTAAATGAAAAGGACATTTTGTTTTGAATGTTACGGTCGTACTTTGTGGCATCCAACTATTCATCTCGATTTATGTCAAAATGGAAGTTATTTGTGTGTTTGACGACCAGGTGTGCATGGAGACACGAAATGCCCGGTTTCTCGGTTTATTATTTATTTTCTTTTTTTTGTATCATTCATTTTGTGTGCTAATTTGTATGTGCTTTTATGTGTTTTTCTCTCTGTTGTTTTTATTGCCTCTCTTTGTACAGTGTCCTTGAAAGTTTTGAAAGGCGCTTTTAAATAAAATGTACTATTATTATTATTATTATTATTATTATTATAATGACATTATGCATTTCTGAGATAAAAAAATAAAAAAACTCCTGGAAGCAATAAAACAAAGAAAACATTCCTACCTGCTGACGGGGTTCCACCGCCTCTAGGATTCTTCTCATTCTCATTCTCCTTTCAGATTCACACACGCTCCACCTCCGCTGTGAACCAGCACACACCCTGTGAACACAATGACATGCGGATGTGATGTCACCGTGACAAACAACAAACAAAACCAAAGTAGCATTTCCAAGCTTACAGGTTAGTGTTTTTTTCCCAGACAGTCGGGTGACTCTCGCCGCCACCTGTTTCCTTCAGGTTTCCCGGAGCATCAACGCATCGACTTGGTGAAAAGTGGGAAGTGAAGTGGCGCGACGCAAGTAAAAAAAATAAATAAGTAAAGGCTGGTATTAGTTGTTTGTTTGTTTTTTTTCTCCCACCCTTTGTAAAAGTAGAAGGACTCGATCGCAATCATGGATACAGTAGCCGCTGCTTGACTGTGAAAAGGAGTCCCGAAGGGGCAGCCGAGTTTTTGCCGTCTGTTACTGAAAAGGGAAATATCCCAGAGGGCCTCAGTGAACAAACACACACACGCGCCACACCAGTCCACTGGAACCACTGCACTGGAGTGTTCAAAATGGTTTGATCCAGGCGGTAATGCGTCGACTCCGAGTTGAGGGGCGACGATCTCTGCCGCCCCCCCCCCCCCCCCCCCCCCCCCACTACCACAAGGTTCCAGTGTGATCGGAGCCCTTCAAAGTTTTGAAAGAAAAATTACATTTGAAAAGAAACGTGTTCCCCTGACATAGGTTTTGGATTCACGGCAGTGGTCGTTCAACTATTAATCTTCGTCGACATCAAAATAATGGCAAACGATCATTTAAATGTTGTTTAATTTCATGAGCGGTGAACACAATGACACAATGATAGTGAATCGTGCAGCGGGTAATCGGGGTCCAAGGCTCCTGACTGAAACTTTCTTTTCTTTTTCAAGTGGGAGCTTGAGCAAGCGAGATCGGCGGCTCCGCGTTTAATTAACTTGCATTTCTTGAATTTGCACCCTCCAGAAATCCTCCATCAAAGTCTTACATTTCGACTGTGATAATTGAATTATTATTAATTCAGTCCACTGGCTCGCACGGTGACTCTCAAGGGCTACAAGAGGCGCAGTGCAGCTGGTTTAAATAAAAGGCTTTAGTGTTAGCTCGGCACGCTAGTGGACTTGTTTTCTGGAAAAACGTTTTCATGACTATAAATACTATTCTTTTTATGTTCATTTTTGTGTTGTGAAAACTGGCTGCGTTGCAATGACAGATTTTTGACGTTTGTTCTCACGATCTGTCCGGCTCCCGGTACCCCGATAGCAACATGACCATAATGGCATCTTAGCAAAGACTCACTTTGCGACAGGGCTCCTTCGTGCAACGTCACCTTGTACAAATTCCAATGGCACTCTTTCTTTTTTTTTTGTCTGCTGTTTGCTATCTTGTCTTCGGAGTACCTCTGAATCAATCAAGCATAAAAGCACTGCTCACTCAAACTGCTTTCAAACTTCGAAACCCACTTCGAGAGGTGACTGACAGCAGCGTTTCAAGAGGGGAAACCAAAGAAAAAGTGGTGCGTCACTGAGCACTTACCAAAAATGCTAATGAAAACAAAGTGGGGGTGGGGGTGGGGGTCGGGGGGTTGCTGTGTGTGTATGTAGCTGGTGGGGTGGTTGGGGATCCGGAGAATTTAAAAAAAAGAAAAAGAAAAGAAAAATCTTCCAACAACGGGCTAAGCTCCTTATGATAATGTGGCTTTGTCTTTGATCCCGATGGCAGCCTGCAGCCACAGCACAGCATCCGCAATGATCCGCCAGTCGCCTCGTCATCATCCGCCAGGTCGAGAACAGCCGGACGTGCCGTTAGCCGGGAACGCCGGACTGGTCAGGCAGCGTGGGAACAGTGCGGTACGAAAAGAGGAAAAGAAGAGACACGGGGCCCGTCTGGGGGGGGGGGGGGGGGGGGGGGGGATCAAAGGATCTCGACTCCGACGAATTAGCATTTGTGCACAAACAGGCAATCTTATCAGCGCGGTTTAATAAGCGTCAGACTCTTTCCTTTTTTCTCCCCTCCCCCCCGTTCTGCTGAGCTTTTGAGGGCATCGACTCATAAAACATAAAAAGTGCGACGGACGCTCCGCCTGACAGAAAGACAGATGAGACGTTTTGGAAAAGAGGCGCTAACCCAAATCCAGAATTAGCTTCACCTCCGATGACGGCAAGCAATGCGGGAGATTTTTTTTTTCTTTCTTATTTGACATATTTGCCCCATTAAACTATAATGTTATGCCATTCTCATTAACGAGGGAGAAAAAAATAAACAAAACAAAACAAAACAAAAAAAGCTGTGAAGGACCAGGCCCCGCTATCAGCGGCCGCACGCGCTCGGTTTGCTCCAGTTTTGTCAGCCTGATGAGTCATGAAAGGACAGAGCCCACACACGCTGCACTTGATTGATGGACAGATTGAGAAAAAAACAAAAACAAGAGTAAATAAATAAATTGAAGGGGGAAAAAAAATATGTGTGCTACATACACGAGGCAGGTCCAGAGGGAATTGGACGGCGGTGAACAAGAAATGAGAAAACAGCAAAAAATACGGAGAACAAACAATGAGGGAATCAGAGGGTTATTGTTTCAGTCTTGATCTCGAGCACCAGAGACTTTCTGTTAAATCCATTTAATCCATTGCAGCGATTCTGCAAGTAGAAATGTTTTGCTGTAATTTCAACAGCGTATAGTCACTTAAGAGGTTTGAGAGTGGAGCTTGTGTGATCTCGTACTGTGGTTTGAACAAAACAACATGTATTTAAAAAAAAAAAAAAAAAAGAAATAGATTGAGCTGCTCTTCGATTTGGTCCAAATTCACGTAGGTAAACAAGAAGAAGAAAGCATCAAACAACAAAGCTTTCACTAGCTATCAAACACATGCAAAGTTCCAAAACAAGTTAGACGAGAAACTGTTGCCCTCGACGTACGACTCATGGACTAAACTAAAGCTCCGGTATGGTACAAAAACTTTAGAAATAACGTCAAAAAGAACAAAGTTGGAGAAGTTAAATCATCCTGCTTTACATCTGCTGTTTGCTTCTAATACATTCATCCGCTCCTCTAATTACTGCGATGGCAGTTGCTTCGGTGCGACTCTCCGGAGCAAATTTCCCCCAAATAGATTTTGCCCGTCTTGATTGATCTCCTTATGTGCATTGCTTGGCTTTGCGGAGAGGACGACTGAGGCAGCGATGATTTAAGTGCTAATTGTTCTTCATGTTTTTTATTCTATTTTTTTTTTTATTTCCTCTTTTATAAAAAAACGTTATTTTTCACGATGGGTAAAGTTGTGCTGTTTCTCTCCAAGATCTCTTTTTCCCCCTATTTCAACTATTGGCTTGTTCCGCAGCCCTGATTGCAAACATATGGTAGCGCTGCAGGAATTGGGCAGGCACGACATAAACTGACGAGGGAAGCATTGAGAAGTGGGCTTGAAAGATTGAGGAGGCGTCAGGCAAGTCATCAGATGCAACTAAAGCAGCTAGCGGCTGGGCGTTGGTGATGGAGAAGGCGTGGCCATGATGTGTAGACAAAGAAAACGTGTGGGTGGGTTTGACTGATTTAGGGGTGTGGCCAAAATCATTATTAAAATAGAACAAACAAATAAAAGAAGAAGATGAAGCAGAAGAAGGCGTGGTCAAAAAATTAGCAACACCCAAGGCTTCGGTCCTGGGCAGCAAAATGGCCAATCAGAGGGCACTCATGCTTTATGCAAAAATAACAAAATAATTCCATGTCAGTCCTCTTTATATAAAATGCCATTTTAACAAAATGCTGAAAAATAAAATAAAATGAAGTGATATGGAGCAACCAAAACATGGCTGGACTGTCCATGTTGAGAGATGGACAAGGTTATCAAAGACATCAGAAAAACAAGAAAAAAAAAAAACTGAATCAATCAATAAATAAAGAGATAAAAACAGAACTAATCAATTTACGGGGGAAAGCGAACGCTCGCGGCCGGACCTTCATTTTATCTTATATTTTTCCAGTCCATCGCTTTATCTCTGTGGCCTGTTTCCACTGCTTGGAGTCTGAATCGACGAGTCCGCCGGCCGATCAATAATCATTAGGGGGGAGAAAAAAAAAAACATTTAATGACTTTGCGAACGCCCCGACCCCTAGTTGCGCTGGGTAACACGTACAATGGGCAAGCCAGGGGGGGTGGAGCCACACGTGTTTGGACCCCACCTCCCAGTGGGACGGTTTACAAGTTCCAATTTCAGGCTTTTTCAGGGCCGCATTTTTGTCCCCCGACTTCTTTGTCAACTTTTTCTTGGCGCTCGCTGCCTAATCTTTGATAATGTGTTCTTTTTAATTACAAATCGATGGAGACGTGCACAGAGCTCCAAAGCGCGGCCCTCCCTCTTTCCGCCTACGCCTAACCCTCCCGTCCAGTGGCGTAACCAATCGTATCTCCTCATCCTACAAACACACTGGCATTAGATGCGATTAGACGATTAGCATCAAAAAGCCACATTATGAGAAGAAAACAAAAATCTTGGTTAAAATCAGCATGTTTGATTTTTTCATTTATTTGTTTGTTTGTTTTGTTGCTCAAGCTCAAGATGCTCATTTGAATTTCTAATCGAGCTCTTCAGTCCACTTCTATTATGCTCCCAGTGTAATCTCTCTGTAAACAAAAACAAAAACAAAAAACTGAAACGGCGGGGGACGATGTTTCTGCCCTCGGGCCCGCTGTGACGGCGACTCAGCTCCATAATATCGACAGCCAGTCCCATAAACGTGAACGGGTTCGCTGGCTTGCAGAGGTTCATCAACATTGATTATCGACGGCCGGCGGCATCGATGCAATCTGGACGCTGCATTTTTATTTTTATTTTTATTTTTTTCAATTAAATGGCCGTTGAGGGGCTTCAAGAACAGGGGAGTGTGGGGCAAAAAAAAACAACAGGGGACGCTGATGGATGAGAGGCCAATTAACATTTTTCTGTTGCCAATCTGTATCTGAAGTACTGATTCGCATGCATGCGCCTGGAAAAGAGCCCATGCATAGTGTTTATGTGTGTATCTAGTGTGTATCAAATGAGTAAAAAATCCGAAAGAAAAGACAAATGAAAAAAAATGATCACTAAACATTAATAAGTAATTACAAAAATATTAAAAATGAAAACAAGACTTAATGAGTTGGTTTTACATATTCAGGAAAACAGTGGGAAGAAAGTCGAGCAGTAATGTGCTTCATGAAGAAAAATTCTGGTCAGATATATATATATATATATATATATATATATATATATATATATATATATATATACATGTGTGTGTGTGTGTGTGTGGCCTCCAGAGTTACACAGCAGCAGGATTGAAGCTCAGTGAGGGTTTCAGTTGTTTGGAGACTCGAACTTCATGGTTTCTAAAGCAATCAGGGAAACAGCACGTCTACATTCACAAGTGAAATAACCCAATGGCACGTGTGCTTTAAACACAAAGGTTCTGTGACGCGATACCACAAACACACCGTCATGAACATCAACTGAGGACACAAACCTTCTTGCTGCATGGAGAGGTCAACGCACAAAGGAAAAGCAAAATGGCTGCTCGTCTGAAAGGCCCCCTTTTAGTGCCCCAAATACTGCCGGACTAAAACTACTGAATGTTGTGACGCAGCGCCATCTACTGATTAACAATTGGGAATTCTGCACAAGAACACTTGATTAATTTCCCCACGTTGGGAAAATACTTATATCACAGCACTCTTTCAAAGTGGAAAAAAAGCAAAGAGAAGAGAAATCAACAGCTGAACTTAGAAAGTGAGCTGCCTGATAGAATGGCAACATCAAACTATCAAACGGTGGCGGTGGGGTCGTCCGGGATCGACACTCAGCTCAAAATGATTTGTTTTCTGCCCAATATTGTTGTCGCAAACATCTGGTGCAGCTTTGAATGCGTGTCAATCGCAACAAAACGAGGAGGAGGGGTCCAGAACGTGAAAAAAGTAATAAATCAAGAGACAAGGCCGGGTAAAAAACAAACAAAAAAACACCCCAAAACATCAGAGCGCGCAGATTCCCTTTCATTCCCCCATGGAGATAGAGAGAGAGAGAGAGAGAGGGAGAGAGAGAGAGAGAGAGAGAGAGAGAGAGCGCGGCGTCTGCTACGATAGAAAAGGGGATCTTTTGAGTGACAAATAAACAAAGCGAAGGCGCGACACAAACAACAACAACAAGGAGGAGCCGGGGTTTGAAATTCAGAAATCCAGGACATCGCTCCCTCTTTCATTAAAAAAAAAAAACAAAACAAAGCGCCTGCCGTCCTTTTCATTTTCCATGGCGAAAAATGTATTTATTTATTTATTTTGGTAATGAAATGCAGATCAGACAGGCCTTGAATTTGATGAGTCTCCCAAGGCGGCCGAGGCCTCGCTGGCTGGAACAGTCGGGGCGCCACCATTCTGATCCCTCGCAGTGCTTATTTCATCTTATTTTATTTTATTTTGGTTGGGCCACGTCTCAGAATGATTTGTTTCTTTAATTGGGGCAAAGTCAAAGAAGCCGCAGAAGAAACCTCCCCTCTCCGCCCGGATGACTTGATTCTTGAAATGTTCCCCGCTCGCTGGACTCGTGGTCGGGGTCGCACCTCCCGAGACGCTCATCCGGCTTTTGGATGCCTTGTGTGCATTGGATGCCTTTTTTTTTTTCTTCCCGTGATCCTCGCCCCCCCCCCCCCCCCCCCCGCCTACCTTCTTTAGCGTTTAATCCTTTTAGGGTCATGTTAGCGAGTGCGCTCCTGGAGGGAGGCAGAAGCCGACGGCCTCATTCGTCCCTGACGTGTGATTTCTACTTTATGTTTCCCAACGTTACGGAAATGTTTCCCGCTCTTCCTCCATGACGAGGGAGCTGCTCCGAATCCACCACCCACCTCCCTCGTTAACTGTCACCGAATCCGAGCCCCGATCCGATAGCCTTTCGACCGCAACATCTGTCCCTCTATTCCCGCCGTGTCAGGCGCTGACGGGGTCATTTCCCTTATTTCGCAGCTGATTAAAATCTCCATCACTCACCCTCGGTTACATTGTTTCCCCCTCTCGCTCGGTCTGTCCTCAGCGGCTTTTGCGATGGCAGCAGGCTAAAGAGGGAGGATTCCACAATCCTTGTAACCAGTGAGGCTTTCCAGCTCCTGCTGGAGAAGAGCTGGTATGGCCTTCCAGGGGCAGATGGTACAAGTATTGCCTGAGGCGAAGCTCTGGGTCTTTCACTGAAGGTCTCTGTCCAATTGAAGGTGCCAAGATTGGCGCTATAAGTGGGAGGGGGTCTTTTGGAGATGTCCCCATCAGATGTCCAAACCAGCTGAGTTGGCGGCTTTTTGGGCGCCTCGGAGCAGCGGCTCCTCGTGTACCCAAATTCTATTTCCGTGATTATCCGAGGTTGCTTTCACACCTAATGGTCCTGTGGACTGAGTATGGCTGAGCACATTTTGCCTCCACACCTCACAGTGTCCAACGACCTCAACCTTTAGCGTAAGCAGTTCCCCTCCTTTCCTTTTGGCGGCGCTATCTCAGGAGTTAGCCGAGGAGCAGACAAGGTGAGTGAGGCTGAAGGAACTTCCTGCATACGTTTGATCTGTAGAGGGCGTTTTTAGGAGTTTTTACAGCGTCTCATACCAGACACGGACAGGGTAGTTCTGGAAAGATATCCTCAAAACCCTCACGATGACTGACGGAAGGATTCTCGAGCAGACTGAGGCAGTGTTCTGGAGGCTTCCGTCTCTCAGGATGACAAAAGCCGATTGGTTAAGCAGCCCATCTCTTGAAGGTACTGGTCTTGTGCTGTCGACTGTCTCTGATTGAAAACCACAAGAGTCGCATCGTTGGCCCTCCAGAGGATAGACGCTATGGATTAGTCAACAGCTTGTAGCCAGCCAGATAGGAATCAACCCACAAAGAAGAAGTGTGAGGCTGAGGTCTATTTTTTGGGGCCAGTACATTTCTTTTCAGCTCAAAGTTAACACTATTAAAAGGAGGTCAGATATGGCAGTGGCCTCGATACAGTCGAGCCTTCTTCTTTTTATTTGTCCTCTTGAAACCATACAAACACAATTACATTTGTGCTCCAGAAGCGAGCTTGCATCTGGCTTAACTGTGACGCAGAGTGCTCTTCTACTTCTCTCCCAGGGACCGTATTTCATACAAACGGCAAGAGGCACTGGCTGCATCCTAATGAAGCAAGGGCGAGTCGCGATAATGATCGCAATCGGACGCGCTTGATTCTGACTCCTGGGAATGTGTTTGCTTGGCTGTTGTCAAGGGCAAGCAGCAGCAGCAGCAGCAGCAGATGCTGTGCTGGATTTCTCATTTTGCATGGTGAAAGCGAAAGACCATGACGCCAATGTCCCTGTGCTGTGGTCTTGCCATGCAGCCATTCTTGCGCCACAGGCCGCAACTCTGCTGGACTTTTCACGATTGCTGCCTCCCCACCGCGGCCGGTGATTCTTTCTCATCGTCCGCCGAGTGCAGAGCGGGACGTGCTAGTGGGGGCCATCGCCACCTTCCGTCTTCTGGCGATTATAAATAATTGAAAGTGAAATCCACCACAGGGACGGGCATTCTCTCGGAGCCGTCCTAGGTGAGTGTCTGCCGGAGGACGTTAAAGTTGCTGGAACGAAAAACACCGTCGCCGCCAAAAATAAGCCCTCCCAGGTGGACACAGCACAGCCTAGCTGCTAGCTTAAACCGCCTGCCTGCTTGATTGTGATGTCTGGAGTACAGCAGGGGAGTTGCAGCACATGCAAAATATCCTAAGAAACCTGAAGTAAGTATTGGGGCAAGTGTGCTCAGCTATTGCTTTTGCTGAAATTGTAATGCTAATCGAATTTTCCACTGGGCATTTGGATTATTCTTCTTCCACTTCTCTCCTCCCGTTGTGCTATTCTGCCGCGCACGCTTTAAGAAGAAGAAGAAAAAGAAAAAAAATATTCAGGCTGGTGCTTGGTGCTCACAGGCAGGCTGAGCACTGTCCTCCCGCACTAAAGCCTTTGGACGGGCGCCAAGCAGGCGAAGAGCGAGTTCATCACGGCTCTAAAAAAAAAAGAAAAGAAAAAAAAGACTGTGAACACAAGGAACGGCTGCTTTTTTTCTTTTTTTTTTTGGGGGGGGGTAACAGGATCTAATTTCAAAGGAAAAAAAAAACATTGATTTTCCCCCCACTTCCCCACAATATTCACTGTCTGATCCAATAGGATTTAAGATTAAAGAAGTAAATAAACATCCTTTGCAAGCCATTCTGAGGAAAAAGAAGCAGCATGGCTCAAGAGATGGATGGAAGGAGAAATTTTGGATGAGACACTGCTAAAACTTTGATTTGTTTGCCAATACACTTTTTCGTGTTCAACTGAAATGACCTCGAATGCAGGGTGTCACTTTGCTAATTCCGTTCAACCTTGCGTTAAAAAGTTGACGTTAAGTTTAACGTGGAGGCAAATACTTTAAAAGTGTTTGTGGGAACTTTGGGCCAATCACATTCAAGCAGATAAACAAGTTTGCCCCAGCTCAAGGCCCTCTACTGGTGCTGTATGCTCATTCTGATGCTGATGCTAAAGAGGCAGATTCATGCTAACCTTATTAGCATCAGCTCGGCTAAAGTTGCCAGTGGCGTGCACTCTCTGTTTGTTTCAAGTGCTGCCTGCTCGCTGAAGGTCCCAGTTTTAATTCAAAACCTAAAGGAACCAAATTTCAATTTTGAAACCAGTTTGATGAGCAACCTTTCAAATGTACACAGTAAATGCTTTGCTAGCACCTTAACAAGTTAATCATCCACTTTAAACGCTAATACACATTCTTTGTCTCTTTGGATTTGTACCTTTCCCCAAGTGACACTATTGCAGAATGAAATTAGATGTGTCCAGGAAACCAATCAAACTTTTGACCCTGAATTGAGAGCATAAGTTTACTGGGAGCAGGCGAATTACGATGGGGGGAGGAGGGGTGGGTTGTTGAGTTGCTGGAATCTTAGATTTTGCCGCGATTAATTGACCCCGAGACCTGTTTGGCACCCCGCATGGGGCAGCGCAGGCGGACAAAACAGCGTTGCACGTTACCAGCTCGCCACCGCCTCCTCCTTGATTCCATCAGAAAGCGAGGACTTTGGCGGCTCGGATCAATAGTTAATTATCTCCTGCATAAATACAGGTACAGTGGCGCCGGCTGGCTCGGCTCGGCAGAGGCGCCCTGCCAGGAATCACCATCTGCCCTCTTTACCCCGATTACTTGCTCGTCTTAACGGCCGTCATCGCTTGCAGGACGGGGGGGTTAAGCGAGTAAGGCCACGCCTCGTCCTCTCGCCACTAATCACCCCGCCGACGTAACGGCCGGATGCGCAGCTCATACCGGCGTGGCAGAACGAAGCGATGGAATCGAATGGAGGGAGCACGCAATCGTCCGACCCCGTAGCGGCGGCGGTGAAAAATGAAGCGCTCCGACCTCGCAAGGCTCCGAAAAATCAATAAGCGATTCTTTTCCAAAGCGGCCGTGGACGCGGGGTGAGATCGACCGCACCCGCCTGGGCTGCAGTGTATTATGTTGTTTAAAATTATTTAGCCGAAATCGGACGTGTACACACCTGCCTCAAGAATGTTCAGCTCATGCTATTGCTTTTGCCGAATACCAACAGAGCGGAGTAGAGCGGCCGAGTGTTGTGTTTCAGAGTTTTCGTCCATTGATGAAAAGCAGCAATAGGAGGGATAAATGTAGCTGAAGCTGAGAATGAAAAGACGTCCAACTTTTCTCCAAATGCGCCTGATGTACGGCTAGCATCAATGTTAGGCCGTCCTCTAGTGGGTAGAATGTGCAACAGCCACGTGCTATTAGAGTTTCTATTATATTTCACTAGTATTGTCTATGCCTTAGTGGTGGCGTCTGCTGACTCTGGTGTTCCGGGATCAGGATCAGGAATTTTTTTCTTCTTTCACCTTCCTATTTACATTTGCTATTTTCGTAATCCTGCATTCTGCTGGCCGACAATTACATCCACCGCGGGGATGAAACCGATCAAGTGGTCATTTTTGCTGGCCAAGTCAGTCTTTAAATTAAAGCCGATGAGGTTTTTGTGCAGGTCTGATGGTGGCGGGCCAGCTGCTGGAAACACTGAAAGTCATTTTTTGCTTCACGTGCACCTCCTCTTCAGAGCCATGAGATATGTGAGACCTCGAGATAAGAAGTCCTCCGCTCACACAAATCACACTTTTGAGCCTTTGTCAACAACCATAATGTTTTGGCAGAAAACTCCACAATGCATCTCTTTTTGTTTAGTTGCAAAAAAGTTCCCTTTATAGTTTGTCCCTTGCTTCAACAACCTTGTCGAGCAAAGTAAGGAAAAGCGAACCATCGGCCACAAAACACGGCAGGTAGGATGGATACAGTTTTTATACATAACTACACGGCTCCAAGTCATCGAGGCCCTTGGTCGTGGGCTGGAGAAAAGTCCTCTGAAAGGAGCCATTAGTGCGCGGCGCTTTTGAGTCGAAAAGATACTGTAGATAAAGCGAAAGACATCATTGGCTTTATCGCTTTATCTTTCAGGGCAGCTTTCACGGCGTGGCCTTTGTCTGCGCGAAGGAGAGGCGCCTGTTGGTGTTTCAGATCCAGGGTTGCGGGTGGGCGCATGTGTTTTTTTTTTGGCGGGTGGGGAAGAAAGGCTTGACTTTTGAGGAAGGGCAGACAGAAGCTGAAAAGATGAAAAAAAACAAACAAACCAAACAGTGAAACAACTGCAGGTGCTGAGGCAAAAACGAAGCACTGCCCTATAAAAGAAGGCTTGCGAGACCAAGTCTGGAATGTATTAACGTCACTGTGGACTTTTCTTGGGTATTTTCCTCCTCAGATATTGCCCCCCCCACCCCTCCCCGCCGCCCTGCCCTTTGACCGACAGATTAATCCCAGCGTGCATCCAGTTTGCCGGCGCCGCGGTACCAAAGGCCCGGCTCCCCTGATCCGACACATCAAAGATCCGCGCGGCGGCACGACTGATACGCTCGAGGCGGCGGTCAGGCGCCCGCTGCACCTTCATTTCCCCATGGCCGTGCGCGTGTGCACACATGCACGCATGCAAAGGTAATGCCTCTCCGCATTCCAGCAGCGCGGGCATGACCAACCGCTGGCGAGCACCTCTTGCACCGATTAAGTGCAAACAGCGGCCAGATCTTTTGCGTAAAACAGGAAGTCAAGCAAGGTGGTGGTGGTGGTGGTGGGGAGGGGGGCAGAAAGTGCAGTGGCGTGCACGATCATGGCATAATGGCTGGAGAGTGTGGCGGAGAAAAAAAAAAGGTAACTCACTCACTTGTTTTCTGGGTAGGTTGGCAGGAGGGTTCCTTTCTTAGCAGCTGCTTGTCACTTCCCTTCGCTTGTCAAGAGTCGCGGCCGAATATGAACAAAGTTCTGGCGAGTTTTTTTTTTTTGCCATCTTTGAGGAATTCTTGCATAAAACATGGGAGCGTCCGCGGCAACAAAGTAGCTTTTTCTCTCACCTTCCCCGCCACCTTTCTGGCCGTCTTTGAGTCTCCTAACAGCTGCATACATAAACATGAGCTCCACAGCGCCTTGACGTTTCTGCCCTCACCCTTTTCCTTTTTTTTTTTTTGTGCCCACCTTTTGCCTCAATTTTCCTCATTTTGGCGGGGCGGGCTTCATGCTAATGCCAGACACCTGTTGAGAGGTGAGGCCCCCTGACATTCCCGTCTTTCCTGCAGGTGTCAACCACCCACTGGCTCCGTCCTGGCGTGAATGTCGCGGGGACAGACGCCTCGGGGTGCAATTAGCCCTCTGTGAATAACTTCTGGGGAAAGTTGAGGCGATGTTGTGAGGCGGTGCCAGCTTTCAGCGCGCCGCAGCTGATATTAGGCATCAAAATTAGCTTGACATTGTTTTTCAATCAAGAAAAAAAAAATAATAATTGCAGGGGGGAGAGAAAAAAGAACTTGATGCATGTGCCATGCATTTGACGATGAGCATCTTTAAATAGATAGTGCTTGGGAGGCAGCAGTGGATTACACAAAGGACGTCAAATAGATGCTGTTGCCCGTGACGGGAATCAAACCCTGGTTTTGCAGTGTCCAAATCAGTGTCTGAAGTCACGGAGCTATTCAGCTGCTCAACTTAAAGTGATTGGAACTTCTATTTAACCTGATAGCTCCACAAAGGAGGTTAGATTTTAAACAAAAGTTGCACATGGATGCTAGACAAAAGACTGGATGGATGCATGGATTGGATTCAAACCCTCGTCCCTCAGTCTTAAAGTCAGCGTCTTAAGTCACTGGGCTATTCAATAATCAGATAAGACAGCTGAACGACCAGAGTCGAGCTACAAAATGAAAAACCTTAAAACGGACATGATGTCGGCTCCAAGGGCCTGCAGCTGCAATGACTCAGCGGCACAAAAAAAGACAAAACCTATGAATCTGAAAATCTATAAATTCATTTCTGATTTAATTTTTTCCCGGCACATCCACAATATGGAGGGAAGCAAGGAGCAAACAAAATAACAATCACACAGCGCAGCATGCAAAAAAAAAAAAAAAAAAAAAAAATCAGCTTATTTAATTAGACAAGGCTTTCACTCGTTGTTCCTCTCAAGATACAAGTCTCGGATTGTGCGAGTACGGATCCATATTTTTACCCCGGTTTCCTTTGGTTTGTTTTCTTCTCCTTGTCAAAATAATGAGACAGTCAGCGGATGCAGGCCAGATGATGCACTTTGTTGCCTGTGTCTTTCTCTTTTTATTTTTATTTTTTGGTGTGTGTGTGTGTATGTATTGGAATCTCTGGGGAAATGATTCCCTCCGTCTGGCCAGATCACTAGAATGACCCATCTGTCAGTTTGCACGCTCTCCCGTTCTTCCGTAATGAGGGAGAAATTGCCTCGAAATCAAGACACGCGCCCGGCCGAATAATCAGAAGTCTCGGGATGTAAAAGGGGAGGGAACAAAACCAGGGCGACAGTGGGGGAGACGAAAGAAGAAGAGAAGAGAAGGGGAGAAGAGAAGAGAAGAGAAGAGAAGAGAAGAAGAGAAGAGAAGAGAAGAGAAGAAAGGAGAAGAGAAGAGAAGAGAAGAGAGGAGAAGAGAAGAGGAGAGAAGAGGAGAGAAGAGAAGAGAAGAGAAGAGAAGAGAAGAAAGGAGAAGAGAAGAGAAGAGAAGAAAGGAGAGGAGAAGAGAAGAGAAGAGGAGAGAAGAGAAGAAAGGAGAGGAGAAGAGAAGAGAAGAAAGGAGAGGAGAAGAGAAGAGAAGAGAAGAAAGGAGAGGAGAAGAGAAGAGAAGAGAGGCCGCGGTCCAGAGGTCTTTTGACCTTTTGCCACATTAAAGCAACAACAAAGGTTTTTAAATCTGCAATTTTTTTTTAACCTGCCCTGTTGGCGGCACCTCCATAAATCCCAGTCAGAGCAGCTCTCTGCTGTCATGTGACCAAAGACACTTGATGGAATTTGATCTTGGTTGAAAGCCCCCAGCACGGCATGACAGGTTTATGCCGATTTCATACCGTACCAATTATGGCTTTCACACATGCGGCGCACAGTGCGGAGGGGGTGGTGGGGGGGCGTGGGGGGGACTTGTGCGCGCAACACATGATCCCTGCGAGCTGCGAGTGCTGACTATTTGTCTGACAGATTGCTCGCCTAGACCTCTGCTGGCCGTCTTTCTTTGTTCATTTTCTTCCCTAATCCAGGTCTGGAAATAATCCCACCCATTTACAGTACCACAGGGGGCCATTGTGGCCACATTCTCCAATAACAAAATGCCATACTTTGTGAAATTCATCTTGATTTTTGTCAAAACATGCACTGCAGACAAAGGCTCAGCGTTAGCCCACAATTTTGCTGCCCACCCCCCTACCAAAAAAACAAAACAAAACAAAACAAAACAACAACAACAACAACCTGGCTGGACAATTGGCTGAGTCATGTTTAGAAATGTGGCCCCGCCCACTTCGCAGCTATCGTTGCATTGCCCCACTGAAGCTGTGCAGCGTCCCTCCAAGTTCATTTCGCTCGTGGCTAATTTTTCATCTTGCTAATTATGCAACAGCGTGTGAGAATACGCTGAATATTTTACTCTTTCCCGTTTCCAAATATGTGCCTTTACTTTGATTCCGGCGTCCAGCTGTGACGCAGCTGCCTCGCTCAGTAGGATTCCACCAGGCGCGCAACCGGCGAAAGAACACACTGGGTCCCGTTTCTACTCCCGCGATTACTATTATTTACCCGCCTTCTTTTTTTTTAATTCGAGCCAGCTGCGTCAAGCTGCGGCAGGCAGATTGAACCAGACGTGAAGTCCAACTGCGGGAACGGCAGAGAGATTTGGGTCAATTTTCCCCAAAAAACAAAAGAACCAAAAAAGAAATAAACAAGCAGCGACATCATTTAGCTAACGCGCCCACGCCGCCACGGAACGCATTGAATCTGAGACAGTCGACAGAGACGCTGCACTTCTCAGACGCTCCCAGTGGGAGGTAGTGTGGGGAGCAAAATGGAAAAAAAAACACTTTTTATTTGCACAGATGCCGTCCTGCAGCTTTCAGCGGAACACGACGTTGGCGACAGTGTGGAGGCCAGAACTAGAGCCGCTGTTTTAGCTGGAGGCAGGTTGAAGGGCTGTTAAAAACACAAGACTTGCTGTTGGTGCTTGAGGTGACATCACATCATCATCACAACGTCCTGGCTGATTCCTTTAGTCGTTCTTTTTCTAAATTAAATCTGCCACTTTTGCAGCGTTCCCTATCACCTTCCACCTCGCATTGACACTTCCGCACTTGCTCCGCCCTCCTTTTCCTCACAGGACTCCTATTGGTCGGCGCTTGAGACGGGAGCTTCCTTGGTGGGATGTGCACGAGACATAAGCCAAATTCAGGAAACCAGTTATAGCAACGCGGCTTAGGGCATTTCAGAGACAGATTGATGATTTCCAAAAAAGGGTGAGATTATTGGATACTGAAAGTAAAGATAGAGAAATTAGTGATCTGAAAAAAAAAAAACAATAAACCTCAATATGCACAGGCTGATTCATGCAGCTGCGATTGACAGGCTAGGCAGTGACTCCTCCGCTTTTCTCCTATTTTTTCTTAATTGTCCGTCGTTGCAAGTTCGGAAGACCCCTTCAAAACAATTCAGTTTGTGTTTCATTTCTAGCTTCATGGTGACCAAACCAAATCACCATTTGCATTCCACGCAATTAACAATTGCTGCACAAGACTTTATGCACACCCTTCCCCCCGCGGAGATGAAGAAAAAAAACGTATCAAGACGGCCGAGATATTCACCTCAGTATATATAAATTCCTCCAACCAACCTCATGAACGCAATAAATTGTCTGCAGCTGTGTTTTCCGCCGCCTCATCTCATCATTTTTTTTTCCCGAGCTGAGATGGCGTCCGACTGCTTGCCAATCCTGCCCATTATTTACAAGTCAGTGTTTGGACAATAAATTGCGCTTCTCGCCGCCGCTCCCCGCTGACCTCCCGCGCAGGATAAAGGGACCTTCAAGATTCTTCAGTCGCAGCGGCGTGGGCACTCTGTCACGCAGACACTTTTGTCATCATTACCGTTCGGCGGGACGGCATCGGTCAGGACTGGCGGGCAGAGAATGCGCTGGGTAGTGGGCGGGATTTATTTATTTATTTCTATTTATATCTGTTTTCTTTGTCGCCACTGATCTGTCCACGGCGCCGTCTCAATCGAGACGGAGACGTGTCGCCTTAAGAGGCCCCCCGATCACGGCCCAGACAAAAGCGACGCCGACTCGATGTGCCTTTGGTTTACGGGGAAAAAAATAAAATTCTGCGGAAAGAAATAATCCATCGCCAATTACGGGAGGGAGAATAACGACAAAGTTTTCAGGGAGTTTTTTTTTTCTTTTTTCTTTCTTTTCTGAGTTTACTTTTCCTCTCTCCCCCTAGAGGTCCAAGAAAAACTTCTACATTTGAAGGGGGGGAAAAAAAACAACGAAAAAATGCAAAGCTTCAGTAAATCCAAATCCAGGACGAACCTTTTCTGTCTTGCCATATTTAATCTTGTGCAATAAATAATAAACCAGCTTCCTCATTTTTAATTTCCTCTCTAGTTTGTTTTTGAGAAATCCGGCTTCGGCGCAAACGTTGTGTAATTGTAATTGGCTTATTTTCACTGTCCTGATTCTGTTCTCTTGCCGGGTACTTGAATGTCTGCTATCGGGACTTCACTCATCCTGGAGACCTGCTTGTGACACGGGCGGCGACCCCCATCGCCACCGAGGAGCGAGCATAGCAAACAGGCGCAGTGTATTGGTTACGGTCCACAGAGCTTGCGAAGATGAATGGCTCTCTCCCGCTAGCTTGGCAGCTGAACAGGAAAAAAAAAAGGAGGTCCAACATGCCAGACACACAAGATGTATGAAGACCTTAAGGTGAAAAAAAAAGTATGAAAAGAAAACCTGCAGCCAGCCACTGGACTGTCACAGATGCTCAGAACTTGAAACGTGGCAAGTCCGAGGTAAACCCGGGGCGACCTGTTAGCATCATCATGAGTGGTAACTCGATAAGTGAAGTTGCGGAAGATGCAGAGTTAAGCGTCGTCGCATTAGAGGCAGAGCGCTCCAAGAATTGTGGGGGGGAAGAAAAAAACCACCAGAGGATTGCAACTCATTCTGTACATTTAGCAAAAGGCCAAGGTTAGCGCACTGAATTGCGGCAGCTGTTTTTGAGTTCACCTCGAGTCCAATTAGCACCAACGCGAGGTGCAAACTGTCTGCGGAGGCGGGTCTTTGCAGCAACAGTGTGACTTTCCACAAAGAGGTTCAGCGGGTGGAAAGGTGCAATGCTTTCAGCCGCACGCTAGGTCTGTGCTGGCGCCTCTTTTAATCAACCTCAAAGCGAAGACATCTATAGAAACAGTAGACAGAGGCATGAAAAGAAAAGCCCTGGAGGGCTGATGGGGATCCTCTGGAAATATGTTAAAAGCAACGCTGAGACGCAAAGTACTCCAAACTGTGGGGAGGAGCCGGTTCTCTTCAGTACTGTCACGCCGATTATCTGATTACTTCGAAAAGTTGCTCATTTAAGTTTTTGAGGGCTACGGCAACCAAAAAAATGGCCCCAATAACAGTGAGAGAGACGGGTCAAGGCTTGGTTCTCTGGAAAACAGGTGAACCGACGAGACGTCGGACAGTCGATGGCTAATGAGCGACGAGGACAAATACAGGCCTTTGCACTTCTGAGATCAGACGTAGGCAACGGGTCAAATTTGCAAGGAGCTGGAAGTCCTTCCAACCAGGAAATGAGGAGGTTGTGTGAGAAGCAGCCTGGAAGCCAACGGCTGCCTCGATCTGTTAAATACAACAGCAAACCCAGTCCTTCCTTCTGTCAAAGCGGGCAAGATAACTTATGCATACGACAGCAGGCCAACGTTTAAGCCGTTTTTTCCCCCGCAAAAGACTCAAAAAGTGCGGACATGGAGGTTAATTAGAGACACGACAAGCTATCGCATCGGCCACTATAGCCCAACAAACCGTGCCCTTGAGCAAGACAATTAATTCCCTGGCAGCTCCCTGGGAATTCCCCCGAGGCTCATGTCGGGAGACCATGGTCACGCCGCGTGGCTCCCAGGTTCCGCTTCAAAAAAAATGTCAAGTGGGGCCTTTTTCAGGCGAAAAGGAAAAAAAAAAAAACCTTCCTGGGATAAGTGAAGGTTACCAAAATTCTATTTAAGGTATTAAACAAGGTGGACGGACATAAAACGAGAGTTGGAAGCCAGAGAATTCGCTGGTGGGAAAGTCGAACAAAGGGGGTTTTATCATTCAAAGACCTCACCCTCGCCACCGGAATCTGAATAATAAATGTCAGGGTATATCAAACGCTGGCTGATATTTAAGGTGAGGATTCAGATTGATGGCCCACTAAATTTACACTCACTTTGCGGCATTAACTTCGGCCTCTGCAAGGTCAGTTACACTCAGGCGACCCGCCCGCCGCCACCGCCGCCCGATTAAACAACTTTCGAAAAGAAGCAGAGGTGGGGGAGGGGCTCCTGCTATACCGGCTATAGAAGTGACAGCGAGAGGGAAACATAAGAGTTCTAGATGGAGGATGGTGGCCATTGAGGCAGACAAATTTTTTTTTTTTTTCTTGAAGTACTTGGTAGAACCAGTTCCGAGATACACCGTGTTCTTTCGCACTGAAGCCTGACCGCGTTCCTGGCTGCGAAAGTGAATTGACCAAAGTGCAGCAGTGGTGCGGGAGGATTAATCCAATCGTCCGTAATAAATGCAGCCAGGTTGATGTTGTTGTTGTCTCGGGCCCACCATGGGGAAACTTTTCACTCGGCTCCGCCAGCTGTGAGCAAACACTTCAGATCTCGCCCCCGCTCTGCAAAAAGGAGAATTGACAGATTCCGTCGTAGCGGTAGATGCAGATTCCAAGTTCTTTGAGTGGGGAAAGATTTTCTTTCTTTTTTTTTTTTTTGTTGTTGATTTCGCCGCCAAAGGCCAAAAATTGCACTAAAAATACAGTCGCCTTAAAGCAACTCCCGATCCCCTTATCATATTATTGCAGTCACGGAATGATAAGTAATCATCATCTGGATGGCGTTCAAGAATGTTCTCGGCAGACAAAAAAATAAATATTACAACAGAAAAATAAATAAAAAAAAATAAAAAATCATCTCCCCGAAGACGGATTTTCACGCTCGACAGCTGAACAACTCCGGCATCTGGTGGCGCCTCTCGCGGTGAGGCGCTTTCCAAAACCTTGCTCCCCCGCTCCCGTTCCCGCTCCCCTAGGCCGCCTCCGGACACTGCACCGCGTGCAGCTCAAGCGATAAGACAAAAAAAAAAAAAAAGAGCTGCGGGGAGGAGGAGGGGTGAACAACACCAGAACAGCTCCTTTTGAATTCGTGTCACACCTGCGCGCGTGGAAATCTCCGCGGTAGATCAGTGTGGCATCAGGCGCGGCGAGGCACGCGGCACACCTGGCAGGGGATTCTCCTCGCCAGGGTGCGCACGGAGGAAGGCTGGGCGTGTCCAAACATGGCTCGTTCCTCTTAACAGGGGAGCCGCCGGCAAACGGTGAGGCTCCCGGCGGCCGAGGCGCATAACTTTGGCGACGAAGGATAATCCTGGTGTTTCACATCGTGGGTGGCGACCAAAGGGGCAACGATGGCCTCAAACTGCCAGCGGGACACATATTTATTTATTTTTTTGCAGTCTAAATAAGCTACTTTGGATTCACGTCCACGGTCGCTTTTTTTTTTTTTTTTTTGTATTTTTTGTTTGTTGTTATTACTAAAACAAGCTGGCACCCGAGGGGGAAGATGTGGACTGACACCGGCGTTTTCCTTTTTATTCGCAGCCAGTTTATTGTAAGAAGGCAGCAATTTGGGATTCCCGGGTGATCAGAAGTGTCCGGGCAGGTGTTGACCGGAGGCAGGCCGGGTTTGAGGAGGACCAGGGCTGACAGGCGGGGGCCCCTCCGGAGGGACAGCGTGATCGGATGTGACTGGGTACTTGGGCAGGCTCTCGCGTTGCTTGTCAGGAGCGGCTGTCGCAAAGAGCAACAAAGTGGCGCCCGAGCTTGAACTAAGGACGGCTGAGACCTCGGCCTCCCGCGTGTCGGCTCGCCTCACCTTGCGGAGTCTCACTTGACAGAGCTTGACCTTGTAATGCCCGGTCGGTAGGTCTGGACTGTCCTGGGACTGCAAGAAAGCGCAAGTTGATGATGGGTTTTTCCATGTCGGCCCACTCTTCCTCCTGCTCTGGTTTAATGAGCCCCACCGCCCGACGCCCTAACAAATGCAAAATTGACACAAACACTATGATCCCAAACGACAAAGTCTGTCTGTTTTCACAGCGTGGGCAGCCTGCCCTGCAAAGGTTGGACCTGCAAAAGCTTCAATCAATAAAAAGCGTTGGACCAACTCCAAACATTGGGACCAGGGGATAAAAATAGATTCTCTGGAAAGCGGGCCGTCCTCTTTTGCAATGACCAGCCGAAGTTGACGACGTAAATGCTTTGCAGATGGTGCACAGAGTCGCGGTTTCCTGAAATAGTAATTACAATAGCAAAAAAAAAAGTAGCCTTTTGCTGGTAAACACAAGAAATGAATGATAAGATACGATAGTTGCAGAAAACCGTTGTTGTTAAACTCCGCGACACTTTGCTAGACTTCTCGAGATGGATGACGCGGTTATTTTTATTTTTTTTAATGAATATATATTTATAAATGTTTTTTAACAGAATAGCAACAGATGCGCCAGACATCCAGCAGTCTGATTTGAAAGATACAGTTAGGGGCCATGTGGTGCGGATAAGATGCAGATCCGACGATACAGCTTCCACTCTATCTAATTATTCCCCTGCAAATATTAAGTCAAGACGGGTCAGACGCGATCTGTCGGACCGTTAAGGACTCAATTGAAGCGTCGCTCCGTCTCCAAACCTTAATTCTCCCTTGATCAAATTTGAGGCTGCTTTCATTGAGTTTGACGGCCGCCGAATTTTCATCTGATGGCGCATTTTCCTCGAAGAGCGACACTGCACCACGTGGCCGGTGCGTGCGGGGGGAAACAATTGTTGGGGAAACACTGTTTTTGACTTCTGACTTTTCGGAAGCTAAAAAAAACAAAAAAACAAAAAAACTCAGCTGTGATCTCACCTGTCGGAGGTCGAGGCCGAAGAGTCGCGGTTGCATTCAGGAGGAGTTACTGTAGTTCGTCACCAGCGGAGGAATCGCTTCTGGCCGCCAGACCAACGTTTTGGGGGTAAATTAGCCGACTGAGCTTTGTACCGTTGGAAAAGTCTGAACAGATGGCGTGTGTTTTTTTTTCTTCCTGTTTTTAACCACAAGAGGAGCTTGTTTTGACGTCTAAATCTAAATAATTCTTTCAGATGGAGGTCCGTCTCCCTGAGTGGAAGTGAAAAGGCTCCAAGCCAAACAGCCCTGAGCCGCTTGTTTACGCCGGTTGGTTCTTTCTCCAAAGTCCGCTCGCTCCCGAGACTAATGAGGCCGCCACCGCCGCCATTGCAGATGTCCGTGGATAAGGTGGGGGGGGGGGGAGGGTCGGTAAGAGTCGGGAAACAGCTTTCCGCACAATAGCGGGGCATATGGGCCCGCTGTTGTTTTCCCGACAAACAAGACCCGGTGTCACCTTGCCGGCCACCTGTAGGAACCGGGAGGAGGGTGATGGCGGTGGTGGTGCTGGGAGGGGTGGGAGGGGTGGGGGTTGGGATCTGAAGGCGGTGAACGCGTGCAAACAAAAAAATAAAGCCGACGCGCACCGCGGTTACCCCCACTCCCATTATCCCAGAGGCCATATGCTTATCTGTTGACCTTTTCCCGCAGTCGGACGGCGTGTCGCACGCTCCGTCGCCGCAGCCAGGCAGGCGTGAAGAGTGAAGCCGGGATCGGGTCGGTACCGGGAGGGAGGGAGAAGAGAAGAAAAAAAAGAAAACCTTGCCGTCTTTTCAAACCTCCTTCCGCTCCCCTCTCCCCCCCCCCCCTCCCCGTTGGCCTTGTGATGCTGCGCACGTACACGGAAGCGATTTGCATGATGGGGCCTCAACCGCGGCCTTCCCTCCCCGCGGCTCTCTGGAAGTGTGTGATTGTGTGTGTGTGTGCGTGCGCGTGCGCGTGCGCGTGCGCGTGCGCGTGCGCGTGTGTGTTTTCACAGGCGCTGGCTCACCGTATCCGAGAGTTAATGCGCGCGGGCCGGCTGCCAGCCGGCTTAGAGCTGCGGCAGGAGCCCCCCGAGTGACGGGCACCTCATCGCACTGCAGTCTGGCTGGGAACTTTTTTTTTTTTTTGCGAGCGGGCGTGCATCTTTGATTAGGCGTGAGGATTCGGGGGTGTCGGAGCGCCGGGGCCAGTGGAAACTAGGTCAGGTAGGTGATGATGCGCTGGCATGCGCACACGCACACGCACACGCACACACACACACACACACACACACACACTTGACTCATTAAGCAAGGAGAGCGCTTTAATCAACAGCGAAGCATGCGTCCCCGCTGATGAACGCTCAGGGACGCTTTGCAGTAGGAAAAAAAAACGAAAAAACGAAAAAAAGAAAAAAATGTTAAAACATACATAAAGAGAAGGAGGGTGAGGTAAAACATTGAAAATGAAGAAAAAATAAATAAATAAATAAATAGTCGGAATAAACGCTATTAACTACGGCTGGGTTGTTTGCGAGTGCCTCTCCGCGCTCATCTCCGTCCCGCTTGCTGTTAACGCCAAAGCGATGCAGCTGAAATGCTCTTCCCTAATTCTATGTCCGCCGTCCGAAAAAGAAATAAAAGGGTACTTGCGCGATGCGCGAAAAATGCGGGTTAATTGCGGCTGTGCGCACTGCAAATGTTGCGGGCTGCGGCTATATAACGAGAGCAGGCAGTTGAAACAGACACACACACACACTCACACATACACAAAAATGAAATACAAGAAAAAAGCTCCTCATTTGGTGTTAATTAAACACAATGCGTGAGCGGCCGGGAAGCGCAGGAGGCGCCGCCAGCAGGGCCACTTTAACGAGGGAACGCACTGCCTGCCAATTTGCACTTTTCTTCGTAGCCGTCGTTCAAACCCTGATGTATTGATTAGCATGCATGTAGTGCCTCCTCCGGCAGCATTTTATATTTAACCGCCGCCCCCCCCCCGACAGAGACTGATGTGACAGACCCTGCCGGTGTAATTGCTTGCTCTGCATTTATGACGATCCCTCGGAACGCCCCCCCCCAAGGAGAAGCTTCCTGCAATACTGTCCCGCCTTAGACCGTGTGCGGATTGTGCGGCTGCTCGTCTGCCCATCTTGTTTGTCTCTTGCACTCCCGGCGTGTACTCTGGGGAAAAAAAAGAAAAAAAGGGAACTGGAGGACGGCATTTCCGGGCCACGAGTCGCACCTCGGAGCCAAACGAAGAACGGAGAACGGAGGCGAGCGCTGGTGCCTGTCTCGGCCGATTTGTTATGCGCCGGCGCAGTGACGGATTCCAGCCACCGGGGGTGCCGGCGAAGGCAGGATGAGTGGGGAGGGGGCGCAAGGAGGAGTAAGTGGGACAGTTTAGTTGAGCGAGAGAAAAAAAAATGGGATAAGAGGGACGGAGAGCAGAGGACAGGGGGAGGAGGGGGGTGGCAGAGGCAGCAGCGAGGGGCGGCCTCAAGGGGGGGCCGGCGAGGTCAAGGTTCCAGTCTGTGGTGTGAGCTGGCTGCCAGCACGTGGCCGCCGCACGTTGCTTGCTCTCCGCCAGGGCAGAGCTAACGCGATGGAAGAGGAGACTTGGCAGGGGAGCGAGAGAGAGAGAGGGAGAGAGAGAGAGAGAGGGAGAGAGAAAGAGAGAGGGAGGGAGGGTGAGTGTGAGAGAGGGAGAGAGAGTGAAACACAGAGAGAGAAAGACAGTGAGAGAGAGGTCGGGGGAGAGGAAGGGCTCGGGGACTCTCCCTCTGTCATATCCCTCAACTGCGGGCCGAGCGAGCCAATAAGAGCCAGGGGCAGCCGGCGCCGCCTCCTCTGTGGCAGGTGGAGGGAGTCGGGGCGTGGGGTGGGGTGCAGACAGAGGGACCACATGGAGCGAGGACACACGGAGTTAGCAAGTAATTAAAAAGATATCACATACGTAGCGTTGGTCCCGCTAATTGATTCCTCCGACTTAATTGGCTCCCGATGAATATATAACGAGGGCAGCTGTCACAGTTTTGGTTTTGAGTGAACAAAAAAAAAAAGAAAACCCGCCACCGGTCGGTGTCGCATGACGGCCGCCGCCGGGTGGCTTCGTGGGAGGATGTGAAGCTTGTCGCATTAGCCTAGCTTGCGCGATGTTTGACAAGACTTGTCATTAAGTGGCAAAGCAAAGCTAACCCCGGTTGGCCTTCTTGAGTTTCGTCAACGGACGTCAACGTGGGTTTTTCCCGTCTTTCGCTAATCGCCTGCGAGTCTGTTGAGTGCGACTCGACCGCCTCTGGGCGAAGACGCACCTGCGCACCTGCTCAAGCGAGGGAACCCGCTCACAAGCAGCGTAAATGAAAACCACCTCAAAGGATTTCAACCGAGGTTTCAACCACGTTTTGAACTTTCGACAGCAACATTTAAATTTCACGCGACGCTTCAAAGGTCAAAGGTTTTCCCTTTGTTGCCAAGGGACTGGAGTGAGACGAGCTTGCGACTCACGGCTGCCGCCGTGGATAGCGGCACACGGTACAGTCAGTTTCCGGGGGCCTTTCGTAACCCTGCAGGAAATGGACCAAAAGGTTGTGTCAAGGGGGCTTATTCTAGGCTGGGGAGGGTGGGGGGGAGAGAAAAAGTGTGAATGTCATTTCAAAAGTAGGTTGAGAAAGTCAGAAATAGCTTCAAAGGCCTCAGACCTGAGAACAGAATCCCAAGAGTGAGTATTCTGAGGTAAGAGGAAGACGGGGGAAAAAAAGGAGCCCATGAAAGTACTTGTTCCTTCCAGAACTCGAAGCTCACTCGGCGACATTTGATCAGGCGCTCTTTTTAGTGCCGAGTAAACAAAAACAGGGATGCTGGTATTTCTTGGTGAACAAAGGCAGGTTGCTTCAAAAATCAAGTGTCATTAAACCCGTTCCTTTTTCTTCACGACCAAAGCCAAGGGTTTGGTAAAAAGAATCACCTCTTCCCAGACTCCTGTGTTTTTGTTTCTTTGGGGTTTTTTTGTTGCCGTCGACCGCGCAACAAGTACGCGTCAACAAGTTTTCTGTCAAATCCGGCTGATTCAGATTGACTGTGCTGACATTAGAGGAGCGGGTGGAAAAGGCCAGAGAGGAGCTTCGGGTCTGAAATGCTCTCCTGGGTTCTGATAAGGACGACGAGAAGAAGTCGCTCTCACTGCCTCCCTCACTGCCTCAAATTTGGCAAGATTTGGCAACAGTTTTTGGTGTTGCCAGCAATCCTGGAGCAGCAAGTGACATCATAAGGTCACGTTTTGTCCTTGTTTTACCGAGTGGAGGTTTCAGTGCTCCTGGCACAAGAGAGAATGTGAGAACCAGCAGGGAGACAGTTTTTTTTTGGTGGATGTGCTGTGCAGAGTTGCACAGACGCAAAACTGAAAATGCTGAAGGGACTAAAGCACCTAAATCCTCTACATTTTAAGAGACTCATTTAACGTGATATTTCAAACAAGTGGAAAAAGCATTATGCTATACCTACGGCAATAAACGGGTATTTTGTGCAAGCTGGGCGCACAAAGGGCCCACAAAGTTATACAGTCACTATGAAAAAAAAGATGTCTTTACAGAGAGATTTGTGTGACCACTGTTTATGGATTTACAATGACAATGACTTCTGCTAAAAAAAAAATACATCCTACTCAAGAATCCCAAAAATGAAGACATCAATTTGGTCTACTTCGTTATCCCAAAATGAGGGAGACAATTTGGGCTACATAGGGAGCCCACATTGACTTCCTTTGACCCGCTTGCGTTGGCCAAGGTGAAAAGGGGCGAGCCGCGAGGTGCTCTCCTGTTGAGGATTGGGCCCAAAATGGACTTCATGGGATTCCCCCAGAACTTCCCCTATCCAAATTGATCATTCTGGGCATTTTTTTTATGCGGATGATATGATCGAGGGGAATCTACACCAGCGGATAAAACTTTGCAAAAAAAAAAAAAAGGAAAAAGGCAGAAAAGATAGTGACGCATCAGCTCTCGGAAAAAAAGAGCTGACGGAGCGGCGGCGGCGGCGGCGAGGGTTCAGCGAGCTGCAAATGCACCTTTTGATCAGGCGGTTTACAGTGTGCGTTTGGCTCCACTCGCACTGTGAGTCAGCACTTATCAGAGCAGGTGGAGGACGCAGATAATGTCGTCCTCCGCCCGGCGGCTGCGGCTCATTTGCCTGTTTAGTTCTTTCTTTTTTCTGTTTTTTTTTTGTCAAGCGTCATTGTTTATCAGCAAACTGGTGGAGTGCTGCAGGGCAGAGGAGGAAGCGGAAAACTGCTCCTCGCCAAAGTCCAGCGATGCTGTGTTTTTTTTTTTGTTTGTTTGTTTGTTTTTTATCACAACTGGCAACTTGGATCCACTCATTGTGAGGAGGAAAGAAGACAAATTCATGGTTTGGATGGTGAATCAAACATCAAGATCCAAACACAACATTTGCAGAGCACTGGGCAAAAATAAAAAAGGTGAAAAAGCACCACTAGCCAGTTGTACCGACGCCTACTTCCTGCTCTAATAAGCCTTCAAGGAAATGTTACTGAGGAGAATAGAGCAAGCAAGAGTGAATTGGTGCGTCGTCTTGCTTTAAAAAACACAAAACAAAACAATCAATTTACAGATCTGTGAATTAAAGCCGGCAAGGCTGCACGGTTATTGTAAACATTAGAATCGCTTTGTTCAGCGTGTGGTGATGTTGTTTACGTTGTGAGGTAATAGTTAGTGTGGCAGGAAAAAGACGACGAGATTGATTTCCCTTCAAATAACTCATCAAGGATTAAAACTTTTTTTTTTTAACTGAGTCTGAGTGCAGTGATTTGTCGCGACAAAATCAATCTTTGGCAAAAATACATGGTTACATTTTCAACTGCTTCAGAATGAAACCCTTCTATTGTATATTTTGCTAAATGGTCACCAGGGGATGGAGACCCGTGCTTGCAATGCATGGTGCTGTTGAAGGGGTTCGCGTTTGCTTCGCGATCCTTCATCAAAACTTTGTTTCGCATCCGCCGAACTCGGGATTAAACGTCCTCGTTTCTCCCGCCGCCACTCCGGCAGCAACTGGATAAAAGTGTCAGCCAAACTGCTAAAATGCAATATTAATGTCTTTTACTCCCGTCCTGACAAAAGAAGAAAAAGGAAGAGATAAAGCGTTGCGGATTCAAAGTCCATTGCGGTAATTATTTAAATGGCGATTCTTTAACAACTCCAGTGGGCCACGTCGTTTTTTGGGGGGGCGGTGGGGGCAATGCGGCCAATCAGGGTCATCAATCACGCGGGCTGATGATTTAATTCGTCCTCGCCGCCACTGCCGGATTGCGGACGGATTACTTTTGTAGGACGGGCAAGGACGTGGGGACTCGGCAGCGACTCAGGGTTATGGTTCAGCGGACAAACACATATGTCACGTCACAGGTCTGTTTACTCTGCAGTGGTTGGCGGGGAGGCGGGTGGGGGTGAGAGAAAGAAAGAGAGAGGGAGAGAGAGAGAGAGAGAGAGATGGCTGTAAAAAATAACCTTTAAAGGGAAGAAATCTCCACGTCAACAACAACAAAAAAAAAGACATATGGGGCGAGGGTCCTTCACCTGGAGTCCCGCTTCCAGGGGGAGTGGGGACGGGTGAGGCAGAAGACAAGGCTTTTTTTTTTTTTTTTGCCAGGAGAGACTTTCATCCGGACCAGGATGGTTTTCAGAAATCTGCCCGCGACACTCACCTTGAAAAAAACAACAAAAAAGAGGACAGAAAGGTGGAGAATCACTGAGTCACCTGCTGAATCTGACTCAGAGTTGTTCAATCTTCTGATTTGCATGATTCCCCTTCACGGAGAGATCAAGTAAAAACATCTCTCATCTACACATATGTGTGTGTGTGTATGTATGTAAATTTATTATATTTTGTTGCCCTTGGATGTTTTTTCCCCAACTCATGCTGCTAAATGAATGCAGTCTTGGAGATCAGATAATAAGCTCCACCTCCTGCTGCTGTATTCTCAGGGTCGTTTTGCCCGCCCGCCCCATTGAATCTTGAGAGAGCTCCTCGCCGATTGGCCATCATGGACGGCCACCCTGAAAGTGGAGAGGTGTCTTCCCGACGCAGAGTGGGCGGGGCCGAGCAAAACTCTTCCAGTCAAGCTCTCGCGGGTTTGTCGCTGCTGAATCAATAACACGATTCAACATCGTTGTTTCTCCCCTCGAGCCTCCCTCACCCACACGCCTGCCCCGGCATGACTCATCAGGTGTGTGTGTGTGTGTGTTTGTGCGTCTGAGTGTGTGTGTGTGGCATGACTGAGTAAACATGAATCACGCTCTGCGGGCAGCTGCTGGGTTGCCAGTTTGAATAGGTGCGCTCTCTCTCTCATCAGCACAGTTTGAAAACCATCTCCTTTGGCCGTGTGATTGATTACCTTAAAAACAGAAGAAGAAAAACAGTGAAGTCAAACGTCTCGTCGCCGATGAACATGATCAAACTGCGTGGACAGAGAAGGAAAAAAAACAAAAAACGTGTTTACTACACGGCCCCGCCAACTCGTGTGACGGCCGTCGGCGTCTGAAGATCCACAAGGCGAGTCAACGTTTCACTCGCGCTCTCGGCTCGCCGCCACTTCCCATCTCGGGCCCGTCAGAGCCGAGGCGTACGATCATTCACGTCACAAACGTTTGCTCGCCTCGACGTGAACCAGCAGTCTGATCTGTTCATTTCAACATTGGTGACTCTTAGGGCGTGTTTACAGTGGCTTGCCTCGCCTCGCCTCGCCACGGTACGGTGTCAGGGTGTTTGCACTGGCCGCAACACAGTTGTAGGGAGCGCTGTTTTGGTACCTCTATCGTTGAGGGGCCGAGCGAGTCAAAGCGAGTTTAGTGGTGACGTAGCGACGAGCAGGGCACTGATTGGCTCAGTGTCCTCGTCGATGTCCCCTGTTGGAGCGGACATCGACGCCAACTCCTTCTTCTTCTTTTGTTTCCTTCAAAGAATGGTTCCAAGGTCCTAATTCTGGTTCCCATGGGCTCTCAAAGGGTTGGGGCTTATAGTCCTGTTGCATGACCACATCGCTTGATCTTGGACAGTTACCTTGAAATCGAACCTCTGGATGTGCTGTCGGAAGATGAGCAGCTTGATACGTTTCTAAATGACAAATTTTTGCTGGGTCGATGGATTTTAGCAGTTGGTCCATTTTGCAGAATCCCCCTGCTGGTGGATCAACCAATCGCAGCCTCTCTGTCCCAGCCGTCGCAGCTTGGCTTTAATGAGAGCTAGTAGGCACCGTATGGACCCGGTGCTGCGTCTGAGGATCCCCATGCAAACAAAGCAAAGATTTCACCACCACAGGCGTTTGGTGCCCCTGGTGGCAAAAGACTTGAGTCGACTGTAAGACTTTCCAGTTTGGCGGATGCTAAATTTATGGCGGCGGCTCGATCTCAGTGGATTGAGGTGAACCGAGGACAAGGTAAAACATACCCGGCATAGTGGAACTACTATGCAGCTTCAAAGCACAGATCGATTCAGGCCAGGAGTCTTTTTTTTTTTCTTTTTCTTTTTTTTCTTGCCCGCGCTGATGCATTTTTCCTCCCCGCTGTAATAACACCAGGTACGCCAGCATCCTAAGTAGGATAATATTGTCTCCACTGTTAGGCGGCGTTCAATTATTCACGAGCAGATATTGCTTATGCATGTATTCAGGACTCTGAGAGACAACGCCTTGCTGCATTAGCCCGGCATGTAGACATAGGTCGGAAATAAGACAACTCAATGCAATTGTGCTCCGCAAAGTAAAAAACACAGCCCAAAAAAAAATGCTAAAAGAGAAAAAAAACAAACATTTTTCTGAATCGGAGGCCTGCAACGAGACGCCAGAGCGGCGCGGCTGGGTTAGACTCTCGCTGTCACTTCGCATTAACGAATTAGCACGGCGGAGTCGGCGCCGAACAAACGGCTGAGGGGTGAAGGTTGCGAGGAACGGAGCCGCCGGTGCGACTCAATGCGAGCGCTTTTCGAGCCATCTGAATGGGAGCTGTCACGGCCGCTCAGTGTCATAATTTGGCGAAACAGAGGAGCCGCCGCCGCCGCGCTCAAAAATGTCTGCGTTTGAGCGCTATGTATAATTAAAAGGCAGGAATTGTGTCTCTTAGCGGGTTATGACATCTCGGGGAGGAGATTTCCTTTTGTAGTGCGTTTAAAAAAAGGGGCCGGCTGGATCGCCTGTTTCCGTGTCAGACGTCCTTGACTGCTGCGTTTTTCTTTCCCTTCATTTATTATTTTTCTTAAATTTGCCTCAGAGGCAAGAGGAGCCTTTAATTAGCAACAAGCCCGTCGACGTCAGCGGCGGCGGCGGCGGCAGCCGACGTCTTTATCGATGATCTCTGGCCCATTGAGAGGGAGAGAGAGAGAGAGAGAGAGAGAGAGAGAAGCCCAGCGTGGAGGGCAGGAAGATGTAAGAGGAGCAGGTCGCCTCTCATTTCCGCTGCTCGCCCTGGAACGCTTTGCCCTGCTTCAATGGTCCTGGCGAACGGCCTGTCTTAAAGAGACATCCCTCGCCCACCGAGGAGCGCTGCTACAACAGTGGATATCAAATTACGAGCTCCCTCGTCATCTGGTGGGAAGATCTTCGGCTGAGAACTGCAGGAGCGCGACCACTTCCGCAATTTTGACGTCCGTCGGCGAGAGAAGAAGGTGCAGGGGCCGCGTATCCCTTAATTTCAAATTGCGCTTCGACGCTAGCTTGGGTCAGTTTGACGGGGGTTACGCAAAAAAACAAGACAATTTAGCCTCGTGAGCAGCTTGGCGACTGTTACTCAGCAACAACGCGAGTTCAAGGTTGCCGAAGCAAAGAATTACGACGACGCTTATCTCTCCCGATGACGTACGTACGCAACTCCGAAGGTTTTGCCTCCAGGTTCCAACGGGAGGCCTCGTCATGCAGTTCCGAGCCGTCCCATGTCTCATTAGCATCCCTGTGTGTCGTCATCATGAGTGCTGCCGGAGAGGAAAGCCCCACCTACAGGAACCCCCCCTCCTCCCCACAAAGCAAAAAAAAACAACAAAAAAACAGGTCACCTCTTGTATGCCAAAGTGTGCTACTTTTCCCGAAGGGCTCGGCGCTACTCAGAGAGGTTGAGTCACTCCACTGCGGCACCACGCTGTTAGCAGAATGAACAAAAAAATAAATAAATAAGACTAAATAAATAAAAGGCACAAAGTTGTTGGATGTTTTCTGCAAGAGCACAATGACTCAGGAGGAGTTGACTAAAATATCCTCTCAAGGTAAAACCAGGCATGCAAATGATTGCCCGCGCCCACACTTTTTAATGTGAGGCATCTGGGAGCGAGCGGCGTCCCCATTTTCTCAGATTTCAGAAGATTTCTTTGGCTTTATGTTCCCGGCCCATCTGTCTCCTTGAAATTAAGCGACTGCAACAGAGACGACGACAACGGACGAAAACCACCAAAACAACAACAACGACAACAACAACGACAACAAAAAATCCCAGAATGCATTGCCTTTTGATTTTCATCTCCAAAGAACTGGGCCGAAAAGGGCCACAGATGAATAGATGCACTCAATCTGCTTTGCATCAATGCTAATCGATACGGATTTAGCTTCACAGAGCGTGTCATGCTAACGAGAATGGTTGCATTGTAAAACAAAACATCTGTCATTTTGGAAAAGGAATGAAATGAAAATTTATGCTTTGGAGAAGCGTTTAAGGAATCAGCTTGAGACGTGCTGGCGTGAGGCTGTGTACCGTGTCGGCTGCTTGGTTCATCTCAGGTCGGCAGCGGCAGAACAGACTTGCCCTCGTTAAAATATGTGCATTATCATTTGAATAATTTTCCCCCTCGTTTCTCTCCAAAAAGCCACTTTTCAGCAGCAGCATTTCATGTGCCTGCGCCTCAGCCAGTATGAATTATTCCTTTTAACCTGTTCAGAGTTATCGAACACCGGCGGAGCTTCTTCTTTTTCTTCTTCTTCTGATGCCTCTTCCAGGAGAGAAATAAATGAGTGAAGGGATGCGCGGCCGAGGGGAAACGAACATCTTCATGACGAATAGCGAGCGCGGGCGCTAACGGGCGCTACCGCCTCGTTTTGTTTCACCGCGTGACACCCTCGCACGCGCCCGCTCTGCCGCCAAAGCCCGTCTGTGCACGGCACAAGTGTTAATTTGGTCTTTTTGTGCATGTTCCTTTTGTGCGTCCGCGTCTGTTTGTGTGTGCATGCATTTGTAAGATTTTTATTTATTTTTTTAGTTTCCTTCCCGGCAGCTTCCTTCCTGTCTCCTCTGGGTGGCTGCAAGTCTGGTCGGCATGAAGGAAACCTGACAGCACTAAATCATGCTGAAGAGACAGAAGCAGCTGTTAATTAGCTTTAATTTGCCTTTTGTTGTTTCACCGCCGAGATTGAAACCCAGAGACACACGCAAGTCTCTGGGTTTCTTTGCTGCACACTCTGCAGCATCTGGAACCGTGAACTAATGGTTGCAGACATACCGAAGAACAGGATTGAATTCTTCATTTTTCATTGGTGTACAAGTCATTTTTTAATTCATTCATTCAGTTGTGCTGCTTTTCAACCGGCGCAATCTCCTTCACTCAAAGCATAATCGGGACAGAATTAATGTTCTGGTCTTTAATAGGTCCATAATATTGAAAGCAAAACAAGAACAGTCCTCATCATTGTCATCGTCCTCATCCTCACCCTCCACCTGCCTCGTTCAGTTCATGTACTGCTACAACTACCCATAATGCAACTGTTTCCACATACAAGTGAACTGCATTACCTTGACGCCAAGTGCGTTTTTCTCCCTGACGCTGCCTCTTGACAGACAGTCAGTGCAAGGACACAGCGCTTGCCTGTGAACTTATGCGCCGACCGCTCCTGACGCAGGAGGCTTTAGCTCCTCGTTGACGCAACACCTCTTCGGGTGCCGTGAACGACGGCGAGCAAACAGGCGCGGGCACGTCGCGAAGGTCGCCCCGTCGGGAAAGGTTGTCGCTCGTGACCTTGCCGCTAATTCGATCTCGGACGACGATCGCATTTCCATCGGCGGGCGTAGAGATAATGAACGGCGGTAAGTGGATTAGTGTCGATATGCATGAACGGGGGGGAGGCGTCTGCATTGTCTGCAGGGTGGTGGTGGTGGCGGCGGGGGCGGGGGAGGAGTAACGTGATCCGCCACGTCGCGCCGAAAGGAACTCGACCCCTCCGAGTTGTTTGCGTCCTTCGGAAGCTGGCGTTGTGACATCCCGCGCAGGTGTTTGCCGAAGCGAAACAAAGAGCCGGCGCAACAATTAATTCATATATCGGCTGAGCAATGATTCTTATCGGGTTTTTGTCCCTCAGCCCCCTCCCTGTGTGTTGCACGTGTGCGCCTCGGCGGAAGTCCTCCCGATTCTTGTCCTGATAAAGTGGTGGGTGGGGTGGTTGGAGGGCGGTTGTCAAAGCCACCTAACGCAAATGAGATAACCATTTCAAACAAAGAGGTCATGGGATAATTTCCCACAATGCCTTTGGATCCGTAGCATGACTTTGGATCCAGATCAGTCATGTGTATATGTGTATATATATATACATATATATATATAATGTTCATTTTCACAAATGCTAGTTTTGCATATTGTCGATATGCTCTTCAACCAGAACCCCTTGAGTAGCAGGACCCAAGGCCTTGGCGTTGGTATTGCAGCTCTTGAGTTAGAAAAAAAAAACAAAAAAACAATCAGCAGCAGCACCATGTATTTTGCCTCTGAAGACCGAAAAGATGCTGCGAGGCACAAATTAACGAGATGTATACCACACAATGGGGGGGCCAAAACAACCCCGCAGTGACGACTGGACGGCTGCAGAAAATCCCGGGAAAAAACAAAAAAACAAATTGACGACAACAACAATTCTCATAAATAAATGGGAGCTTCCAACACATTAATGTCTCCTACCTGGAACGTCAGAGTGATTGCGCTCGACGAGCGTCGAGGCCGTTGGCGGGGGAGGAAACGCAGAAGCCGTCACATGTCTCCTTGATGGCGCCCCCCCCGGCCCCCTCCGAGTTCCGAGATGAGACTAGCGTCTTCTGTCGAGGTGTGTCAGAAGATGCTAATCGCGCACATCACGGCGAGGTTCGCGCTCTCTTCCGCACGTCAGATGACGTTGTGCGCCGCTTCCTCTTTATTTCGCTTTGTCGCTTGAAAATTCACCTGCATTGAAGTCAAGAGGCGCGGATCAGACGGCGTCGAGACGTCGGGGCTTTTTGCCTACGCCAACTTTCTGTCAGCGCCCGGGGTTTGACTCAGCGTTCACGTGCACTCACATGTTAGATTCACTATCTGTAAGTATCAGTGTGTCCATACGTAGGTTAGGGATAATTGGTGTGTGTGTGTGTGTGTGTGTGTATCTGTGGCGTGTCGCAGGTATTTAAAGTATACATGGATTTTAATCATTACAGTTTCAGATTTAAAGTGAAACCTACTTCATATCTACTTTATTTGACGGCCGGACTGCACTGTGTCAAGGCCGATACGTCACGTTGACATTTCACAGGAAAATATAGAACATAGAAAAACACAATCCAGCACATTCTACATTATGAAGAAAATCAACGTGACCCACCACCGTGTTTTCACATCCTGCCTAAATGATTCCACCTGCTGCGATTGACGTGGTCACAACGCGTGGAGCGGCGCTGTTTCACGCACACATGGGACGCTTCTGAAACACGCCTTGTGTGAACTAGCACACTGACTTTAATGGCCACGTTCTGCGCCGCAGACCCTCTGGATGTGAATAGCCCAGCGGGGAGGGAAGCAGCGAGCGGTGGACGAAGGATAGGCTGATGTCTCTCTCTCTCTCTCTCTCTCTCTCTCTTTCTCTCTCTCTCTCTCTCTCTCTCTCCCTCGTTCTCTCTCTCTCCCTCATTCTCTCTTTTCCTATTTCTCTCTCTCTCCCTCTTTCTCTCTCTCTCCCTCGTTCTCTCTTTCTCTATTTCTCTCTCTCACTCCCTCTTTCTTGCTCTCTTTTTCTCTCTCTCTCCCTCTCCCTCTCTTGGCGGTAAAGCTGCTCTTCCGAGCCTTTCCTGCTGCACGGCGGCGGAGGGAAAGGCCCTGGAGGAATCAAGTCCCCTTGAGTCACACCCTGTGGGGGGGGGAGGGGGAGGGTGAGGTCAGGCTGAGAGAGAGGGCAAGGAAGGAGGGGAGGAAGGGTAAGCGACAGGAGGTCAGCGGCTGTTGCTTGCCCTCCGCGAGACAACAACAGCCCGAACCGTGTCTGATGTCTCCTGCCTGCTCGAGAAGTACAAATAGTCGAGTCGCTGCTTCGCTCGAGTTCAAAAAATATACAGTTGTAGGTGAGCAGGCCCTTTGCGGTGTCACAAAGGGGTTGCCAGGTTTAGGTTCGAAGTCTTTGGAAATTTGCCTCTTTTGCTTTTGAAGAGTCGAGCAGTTAGCTTTTAGCGGGACGCCGGACCGCGGCGGTTTTGCTGGAGGCTGCAAGCGGAGGGCTAACATATAAAGAGAGGAGTGAACAGGAGCAGCGTAGGCAGCAGAGTAAAGAAAATGAAGGGCGGGGGGGGGGGGGGAGCCAACACACAATGATTCACTTGTGCGGCATGCACACAATGAGGGGGCTGGACGATGCCAGGAAGAAAAGAAAAAATGTATAATTAAATAAGATAAAAAGAAAAAAGAGCAGCCAAATGTTTGCATGGATGCGGGCGCCAGATTGGAGGCTGGAAGGTGTGAAACCTTGGGAATATTTATCGAGTGGAGGCAGCACCACTTCGAAAATGCCTCTCTCACTCTCACTCTCGATCGCTCTCTCTCTCTCTCTCTCTCTCTCTCTCTCTCTCTCGCTCTGTCTCTCCCCGACGGCGGGGGACAAAGAGGAGGAGCAGAACTGAGAGTGTCCTCGCCGACACTCGGCTCGCCATTGTTCACGGCTCCTGAAAAGCTTTGGAATTTTTTATTTATTCATTTATTTATTTATTTATTTTCCCCCCTCTTCTACAGTACCTCCCCATCCCATCCCATCCCATCCCAACCCCTCTCATCACCTCTCCCTTAAAGAGGCTTAAGCACAAAAAAAAGGTGGGCCTCGGCGCTGACGGAGCTCCTTGCGCCGAAAATCGAGGGGGGTGAAACCCGACGTTGGCTGCGGCTCCGCCGGTGATCCAGACAGATACAATGCGGCTGCAAGTTTGATTGAAAGGCTATGCAAATGCGGCCCCCCCACCCACCCCTAATTTGCATCACCCGCTCCGGCGGCGGCGTTGATACAGACGTATTTATCAGCGCGAGCCGATGAATAAGAGCCTTTAAAAGGCAGGCAGAGCCTCGAGGCGCCGGAAACCAGGAGGCTTTACGTGCTTGCTTTTCCTCATTTATTTTGGTTTTTCTTTGTGTGTGTGTGTGTTTTTTTCTCCTGGGCGGTGGCAGCGGTGGCGGTGGCAGGGGAGAGGGGATCCACACAAAAAAGAACAAACTCACAGGGGCTCTCTGGCGCGGTGACTAATGGCTTGCGTTGAATGCGAGCGGAGCAAACAGAGCAGGGCGCCTCGTGAAGAACGTAAGGAAAAGGATAAAAATAGATTGGAGGGAAGAAAAAAAAAAAGATAACAAAATCTGTGGTTCTGGAAATAAACACGGGCCAAAAAGGCCTCAAAATACCGGACAAAAAAATTGCGGCGATTTTCCAGAATGGTGTTGACATCACATCCGGCGATGTTTCGCGCTGCCTTACATTTTTTAAAGGGTCCAGAGTGTGAGATTGAGCTTCCCCTAGTGGTAAGGGTAGGCACTGCAACTATTTCTTGAATCCCTTCCGAGAGCGACCGCACGACAGGCTTTTGATTGTTTGTTCCCTCGTTTAATGCGAAAAAAAAAAACAGTAGATCGAGTCGTCCCTTTGAAAATGTTAGCAGCTAGCGTCAATGGTACAGGTGATGCACGCAACCGTGCCTTTGATTCCAACGTGCTGCTCCTGCTTCCAAATCTGACACTGACGCTCTGCGTTTCAGGTTGCAAACGTGTCGGCGAGTCTTTTCAGAAAAGGATGAAAAATTCATCAGGGCGTGAGAACCGGGGCTGGGTTCGTAGCTCACAGGCGCTGAAGCGCGTCGCTCCGGGGTCGCTGGGTATCGGCTGCACGGCTCCAACGCTGAGATGAAATATTTCTACCTTTCTTTCTCTCTCGATTCATTTTGTGTTTTCAGGGCCAAACAAGACTCTCTCAAGTTGTCCGGCTTCATTTTTTCTTCCCCTTTTCAAGAGCAAAACACCTCCGTCACAAGAAAACTAAAGCTAAGCTTCACTCAAATCCTCCTGAAAGTGGGAACCATGGCTGAGTGCCACAATTTGAGATTTTTCAGATTGGATCAGCTCACCTAGCCGCACGCTAGGACGTAGATCACGCAGGCGAGCCAAGTCCTAGGGCTCAAAATTGTAAAATTGGAAGAAAAAAAACACAAACAGGTAAACAAAAATTGATTTGCCAGTTTGCCGGGTCGGTCATCGTACCGGCTCGCTAAAGAAGAAGTTCAAACGTCCTGCAGTGAGTCACTCTGAACCAGGTGTTTGCTGAGAGTTTAGAAAATAGGAGGCGAGTAACTGCGAGTGATGCGAATCTGGAAGAAAAAGAAACAAAACACAGCTGCTGTCTTTCAAGCTATTTGACACGCCGCAAGATCTTTGCATGAAACGTGGCCGAGTTTTTCGCCTCGACTTGACCTTCGCTTGACCTCCATGTGACCCCCGGCCCTCACCCTCAACGAGGATCTGGGCAATCTGCGCAGAAACCTGACCGGGCAAGACTTCAGGGCTCGGGTGTGTGTGTGTATGTGTGTGCGGGGGAGGGGGCTTACAGGAAGTCCTTTAGAGCATCACAGCTTCCCTATCGAGCAGTAGGAGCGAAAATACAGTCTCGAAAAAAAATGATAACAATAATGAAAATAAATAATTAGAATAATATAAAAAGACAATGTCTTAACAAGTCGAGCTGATGGCACCTGAGGAAATCAGGTATTCTGCCCGCCGACGACTCTTCCTTGATTTCCTCGGGGTCCCCAGTGAAACGCAGGGGGGTGTGGGGTGGGGGGGGAGTGCTGGAGGGGAGCGAAAAATTAAATTAAGTCTAATTACCGCGAGCGATCGATGGCGAATTGAGCTGATATGCGTCCTCGCCGACTTAATCGGGTATCAGATAAGGCGCTGGTGAGCGACGGCAGGAGATGGCCGGGTGGGGGGGGGGGGGGGGTAGCTTCCTCCTGCAGTCAACTCTGAATTGCCCATAGGTGTGTGTGTGTGAGAGCGAACGGTTGTTTGTCTTGGTTTTTCTTGTTGTTGTCCTGTGACAGCAGGGAGAGGCTCCAGCAGACCACCGTGACCCTGAGTAGCAGGTGTTGATTAGATAGATAGATAGATAGATAGATAGATAGATAGATAGATAGATAGATAGATAGATAGATGTGTGTGTGTGTGTGTGTGTGTGTGCGTGTGTATACACACACTACCAGTCAGAACTTTGGACACACCTTCTCATGCAATTTTTTACACTGCAGATAGATACTGAAGACATCAAATATAAGAGCAACATATATGTAATTGTGCAGCAAAGGAAAAACACATTAAATAACTTTAAATATGCTTTTTATGAACGATGGCTATTTTGAAAAGAATTACATATAAAACGCATTTGAGTTACATTTTTTATTGTTTTCTACATAATTCCAACATAATAGTCGTGAGGATGAAAGAAAAGACATTCAATTCTTAGTTTGTGTGAAAAAAAAAAACCAAAAACGGGAAACAAGCGGCATCGTCTGACCTCCGTGAGCTCACTGTGACGGACGGTTAAAGCGGCGGTCGGGAGGTCACGGTGCCGCTAATCAGACGGCATCTCCGATAGGTCATGGGGAGGGGGGGGTCAGACCGAGGAAATTGCCAGTGTATGACCTATAGGGGAGGTGAGTGAATGATTAGGGGTTATTTTTTTATAAAACAAATGAGCAAAATGCGTCATTGATGACTCACCAACACCCCCCCCCCCCCCCCCCCCCCCCCGTCAATACCGGCGGCGGCCACCGGGCCGTCCCGAATTAGCCCCGCGGAAGATTAATCGCTAATGGGATTCCCGAGGAGCGTTCGTGCGCCCTCGTTTTTGATTGATTGTTTTTTTTTGTTTGTTTTTTTTAAAACAAAAGTAAAACAAAGTAAATTCAATTAGCAGGATAAGGGGAAGAAGAAGAAGGACAAAGACGAGGAGAAGAAAACGAAGAAGGTGGACGATTTATCTAACATCACCGAATGTTATCAACGGTCCAAGGCGAATGTTGTGTTGCTGCGGCAGCTTATTTATTTATATGTTCATTTAGTTTTTTAGTTTTTTTTAAGCGGCTGGAAGACAATGGAGGCAGCAATTTACAGTGAAGCGCAGAGAGGACGAGACTGAGATAACCGTGGCGTTCAAAGGAGAACCAGAACGTGCTGCCGAGGTCAATGTTCTCACTGATGTGCCTAAAACTGACTCCATTTAAAAAAAGAGGATGGCTGTCCGCTGACCAGCGCCAATCAGGTCTTGATTGAAAACCTGGAGGTGAGGGGGACGGAGAGGGGGCAGCACGATCAACACCCAGGTGTAAATTCTGTGTTTGAAAAGTGTTTTTTTTTTTTTCTTCATTTTTTTTATCTCCCAACCTCAGTTTGTTGCTGCTTGTTTGCTGAGCCGTCGCTGCATCTTGGCCCAGCGCCCTGAACCAAACTCAAGGACGCTCTGCAGCTGTTGGACAGGGGGGAGTAGCGGAGTCCTCCTACGCATTGTTTGTTCAGTAAACCCCCCACCCCCCCACGGCTCCGGATGCCGGGACTGTTTACACCTGAGGCGAGTCGGTCTTGCGGCACGGAAAAAAAAAACAAAAAGGATATTTGTTAATGTGTGCATAAAACTGTGGCGCTGGAGCTGTATCTATGTTGCTCACATCTGGCCACAAGACCTCCCTCGGGCAGACCTGGGGGCCTGATCGATGCCTGACTTCTTTTGTCATAAACTTACTTTTATATAATCAAGTCAATGTCAACGAGGATGCCTTCATCATCTACACATCACTGCTGCAGCCTGAACGACCCTTATTGGCTACACTCACTGCCCCAAAATGTCAAAAGAGACAAATCTAGCAACTTTTCCTGCTGTTATTGGAGACCAACACGAAAGCATGCATCGTTCCTCAGCAGTTCCTTAGTCAATATAATCCTGTTGTTAACTTTATTTGTGTTGTAAATGTATTGAATAAACTTAACTAAACTAAACTAAAACGCTAGCCTGAATAGTCATGCGTAGGGTGCAGCGTGCCGTCGCCTTTTCCAAAAATCGTACCAAAACCAAAAAACGCTGCGTGGCAACGACATCCAGCGGTGAGTGCGTCCTCTTAAACAGTTTCTTTTAGGGAAAATGTGACGACAAGTAAAAAAAAAAACAAACAAGATTCAAGGTTCGGGCATTATTGGGAATCAATCGTGATATCCAGGGCAGCATAATTACTGACACTTAACGATCCTGGTTAATTAACTAACCAACTCCGACGACTCGTCGATAAAAAAGGAAAACTACATGTCTTTGAATGCACCGTGAAACGCGCATTCAAAGGCATTCTGGGAAGATTCCCTACAACTCCCCCACCACGTGTCTAAAGTGCAAGTGAGGTGTAAACAGAGACGTCTGGAGGTTTAATTTCCAGCTAAATGTGCGTCGCTTCGCCACCAGGTGCTGATTGGTATTGAAACCGCCTTCGCAGCTCTGGGTGGGTGTGGACCACAAATACAAAAGAAAAAAAAAAGAAAAGAAATTCCCCGGGCCAGCGAACAAACGAACAAACAAACAAACAAACAGCAGCCCTTCACAAAGCCCCACCCTTTTGGTTCCCCGGACCAAACGCTTTATCGCGCAGGTGGGGCTCCGATAACAAAAGCGGCATGAAAACAAGGCGGCGGCCTTTGGAGGGTGCGTTAGCGGCGAGGCGCTTATTTTTTTTCCCCCTCCCCCCCAAAAAAGCTGCAGGGTATTATTTTTAATGATTGTTTATTGAGACTAATCTGCCGCCTTAATCAAAGGGACCTTTCACAATCTGTGTGGCTGCTGCTCCCCCACCACCCCACCCCCCACGCTCTCCTCATCCCCCCCGCATTTCCCCCCTTCCTCCACGGTCTGTTTACGCTGCCGGCTGTTTGTGTCGCCGCCTCTATTTTTTGTATTTATTTGTTTATTTTATTTTTTCTTAAAAAGCCACATATCAGCCAAATGCATTTTCAATCACCCACAGACCAGACGAGGGGAGGGAGATAGTTGGGGACGGGGTGTGTGGATGGCGGGGGCGGGGAAGGAGGGGCAATTACAGAGAGGCGGGCGGCGACACGTCGCAGGCTGGAGGGTCAACGAGAGGAATTGGCCATAATTAAGCCGGCGGAGGGGTGGGTGGGGGGCCGGGGGGGGGGACAATAACAACAACATAAAAGTAAAGGACGACGAGATGGTCCGGCATTGACAGAAGGTGCCGCTTCCTCCGTCTTATTTATGTATTATTATTATTATTATTATTGTTATTATTATTATTATTATTATTATTAATAATATTATTATTATTATTATTATTATTATTAATAATATTATTATTATTATTATTATTTTGGAACCATTTTGAACTAGCCAATCATGAGGCCTCGGGGCTGTGGCGGAGATGCTCCCTCTGTGCCGTCTCTCAGCATGGTTGAGTTGGGCCCCCTTCATTCAGTCATTGTGGTGGTGGTGGTGGTGGACGTGAGTGAAAGAAGGACGAAACTCTCAGAAATATTCAAAAACAAACTTTTTGAGCAGGCCTCAGGCAAGGAGTCTGGTGGAGGGGGAGGAAGGGAGGGTTTTTTTTTGTTGGGGGGGGTGGTTATTTGCTGTCAAGAATGGTTGTTATATTTTTCTCTAAATAAAAATATCCATCTTCTCCTCCGTCCAAACATAACGCGCCACTTTTACTTGAAGTGAACTGGTCACGTGAACCGGTAAGTGCCGACCTGTGACGTGTAAATGGAAAAAAAAAAGTTATTTATTACACTTTTGTCATATACCTCTACATGTACTATATGTCTGAAAAACAACCCTCTTCAGCGCGTCAAAACCTTTTAGCCATATTTGAGAAGTTTTTCGAAGTTCCGGTGTTCCCATTAGCAGCTTTTTATTGCGATATTTATGTTTTGTGCAATTCTAGGGGAAATGAAAAGACAGGTAGTTTTTTTCTTCTTTATTAATTTATTTTGGCAGAAACTGTTTCCAGAAGTTTTTCGTTCCCTCGGTCGCCCTTCATCACGAGGTGATGAATCATGCATCGGACCTCTTGGGGTCGGTGGGTGGTGGGGGCGCTCGATCCCACCTGCTCGTACGTACCACCTGGTCACTTCTCGAAAGGACATTAACCCCCCCGCCCCCTCACCGCTCTCAAGAGTAGCTGTTTTTTTATGTTGCTAGTTCCTCCTGCTCCTCCTCTTCTTCTTCCTCCTCCACCTTCTCCACCTCCTCCTCCTCCGCAGCTGCTACCTGTTGGCGGCCATCTGCTGTGGGTATTGTTTGCGTGGTCGGCGATCCGGAACTCATTTACCGGCCCCTCCCAGGCTCCCACTCCCCCTCCGCTCCCCCACAATGGACACACACACACACACACACGCACACTGTTGTTCGAACCTGCTAATACGAAAGGCTTGGAAAAGCAATCTGTCTCTGAGGCTCAGTTGGCGCTGCGTCTGCGCGGCGCGAAGAGACGGGGGAGGGGCGGAGAGAATCGTCCAGATGTCGGAAAGTTGAGGTAAAACTCGCTCGAGCTTCAGAGAAAGAGCGAGCAGATGCTTCTCCCGGATAACCCCGGGAGAAGCGGGAAGGGGGGGGGGGGGGGGTTGTCTTGGGGGGTAGAATCGAACGGGAGCGATTGGAATTACGACACGTGATTGGTAGTCTGCCGACGGTGCTGCCCACGTCTCCGGGTTAATGAAGTTTCAAATTAGCCTCGGCTGGCATTTACAGACGCTCTTTATTTCATTTGAAAGAAAAAAAGAAAAAAAAAAGGCAATATCTGTATTCATGATCTTCAATCAGCAAGCCGAGTAACTTAATTACTTTTAAAGATGGGCCTCGTCTCCCGAGTGGTGGAAGCGAGAGATGAATCGACCCACAAAGACACGTTTTATTTATTATCATACATGGAAAAACGCCATTTTTCAAGCGTGTCTTTGTTTGGTCATTTTCATTTTCTATATTTCTTTCCACTTATGGCACAAAAAAATATTCTAGTTCTCACAGTTTTACAACAACTAGCAGTTGGACTAGCTGTTGCGCTAACTGTTGTGCAAGCGCTGGCGCTAAAGTGGCACTGGCAGTAACCGCTCTTGCTCTTGCACCTGATCCAGCAGTTGCTTTCGGACTTGCGCTAGCAGTCCCAATAGCAGCTGCGCCGGAACAAGTACTGGCAAGTTGTGCGAGCACCAGCAGTTGCGCTCGCTCTATCAGCAAAATTAGCACTAACACTTGCATTAGTTGCATTATAACTGTCACTAGCTGCGTTTTCCATTACTCCAAGAATTGCACGAGACCTAAATATCACAATAAGAAACTGGTCATGGAAACAGCTAAACTTCAAAAAAACTAAAAGGTTTTGAAGCTCTCGTCAGGCCTTCCAGAAAAATGCGGGGATCTTTTGTGATTGTTGCGGGCAAAAATCCTTGATTATGCGGCACGTTTTCGAAAGAAAAATGCAATAAAATATGTGGGATATTTCTGCAATTTTATGCGATGAAATTTCGGAAATTTGCAAAAAATTGCGGGAACTTGCAAAAATTGCAGGGAACTTCAAGAAGTGCGGTTTGATGAAAACCAATTTAAAAAAGTGGCTCTCCAACACCATTCTTACTAGCTACTACTACCTTATTGTAAAGAGTCCTATCTAATGACCTCCTATGATTATAAAGAATACTAAATCACAGAAAGTGCTGAGAATAAACAAGTTCTCTTCTTTTATTTCAGACCTTAGAGATGTCTCATACTTACAAAACAATGTAATCGGAGCTCTAGCACTCGCACTAGATCTCGCATTCAAACTAGCGGTAGCAACAACAGTCGCTCGACAGTTGAAAGTGCGGGCGTCAGATCGGAGGGAAACCGCCGCCTCATTATTAGCGGGCGCCCGTGAATCCTGCAGGCGGCGTTTAACCACCCGTACTGAGATGATTTGCTGCCCTCTGATTCTCGGAGTGCTCCTTCAGGAACCTCGGCGATGCAGCCAGAGTCTCTCCCTTCATATTTATTCATGCGCACGTTGTCAAAGTGCAGCCCGAGCTTTCAACTCGGCTGCCTGCTACAGTTTGTGCGCGAGGAGGATAAGAGGGGGATCCGTGTTGGCAGCTCCATATGCTGCAAACTCACTCACTCACTCACACACACACACACACACACACACACACACACACAAACAAAAGGAAAAAAAAAACTGGCAATTAATTGAGCGCTTATCAAAGTAACTTTCTTTTTTTTGTGAGTCACTTCCAGAAGACTTTGGGATTCTAACCTCCGCACGGGCGCGAGTGTCTCTTTGTGCCTACCCTCGCGCACGTTGAGGCCCTCGTGCATACATTTGCATCGTCATTTACACCACCACCCAACCACCCCCGTCTTGATCTCTGGATTCAAAGTGGAGAAGTAATTCTGAAATTCGCTTTTAAGCCAGGAAGCAGTGTGTGTGTGTGTGTGTGTGTGTGTGTGTGTGTGTGTGTGTGTGTGGGGGGTGGTACAGAAGAGTAACGTGTAATTTGATGCCTGCGTTTGGATGACTAAATAATGCAACGCCAAGAAAAAAAATGAATAGAAAAGAAAGAGAGCAAGAGACATACGAGCCGCTTTAATTCAATAGATTCGGCACTTATTAGCGGATCATCCTTGCATTGCAGATTTGGAAAAGTGTCAGTTATCCCGTTCCCGTTTCTTCCTCGGAGAATAATTAAAAAAAGGAGAGAAAAAAGTTCCAGGGCAGAGCCAAAACGGACGTCTGCGTCTTTCGAGACGTACAAAAAAAACAAAAAACAAATCATCCGAGGGTGGCTTCATGGGGGCGTCGACCAGGCGGAACAGATGGCGGTAAATCTCGGAATTCTCATAATTGATAGAACCGCAGCGCGGCGTTTTTCTCCGTGTGCGCGAGCATGCTAAATAAATCCAACATGCTCCAAGGGCGGATTTGAACGCACCGTATCGTCGGCTGGGATCGAGGGATTTTTTCGTTTTTTCGTTTTTTACCAAAAGTTACCGCACATACCGTCATTTCCGGACTATAAAGCGCACCTGAATATAAGCCGCAGCAGCTAAATTTAGGGGAAAAAACAAATGTGTACATATACAAGCCGCACTGGACTATAAGCCGCAGGTGTTTCGGTTCCGCGGATCGGTTCGGTGGTTGCGAGCCTGCGACTCTGGACTCGCACCGCGGATCCTGTTTGTGGGGTCCCGCTGGTCACCTCAGTTAATTGGTAAGGAGTCGGACCAGAACTGGAGGCAGCGACGCACCGGAGCTCACAAAGACATAAAGACAAGAGAACATACAGACGAGAGCCGAAACAGAAAAGTTGCGCACTGAACCCACTGAACACACGTCGAACCGCTGTCACTTTGTCTTCATGCGCACTGGAACCATTAAAGTGGCTTCATGAACACTGAACCCAGAAACCACCTGGCACTGTTCATCCTCCTCCTGCGCACTCGTTTTTGCACTTCCTGCTAAAGCGCCCCCTGGCGGGTGAAGCATGGTTCAAAGCGTGGGGAAAAAGTAGCGGCTTATAGTCCGGAAAATACGGTATGTTGGTTGCCTCTCTGCTGCAAAAATCCCAGCAAAGCTGCGAAAATATCAAAGAATGAATCGACTGGCGTTGTTCCTGGACGTGAAAGCGAAGGGGGCCAATGAGACGCGCTGACGTCCAGACGTCGTGGGCCATCAATCGCCGCAGCACATTTTGTGTGTGTGTGTGTGTGTGTGTGTGTGTGTTCGGCCCCCCAACCCACTTCCCCTCTCGCATATGAATGGAGGAAGTCTTGCTTTGCCTAATTAGCGCTGATGAGACTAATCAACCTCGGCGGTGCCGCTTATCGGAAAGTCAACTGCGCTGCATTGATTAGCCGTCCGCGGCGCCGCGCCTGATGCAGCGTCGGCATCCGCCGCCTTGGCAGAGCGCCATCGCTCGCCGCCATTTATGCACATCGCCGCCGCCCCGTTATTTTTTTTTATTTATTTATTTTTTAACGGACTCCACTGTGTATTTTTTCCTCCACCTCCCCCACCCTGGAGCTGAAACCCCCCCCCCGGCCTTGCGGTGCCGCCACCGCCGCCGCTGCCCCCTTGCAGCAAATTGCCTCGGTAAATACCCGGCCGTGTGCCTTTACAGGTAATATTTAAAAATTCCACCCGAGCGAGTCGCCCGAGCCGTGATGGATGCGTCTGCCGGCCGGAGCTTGTACTCCGAGAGCCCGACACACGCTTATGTGCTTGGATGGTAAAAGATGCCTGTTATGGTAGGGAGAGACACACACACACACACACACACACACACACATACACATTCCGCGTGTTAATAAAGGGCCTGATAGACCTCGGCCCTCCCTTGTATGGGAATCATGATGCACTTCTTGTGGATAAAAGTTACACGTTTCCGAAGGTGTTTTTTGTTTTTTAAATCTCGTCTCGCAAACTTTTTTTATTCAACTAGATTATTGGTGCCCGGGGTAATAAGACATCATGAATGAAATAGTTGTGAATTATGAAACTCTGTTTTGCAGCTCTGAAGTGCTGTGAAGTTTTGTTTGGATTCTCTCCCCTCCCTCCGTATATCAGCAGCATCGTGAGCGGCTTGGTGTGAGTCAGACGTTCCCCCCACTTGGCCGGGAAGAGGACAGGGCCGTAAATAATACATTTTAGCATCTCTGGGAGACACCAAAATAAATCCTCATTGGCTGTGGGATCTCCCGGAACTTCTCTCGTCGAACTCTCATGTGACCAAACACAGATCAGCTCATAGCGAAAATAACGATTGAAATACGAATTGGAATGTTGCGTGGAGCCTTTGTGCACAACACAGACACCGGCAAGCTAGCTTGTTCAGCTCGTTTTCTATCAGTGACAAGGGTTGCAACCCAAGGGTCGCAGTCCCATAGTAGGCCAGCAGGGGGGAGGTGCCTCTCTACTTGTTACAAGTCAGCAAATCATTGAAAAACAACATAGTTTTGCACTGAGGGCAAACTCTAGTTTGATTGCCTCGCTGGCAGCATTCGCAAATTATAAACTAAGTCTTTGTTTAGGTCTTAATCGTCTCTTCAACCTCTTAAATTAGCAAAACTAATTGGCATCCATGTTGGAAAGGGAATGTTTAGATGAAACCATATCGTGCCAATCTCGACTGGTTCTTGTCTCCAAGTTGGGACTCAACAACGAATTGAAATTAGCCGATCTGTTCTTTTTTTTCTCTTTTTGACATTTGGCAAGAAAGTCCTGCCGTGCCAGCTCCGACAACTCAGCCATCCAAGACATCTTAACGGCCTTTCGCCACTGGGGTTTTCCAAACTAGCGCCCGACTAAACAAGCGCGTCCTCCGCCTCCGTATTTTGTGGAATTCCAAGAGCCTGGAATCAATAACCCTGGAATGGTCCAAGGATGGTGGTAATTTCCGCCACGCTCCCACGGTGCCGCCCCGCTGGTCCGCAGTGAGTCGAGAGCGGTCGAGCGGTTGAGGTGGGAGGAGAGAGAGGCAGAGAGAGAAAGAGAGAGGGCAGAAGGGGGGAAAAAAAAGAGTGAATTCTAGTTCGAGAGTTGCAGTCACGTCGCCTCTGGGCTGTGAAGGCGGATGAATGTAACACAGCGCGGGACAAGACCTGCGGTCTTCCGGAGTCCTGACTCCTTTTGGCTTCTTTTATTAAACAGGTGCATTTCAACCGCTGCACCTCCTTTTTGCCGTGCTGTATTATTGATGTTGCGGCCGAGATTGTTGCTTCAGAAGCAAGAAGGGCATGTTTTGTTTTTTTTTTCAATCCTCTTTTATCACCCCCTCACAAACAATGGCACGAATGTGAGCACCTGCACACAGTTCATCTCAAGATGAACGCTAATGGTAGCACGTTAGCAGACTCAGGCGTTGGTTTCAGTAACTTAATGTGCGGCAGGGTCATTAAAAATTAAGTGTGTAGTATTTGGAGCTCTTCAAGAAGAAACAGTGGCATCAAGTGGTTAGATGTTTGACTGAACCACTCTTTCATTTCAGTCCCATTAGAGACTCAGTATTTTACCTCTCCTGAGCTTGATGGTGAACTACGGTGGCTCAAACCTGGATACCTCATCTACCTTAATGTGTATGTGAGGACGCAAGGGTAGGAAAATCAAACTATGTTTATTGTACTCCAGTTATACACTTTTGTTCATAAATTCTTGGGCGAATGTTAAGCTTTTACCAATATTAAAAAAAAAAAAAATCAAGCCAAATTTTACAGACTGGACCTTTGGACTTTGTCGTGAAGAAGCCCAGATCTTTCCGCCAAAGCACCAACATTTCCAAAAGATGAGTATGAAACAAGCCCTCCCCTCTGGATAAACAATCAACAGTCATCATTCAAACTGACAGCTCGGGACGCCACAGTCTCTCATCTGAAACGTACACAACAACATGAAGTTCACAGCAAAGCGTCAGATCTGCACTTTTTGGGGGATCAAACTCAAAGCCACGGCAGTATTTTGAATGCTAATCCACACAGAAAAGGGCTTTCGAATCCCGCCGAGAGATGGCGTCGCTGTTTACGCTCGGAGATGAAGGTTGCGAGTGCGGCGACGCCTCAAAGTCCTAACGTGTTTCGGGAACGTCCCGTCATTCAAACTGATTGACGTACCGCATCAGATTAGAATACATTAAAATTCAAACGTCGGCTTTGATGCATTGACTCCGGAAAAGGGAGGGAGCGGGGGGTCGGCGAGATGAAATTTGATTGGCCACGGTTCCCCTCAGACAACCTCCATCGTCACTCACACCTTAGACACGATTTGATGGAATTGGTTCGGGGCCCCCATCAGCACCTACTCAGTCGAAGCCATCCAGTGAAATCAAGTTTCAGCTGGAGCTCAATTGCTAAAATTGGCGGCATGCAATTACAGAGGACGCTCATTTGAATTCCTGTGACTCACCAAAAAAAAAAAAAAAAAAAAAAACTATAAACCTGCTGTTTAACCTTTGGATCAATCCAATGAATCCCGGCAGTAGCGCCGGGGCTTGTTGGGGGAAGTGACTAACACTGCCTTCTATCAGCGGCTACAATTGGAAATGCCCCTGGGCAAAGCTCTCAATCCTCAATTACTCCACTGGAGGTGCTCAGCGGCCCTGCCGGCGGAAGGCCGCAGCTCTATCAGGAAGCTGAGCGTTCAACAACACATAATCTTTTCAGTGGCTTTTATGAGACCACAGAGGGGTCCGATTCGACAGTTTTGCGATGGAGGGAGGGGTGGTGGTGGAGGGTAATCAACACTAGTTGTTAGTCCTGCTCTGAACAGGAAGTGGCCTCGGATTTGGTGTAGCTCTTCTTTTTTTTTTTTTTTTAAAAAGTAACAATGTCTTGAATGGCTTTAACATTTGACATTTGGCGTAACAATAACATTTTTTGCACTGACGTTGGAGACAAATTACGTCTTGCACATTTTCCTCAAGTGTGACTAGCCTGATTGATCTATTTATTTATGTATTTGTTTGTTCATCTATTTTTAGTTGGTAAAATTTAGGTAAATCTGTATTTATTCAAGGCACTTTTAAAATGTGCTTGTTTTTTACTGTGCAAATGTAGCCTGTACAATGTGCAATAAAATGTACTTGTAAAAATCTAAAAAAGTTCTTCCTCCTTTTTTTCTTCTTCTTCTTCTGCTACTATTTTTTCGATCAAAATCAGCAGTGGCACAAAAGTAATACATAAAATATATATGGGTATGCATGCTGGCGGATACTAACTTTAGCTAGTCCGTCATCATGCTACTTCTGCACTTCCGTCATACATCACGTACTGGCCGACTCAAAGTATTTTGTTTTAGCTTCATCCTTTAATTTGTTTTAGTTTAATCGAGGGGGCAGGAGGTGTGTGCGAGGCTGGACTTTGAGTTATTTCTTTTTGCCCCGATTAAAGAAATACAACTCAATCAAAGGACAAATGAAAAAACGTAAAGCTGACAGAAGCGTCTTATTTCCAAAGTCTCTCTGCAATATTCACTGTTTTTGAAAGCAGGCAACGCTGGTAACAAAAGCAAACAAACAAACAAACAAACAAACAAAAAACAGGTGGTTCAGTCTTGGCTAACCAGACCCAGAGGGGGTAAGTGATTCTGCTTTTTTTTTTTTCTTCTTCTTCTTCTCTCGGCGCGGCCACACGTCTTCCCGAAGTTGACGGAGCGAAGTGCGAACGGAGCGTCATCGCTCTCCTCTCTTATCTGCCGCGTGCGTCGCCCGCTGTCACGCCGCTCTCGCTGGCGATCGTGTCGATCCCGGTTAGAGTGAAGGGGCTGACATTTACCGCGGAGGAGAGGGGGGTGGGGGGGCCTGACTTGGTTTGATGCGCAGCGGTTGGGGGGAGGGCAAAAAGGGAAGTGTGAACCGAGGAGAGGGTGCGCTTGTCTGAAATGATAAAAAGTGACACACGGCGGGAGAGCAAACAATGAGACTTGAGGAAATCAATGCGGTTTATTGTCTGGACACCCAACCCCCACCACCACCCCCACCACCACCACCACCACCCGGTGACTGGGGACGGCTGAAATGAAAACCGACATTTCTGAATGTGGCCGGCGGCCGGCTGTGCGGTGCAGTGCGTGCGAGGTTCACTGGGGCCCTGGTGGCCGTCCGCATGCAAATGCTACACCGCTGCCACCGCCGCCACCTTTATCCACCAGGAGGAGCGGGGATGACGCATCAGGCTTCCCGCCAAGCTTCCCTGGCTGTCAACTCACACACACACACATACAGATTGCAAAAGACCCCCATTAGCTCCGCCAATTTTTCGGGCGTTTGCGTGACTCGCAAAAAACACAAAATAAAAGTTGGACACCGGTTCAGAAAGGCCTATGCTGCGAGGAGATCGGCAGGACACAAGCGGAAATGGCGACTGACTCAGCGCCATTAACCTGTCTGAGTGCGTTTCCCGTCCGGCCTGCTGACGGATCTCCGTTGGAGCATCAATCACTGCTCCCGGTCCTTCCCCCCACCCTCCTCGACGGCCGTGAGGGTCTCAGAGACCTTCGGCGAGACTTTCGAAAACCATCCCAATGATTGCCAGCATCGAGAGGCGTGAATTATTGAAGGGGGGAGGAGGAATGGGCAGGGGACAGGTGCCGCAATAAACCCCTTGGAGCGCCACGTTTAACAGCAGGGGCCTCCCCTCGGTTCCGGGGAAATCGCTGCGTCGGGGAGGGAGATGATTCTGGGGAATCTGTGAAATCATTTTACCTCAAAGGTCAAGTGTGTAATATCTGGAGATTTTAAAGAAGACACAGCATCGCAGAGCTCTTTCACTTATGTCCCCTTAGGGACTCCTTACCGTTCCTCTCCCGAGTTTGCCAGTGAACTACACTGACCTGCGTGGAAACCTCGTCCACATTTTTTCTTCGTTGGTTTATTTGGGGCCGTGAGCCGTCACCCAAATTATGAAACGCGATGTCAGGCAGCTGGATTGTCCACAAAGGCTTCCTTCGACATGTTGCAAAATGGTGGCTAACTGGGAGCAAGACCGTTCATATATATTTTTGGAAAACCAAATTACTTTTATTGTATTATACACTTTTATTGCAGAATTTATGGGAAATATATTAAGCTTTTAAGAATATGAAAACCATCAATCAAGCCAGATATTACACAGTAGACCTTTAAACAGTTTGGCTGCTGTGCGATTGGTGTGACTGCGTCAAACACTAATGCCCCCTTTTACGCAGCCGCCGAGGCTCGTTTGCTCCGACCATTTGCTCCGAAGATGAAGATCAACTCCTGTTTCAGCTCCTCCAACCGCCTCCACTCCCCAAGTCAGTGCTACGGAGGAAGAAAAAAAAACGAAAAAATAGTAGGCTCCGGCGGAACATTGTCTTCCTGGCTGCGCGGAACACTGCGTCTCATCTTACAGTCTGTTCTGATCCTCCGGATCGTTCCGCTCGTTAGAAAGGTCAGCGCGGCGGTCCACGGAGAGCCTCGTTGCTGGGTTTTATTCCTTGGAATTTGAGAAAAGAGATTTTATTTTTATTTTCCAATACAGGTGATTTCTAAACACAGCTGGCGGTCGTGGGCGGCAGGGGGGAGCGCAGTGTGACCGTGTCACTGGCTGCTGCAGAATTGGGTTTATCAACACGCAAATGTGCAATTGCGGGGGGAAGAGAAAGGGTAAAAGCCACTTGAACCTTTCATTCATCTTCCATACCCGCTTATTCCCGAGCTCAGGGTCACGGGGGTCTGCTGGAGCCTATCCCAGCTGTCTTAGGGCGAAGGCAGGGTGACACCCTGGACAAGTCGCCAGTTCATCACAGGGCTACATAGACACAGACAACCATTCACACTCACATGCACACCTACGGACAGTTTAGAATGTTCAATTGACCTCACATGCATGTTTTTGGAGTGTGGGAGGAAGCCGGAGAACCCGGAGAGAACCCACGCAGACACAGGGAGAACATGCAAACTCCACACAGAAAGGCCCCAGGCCCGGAATCGAACCCACGACCTTCTTGCTGTGAGGCGGCAGCGCTAACCACTGTGCCACCGTGTCGCCCGCCACTTGAACCTTTTCATGTAAAAGCAGTCAGAGACGATTAGAGTAGTTAAAACCTGGCTGGGAAGGGACACAATTCATTATGTGATACCGGCCCTTTGGGTCAAGGGGGGCCGGAAATTAACATTGCCCCTGATTTAATGCAGTCGCTTCCGTTGTTGCGTTCTCTGTGTCAAAATTAGCACGGATGGGCGATGATGGGTCAACAAGTTCGATGTCCAAATTTTCCAGATTGCCATTCAGTTCTGACATTGCCATTGTCTTACTGACTTTTATCAGGACCGATCTTCCGATCGATTTTCCGGAAGAAGTCAAAAGTCATGTTGGGGGCAGGGATTCGGGCGGTAGCAGGAGCTGACTGGGTTTCAGCAAGTCCAGCAGTCGGCAAAGTCGGCCCGTTCTCCGTTTTCAACATAGACTCAAATCTGCCTCTTTGTGGTCGGATGGCAAAACAAAACCGCGCTGACAGCTTTGCTGCTCCTCTGGTACGACACCGAACTTTGCGACCGCCCCCCCGCCAAAAAAAAAAAAAATAAAAAATTGGCGGGGGGGCGGAGTCATTTTTCTCATCGAATATTGAATATTGATGAGCTATCCTGTTGCTGACAGAAATCATTGTTGCCGCCAATTTTCTGCAGCACTGGGGATCGATGGGGCGTCTCCAAGACGGATGGACCAGCGAATCGAGTGGGCAGTTTTTTATATATTTATTTATTTTATTTTATTTTTTTGCCGTGCGTCCGCTCTCGCTCTTTCCCTTTCCTCACCGCTGAAACGCTTAAACTAAAAATAAATCAGCACACCCGCAGCCATCCATCCGCCCCAACCGCTGAATTGCTGCGCTGGAGACGCGGAGGCGCGCAGCGGAGCGCAATCACTGTTGCATTGAAGACATTCCGATATATAAAACACTGTCAGGCAGGCTTGGCAGGAAGCGTCACCCTCCCTCTGTGCTTTAACGCTTTCTTTAACTCAGAATCGCTCCTAATTCAGTGGTCAAAAAAAGAGAAAAGAAACAAGAATCCGACGCTTATAGAAAGCACAGGGCCGTGATGTATTTCCTCGGTAAAATGCGTCATTAGCTGCTTTCTAGTTGGAATTGATCGGGACGTTTGATTGGGGCTTGGGATGGGAAAGAAGGAAAAACCTCATTCATTCATAATGCGCTCCTCCACAAAAGGCCTCCTGACGTGCACGCATGTCTAGTTGACATTAATGGACCCCTGCTGCCACTTCCTCCAGTTACTTAGCGAGGGCGGAGCCTGATTCATGAGGTCTTTCTATTTTTTTCCCCCTCTCTACTGAGTTTTATGAGACTGTGACAACAGTTGAGCTGAGTGGTGCTAGCTGGTAGACTGCCGGATAAAAGGGCAAAACCCCCATTGGCCAAAGCGACCACAGCGGGCCCTTGAAACAGATTGTGCATGCCTGTGTCATCGGCGTTATCCGTCTATCCATCTAAATCCATCATTACATCCCGCCATTGACCTCCGTGTCCTTGTGTTGCTGAACTGCTGTAGTTCCTCTGTCTGTGGTGCTGAAACAAGGATCAGTGTATCTCTCTCCGTGGTGCTGAACAACACTGACACATTGAATGGAGTGTTTCTTTTTTTCTTTTCTCAATCTATACCTGTGTGCCACTGTCCAAGGTCCTGAAATGTTTCAGTCCATCTGTCTGAATCAATATGTGCGCATTTAGATATCCATGAATTTCACAGTTTTCCGTCCTCCTGGTGCTGAACCCGCTGTGATTCTCTGTCCATGGTGCTGAAACAAGGATCTGTGTGCCTCTCTCCATGGTGCTGAACAACTTCACAGGGCATCTTCACCGATCCGGCTGAGACGAGGGTTTATTCTCGCGTAATGCGGATTGGATCATGCGTGTCGCTGTCCGTGGTGCTGAAAACTAGCCCCCCCATCGATCTGTGTCCAACCGGTCAGGTCGCTGCATTCGCCGCGGGGGTTGTTTACTCTGTGCAAAACTACACCGTCTGCAGGTTTTTACTCTGCTAGATTATGCTGTGACATTTTGTGACATTTAATTTTCCTTTTAATGAATTCGGCCTTGTTGCGAAGCACGCTAACTCCATTTTTGTTTGTGATCGTTTCAAATTTTGATATTTTTTGTCGCTTTGATTTATTTCAGATTTATTTTGAATATAATCATTAAATTGAGTTTGATAATTAAATTCAGAATTGGAAGTAATCACAATTGTTAAAATGAAATGTATTGTCATTAGTTTGGGATATTCAATGTTATTAATATGAGTCAATCAAACTTTTTCTTTTTTTCTTTTTCAGACTTTTTAAAGCATGTGACTAATACAACCACATCCTCGATGACGAGAACCTTGCACCACCACCTGGCGAGCTCACTGAAAACCACCGCCTCTATTTGAGTCTATTTCTGAGTGTTTTTCCCATAAATGGACCCATAAAGCATCCGAGCGCTGCGTGTAATCTGTTATTACGCTCGGAATTGAATGCGAAAAAAAACGAGGCAACGACGGGGGGACGGAAACAAAAAAAAAGAAAAGGAAAACCGCGTCTGCCACTGCGAGTCAATTTAAAAACGACACATGACGGCTCAAACTGCGGGGGCGCCATTATCCTCCGGGGAGCAAATGTCACTTAATTGGAAACTATTGATTTTCCCACAGCCATTTGTTACTCTCCAGCCACCAATCAGGGGGAGCGAGTCCTGGCGAGGATTCCCTCCATCATAGATCTTGATTAACCGCTTCGTTTGGATGCTGTGACAAGAAAAAAGGGACACTGTTGTTTTGAGGCGGCGGGGGGGCGGAGGGGGCGGGAGAAATGTGGGATGACCGCGACAAATCAGCGGGACGCTGTGTGGGTATGACGCCTTTTGTTCCCAGGGGTAAATTGCTAATCAAAATGTCTCTCTCTCTCTCTCTCTCGGTGTGTGTGTGTGTGTGTGTGTGTGTGTGTGTGGGTGTGCGTGTGTGTGTGCGCCCCCCCACCTATACTCTCTACTGCCCATCTCAGTTCCTGACATTCCGAATACTCCGGTCCGTCCTCTTGGCTTTAGCATTAAATTGAAGGGCGAAGCCTCAAAGTGTCTCAAGGTGAAAGTTTTGGTTTTGCACGTTCATCTGCGCGCACGTGACAAAGCACACTTTCAAAAAGAACCCCCGGATCCATGCCTTTGTCTTCACCTGTTTCCTTGAACCAAGTTGGGTGCCTTTCAACAGCAACCCCTGGCGCCCACTGGTGCCTGGAAGGAGGATCTGCCGTGTGCGTTTAACCCCTGTCGGATTAATAACGCGGAACACGACGGGACGGCTACACAATCTTTTATGTCTCCCCACCCAAGCGTAAAAGTGCCAGCGCTAGTGAACCTGGCCTGCGGACTCGACGGCTGATCGGGATCATGCTCTTGGCAAGGAGCCAGTCAGTCGGGCTCGAGACTTCCGCTGCGGATTTTACCAAACAAAAAAAGTTTTAAAAAGTCTTTAACTGGCCTGCCTAGATTTATATCTACATCTACACCCAATACTTCTTTTTTTTTTTTCCAGAGACCTTGACTAACCCGAGAGGGGCGAGAGGTGAAAAAAAAAAAAAAAACAGTGATATCTGTGCAGCTGTCAGCCATCAAATGTGCTGTAACTGACTGGGCCAAGGGGTGAGACGACTCGCGGCCTCACAGCAGCAGCAGCAGCAGCAGCAGTTTGACATATTCAGACTGCTTGCACACCCTAAAGCTGTCCGCTTCCTTGCAGATTATCATCCGTGAGGTGGCACGGTGCGGTAGGTAGTAAAAGATGTCGTAAAATAAATAAATAAATAAATAAGAATAGGCAGAGTCTCCCAAATGAGGATAAAAGGGGGACGGAGGGGGTGGCCAGGTTTGGCAACCCCCCACCCCTCGCACCCCTTCCCCTCCCCTTCCACATAAAAAACCACACTGCTAGATTTTAAAACCTGGCAAACAGTCTCGAGGCTGACGAGAGGCTAAAAGGCAGCGGAGGGAGCCGCCAGCATCTTTGGCAGGTGACGGATTGAGATCAAACTTCCATTCACGGAATTGGCCGGGCTGTAAAAATAAGAAGAACTTGGAAATGAAGTTCAATCTACTCCTTCTCCTCCTTCTTCTTTCTTTTTCTTGGTGACAGACAGACAGACAGAGAGACAAGCAGACGCAGAGCTCGGCTCAGTTTATGTCGCCCCTTTTTCTCTATAAAGCAGCTGCTGTGCGGAAGCAAGGAGTTTAATGTCAATGGCGTCAATTAGCGACTAATGGAAAATATGCAGTAAAGATTAAGGAGTTGGGGGGGGGGGGGGTTGCAGGGGGCTAGGGGGTGGTGGTGGGTGCGGGGACCGTGGGAGGCGGGAGGGTAGCAGAGCTCTCCTGTATGTAATCAGCAGCAAGTCAGATGTTTAATAGCTTGTGGATCAAACTCCGCTATTAATTTGGTCGTGACCGCAGGGGAAAAAGACTTCATTTTAAATATTGTTCCTTTTTTATTTTAATCTGTCTGTTTTCTTCTTCTTCTCTTTTTTTTCTCCGTCTCATGCCCCGGGAATGAAACTGCGGAAGACTTGAAAAAAAAAAAAAAAAAACCCCGCTCGCACCAAACAAATGTCGGCGCCTCGAGGAGACTGCCGAGACGATTGGAATCCCAAACTTTTTAAACGCTTTCCACCTTTCGCAACACCGTGATGTCCTCACGCGACCTCCGGGGGTGGGGGGGGCGTTCCGGCTGGTTCGGAGGTGATCAACATGATTAGAATGTGATTGGATGTGCGAGGCATGTGCTATTACGCAACATAAGACCCTGTGTACAGCTGACGATATGGGGGAGGGTTGCTGTCTCAGGAGGTGACACGCCGCACTGAGGAAGTGGAGCACTAAAAAAGAAACAGTGAGTGGGTTTCCACCTCGATGTTATTGAACGACCCCTGCGGTCACAGTTTCCCCCCCGGCGAGGCAACCACTCTCGATATATCTATTTTGTTGCCCGTCGGATTCCGACTTTCCCCAAGTTTTCGCAGGAGCCGCACGTGCGAGGCCCCTGCAGGCCTCGCAGCCCGCTGTTCCAATTACTCTGGCCGCTCCCCTCCACTGTCGAGCTGTCAACTGACTGTAGGGAATCACACCACTGTCCCCCCCCCCAACATCCTCCCACTCTTTCAAAACCCCTCCTTCTCGTGGCGAGGGCCGATCCCGCCGGTGGCTCTCGCCCTCGAAAACTAGAAAAAGTGACGGGGCGACATGGCACCGGCATCCATGATTGGAACAGCTCGCCCCCTCTTCCCGCTCCCACCGCGCCCGTGGCCTAATAAATCAAGCAGCAAGTGGTCCCTCCCACTCTCTCTCCCCGCAACACTCTCGCTCGCCCTGCTCCCTGTAGTCGGCGGCTTCCTGAAATAAAAACCGGCGGTTTCCGTAATGGCGACGGCGTGGGGGCGAAGGCGGGTAGGGCACAAATAAAAAAGCGCTGTGGAGGTGACTCTCGGGGACAGTCATTATCGTGCTGTTGCCAATCCCCCCCACCACCACCGCCACCACCACCACACACAAACACACACGCACACACACAGACGCACACACACACTCCTCCATGGCTTTCCTTTTTTTGACACGTCTGTCAGCTCAGTAAACTTTAACACGCGTTTGAGTCGTGCCGGTGCTGAAGAACAGCTCCTTCCTGTTGTCTTCCTCTTCCTCTCCCTCGCTCCTCCCTCCTGAGAGCAATCGGGAGCGGCCGTCGCCCGGCTGCACTCGAGGAGGGGGAGGCGGGTGTCGGCGGGGAAACATCAAGCGTTTCTTTTTTTCTCTCTCCCTCTCTCTCTCTTTGGAGAGAGTGATGGTGAGAGGACGGCGGCGGCGGCGGCGGCAGAAGATGTCCTCTGCACAGTGATTAATTCCAGAGCCGCCGTGATTTATGGCCCCACCACGGCTGTTTTGTAGGTCACTTTGGTGCCACATCACTCAAGCTGCGCAAACAACGGCCCCCGATATCGCTGTTGGCGAGCGAGCGAGGGAGTGAGAAGAGGGGTGGGGGGGGCATCCGCCCGCCCGTGCTAAACACGGCTGCAAAGAAAACATTTGTTTTTATTACCCTTTGATTTCCTGACATCAAATCCAATGAATTAGCGGGATTTAAAAAGAAAAAAAAAAGAAAATCGAGAGTTTTTCTTGAAACTGATGACACTCGAATGCACCTGCAGTGACCTCTGTGGCCTGGCGGTGGCGGCGGAGAGTCGCCAGCCAAAGAGCAGGAAAAACTTCTCACCGCTTTTTCTCTTTCTCCGTCCCCCTTCCATCAAAGGCCGCAGAGGCACACGTTCCGATGCACACACGGGCAGCTGGGAACGTTATCTGGTCCTTCCAGGGGAACGGATGAATAGTCTAGACAGCCAATTGTGCTCCGACGTGAAAGAAACATCGCACTAATGTAGGCAAATTTGAGGCAGACTTCCCGACGTGGCGAAGACACTCAAACACCTGCTGTCGCCGGTTCCTTCAGGATGTCAGCGAGGAGTTTAGACAACAACATCAAGAAAGGTGGGAGGTTTTTCACAGAGGAAGAAGATCTTCTGAAACGTGTGGAAGTACAACCTCAAAACAGCTTTTCCTTCAGAAACAGAAGATATTTTTTTATTTTTGGGGTCAATAATTCTTTTGTTGTAATCTCAAGTGAGAAATCAATGAGTGGCGCCAAACTGGTTTCGGGCCACAGGGGGCGCTACTGTGCAAATTCAAAAAGCCGGGGACTCGCTTTTTTCAGGGTTTCACACAAAGCTAAGACCTCAAACGCCACCAAAGCTAAAACGTCAAAACCGCCACGAGCTGCCGCACTTTGTGCCAAATTGAAAATGGCTTCATACTTTTTTCATTCTTGCCACAGTGCAAACGTGGCCCGATGTGCCCGACGCCTACGCCGAGCATCGAGCGGGGTGCAGAGGCACGGCGATAGCGGCAGCCGTTACAAGAGCAAATAATTATTGATTACTCACGTCGAGCCTGTGGAGAAATTGCCACGGCGTGACAACAACAGCAGAAAAAAGAAAAAAGAAAAAACCTCGGCTTTAATGCAGGGAAATGAGGCTCTGTGGTGGGAGGGGGTGCAAATTTTGCTGCGACGAGTTAACTAAATACTCAGTCCACACACACACACACACACACACACACACACACACACACACACATACAAAAAAAAAAGCACAAACAGCGCCTTGTGTGTGACAGCGGATGAGTTGCCTGAAATGAACGCGGCCTTTTGCGAAGCTAAATGAAGTGGTTGCCAAGCAACGGCAATCCCAAAATCCATTTCCTCAATTACTCCGCTAACGATAATCCTTTTCTTCAGTGTGCGCTGGGATTATTGATGCAAGATTCAAATGAGAACCCACTTTTTTTATTTATTTTTTTTTAATTTTCAATACATTTTTTTTTAAAGCAGTGTCATCTGGAGAAATAACTTCATGCAGGGATGATGTTCCAATTACTTCACACTGTTATTTTTTTTTCATTTCCTACTTGTTATCTGCAACCGTTTCGTACCGTAACGCGACAGGAAAACAAATCAGTGGCATCTTTACTGGACACTCTTCTTCTTCTTCTTCTTCTTCTTCACAGCTGCGTTTCCGTGCTTTCCGGCGGGGGAAAGATTTGGGAGATGGAGGAGCTGCCTCACTGGGCCCTGGCAAGCTCGAGTGAATTCTAATATATAGGCACTTTGGCGGAGCCATTAGGCCAAAATCAATACCATCCTTAGCCTTTTTGAGGCTGTTCAACACGGGTCCTTTCCTCCAGCGGGGCTTTCCAGAAGTTAAAATAAAGAGCGGGAGGGTCATTGGCAGGCCGGCGGAACGCGGGCGAGCTTTCCTCCGACTCTTTGTTTGGTCTTATGAGGTTACTTTGGCCGTATTTCACACGGCCGAGCAGTTTCCCAGCTTTCCCGGCTGACGTTTTGGCTGAGGTTTACCGCTTCTGGGTGAGGTGAGTGGCGAAATCGACCCCCCCCCACCCCTGCAAAAAAAAAGTGAAAATGCCAGCAGCTAGCTTTAAACCTGGACACATCCTAAATGATTCCAGGTGCGATGTTGCGGAAACGTCGGGCCCAAATTTCCTTTTTGGCTGCCACCATTTCCTGAGTGAGGGTGTGAGAGCAGCAAGGGTTGATTATCTGCTTCACTGGCCGTTGAGAGTCTTGCTGAAACTCCAACGCACCTGTTTGGGAGTCCTTGCAAAATGTCAAAAAATAAATAAATAAAAAATGTCAAAAAATAAATAATTATATATATATCATTCATTCATTCATTCATTCATCTTCTATACCCGCTTATTCCTATTCAGGGTCACGGGGGTCTGCTGGAGCCTATCCCAGCTGTCTTAGGGCGAAGGCAGGGTGACACCCTGGACAAGTCGCCAGTTCATCGCAGGGCCTAATTACATATATATATATATATATATATATATATATATATATATATATATATATATATATATATATATATATATATATATATATATATATATATATATATATATATACATATATAAATATAAACAAAACACAATACAAATGGAGCGAAAGTGAAATAGGCACAGTTTTCACCGACCACCTGAGCCCATGGTGACAGAGGAGTTGAGACAAGACGGACTGAAAAGCGACTGCGTTGACGTCTGAAAAATGACGGCGGGCAACAGTGAGCAGCACAGGGCGACGAGTCGCTGGTGTCGGTTTTTCCCAATTTTATTGAATTCTGGTTCACCCTGTTCAAGCCTCGAGTCCAAGTATGACACCCGTGGAGAAGCCGACCACCTTGTACCAGCTCAGTGGTCTAGTGGTAGAGTGTCCACCCTGAGACTGGTAGGTTGTGGCTTCGATCCCCGGCCAGGTCATACCAAAGACTGTAAAAATGGTACCCATTGCCTCCCTGCTTGGCACTCAGTATTTGGGGTTGGAATTGGGGGGTTAGATCACCCCATGATTCCCGGGCATGGCACTGCTGCTGCCCACCGCTCTCCCTCCCGGGATGATGGGTCAAATAGAGGACTAATTTCGCATCCTTCGGGATGTGACAATCACTGGGACTTTAGTTTATCTTGGCTAACCTGCTGAAAAGTTGGTACCTCACGTCATCTTATTAACCATCAGATTCACGGAACTCATGGCCGGAGAGAGACCTGATCAAAAAAAGGAAAAACATGAGATGGAAATGAGCTCTTTCTTCCTGGAAGTGGTTACGTACCCTGAGGGATGAGCCGCGTTAACATTGTTAACATACGTGGGGGCAGATGTGTTAAACGGGTCATTTCTGTGATGAAAGCAGTGGCGCACCTTGAAAGCTGGGAGATCGCGGACGCCGTCGGCACTGAGCGAGTGCCGCGCGTGGGTGTGTCGGCGGGACGCTGGCGAGCTGATGTTTTCTGTCGACATGCCGGGTTATTAAGTAATTGTGGGTCGACGAGGTCGGGTGGAACATGCGCTGCCGGGGGAACATTTAATCCAGAGTCATGGTGGGTTCAGGAAATGTGGGAATAAAGGACTAAGTCAGTCCTTCTCAAATAGGGAAGTGCGCCCCCCTGGTGAACATGATTTTTTTATTTTTTTATTTTTTTTTGTGTGCTGTACTAGGATAAAGTGTAATTGGTCATCCACTACAATAGAAGGCAGTGGCGCTTATATTGTCAGAGTGTGCGCAGGGTTAGGTTCGGTTATGCACCGAGCATGCGTACACACACCATAGAGCAGGAGATATCAAGCGCAGTGAACAAACCCTCAAGACAACATGAGAAAATATTTAAAGGGGATGAAAAGAAAGCGGGAGAGAGACGGACCGAGTGAGACAAACAAAAGTCTCCCAAAAGCTAAGTGTAACCCAGGTCAAAATGGTACTTCCTGTCTTATTTTGAAAGAGTCTGTACTATAGCTGCTAGTCTGTACGTGAATAGTTGTCAACATCAAACAGGACAGGAAGTCAAAATGGTACTGTGTTATTACGGTGGTTGTGTTTTTTTGCAATGTGGTTAAATCAACCTTCTGCATTATGAATTAAGAAATTTGTGTACACATGATTTTGAGTTCAATTAATTTAATATAATCTAGCTAGTGATATATAATACGTGGTCCTGTTTATATTATATAGGCCAGGTTCCCAAGGCCCTGTTGGGGTAATTACCAATGGCGAGCTAAACGTGCCCGGAGACTTTGAGCCACCCGATCTCCATCACCGCTTGGTACTAGTAGGAATCTGTGACAGTTCAAGTTCACCCCCTCACACACTCACACACTTGGCCTCTGGTTTGAGGACATTGAAGCACACTAGTCCGGCACAATCTGCTGGAACCAAAGTGTGCTGTGTGAACTACCTGCTAGTAATCAACATTGTGGACCAAATTGCTGTTGTTTGTTTTCTCTTTTTGATTGTTTGTGTTTAATTATTTGTAAATATTCCCTCAAGGCGCGCTTATTCTGCAGAATTTGTAAATGGTTGGGTTATGTTTGTTTGTATTTGTTATTTTCTAATTTCACTCAATACATGGTGCATCACAAGTATAAATCTCTGTTTCTGTGTTTAATTGTTGCACCATCACCTCCCAGAGCTGAATCTATTAGAATCTTCTACTCGAGCCTGGATCTGTCCATGAACCTTAAAATATTACCACTAATATTTCTGACCTGTGTACATGTTACATAAGACCAGGAAATATGATGAAGCGTATGGAGCGCGTCAGTGTGACTACAGTAGGAGTCTTTTTGTCGTAAGTAAACGCGGACTGTGTCTACTGTCTAAAAACATTGGCAGCGGACAACATGTAGCCAAATAAATGAAGGCGCCACCTACAGACAGTACACGCCAATCACATTGATAAGCTGCTTGAGTTTTGTTCGGTGAAAACGTGGCTAATATTGTCCACAGTTGTCCTGCTTTGTGAATGCTGCTTCAGTCCACCAGCGAGCACTGTTGGTATCATATGAGGTGTCTCTTTTTATATATTTTGTGCTCCTGAGTTAATGTTGCTGATCAATTTGAATTTATTGTTATTTATTGATTTTATTTAATTTTATTTTTCAGCTTTAAATAGTTCAATTAGTCGGTCAAAAAATGTTTGTAGTTTAAATAAGGAATACATTCTTTTTTAATTTCATGCAAATTTATGCACTTTAAAACTTTTCTGTAACAGACTAAAAAAACAATGTTAATGAAGTTATTTGTTGTAAGTTGATCTATATTTCTTTCTTTTTTTTTTCTTTTCTTTAATCTTAATAAGATACAGTGGCCAACAAGGGCCAAACACAATACAACTGCCTAATGCGCCTTATTTAGACTTGTTTAATGTTTTTCTTTGCTGCATAGTTACATATATCGGATGTCTTCAGTATCCATCTGCAGTGTAGAAAGTTGTAAAGATTAAAAAAAAAAAAAAAAAAAAAAAATGCATGAGAGAGTATGTCCAAACTTTTGACTGGTAGTGTAGCTTCTTGGAGTAGCAGGAAAAATTAAGACAGTTTAAACTGTTTTTCGTGAGAGTTCCATTACAGGCAGGATGGACGAGTAAGATTTCGGCAGACCTGAAAGACTGAGAAGTTTGGGCCCGTCTGTCTCACGTCACATCACGACGGGGATTGTCAGCATTAAAAGCGCGCTTCCAGAATAACGACAGGGCGAATGTTAGCTCGGAATTCATAAGTCAGAGACAAATCACCGCTGCCCGCACCCGTCCTGCAAGCTTCAGAGGCTCTCAAATCACCCTGATACGACCGTCTTGATATGTGGATTTGCGAAACTTTACACATTTAGGCAGGAGCTTTGCCAAGTGCTTCCCTGACGTCCGCGGATAAAATGATTCTCAGGAGCTATTGGGGGGAAGGGATCAGGGAAACATGCCTGAACTTTAAAGTGACCCAGAGGCAAGCGTTGTAAAAGTTCAGCGATCGTTATCTCAGCCTGCAACGCGGAGGCAGCCGAGGCTGTGGCTGCAAAACTTTCTGGTTATCCACGTTGCATCATTAAAGTTTCGCGGCTCCGACACTGAAGAAAAGTGTTTGTTTTTTTTGTTTTCTTTTGCGGGTTTTGTGGAGTAAAATTGTTTGTCCAGGTTCAACTTATTTTTTTTTTTTTGATGTTTTTTTTCTGGCTGCACAAACCGGCTCCATGCAGCAAAAATTAACAATAACAGGGAGAGCTTGACTGGAATCATTGCATAAGGCTGCTTTATGTAACCTCCTCCAGACATGCTCCTCGCTGGTTCTTCTGAAAAGACGACATTGTTTTTTTTGTCCATGTTCGCTTTCTCTCCTCGCCTCTGTGTGAATAACTTTCCGGAATGTGGCGGCGTGAGGTCGGGCAAGCGGCGTCAGAAAAAGGAGCAGATGCTCAATTACGTCTCGTTTGCCTTCTTCCCTTCGGGCGACGACCATGTAATTAGAGTGCAGTTACAATCCCGTCCTCGCGCCGCAATCAAAAAGCGAAGTTGTGCAGACATGCACTGGAAGGAGGCGCAAACAAACCACCAAAAAAAAAGTCACAGTATCAGAGATGCTGCTTGTCTACTCTGGTTGTAACGAGTATTAGCAGAGTTTGCCACTCGAGGGGAGGGGACCAAAGAATAATAATAAAAAAAAGCAGAGATTTGGAGGCGGCAAAGCCTTCAGGAATTGAAGAATCAATCATGTTGGAGGCCAAACTCTGGAACGTGACTTTATTTTTTTTTATTATTTATTTTTGGCGTTGCCTTTTCGACAACTTGCGGTAAGGTTCACGGGGCGGCAGCATCATTAAATGAGACAGACCCAGAAGAAGTTTCTTTTTCACATTTGCAGGCAACATGAGCCTTTTGGGACCATTAGCGAAACTCTTTTAAGTGCCGCTAAGAAGCTGGGGCAGCGTGAGTCGGGAGTCGAGATTCGGGCTTGAGCATAATTCAAAGTAATGGGAGTCAAAGGAGGCGCACGCGGCGGGAATCGAGGCGACCCAGTTCGGGAGGTTTACAGAGGAGCAGATCCAAGATGGCCACCGCGCGGGGGAGGAAGGGGGTTGGGGAGGAGGGAGGGGTTATGGGGGGGTTTACGGCCAATCAAGTCAAAAGAGGATGCCGTGTGACCTGGCATGCCGCTGCTGCCCGATCTTTGGCACTCCAAAACAAAGGTTGCGCAGATGGAGGTGTATGCAAAGATCCAATGTGTAAGGCCACCTGGTGGCTAGGAGGCATACTGCACCAAATTTATATTTGCCACTGGCAGTGTGGAGGTCACCCCGTTTGAACCCCAATATTAAAGGTGAACATTTCGGGGGGTGGGGGTTCAGTGGCAAACTTTTCTTTTCTTTCTTTTTTTTGTCGCTGAGGACAAAATACTTTGCAGAGGCTCAAGTATGACTTCTTACGCACCAGAAAATGGGTCTGTGGCAATCCTGTTGTGAGGCTTTTAGCCCTCACGAGGTCGGAGTCCGAGCCGTCGAGGACCCCGGCGAGGGTGCGGGGGAGAGAATAAGAGGTCTGTGAAAGACTGTTAGATCCAAAAGGGAGCCTTACTGCCCCCGGAAAATAAAATAAAATAAAAAAAAAAGTAACCGGATTCGCCCCCTCCATCCTCCCCTGGCCCCCACAAACCGAGGCTAATCCTGTCCCCTGGGCTCAGGGTGTCATCAAGGAGCCAAAATAAACGAGTGGGCACGGCCAGAAGTGAGATGCAGCGCTGCGCTGATTGCAGAAACCCGTAGTGTGAAGGCTGGTGGGCGGTTTAAAAGGCAACGTGTACAACGTGGGCGCAGTCCAGCCAAAAGACAAGAAAAAAAAACAAAAAACAAACATCTATTTTAAAAAAAACGTGCTCGGAAGTGAAAATGCCAGGCCATGGACAGTCGTAGTGGTTGGATTTGGCCTTGTTTAACATAAATGGAATTGGTGGGTGGAAAGGTGAAGAAATATCTTATGGAACCGCAAGATGAAAGACTGACCTGGACATGCAAATTTCTAAGGCTTAAAGCTAGAAAGCGTTTCGGAAAGTTTGCACAGGGGTAAGGATCTTCAGAGAACTATTATTCTATGATGGACTTAAGAGAACACAAAAAGAATCACTTTCCGGCAACATTCGGAGCTAACTTCCACACAAGCTAGCTCACCCACTAGATCCACGGTGTGTTCAGGCAGGGGACCGAAGAAGCGGTCGTTGACGGAGGAAAGTAGAAGAAGAGTAAACAGCAAAGCAAAGGTCTGGAGAGTTAACCACAAGTGTGTGTTCCACTATCAGGCCAGCTGGAGGTGCTATTTTAACGACAGGGCCTGTCATGCCGCCTGGCCCAAGTCCATCCTGAAAATTGACATCTTGAAGGAAAAACTTCCCAGTTTTGCTTCGAATAACGCAGATAGACTGACCTGGCTGGCGAACCGGAGTCCTTCCCACTCTAGTGCCCCCTTTGGACATGGGATGTGGTGGCAGCGACCACGGCGCCAGACGGAAGCCGTGACCTAGTAGCGACGGGGCTGGCCTTGGCTTGGGACGGCTCTCTGGTGCCGAAGCCGGAGCTGATCTCTGTCCTGTTTGGGATCAAGTCAAATTCGTGTCAGGGCGGCGGAGGATTGGAATAAGATCCAGGCAATAGCAGACAGTCTGATGCCATACAGCGCGCGCACACACACACACACACGCGCGCTGGGTCAACTTTTTTTTTTTCTCTGACCGTTAAAGACTTTTTTTTCAACCAGACAAACATGAAGTGCGTCTTTAATCCATGAAAGTATCTTCAAGCCCATATGCTTATCTATGAACGTTCCTCATTCATTGGCGTGTAATTTGCATCCATTTGTCAAAGCAGCGCCCAGAGTGCAGCAGCTTTTTTTTTGACGTCAAAAAAACACAACCAAAAAATATGTGCGAAAGCGAAATTGGCCTCGCCCGCACTCGTCCCCGCCTCCCGACTCACTCCGCAATTCATCAAGAGAAGCAAATGTTTGGTCTGCCGTGGGGGAGGCTGTGGGAGGGGAAAGAGGCGGGCGGGGGGAGGAGGGGGACAAAAGAAATACATAAAAATAGTCATAGTAAAAGCTTTTTGGTGAGATTACATACTGTTCCTTTCATAAAGACGCCATTAGTGTCTGGGGAGTAATGGCAGCCGCTAATTTGATAGTCTGACCTGAAGCTATTCATCAGCTCCGGGGTGGGTGTGAGACGGGTGGGCGAGGGCGGGTAGAGGGAAGAGATGATGCGGGAGATCACATTATAATTTGGCTACAGGATCCAATAGTCTAATGACAGCATTATGTCAAACAGCTGCAAAAGCAAACGTTTAGGAAGTGTTTGGAGGCGGGGCCGGAGGGCACGGCCGGCAGTCGCGGTCGCCCGGCAGGGAGCAGACATAATGTTCACGCAATTCCACAAGCAGCAGTGCGTCCTTGTCTTTCGCTTCCCCTCGGCCCCTCGGGCGGCTCTTGAAAAGTCTGAGTGGGGGGGGGGGGGAGAAAAAAGCCACATAAAGGTCGTTCGCCGCCTTTGAAATGTTTAAGCAAAACAAATGAGGTGCTCAGGGTTGAAAAGGAAGCAGATTTTTGTTGTTGTTTTTTTTTGTAATGTGCGGGGTAAAATATGAGCACAGGTGGATGGGGGAGGTGGAGGGGGAGGGAGGGTGTTATTTAGTTAGGGGAGAAAAGGTCAGGCTGATGAAGCGGTTACAAGCACCGGACGTGCAGTTTGCAGAGTGAGTGACTAATTAGGGGCAGTTTTCCAGCTCCTCCTCTTGTCGAGCTCCCGCACAGGGGAAACGCGGCCAACATGCAAATGAGCTGGAAGTGCCAGGGCCTTTGGACAGGTGTGACCGCACCGCTTGCTGGGGTTTCAGCATGTTAAATGGGAAAAAAAATAAAACAAACTAACAAAAAAAAAAAAAAAAAACTGGTACATGGCCTTGTTGCGTTTGCTGCTCTTTAGCTAGCGTGACTTTAGCCCAGCCCCTCAAGCTCGCAAAAGGTTAGATCAGAAGTGACAAATACTAAGTGTGGAAAATCAGCCAATGCTCATCAAAATGCAAGAGTTCCAGATGTCTCCCTGGGTATCTGGAATGTATAGACACGTCCATAAGGGCAACTGACAAGAGGGGGAGTTGTTGAGGGACGCTCTTGTCATTGTCGTTTGTCATCATTATGCCGGCAAAAGCAAATACAAATCAGAATTGAAACAGGATATACAACCTTCCAGACACGTCTCCCCTGCAGCGGCTACAATAACCACTTGGACTGAACTTGAAGTCTTGCAAAGTCCCGCAAAAGATCCCTCGTACAAGTTCTCCGGGTCCAAGGGCAGCGGCCGCTGCCAGTTGGCGCTAAATCTACAGCACAAGGCACCGAGCAAACGGGTTACAGCACCCGCATGTAACCGATTGGTTCCAGAGAGCCGTTCCGCGCTCCCACCAGTGCCGTTAATCCACTAGCGCACTATTTCCCCTTGTTGCCGGCCTCCAATTACTACGATATACTGCGGCCGGATGCATTTCTCAAACCAGGGTCGCGGCGCTCAGCGAGGGCTCGGGCGGCCGTCGCTCACGGTGGATGGCTTCCGCCGAGGCCACCGCGCTTGGCCCGGCGATTATGAATCTGAGACCCTCCTCCCTCCCCCTCTCACCCTTGTCAAAGTGCCTTCTGAATCCCGCCCATCTCACTTCGCACTTTCTTGACCCTGGAGGGTCAGGACCTCATTTTCTCTTTTTTTTTGTTGCCATGCTCTTTCGTTGTACGCTGATCTTGGAAGACCTGCCGCGAGTGGTGGCGGTGGCGGAGGAGGATAGAGGGGAGGGGAAGTGATGTATTGTGGCCCTCGCAGGCAACAGAGATGAGGTTTCAATGATCTAGTACGGCGAGGTTTGTAATCTCACTGATCAAATTTGCCAGGGGATCCTCTCCTCCTCCTTCTCCTTCTCCTCCTCCCCGACTGTCTCTATATCTGGGCAAGTGATGGAATCGAGCACAAGTGAACTCAGAAGCTGTAGTCCATCAAGGGTCTTCCAATAGACTGCGTTGTATCTCTGGCTTTCCATCAGACCAACAGACCACCGGCGCAAAAAAGACGCCGCCGCGCAAAGGAGGACGAACGCGGCTAATTCTTCTCCGGGAGAAATGACAGAGGCCCATGAGAAATGTTTTCAGCAGTGAGACGGAGAGGAAACGTAGAGCGCAGGAATATAAACACGTGGCTTTTTCAATTCAAAGTGGGGAATGTAAACATGCAGTAACCAGTCGTTAGCCCGGTTGCAGTAGCAGTTGTGGACTCCCCATACAAGTGCCAAAGCACTGTGGTCCTCTCTTGAGGAGAAACCTTCTAGTGCATGAGCCAATGCTGAACTGCCTAAAACAGAGAGGCACAAACCTCCGGCCTGGCTGTGGATTGGTCTTCAAAGTCTGTTCAGATATCCCGCGCCTTGTCCCGACATTACTGGGTGAACGGCTAACAGTGCGTCAGTATGAGAGGGGAAAAACAGAACATGGCAAGTGCTGAGAAGATGACGAGGTAACCATGAGGGCGTGACTATATTCAATCAGTATATCTGAGAGATATGATCCTCCAGATGTGATTCTAGAAGTACGGTGCAAATTTTACCGTCCATCTCGCAGTCGCAATACAACATTTTCCCCATTTTTCCAAACATGTGTGCAACAATCTGATCGCATTTTGCCCATTTTATCGTTCGCTCTCTTTTAATGTAAAGCTTTGCCGCAGCGGCAGCAAAGCGCTAATTGCCCGCCGCCTAATCCCGGCTGTCAGAAGGGTCACGTTTAAAAACACGAGGCCTTCGTGACCCCCACTTCCCCCGGTTCTCTTGCCCTGTAAATCCCCGCTTTACGTACAGGGTTCGCGGTGATAAGGCAGCGTCGAAATCCCGAGCATGTTGATCCGTGTCATCGAGCGACCACTCAGGCCCCTTCTGGCGCCAATTATTCTAATTACGTGCTTTTGCGGGCCCGCAATTTTGCAGGAGAGGCCATTACGGCGGCCGGCAGAGAGCCCGCGCTGAGGTGCCACTTCCATTTTCCCTGCTTGCCGTTTCTCCTGCGTCCCCAAAGGGAGGCCTTGCCGCGCTCGCTTTGTATAGCAAACAAGCCTTTAGCGGATTAAGCCGTGTACAGCAGGTCGTGTGCGGTTAGAGGTCCCCTCTCACCTCCCGCCCATGCCCAAGCTTCCCCGCCCCCCCCCCGTCTCGCGAGGGGCGCTCTCGCTAAATCCTGAAATATTGCTGGTGACATTTCATAAGCCTAATAGCAAACAAAACGAGAGCGGGCTAATGTGACATGCGGCGCGCCGATGGTTGCCCAAGCAGCTGCCAGCCAAACAAAGGCCGCCGTCTGTTTGGTTCCTGTGGCGACGCTTCGGCGACCCTTGTGGGAAATCAGCTACTGTTTCTCAGAATGGTAGGGGGGGTCGGAAAAAAGGAGGTTTAAGACGTCCCGTCGCTTGGTAATGTCAAACAAAACCAAAGAAAGCAAAGCGGATTTTGTTCGCTCCCCCCCCCCATTCCCGTAATGAACTTGTACAACATGGTTCCAAGACTTGCAGGCTCTGCCTTTGTTGTCGATGGCAACAGGGTTCTTGGTGGAAATATTTCAGCTGTTGGTTTGTCGGATTCTAAATCAAGATTGTGCGCTGAAATCAGACATCAAATGTCAGTCAAGCCAAGTGCTTGGCAAAAAAACAGGATGTTTTCAAACGGAGTTTCCAGCTAGCTGGCGAGCCCTGTGCCTCACAAGTAATAATCGACTCTAGGAGTTGGTGCGGTTTAAGTGCATGTAAGGATTTTTGCCGTCCTCTGGTTGACCTGTAAGACCAGGATCTGAGGTCACGGATCGGGCGATTTGCTCATCTCTCGTTCAGGCAGAACTCAGCGTGCCAGAGCGTTTGGCCAAGGGGAGGCGGGGGGTGAGAGGAGGGGCGGAGGGCGAGCGAGAGAGGGGGAGGTCAGCTGGGACTTAAATAACACCACGGCTCTCCTCCAAACACTTGGCCTGCTCTGTCCTACTTATCCCTCGACCCCGAAAAAAGCTCTGTGCCACAAAATGGCAAGACTCCACCGCCGATGACTGCGACCGTCCTCTCAATTGGGCTATCAGCTATCACTTATTAGGTTATATATATATATATATATATATATATATATATATATATATATATAGATACATATAAAATTTGCTTATTTGACTTGTTAACCTTCTTGTCTTATGCCTTCACTGGGCTAAATCCATCTTTTAATATCGTTGTTGTTGTTGTTGTTGTTGTTGTTTATCTCATGCTGCTGTCTGCTCCAGTTGGGAGTCGAGAGGAGAAGCCGAGCACAAATCAATAAATAGCCTCCAACTGTGTTTCGCAGCATGGGAAAAAAAAATAAAATAAAAAAAAATCATTTCATCTGTGAACCTTTTTCACTATCACTATTCTCATTATTTCTTTCTTTTTTTTTTTCTTACATATGATAACTCAACCCGGCGAGCACCATATTGGCGATCAATGAGCGTGTGAAGCTACTTGCTTGCGGCTGTGTGCGTGTGTGCACCTGACGTCCTTCACCTCTGCTTGGAACATCGGCTGGCAGCGATGAGACTCACGATTTCCTGTCTCTTCGCAAGGACAGCAGCGAGCGATGTGAGGAGATGTGAGGCATCCCTCTCCGCCTTACCGCACGCTCTGAATTTACTCCGAAAAGGCAAAACTCGCCGCCGCGCATGAATTGACGCAATGCGAGTCAAGTGTTTTGCTTTCATATTCCTAATAAAACGCCTCCGCCGCAATAAAAAAAAAAAACATCAACAAAGACAACACAAGCAAGACGCGATGTGCAGCGCTGCTTGTTTCCTGGTCTTTATTCTGAGGGGCCGCGTTCCGTAAAAATAAATGATCTGCCCGACATGATTTGTTGCTGCGGCTGCGCTAAAATGTCAGCATAGTTCAACGGGAGACTGCCGGGGCCAGACGGAGTGGAGGCTCCTACACCGGACCCTCGGAACCGTGACAGGGGCCGGGTGGGATCAGACATCCACTGCGTTCCGGGGATGGATCGGGGCTCTCGGCAGGTGGGCTTGGCAGGTGAACGCGTCTGACTTTCCTTTTTTTTTTGTTCTCCGAACTCCCGGTCCAATTACGCACGCTGGTCAAGAGGACGCGGGTCGAGTTTGATGCCTTTAACGGCTCGTTACGGGCCTCAAAGCTGTCGGCGCTGGCGGTTTTCAACCTTTCCATCCGAGACCACCTTCGGCTCTGAGACGCACCGGGTTGGCAGGAGCGCAGGCGCTGTTATCCCATTTATCCCCTTTTATTTATATATATAGAGAGATTCATTTTTTTTCTCTTTCTTTCCCCCTGCCAAGCAGCCACGTTTATGTTGACAGTTAATTTAAGCGGATCAAGGTGTTCGGCTGCCTTGTCCGCAGCGAAGGCCCTCTGCTATGACAAATAGCGGGGGCAGTAAACTCCCAGAGTCCGTCTCTTGAGCCGAGCCGCCCGCTTCCCCCGTCTGACCAGATTAACCTTCCCGGCCTCCGTGACACTGCTTCGATTATTTCCATAGCCGGGAGGGTGCGGGGGGCTCAGAAGAGGGCAGGACCTTCAGGTTTGCAAAAGCTTCTTATTTTCTTTTTTTTCTAAAGATGCAAGCAAAGATTAAGTAAAGTGTGAAAAAAGCATCACAGTTTTGAGTCGAACGTTGCAGTTGCAGCTTATACAAATTGAAGGTATGTTAATGCCGTTGATCATCCCTGAACTGCAGATCGCCGCCTTCTTTTTTCACTTTAAAAAAAAGAAGCCAAAAAGTGCTTGTTCTCGCTGTTGCTGTTGTAGCACCATCATCAGTTTTGCACTCGGCGCTGCAGAGCGTGAGCTAATTAGTGGAGGAATGTAATAGCTGCCGCCGCATTGTGCAGCTTTGATGGCTCCTGGCTGAGCTCGGAGAGGGAGGCCACCACTGAATCGGCACGCAATGGCCAGTGCACAGGGAGGAATGTATCTCTATCACGGGCATGCACTGGACTGGGAGAGAGAGTAGCAGTGGTGGGGCGTGTGTGGGAGGGGGGCGGTGGGGACGTATATAATGGTGTGCAACAAAACAGAAGTCATTGGTACTCTGCTAAGAGAAGCTCGCAATGGGGGTCAAAGGAATTTCCAATTTGTGGGTTAAATGGAAGTGGGCAGTGCTTTCGCATTTTCTCTCCGCCGTCAGTTCCACCCCTGCGGATACTTTAAGTCGGTGTCAGGCAGGCAGGCGCCTCTAATTAACAAGCTGCAATTGACAGTCATAAAAAAGAAGGAAAAAAAAATCACAATCCAGAGGGAGACGGTTGGAACAATCAACCCTGGCAAAGAAAGAACCCCCCTTATTAGACAAGTGGTCACACTCACAAGGCACACACACAAACACACACACAGAGGGCGCTGTGAGGTCACGGTTCCTATGTTGCACAAACATTGTAAGATAATTACTTGCTGGAAGGCTCCTCTTAAGCTTTTATTGAGAGGAAGCAAAAAAAAAAGTGTTTTATCAAAAATGGCCGGCTGATTGTTTGTGTCTAAGGCAGTGGTTCTAAAAACTTTCCCTGTCACGCCCCACCTTGGAGGAAGAAAATTTTAGAAGCCCCAAATTTGACGTGACTGTGTCTTGAGGGATCCCGATGAACATGCAAGTGGTCCCATGTCTCTAGGACAAAGTTGACTTTTGACCCCATAGACTTGCATGGCATTAGGGTTAGCAATAAGGCTGGAATTAGGGTTAGGGTTAGGGTTACTGCTGGAATTAGGGTTAGGGTTTCGGGGTTCCTCATGGGCTAGAAGGCCCCATATTTGACGTGGCTGTGTCTTGAGGGATCCCGATGAACCTGTAAGTGGTCCCATGTCTCTCGGACAAAGTTGACCTTCGACCTCATCGACTTGCATGGCATTAGGGCAGTGGTTCTCAAACTTTCTCTGTCACGCCCCCTTTGGAGGAAGAACATTTTTCATGCCCCCCCCAAAAAAACAACAACATTAATTTCACTTTTCTCTTCATTTATGAAATCATTTATTTTGTACAAATAAACAACTTTAGCAAATCGCTCTTTGTGACATCACATCCTGAACATTACTTTTTAAACAAGAATACTCCTTTCACTTTTCTGCTGTGCAAATCACTTTGTTTGGGCAAACCAATTTTGTAACATCCACCATCCTGGCTTCCCTGTGAAACAACACAGCTTTATGTTGTGCTCCCATCGTCTCACGGAGTGCAGAGAATAGCCGCGCTTTCAGGGCTCTTGTTTTGATGAAATTGACCACATCAACAACATCAGTCATGCGACAACATCACATTTTCTACCTGCCACACGGGATGACGTTGAGCATTGCGTGCGCTAAGTCATAATATGGCGCCAGTCGCGGCGTAGATCACGTACTGATGCAAAGGTGTTCTACGTTCTATGAGCGCTGGAAAACTCTTCATTGTCCTCTGGCTTTTTCGCTCGCGCATTAGAAAGAAAATAGAGCAGACGCCGAAACCATCGCTGCGCGGCGCGGGCCGGCCGCGGAGGTGCACCCCGCTTCAAGTCTGGCGTGAACCACACCATCGTTCCGCAGCTACTCGCGGAACCATTCTACAGCCAAAAGTGCCCAACAACAAAGAACACTTGGCCACCGCCAGACTCCTGAATTCTTCTTTACGTCCCTGTCAAATGTTTGTCCATCCTGTGTACCTGAGCAGCGTTTTTCTTAGCTACAACCTACTGAAGACTTTTTGTTAATTGTACCGCCGTGGAAAAAGTTCTGACGTGAAAACATTACTTCCCCCGGGCGCCCCGTCTCCCTCCAGCCCGGTGTTTCGCGCCCCCCCCCCCCAGACGTGACTCTGCACCCCCCAGGGGCCGCCACCCACTTTGAGAAACACTGGTCTAAGGGCTGGAAATGAAACCCAGCCAATCAGAAGTGTTGCGAAGGCTCACAATTTAGTTTAGCTAGGTGAGTGAAGGAGACAAACTCTGGAAAGAGGGACAACAGCAGTGGTTGTAGCAGCATTGAACGGCATGGGATGTTCAATACATACAAGGTTGGTCAAAGTTTTTATTGCATTGAATAAACATGGCAGTGTAATGAGTAGATGCATATGCATTCATTGAACTCAATCCCGCTGATACATATGCATGTTCCCTCCCCTGGAGTGTCTCTTCCTTTCCCAAGGTGAGATAAGAGCTGGAGGCCTGCAAGAGGACATAGCCACTGCAGCTACTGTAAAAATGCAGATTCACAGAGGAAAAGCTGACATTTTGTGAAATGAGGTGTAGAAGAACATGACAAACGACATGAGGAATCATTTTTTTCACGACAGAACTCAACGATTGTTGCACACAAACTGGTTTCGACCGAGACCGTCTTGGAATCCGATACGGGTCGGCACCCCCCCACCCCTCCCCCTTCAGCCGGCGGCCCAACTTAATATGTAGGCGGTGTCATCCACGGCGTCCCCGCGCAGGTCAGGAGACGCGGTGAGCGGCGGTGACAGACTGGGAGTGACGGTGCTGACTCAGGCTGCCGGTGGCGGCGGTTAATGCCTTTTCCTTCCTCATCGCCATTCAGCCGACGTCCGAGGCTGGAAGACGATGTGACAACTGTCCAAGTGCATCCTCTGCTAAAGAGCTAATTTGTGAAAGTAGGAATGCGACGGGGCTCGCCGAGGAGGGCCACGCACGCCACGTTGTTGTCATTGTCATCGTTGGGGGGAAAAAAAAATAAATACTTTTTCTTTACACAGTTCAATTAGGGAGGGAGGGGTAAGGGGGGCGGGGGGCAGGATGTTGGAGAGTATTAACCAGAAGTGGCTTTGACTAGATTGCTGCCCGGCGGAAGTGCGGGTGTAATTACGAGGCGTGCCAATCAAATTGGGACGACCTTCTGAACCTTGGGGAGCGCCGTCGTCTGAGAGCAAAAAGTTTCCTTGGTCTTGGTTCTTTGTGGCAAAGAACCAAGAAAAACAGAGAGAGAGAGAAACAAAGAAAAAAAAATCAAACTTCCGGAAGAATGGAACAGAGGGCGGTCCGAGGGAAAATGGGGGCCACTTAGGAAGTTGCTTTCTGTTGTTGGATGCAACTTTAGAAGGCTAGATTTCCATTCTAAGTAACTTGTTAGTTCCTGATCGTTTTGAAACCAGAGGATTCCATGTTTGGATGTGTGGTTGGTGCCAGAAGTGAGCAATGATTGGAGCGTGCTTCCCTACTTAAGATCAAATTAGCTGAGACTAGGAGACTATAGGGCTTATTGTTTTTTTGTTGTTTTTTTTTTAGTGTAGGTTAGACCAACAGAACATAATTGAATTTTGTGCTCCTTTACTCATTACCGTCTACTAATTCATGTCGTTCTTGAGAGAGTCAACGTTCCATACATTTGCTTTGTTTTGTTTTTTCTGCATCTTCTTCTTTACGACTTCCTGTCTAATTCCCCTGGGGGGCGATGGGCATTTCTTCCTGTCATGTTCACCCAAACCCTCCCTCTGGTCTTCTCGATTCCACTTCCTCTGCCACCAGCTCCCTCCCGTCCAAACGGTTCCTCTCGGCCGCTCGACCGGCTGACATGTCGAAGTCGGAAGCCCGGCTCGCCGAGCTTACGGCGTATCGCCGCTGACAACAACATAGCGAGCCCTGCCAGGTCTGCTCAGCATCTCCCGTGTGATCCCCGCCAGCCAGTTGTCATCCGACTAGGACCTCCCCCCCGCTCCCTTCCGCAGACTTAAATAGCTGCCTTTAATCATCGCCGACATGGACACCTTGGTCGGAGCGTCTCCCGACTCTTTGAACTCACCAAGACCGAGTGGGAAGCTCAGATGTTTTCCGCCGCTGCTGTAATGCCACAGCTGAGTCGTAGAGAAGCATCCCGACTTTCATCAGTTGGTCCGTAAAACACAGGAAGCTCAGCTTTCCAGTTTTCCCCATCACATGGAAAAAAAAAAAAAAAAAAAAGAATATATATATATACATATTAAGGGTGTCAAAGTTAACGCGTTATTAACGCGTTAATTCAACGCTGCTTTATCGCCGACAATATTTTTTATTGCGCGATTAACGCACACGGTGCTTTTTGAACCTTTGGCCGCTCCGTAGATTGTGGAAACGGGAAATGAAGTGAATCACAGCACACAGTCACACGCTTCCAGTCGGCTTGTAAACACAACAAAAAAAAGAAAAAGACACTGAGCGTAGACTAACTATGGATAAGGCGTCAATTGTAAATGGAAAGTTCCACTTGAAAACCCTGCCAGTGATATGCATTTACTGTAACGAGCGCTTCCATTCGGCGCCGTTAATCAATGTAGTAGTTCACAACAGACGCGAACAGGCGCGCGGCTCCCCTCGTGGATCGCGCGCCATGCATTTAACGTCAGTTCACTGGACAGCCAAGCGCTTCCATTCGGCGCCCACGTTAATCAATGTGGTGGTTCACACTAGACGCGAACAGGGGCGCGGCTCGCGCCATGCAGTTGTCGTTTCGGCGTCTGCTCTATTTTGTGCGCGAGCCGCGAGCGATCCTCGTCAAAAGTACAGGAAGTCGCTAAAAAAAAAAAAAAACAACGAGAAAATCCGGTGAATTTTCAAAATAAAAACCGAATGACAAATTTGATCATATTTGTATGTTATATTTGTCATTTGACATTGTATCGGAGTGCGAGAGAGATTAAACAAATACACACACACACACACAACTGAATGACACAAACCTGTGCATCTTTTGTTTTGTTTTGCTTACTTGTCATTGCTCCAACACGAATAAACATGCTGCATTTGCAGAAAGCAAGTATTTGCTTACTCCCATGTTGATATGATTATTAAAAAAAATGGAAAATTACCAGTTTATGGTAGATTTAGAGCAGATAAAAAAATATACGATTAATTTGCGATTAATCGTGAGTTAACTATGGAAAACGATGTGATTAATCAGATTATTTTTTTTAATCGACTGACAGCTCTAATATATATATATATATATATGTATATATTGTCAAAAGTGCAAAATCACATTAAAAGCCTCACTTGCCACCCGACTGAACCTCAGATGAGGCTCTGATAGCAATTAACTAATCATCATCATCATCATCATCATCATCATCATCATCATCATCATCGCCATATGAGTTTTCTTTCTTTTTCATCATCAACAGTCCTTAAAAATTGTCTCTGCGCTGCCTTGTTGTGCTCATTCAAGTCCGAACGAGGCAGTAGATCCCGGAGTCGTCTCTGTTTGCTTCCACCATCCTGATTAGCGCCACTGGCATCGCAAACAAACTGGCTAGCACTAAGGAAGCAAGCTTTAGCTAAAGGAACGTGGAACCCCGTTGTTATGAGACAAACTCGAGCGATCTTGAGGTTGCAGCACGAAATTCAAATCCCACTCTGATGAGGCCTCTGTACCAGCTGACTGAGAACCCGCTAGGGTAAGAGGAAAGAATTCCAGAAGAAAAATAATAAATCTTCTGTCAGATGGAGCGCAGGAACGGTCGCTAACAAGATGGATGAGCTCTCTGTCCTCGGCTCCTGCACTGGACTCTCTCCAGTCTGGACAGACTCGGGTAAAAAATGAAGACTAAATAAAGAAACGATGGAGATTCAGTGCATCCCTGGACCTTTTTTTTCTCCTCGCTGCTGTGTGAAAAAGATACAGCTTCAATTGCAATCCCCCTCCCCCCCCTGCCTATTTTTAGGTAAAAGGCTGGACTCTCTCTGCCCTTCTAACTAAAAATGAAGCCCAATGTTTTGTTTTGTTTGCAAAACAGGGCCTTAACGTCCAGTGTTCAGCCTTCTTCAGTCTAAATGCCCATTTCTCACCGTTATGACCAGACAAGTCTCTGCTCAGAAAGGTCACCGCCAATTATCTATTTGTAGCACCGCTTTTTGTCCCCAGCAGAACTCAAGTCAATTGCAGATAGACAAAGGGTCAATAACTAATTTGGGCCAATGCTATTATTAGTTTTTTTCTTTCCTACTTTGCAATTCAGGATCAGGACAAAGACATTATGCACACTTGGCTAATTGGCAACCCTAACAAGGCCATAAGTGCGAGTGCACACGCTTGTTTATCTCCCTATTGTGGTTCCCTGAAACTCTTCCTCTTCCCCCTCTTCCTCCTCAGTCTATTATCCAACGCGCGGCCCTCCTCTGGCTCGTACCGCCCGCCTGCATCCGCTTGGCCGCTCTTGGTTGCGCCACCGGAGGGAATCCTATCCCCGCGTGCTCCCGACTCGCCGCTGGCCGATGCCATCTGTCGGGAGATCATCTCTGCCGACTGGTAAGACCCCGGCAAGTGAAGCTTGAAAAGTTCAGCCACTCGCTCGCTCTTTCGCTCGGTCCCTCCCCCCGCCCTGCCTTATTCATGACGGCGGGCAGAGCTGGCGTGCAGACGCAGGCGTGAGGCGGAACAGCTGGCTGTCTGGCCGAGCCGCCGCCACCGCCACCACCACCGCCACCACCACCGCCACCGATCTGGGACCGCGCAATGAGGCGAGACGCCTCCATTGTCAAGTCCTTCCCTAGTTCAAACCCAAAGGACGCGAGGGCAACTTTTGATTTTTGAATGGTTGGCTTCGTCGGTTGATAAGTTGAATATTTCATCAGGTTGTAAACCTTTAAACACAAAGAAATCAAAGTTAACGTCTTAATTCAAATGTGATTGACTGACTGAATTGCACAAACATGATTAAATGATTACCGTAATTTCCAGACTATCAGACGCTACTTTTTTCCCATGCTTTGAACCCTGCGATTTATACAACGGTGCGGCTAATCTATGGGTTTTTTTTACAGCTAACGACCACTAGGGGACCTTCTTGACTATGGATTTTTGGGTGGGCTTGCGAAAGAGTGAGGCAGGCAGTTCGCGCGAACAACGAAAGCAAAAGTGGAACCAAATACAGAACGAGAGCAAGACAGTTTGCGCCAAGGAAATTTTCATGCACAAACCCTCATTGTGGAAAACAAACAAAGAATTGCATATGATGCAGCTTTTAAGTTAAAGGCAGTCGATCTGGCTGTCAAAGAAGGGAATAGAGAAATACTGATCATTTCTATATCACAAGAAAAGGGTGAACACAGAACAAGTCAATCAAATAATGTTTCTGAGCACGGCGCGCTCGCGCTCTCGTCGGTATGTTCTCTTGTCTTTATGCGCTCTGTCTTTGTGAGCTCCGGTGCGTCGCTGCCTCGAGTCCGACTCCATACCAATTAACCGAGGTGACCAGCGGCTGAGCGAGGTGTATGAAATTAAATTTTAGTAGGGTTTAAATGTTTAACAGAATTTTAGCCGATAACGTCAACTATCTATGCTTAGGCAATAATATAATCAGTCAAACAACACAGCAGTCAAACATAAATGTATCACAGCATTTCAAACACCTTAAGGGTAAACAAAATGTTTCACCGACCATTGGCGTCTTTGGAATGAACCTTTCCCTTGAATTTTTTTGGTTCTCTCTGAAGGCTGTTTTAAACTGACTGAGGATCCCTACTGCTCCTCAGGTGCTTTAAATCAGTGGCAGATCAAGAAATGCAGTTGGTTTGCTGCTGCTGGTGCACTCTGGGAAGTGTAGTTGTTCTCAGTGCAGTTTGAATTTGAAGAACTCCATTTCCTGTTCTTTAGCTCAACATTCATACAGCGTCACACAACCCCCCTACCCTCCCACCACTCTGTACACAACAGACCTATAGAAACAACTCAATTCTGCTTAAACAAGGCACTGCAGAGTCTTGTTCTTGACTCACAGCGGTGGTGTTGAACGTAAGTCAGGGCAGGAAATTGGCCTCCTCAGGACTCAGAGAGCCATGCCGTCAGGAAGTGTGAGCGCAGTGATTGTGACGTGTGCGTATCCTTGAGGAAACTCCGGGGGACAAGTGTGATCCCTCTAATGACGACCACCTTAGCGTGCAGGAGGTGCGTCGCGGTGCCCGGCGAGCTGTCCATTGTTAGCGCGTAATTGAGTCCACCGCGGCCGGGCTTTGCCGCTGCGCCCGAACACCACACACCCAGCGGAGACCATTAGCGTGTATCTTTTTTATTCACGTTTCAATTTAAAAAAAAAAAAAAAAAAGGCTCCTTGGTATTGTCTCAGAGCTCAATCAATACTTGGAACCATCATTAGTGTCTGCCGGGTTTCGAAAAGGAAAAAGGGCTCCTACTGAGGGGAAATTATAGAAAGCGTCAGTGGTACTTTGTTAGCAGAAAATACGTCTTTGCTGTAGCTTGCGGAACTGCTGGCTCGCTTGGCAGTGTGTCAGAGAGCTAACGTAGGCTCGACTTTAATCCTGCGACTCAGCCGGAGACTGATGAGTTTTGTCAGGCAAGAGAGAAACGACGTGCTTAACAATGCCTGGCATCACGCTGGAAGAATTTGAGCAAATTAATCTGCAGGGTCTCTTTAAGGGGACGAGACTCTGTAAAGATTTCAAAGATTGCACAAGTTTCCGTCTGATATGCCAATAATTGTGTGCAATGTTTTTTTGTTTTTTTTGGTTCTGAACCACAGTTACATTCAGCCCAAACTCTCTCGGCCATGTGCCTGCAAACTGCCTCTTTGTGAATCGGTGAAGGGCACTTGACCTTGAAACTTTGAGGCTTTTGTTTTTCTTTCCTGTGAGAAGCTTTATTTAATTCTAGTGTGATATGAGGGCAAGGAGGGAGGGAGGCTCGCCAGAGCGGCTTGCGGCATCCTCCGCACCTGATTGTCCAATGGCGGCCAACGCCCACTTTCAGAGGCAGGCGGGCGCGATCTGCTCTGACTGATGCCAGTTGATGGCTCACTGTCAGGTTGGGGATCGGCGCCGTTTTTCTTAGCTAGCTCAGCCCCTCCCACCACCACCGAGGAGAGACGCGCCACAGCGGAACCCATTAACATGAGAGTGATTAATGTGGCCGGCTGATCCCTGCACTGTAAATCATCCCTCAGAGCCGAAGGGCGGCACAGGGCGGAGTGATGGCGTGCAGCAGCGCCCGTCTTGACACACCCAAACGCAACGCGCTCCAGTCCAGAAGGTGTGCAGAACACTTTGTGGACACGCTGTCATCAAAACAAGTCCTGCCAGCTTGTTTTCGTCTCACTTATTTCCATATGGACACAAAATCACACAAAATCAAGTCATTTTCTGAAGAATTTTTTTTGTTTGTTTTTTTACGAATGGCCACTTTATCACTGATGCAGCGCCACCTGCTGGCCTGGTATAGGGCTACATGACTTTGGTTTCCTCCTTGGCACCCTCTTAGAGCCAGCCCCTTTTGATCGCCTGCTCTTTGGTTCCTTTACAGCTATGAAACAGGCAGCAAGCAAATGTCCTATGGGCCCATAGTCCTATAATAGACTAGCTGGTTGCACTGGACCAATGGCAGCGGTACAGTAATAGACTTCAAATAAATGTATCACACAAAATGACAAGGGGAAAAAAGCTATACGGTGCCGCTTTTAAACACATGGGAAAAAGGGAGAAAAAAGACCAACATCCACTCATTAATTATTTAATTACATGTGTTACATGTTCCTGCTTTGCAGCCTTTTTTTATGTAAAAGCGGTACATACACACAAGTACGCACCACGTGAAAACTGCGCGGCTAATTATTTTTCCCAGCGAGCCTGGCCTTATTAGCCGGAGCTGTCGGGGAAAAAAAAGGCCTCATTCATTTCGCGCGGTGCTGATTTATGTCGCGACCGTGTTTGCCATTTGTCAAACGCTGCCGTCGCGGGCGCAGCTGCGGCCGTGGCCGGGGACTGCATGAGAGAGGCTGCAGCCCCGAGGGGCCGAAACATCTGCGGGGGCCTCACGCCTGCCTCGTTTAGAACGGGTTAACGGCACCAGACCCCTTTGAAAGGTTTCCGCCTCTGATCTCGTGACTGCCTTCACCTGCGTTTCATGTTGCGGTGAAGTTGACTTGTTTTGAGGTGTCCACTGGAAGGCAAACTATGCAGCAAACCCCACCGTAACCCCACAGGCACGGAGCAGAAAGGCACGTAGCAGAAAGTCCAAGAAAAATGAGTTCAGTCCACCGTCTGTATTTCTCCGGCGCTTTTCACCGACTGCCGTGTGAACACTTGGGCTACGTTTCCAAACGTCAAACACGTTTAAACACTATTTGCCAAACAGATGGACAGCTCGTAATTAAAGAGCACAGGTCAGCAAGAATGGGGGCCACACACGCAATCTGTAGCCAGGGAATGAATGGAAAGACTTGATTGGGCGCACCGCTTTCGTTCGCATGGGGCCGGGGTTCGGCTCAAAGAGCGGCGCCCCCTCGAGGCTGCTTTGTCACGGCGACTTGGACGCTCGAGTGGTTTCGGAAAGAAATACTGACCCGGCGGTCAGTATTTGTTGTGAATTTGTTGTGAATTGGCGGCCGGCCAGACTTGGAGGCTGGACCAGGACCGCGCACCAGAAGGAGGAGGCCGTTCCAGTGCTGGAACCCGCCCACGGCGCACAGAGACACGCAGGAAGGGGCCAGATTGGACGGCTGTCCTCACTGTGACGAGCGAACCCGCCCAACTCAGCTGTGAACGTCCGCACGAGTCTAATGTGAATGACTCCTGTGTTCATAATACGTCGCAATGATGTATCATAATGATGCAAGGATCCATCAGGATATTACAGTATTTTATTTATATATATATATATAGTCTCGTATATCAACTTCCCCCATCTGTGGTATAATAGGCCTGATAAACAACCGGCCTCAAAATGAGCCACGCGTCGTCTAATGTGACGTGGCAGGGATTGATTTCAAACATTTAACGGAAATTAGATGCAAATTGCACAGAGTCGAGATAAAGGGACGGTGTTTTTCAAGCCCGGGTGTGCCGGGTAAGAACAGAACCCAAACAGAGGTTCTGAATTTTAGAAAAAAAGCCTAGAACGGGCGTCAGGCGTGTAAATATCGACGAAGCAACTGCGGCAAGGCGACGGTGTTACCCAGACTGCTGAGTAACTCCATCCATAACCTCTGTTCCGGGCGATGCTTTATGATATTTCAACGCCGCTAACGAGAACAAAACTGTGGAGTTTATAGCCTCAATTATTCAAGCCACGGCGTGGCTTTTTCATGGGCCCGCTCGCCGTGATATAAAACCCGGGAAGCAGAGCCCATTCACCTTCGTCTCCTACTTTATGAGTTAAAGGGTGCCGCCTCATCACACCATTAATTAACTGGCCTCTGCCTAATTGATTACGGGGCACTGAGCACCGTTAAAGATTCTCTGCTTCCAGGAGTGGAGTCAAGTTGACTCGAGTCTTTCTTTTTTTTTTCAGTCGGTTTAACAAAAAGCCTCAGTTTTTGGATGCATTTGATTCCGGAGGATGCAATCCTCCAAGGACCCGTGTCTGAAGTGGAACACAAGCAAAGCCTCACCAAGCGTGCCGATCTACAAATAGATCCGCAGTCAGAGGTGAAACCATTTGTGTATAAAAAAAAGAGAGAAAAGAAAAATAGAGAAAGGGACGAGAGCAGCAGGCTGAGCACACATCCCTGGGGGTCACCGCTGATGATTATTACATCTGAGGCTTTAGGTGGAAAAACACACACACACACACACACACACACACACAAAAAAAAAATAAATAAATAAAAATAAAATAAAACCGCATGTGCTTCCTAAATGGAAACACATGCAGGGATGCGGTGACACACACTCGCTTGTGCTACGGCTGCACAATGATTTGTCATTATTCTAGAGCGGGCGGGGGGATTGCCCCGCTCGCGTAAGGATGTGGCTGCACAGCCTGTACAACCAAGCGACGGGGCCAAGGCAGCAGTATCGACCGGCTAAAAGTTTGGCAGATGGGCAAAGTGACGGAAAAATCAAAATGATTTACAGGAAGCCAGATAAACCCGAGTGACTGGCAGGCTGTGAAGAGGCAGACGGACCTCTGACAGAGGTATTTCATCGAGGCCGAGCTGATGGGATACGAGGAGGGGGCGGGGATGGTGCGGGAGGATGCATGGGAGCCCTGATAACTGGCTGGTCAGCTTTAACTTAATCAGAGGCTGGAAAATTGCGAGGCACCGGGGTACAAAGGGAGTCTCCGGGCCCTTTTCTCGTTCCACTATTGAGCCGTTTGACGGGTGGGAAGTGGCCCAATCTCTCGGCGGGGCCGAGTCGAAGGGATGAATGAACAAGTGCCACTGTCCCCCTTTTCATTCCCGCCTCAGCCGCTGCCTTATTTTTTTCCTTTTTCCTTTTCGGGAAAGATGCAAAGACGCAGAAGGACTTGTATGAAAACACTTTATCAGAAAATTATTTCATTAGGTAGCGCTTTTGAGCCACTGAGCGCCACTTAAGCGGCTCCTCGTCTTGCCCAGGTGCAGGGCGGAGTGGCGGTAATGAGTCCTGCCTATTTTGGACCCGTCCCGGTGAACTCTTTTGTGATACATTGTCAAGCATGTAAATCAGGGTCGTACTCTCATGCAATGTGGACTAGATTTATCCAAAGACCATAAATAGCATATCTGATACCCAGCGACTGGGGGGGGGTCGAGATTTCAATACGACCCTCAGCAGGAGGGTCGTATTGTCTTTCTTTCAAAGGGGCCACGGCACTTGAAAGGCAGCTGAAAGGTTGAATAAAGCCAAGCGAGGACTCCACTCGCAGTTAAGCTCTGCGCCACTCTGACCCCCAACACCCCACTCACCCCCCCGGTGTGAAATGTTTAAAGTGCGGATATACGGGGGGCACCGAGTAAGCTTACCTCGCGGGCTTCCTTGGAAATTCCGCAGCTGCCGGCGAGGCAGACAGGACATCAAAGTGCCTCTGTGAACCCACTCCCTTAAGAAGCGCAACACGCCCACAACCACAACAGAGGCACGTGAGCATGTGCGCACGATGCCAGAGGGTGCTGGAGGCTTCTGTAAACAAACACAGGGCGACTGTGACACGCAGCGCTTCTTGCTGGACGGGATGAGGGAGGAGACGCTGCTCTAATTCGCAAACGACGGCTAATGCTAAAGAGGTTACACTTGGGATGGTGCTAATTGTGAGGCATTACTTTTATTATATCCATTACCTTTCAATTTGGTTTTTTTTGTTTGTTTTTTTTGTTTAATAGATGAATTCTATGGGCTTTTGATGTGACTGAATTGATATCGTAAAAGAAACCACATGTCAAGTGCACTTAACGATCAACTGCAAATGACATACACTTGTCGTCTTGTTTTATAGCACTTCTTGGTCCGCTGTCCAACGATGTGGGTCCTCTGGCCCGACGGCAGCACATAATGCCAACGCCCTCTAAAATCCTACCAACCGGTTTATAGCCCCAGGTATCGACGCCGCCATCATTAAATGCAATACCAACGGCTACACAGCACAAAACCTTTGGCAAAAGGGGATTGGAAAATCCATAGTTAAGTAGTGGACTCCACAAGGATGTAGCGATTTACAGCCCAAGAACAACGTTAAAGAATTAGTATTGCTAATCTAGGGGATTAGAGGTACTATTTCAGTACAATTACCTAATCCTGAGACCTGAGAGAGGACCCTGAGTGAAGCATCTCTTCTGCACGGTTGAAGGTATGAGAGTCGGTGCCTCAGCCTCAGAAACTTGGAGGACCGAACTCCCACTTCCCACCGCAGACCGCGGGATCCAATCCCGACCTGAGGGCGAGTCAACATGCATGCCCACGGCCCACAGCAGCGAGTCATGTAAACACCTCGGCGGACACGACCTGGAAGCACAATTTAAAGTGAGGCGGCATGTGAATGTTTTCCTTCTTTTGTCGCCAGCCACGGTGGTGCGCCGCAACGATGTTCTCGGTTTCCTCCAGGTACATTAGTAATGGATGACGATAACGCTGCTCGGCGTGAAAGGAGACTTCCAGAATAAAAAATAAATGAGTGAAAAGGCTTGGTTGCTCGGTCAAAAAGGTGATTTGGCATTGAGTTTGGTTCTTTGTTTGTGAAAGGTATTACGGCACCGAGCCAATTATAGCTACATGATTTAGCCATGAAGAAACACAAGGAAAACCACCAGGTGAATGTGCAGCCTGCCTTGTTTTGAAGATTAATACTAATGTACCCATGTGGACAATGTGTACCGATGTCCGTCCGTCCATCTGTGACAGTGTCTTCAAACAATGCCTGAAAATTACCCCCCAAACTGCACCGGGCAGGTTTATGAGCCTTGATTCCACAAGTTTGCAACCAACCAAGTGAAGCTACAACAACTGGGTTGAGGATTTCCAGTCTACAGCCCCCCGGAAAAGCTGAGCGATTCCAACTGCGCTCGTACATGGACGACGCAAATCGACATTAACATTTGTTGACAACCAGTCACCTTTCAAGTCACCCTTTGAATCTTCTGCCCACAAGATATGCTACACTATAGATATGAAATCTGGTCCAATTCACTGAATTTTAATTTGTTCCTTGTGGCGATTATGCAATCCGAACCCTGGCATGCTGCTATTTGTGTACATCGATAGATTGTTTTTCGAAAAGCGGAGACTTAGTTGAAAGCACAAGTGTTGATGCGGATGGACGTGTCTGAAGAGCAGTTTTTAAAATGTCAAGTGGTTCGAATAAGAAAATGCACCAGCAAAAAACCAAAACAGTTTAAGACCTTTGGATTTCTATATAAAGCTCGTCAGTTGTTCCGCCTGCATGTTTTCATTCCGCGGCGATGCTACACTGTGAAAAAAAAAAACACTTGCTGAATTATTTCTCTCCATCTGATCTGTGTCAACCTTTTTCTGTCCTCTGTGACAACAGTGTCGCTGATGGCTAGACGGGGGGGGGGGGGAGAACGACAAACCACCATCTGGGAAAACCACGCTGCCTTCTCTGGTGACATTGAGCACCACTAGCGGCACGGCGTCTGGCCACGAACAAATCTGTTTTTTTTTGTCTCTTCTGTCGGGTGTGCGCCAGCAAATAAAGCTGGCCGGCCTTGAGGTTGCCTAGTCAATTGGAGTCGCCGGGGGGAGGGGGAAGGAGGTTGTTGCATCTGGCTGTGTGAATCATGAGCTCTCTGATGAGTCCTTGAACGACCTGCGAAGTGACGGCCGCCACCGCTGCCGAGGGGACGTCTCCGCTTTTGTTTCCCTGGACGGACTAATAAACGCAGCGTTCTTGACAGCCATGTTTTGTTTTTTTTTTTTGTTTTTTTTTGACCCCTCGCAGGCGAACTTCCTTCCCAGAGCACGATGAACTGCACGCACTTGATTAACATCCGGCCCACTCCCCGCCGACGTTTATTATCTGCGGACTGTTCGACTTTCAACATCAGCGTTGGTGAACATAAATTAGGGGCGAAAGCTCGTCGCATTGGAGGCACGAGAAAAAAACAAACAACAAAAAAACAAAAAACAATGTAAATCTGATGAAACAAATCAGAATGAGTTAAATTTGGATCAGACAACCTCATTTCCATAATTATCCAATTGTGTTTGAGGGAGGAGGGGGAGGTGACTCATTTAAATGAGGCCCCCGCTGTTGAAATATGCATGTCTTGAGTCATTTAAAACAAGGACTTAACTGCGGTACAGTCGACAGTCACGCCGCGGCTCGCTCCGAACTAATTAAATGTGCCTTTGTTGTTGAGCACGGCTCAACAAGAAAGCGCAGCTTTTCATTTTGCAAGGGGAAGGAGGGGGGTGGGGGTGTGGCCCTGACACAGGAGCAGAGAGTGAAAGGCCAGCTTGTGCCAAAACATTGCAGAAAACAAAAATATTTAGTAAAAATAAACTTTTTACTTTGTGGTTAAAGTGGTAAATGGACAGCACTTATATAAGTGCTTTTACAGCACCTTCAAGGTACCCAAAACACTTTACAAAGGCCTCGGATTCACCCATTCACGCACACATTCATACACCAATGGGTAGCTGCTGCCATGCAAGGCTCTGCCTATCCCCATTGGGGGCAATTTAGGGTTAAGTGTCTTGCCCAAGGACACAACGACGGACAAGGATGCAGTGGGATTTGAACCGCCAACCTTTCGGTCAGTGGACAACCCACACTACCTCCTGAGCCACAGTAGTTGTGTTTGCTCTGTCTGGTTTTACCTTTTTTTTTCTCTCTTTTTTCAAACGTTTTCAAACCGACGGAAACCTCAGACCTTTTTGCCCCAACTTTGCCCTTCTAACATCGGTGGACAAAAAAAATAATAATTATGCTAGAAATTCACTACTGGCGCAAATTAGAATCAGTCAAGGCCGGCGCGGCTCTGCTAGTTGGCTCTGCTAGTCGGTTTACTCAAAAGGCTTTTCTGAGGTAACAGTGTTGAAACGAAACGCTGCGTTTCACGGCGCAACTTTAGCGTGTTCGCCACGCCGCGCTGCGGAGATAAGAAATGAGCCACGCTGGTATTTGGCTTTCCAGCCTTCACCGTTTTACTCGTTTGTGTTTCGCTTTACACGGAATGTTGTGCAACTCACAGACGTGGCGCTAATGCGATGCTAACGTGGTGGGCTATGCCACGTGGTCGCAGGCGTCCGCCTCGCCGCGCAGCCGCTTCGAAAAGACATTTTCTCTGACTCCAGTCATTTGGCTGGAATACAAGTTGGCAGCCGAAACTTTTAGGGATATTTTCTTCCTTGATGGCGCTGAAGAAAAGACCAAATTGGAGGAGCTCACAGTTTCCACTTTAAAACGGCCCTTTTGTGGCGACGGAGGCTCGACGGTGTCTTAACATCTCGTTAAAAAAAATACCACTCTTCCTTCCCCGCTGCAAACACTCACACTCTCGCGCATCCACACACACACACACACACAAGGCCGCAGTCTTAAGGGTGCTATGAGCCACTTACAGTCTGGGAATGCTATCTAGCTAAAGCGCTGTAACAAGTATCTCCTGCGGCCGGAGCCAAATGCCATAGATTAGACGGTAATGGCTGCAGCCTTCCGCAGCGCGAGACGAACGCTGATGCGCCGCCACCGCCGAGATGCCGTGCATAAATCCACCTCGCCAGGAGTGGGCCCTTCTCCGCTAGAAAACCTGATTACATGCACTGCCGTTTCACCCCGGGGCTCCTTAAGCACGTCTTGTAATTCTCAAGACGTGCGCACACATGTATTCTTCCGCATGCCGAGCGCCGACGAGACCCACGTGCTATTTTGTTTACCATATTGCTTCCTCCTGAGCTTAGACACACACACAAGCCCTCTTTGTAGTTACCCAGCTATCCACACACATCATCTATAATTACTTTTTTTGTTTTTTAACCTTTTAAAGCCCCATAATTCCAATTAACTCCACAGGTGATTCGCTGTTGAAACGCTCGCCTCGCCGGAAAAGCTGTTGTTTTCCCCACGTGACGCAATCCGGCTCTTTCGTCATCACGCCCGCTGACCCACAACTTATGCTAAACTCGTTAGCATGGGAGAAACCTATTAGCACAGCAGCTGCCTGCCAGGTTGTCATAAATATATGTTTTATTTTATGTTTTTATTTTTTCAAACGGAAGGAGCGGCCTTAAAAGCAGCTGTCAGCGTCACTGGAATCCAAACTCAGGGGGGCGTTGTTCAGCTGGTCGGTAAGGCTGTCCTAATGTTGGGTCATTTACGAGCAGTGGGGAGCGCTGTAAAGGCCCAGCGTGTAACCCAGTTTTCACATTACAGGGAAAATCGTACTGGAAAACTCACTCTCAGTTCTGGTAAAAAGTAAAGAAAATTTGCGGCTGTACCTTTGATTTTTTTTTTCTTTTTTCTTTTTAACATCGACCATCGTTACCCAGGATGGCCGTGGTCTGTTCCTGTTCCAATTATAGCACAAAATAAATGCGACCATTGAATTTCCCCACATCAGATTTTCAGCTCTGACGAGGACCGTTTGCATTCGCAGGAGTGTGAAGTCTAAAGCAGAGGCTGCTGTGAAAAACTACACAAAAAAACCCAACATTCTAGCACTGTGTGTCTGTTCCTGGACAGTGGAATAAATCACACTTTAGCCGTCGTTGCGTAAGAGCTCCACCGAGAGTGGCAAGATTGAGCTCTGATTAAAATGCAGAGAAAGGGATGTCGTCGCCAGGCAGCCCAGATCCAGAACCAAACTCGTGATTGTGCGTGTCTTCCTCTCCGGAATCCTCAGACAAACAAACAAACAAACATGGGGCAGGGGAGGGGACGTGACAAGGGATGGAAGTTTAGCGAGATGACAGAAGGGTTAGGGTAATTAGAAGACGGCCCCGGTCAAATGGCAAAGACGCAGGAAGTAGCAGTTGCCAAATCTGCCGGCGTCGCTCGGGGCCAGATGGAGCGGCCGACTGGCCCCCCAAAAAATAAATAAAAAATCCAACACCACTTGAAAGCAGCATTGGGACTCCGTTGAGCTGATTGCGAAACAGGGCGCTGGGGCGAAGATCAATAAAGTCTTTTTAAATAAAGCACACATCTGCCTTATCCTTTGAGGTGGAATGATCCAAATCTTAAGGGGCCTCCTCCTCCTCCGTCTTCTTCTTCTTCTTCCCTCATTTTCCTTTTTTGGGTGGGTCGCAAAAAACATCAAAGAAGCGAGCCAGGTCCGCGGGGGAAGAGAGATACACAAGCAGTAGGTTTCTGGGATTTTGGGCTCTTCATTCCCACAACAGCCTTGTTGATGCAGAGGGAAAAAATAAAAAAAAAATCCGGGGACCAGCCATCCGCCGTCCCGGAATCCGACCTGGACATAAATCCATCAAAGCTCGGTTGCCGTCACGTGGTCGGTCTCCGAGGTCTTGAATAGCGCCGTGACTCCAAATGTTAGAGGACCAAACGGGACTTTTGAGCCTCTTTAAAATTCATCCGGGAGACGTCCTTCTCCAGAACGGGCGTTAAGTTTGTTTGACGGGGCAATACGACAGGTGATTAGCTTCTGAAATCCACTTTTTGATCTTCATTCTCCACTGCAGACTCCGCTGGACTGACTTGAGCGCAACGATTTCCACACAGAATCAAGTTTTTCACCCTCTGTTTCGAGCCCGTTTACGTGGTCTTTTATCCCTGCTGGAAGTGACACCTTGTGGTCACGTTTGGAAGGGGACAAAAACGATGGTCATGATATGACTGGACCAATCAGAGGACGAGGCTAATGAGTTGCTAATTATGAAATAAACTAAAGTTGGCTCCTAACACAATGCTGCACTCAGTTGGTGACTTTGGATTGATTGCGGCTGTGGTTGCGTCACCAGCAGCTCTAAAGTTTGCCCTCCGTCTCAAGGTGACTTTGAGAAAGTGCCGTCGCAGCTTGGGATGGAGGACCTGCAGAGGGCGCCGTTTCCCTTCAGGTTTGTCCACGACCGACTGTGGCCCCGTCATCAGCGCCCAACCTCGCTAAACGCACCCGCGCCGAGCCCCGGAGGAAGCCGAGGCAGTTATAGCAACAGGCCCGCACCACTGTTGCTTTTCCTTCTTTTTTTTAAACACCAAAATGAAAACAAGGAATCACACAGACAACTGGCCTGCTGCTGGAAGAGGAAGAGGAGGAGGAGGAGGAGGAGGAGGAGGAGGGCGAAACGCTAAGCAAGCGAGCCGCCTGACCTTTATCAAAAAGTCATTTCCCAGTGTTGGCGGCCTTACTGGTTTCCTTTGTTTTTCACGGCCCGTGTTTCCACTTTGAGGGCAAATGGACGGCGACTGATAGGGGCGAATGACGTACCGCCGCGCAATAAGCAGCATGCAGCAGCGCCATCAAACCCGCCTGTCGCTGCAAGCTTCCACAGTTATCGCCCCTGTTGCCACACCACCAGCCCGCCACCTCTGCGCCACCCCCAACCCTCCCCCAGCCCCCTTTTACATCTCTGGTGATCAACGGTCCATGCCAATCCAGTCGGGTGATTGGCCGTACATCTTCGCCAGCGAAAAGGTTAATTAGCGGCGCTATTATGTAGCTGATTGAAAGCGGCGATAAATAATGCGACGGGGTTCCGCTCAAAGACTTGTTTTTTTTTTTTTTTCTGCGCCGCCGCCTCTTGTTGCTAAAGATGATGGTTTAGCAAGATGCAAGACGTGAACTGCAAACCCTCTTCTTAGGCAACCCGGAGCTCAAGAGTTGGAGGTGAAAAAGGAGCGATGTTGGGTATGAATGCGGGGTTCACCTCGCTGGCTCAGATCAGCCGCTGCACTGAGAGCAAACACTTCCAATGCGATGACACGTTGCGCAATTTGTGTGCGAGGGTGTGCGGCAGCTCCGGCCGATGGGGTTCCTCACGGCTCTGTGGCGCCGGCCTGTTGACGCTTCACAGCAGTCCCGCTTTTTTCCAGGGGAGGGGTCTGAAGAACACAATCCTTCAGAAATGTTAGACTAGAGAGGTTGATCCCATCGCTTGGTCAACACATACTGTTAAAATAATAACAGTAATAATTCTAAAATAGCTCATTATAATTACAATATAGAGTTAATAATAATAATAATAGTAATAATAATAATAATAATAATAATTACTCGCCCAGCACACCTACAGTCAATCTGGAAAAACAATCGCATCACAACCCACACACGCGACACTAAGGGGGGACGAGGAGTGAGGAGGAGGAGGAGGATGAGTAGGAGGCAAAAGTATCTGCCATGCTGCTCAAATGTTTCCCTGATTAAAATTATCATAACATCCTCAGGCGGAATTATTGCCATGCATTATTCATGGCCATCAAACCCCTTAAAGCATAATGAAATCACTAGCGGACGGGCGCACACACAAACAGGTGCGATGATCACGTCATCGGCTCCAAACAAGACGCAACATGGACCACTCAACTCCGGGACCGCCCCCCTCCCCCTCCACACACACATCCCCCCCGGACCGTCGCTCAGCTGCTATGATGACCAGCGGTGGCAAAGTGACGAGTAAGCACTGGCGAGTGCGACACAGTGTTTAAGGTCACCTTTGGGTAAATGCGTGAATGTGCTTCTTCTCAGCTTCAAACATCCCCCACGGCACTATGATGGTTGAAGAAAACAAATAGTAAATAGTTGGTAAATGGATATAGAGGAAAAAAAAGCCTCGGGCCACATAGCTGTACCTGCGATGGGTACCACTCAAAACAGTTGAGTGGTAGTGATAGCTTCTCGGGATGTGAATCTTACACTGCAGAGTAGTTTTGCTGGAAAGAGTCAGAGAGTTGTGAGACATAAGTGGGGTGAGTTGATACTTAAATTAAAAGCCTTGGTTTAGCACCAACGGTTCGTATAAAGGCTTAAAAACAGAAACAACACACATTAGAATTGATTGAAATACACTTTCCGACCACCAGGTGGACACCGGGTTAGGGTTACACAATGCAGGAAACGGTCCGATCGTTTACAGGAATTCACTGCTGGGAGACGGTGTGTAAATTTAGCTACGCAAGCGCGTTTAAGTCCAAGTTTAGCAAGTGCTTGTGAAGAAAAAAAAAAAGGGAGAAGAAGTGACTTGTCCCGGCTCCAGGAGGTAAATATATAATCCAATGCTCAAATTGCAAAACAAGCTGCCGGCGTTGTGGCTTTGATTCAGCAGCCGGAGCCAAAAAACTAAAACAAAAAACAGCGTTTAACGTGGAAGCGCAGCTGCAGTGTTTACTTTTTTCCTATGACGACACGAGGGGGTAAAAAAAAATGTGTTGTGGCAGGTGTGTGTGTGTGGAGAACAACTTTGAACAGAGGGGCCTATGGCTCAGTGGGTGGCGCCCGTGGCTCAGTGGGCGGGGCTCGGAAAAGGGGACTTGTGACTCTCGTCCCTGTTCAAATCAACTTGCGCGTTTTCTTGTTGTTTGCGGTTCTGCCGCCATTATTAAAATGCGCAGCCTCTCAAAGACAATTAAAAAACAAAACCAAAGTCCAACAACACGGAGGGACGCGACGTCGACGCAACAAGGACGTTGTTGCGGGGCCCTTTGAAGCTGCGCGGTTCCCTGCGGGGGACAGGAACTTCCGCTCTTCGCCAATAAATTAAAACCTCTTGGCTTTAACTTTTTATTCTCCCTTCCATTTCACCACATGCCGTGTCAAGGCCCCGCATAATCACCGCAAAAACTTATCGCGCCTTCAAAGCGGAGATGCGCGTGTGCTCTTTTTTTTTTTCTTCTTTCTTGTTTTTTTTTTTTTTTTTTAAGTTTGATCCAACGCACACCGCCGCGGTCGACCCCGCCTCCTCCCTTTATCGCGTCGCAGGGCCAGATTATCGGGATCGCTGTCTGTCGGAAACAATCTGAGCCCCCCAGATGGAGGCATGACCAGCCAAACTCTGTTTTTATGCTTGGTTAATCTGACAGCACCTTCAGAGGAGATCCAATTAATTCTCCCCCTTCAAAGAATATGTGACTGCCGGAGCGTGGACGAGATGAGAAGCGGCGCAGGGCGGCGTGGAGGAGTGAAGGCGGCGGTAGCAGCAGTGGTGGGCTCCTTGTTTTAATCATTCCACATCAGCGTCGCACTATTTAACCAGCGCCGCAGCGGCGGCAGGAAAAACGGGAACGTAGAGGAACTGCGGTGGTGAAGGAGAGAGAGAGAGAGAGAGAAAAAGAAGGGAACCACGTTTGCAGCGAGGCAGCAGGTCGGAGAGCTACGGAAGCTGATGAACACGTTGTGTTTCTCTTGATCAGAGGCGAAGTGATGGATGACTTCTTACATCAGAGCCGTCGGCGCCACTAATTACGGGAGGGGTTGGGGGGTGTGGGGAGACTTTCACGGTGACATGCATTTGTTTACGCCCTAAATCGCTGGTTCTTGCACCTTGCAGTTGATATTTAGGAAACAAAATAATAAGGATAAAATAAAATAAAAAAATAAGATAAACATATTAATATAGAATATAAATATGTAATAATGTTATTTATTTAAGTTTTTATATTTGTATGCTTGCTTGTTTGTAATCTTTTTATTTAGGTTGTATATTTATTAAAACTCATCATCATCATCGCCGATCACTCGAGACGAGTATGATCGTCCTCCTGTCAGTGGGTCTGTTCATCTGTTCATCTGTGGGTCAGGTGGCTGGAGAGGCCGATCCTTGATCCACAGACTCCATTGCAGTGGAGCATGTATGAGTGGTGGTGGTGAGGATCTCTCCTTTCTCTGTTGTCTCTTTGATTCTGAGGCACAGTGAAGGTCTTTTTCAAGGTCTACGGTGCCTTTGTGGACCATCCTGTTCCACGTACAGTATCTCTCTGGTTAGCAGTCTCCTCCCAGTTGTTGAAACACTTTCTCATGTGGGTTTTCATGTTGCTTTTGTACCGCTTCTTCTGCTCCCCTTGGCTCTGTTTTCCCTCCTTCAGCTGACCATACAGGATTTGTTTTGGCAGTCGGTTGTTAGGCATGCGGATGACGTGGCCTGTCCATCGCAGCTGGAGCCGAGTGATGGCTGCGGTGATGCTGGGGATGTTGGTTTCCCTCAAGACACTGATGTTTGTTCTCCGGTCTGTCCAGCTGATTCTGAGAATCTCGCGGAGACATCGCTGGTGGTACTGCTCCAGGGCCTTCAGATGTCTGCTGTAGATGATCCAGCTGTCAGCTACATAGAGCAGAGCGGGCATGACGACTGCTTGGTAGACACGTTTTGTGTTGGTCTGGATGTCCCGGTTTTTTAAGAATTCTCTTCCTTAACCTGGCGAAGGCTGCACTGGCACACCCTATGCGGTGGTGGATCTCAGCATCAATGACGGCTCTTGTGGAGAGAAGACTGCCAAGGTAGGCAAATTGTTCCACGTTGTCCAAGATGTTATCTACCACATAGATTGTGGGGGGTTGGGGATGTGTGCCAGGGTCTGGTTGGTATAAACTCAGGTCTTATTAAAACTACAGATCACTTCATGTGGACAAATGCTACCACTTCCACCTGTGAAACCTTCTATTAAATAAAGTTGGCAGAAAAAAAAAGCTTGAATTGTGGAAACAAACAACTAACTAAATAATTAACTAACTTTAACCAAACAACACTTTTATGAACATGAAATCACAGATTTTGTTTTTGTTTTTTTAAAAAAACATACAGACATATGTAAGATAGAGGGAAAACAAATCATCATTGTCGTTATTACAGCCCTTCTGAACGGCAAGGGGAGGCCTGTTGCTCCGATGAACGTTGAGCGTGGCAAACCCCAGCTGTCGGCTCAGATAATGATCAACGTTTTCCGTCGGGGGGTGGTGGGGGGGATTAATAAAGAAGAAATAAAATAAACTGACAAACCCAAAGGGCCGACGCAACAATCGGTTGTCCACAAAAAAATTCCTTTAAAGAATCAGCGGTGCGTCGCCGGAGCGTCCTCCAGCCTTGACTGTGGCGACCGCCGCACTAATTAATTTTGGAGTTCGGGACTGAGGATTGGACGACTTGGCGGGAGAGGAGTGGTCATGTGGGAGTGCGTGTGTGCGTGCGTCCGAGAGGCACGGAGGGATAATTGCACATATTAAGTGTTTTAACTGCCGCCTCCGCAAGGAATCAGGAGCCTCGGCTCTGGCGGGGTGGGGGGTGGGGTGGGGGGGTTCAAGCCTGGTGCTGAAGTCTCAAGCCTCTAAAGTGCCTGGAGGTGCTGACTCCCACATAATGGTGTTTAGACCCTCTCTGTCCTTTGCCTCAGCCACAGGAAGGGGTGTGTGTGTGTGTGTGTGTGTGTGTGTGTGGGGGGGGGGGGGGGGGGGAGCCTCTTAGGGGACCAAAACCGCTTTAATAGAAACTATTTTTTTTTCACCCCTCATGTGCGATCATTTTTTTTTTTTTTTTTTCTGCCACGGTTAAAGCGATCCAAATGTAATGGTCTCCCTTCACAGCGTGACGGCTAACACTCTTTGACATCCCGCAGGGAGGACGGCGGAAGAGCGGGAGAGGACCCTCGCCTCTCTGAAAACCTTCCACCGAGACCCCTAATTGTGCTGGGGAACGAGGCCCAAGGGTCCCACCTGCAGTGCCGCATCCCACCAGACGTCAGGCTCCTGTTTAAAAGGCCGCGTCTGCGTTTGTGAAGCTGTCCAAACGGGTGATACGCCGAGGCTCCCGTGTATTATCCTTTGTCAACTCGCAGCAGGCGGCCGTTTGAAAACCCTAAAGGGTTTAATTTCCGAAAATCTCAATCGTCCGTATTGTCAACCCCGTTAATCGACTTCCTCTCCATTATATTGGAACCCTCTGGGCAACACCTCTGCGCTACCTTATGATTTTATATGTTTACTTGACATTTAAAGATAGATATACGCCAAAGCTAGATAGCTTGTCCTTGTTTTCGCCATATCTGACAAATGGATGTGGCCAAAGGGCCCCGAGAGAAATAATTGTCCCTGGATGTTTTTCATTTCCTTTGAAAGACTTTCAGAAAGGAAAGGAAGCTCTTCTTTGACTTTAAGCTCATGTTTCACACCGGGGGTTGCCTTTACCGTGAAGTTACAGAGGGCTAAAAGGAGAATTGCTAATTAGACCATTTTGGGCACCGATAGCTGCCACAGCAGGGCCACAACATGCTAATTGAGATCAGCGCAATTCATTAATCGTTGTAAGAAAAACCAGAAACAAACATCGCAATTAAGATGAGTTTCTTTGGGCAGATGATTAGAGGGAACAAATTAGCAGACAGGTGGGGGCGGTGCCCTGACGGAAGGCGCCTGGTACGATAATGACGGCAGGACTCGTTAGTATCGGATCACTGTCGCGTGCGCGAGCCCGCTAACAGACTTAATGAAGGGACAAGGTAAACAGAAGCGCAGGAATGTGTGCAAGGTGGATTTAATAGCTTCAGACCTGCTAATCAGGGACGGAGCGCCGACGCTTGTGTGCAAACGCGTTACAGTCTGATTAGCAGAGCTCGGGTGTACATTTGGATTAAGGAGACGGATTAATGACTTTGCAAGGAGATAAAACACGTTCTGACACTATCTGTGTAGCCATCATCCATCTCTCCGTCTATCTAGGCATAAATTTGTTTTTTAAGGGGTCTTGGAGAAATTGGGAGTTGGAGCCTGGACAACACAAACAGCCCAGAGAATCAGATGAGGCATTTGGCCGGATATACCCCCCGAGAGTTTGAGCTAAAGAGCTGCGATTAAAGGCAAACTGTCGCAGCTCCCGCCGCCTTACGTTTGTCACGTTGGGGAACAACAAAAAAATAGGAATGTATCCACCTGGCAATCCTCATTCCCTTCCTTGACGCTACCGCCTTTTCATGACGGGGAAACAGGAAAAAAGAAACGCGGGTGTCTTTGATACGGCTTCCCTCTTCACGCTTTTCCTCCCGCCTTTGGCGGCACTCTCTGGGGACAGATAATTGTCTGGAATCTTGCCTCCCCTCTTCCGTCTTGTTCCGTCGGCTCGGCGGCGCTCGTGGTGAAACCTTTTGAGGTGCAACCGGGGTGCCGGGGAACCAATTAGGGCTCCTTAGTTTCGCCGGCTTCAGACAGTATACCATGGTACATTCCCGACAACGGTAACGGTAAATCCCCCACTGGATTGAGAGAATTTCGTTGGGGGTGTGCGTTCCAGAATCGGCAGAACCGAGTAATGTCGATTGTTTAAACACAAAAGGATGTTAAAAAAACAAAAGGATTAATCAAAAACGAGTGGGGAGAGTTTAAAGCCTTTCCCTGTTATTAAGCTCCGTAATCCTTCTGAATCAAGTTGAACATGTAGCCCGTTCCTCCTATCTCAGAGGGAGATAATCAATTAGGAAGGATGGAAGAGACCAAAATGGTAAACGATAAAGGGCTCCCCCCCCAAAAAAAAAAAAAAAAAAAAAAAATCTTTGCAAAGAATGAACAAATGGGGTCGCCACCTCACGTTTTGCCTCGAAGAAGCCTTGCCTGTTTTGCATTCCTCCACATCCCCAGGATCGATCATCCCTACTCAGGAACCCGTGGAAGCTGTGAACTGTGAACCCGCTTCGGGCAGATTTGTCTCCTCACGGGGTCAAACGGGTTACTGTTTGACATCAGGCTTTATCCTTATTAAGGCTCGTGGCTGCGACCGCAGGAAATATCGATTATGCCACAAAGCCGGCAACAGGGACACACAATCGTGAACAGCTTGTGAAGGGGAGTGGAGTTCTCTCCTGCAATGTCAGAATGGAGGTATTCTCGCTTGCAACGTGGACGAGTTAAGGCTTGAACAGGCCTTGATGGTAAAGCTGGACCTGTCGGCGATAATCGCGGAAGGTGCAGCCCCGCTCCGCCGCCTAAACCCCAGCGAACGTGTCTCATCAAATTCCTTGTGATCCCCTACCAGCGGGCGGGACGCGTGGTCAGATTCTCTCCCAATGTCTTACTATTTTTTTTTTTATATACCACATTAAAGTCTCACACTTTTTTGGAGCAAGCTGAAAACTTTACAGGATGGGGTGGGGTCAACGAACTCAAGTTGAAGAACAATCCTGCTGGAAACAATTTTTAGAGTTATTAAGAATTTATATAGAGATGCGTGAGAACGATGGAACAAAGACCAAAAAAAAAGGAAGCCTTGTCATCCCAGATCAAATGTTGAAGGGATTTATGCAGTTTAGCAGGTTCTATTAAAAAAGGACAGCTCTTCTATTGCAGTTTCGGGAAGTGACATCATCTTTTGCAAAGACTCTTTAAAGGCAGGGAAAGATAAAAGCTTGACGCATGTAAACCAAACACACTTCACAACGTAAGCGAGCGAGTGCTTTGCCTCCAAAGTATCGTAGACAGCCAATGCTGGTATCTTATTTAAAGTGACAAGCTTTCTGACTAGCTTGCTATCCTTAGCTGGACCGAGACATGTATTAGTGCACGTGTACGGTGCGACAAGCCCGCACAGGTTGTTGAGATCACCCGGTGCAACAGCCAGAAGAGCAAGTTTGAAAGTCGGCGTTTGCTGAAGCGTCAATCATGCTGACATTTGTTTCTCTCAAGTGAATGTTGCACCGCATGCTTTGCATGCATTCCGCAAAATATTAAGTGCCCGCGTATGCTATATGCGGCGTTCCCCAAGTGTGTATTTCTTTGTATCTAAAATTGCTTCCGCCTCCTTTTTTCAAAACACTGCGGCGTTGGTGCCCGTTCATTAATTCAACCAGTTAATTGGAGAAAACAGCAATTAGATTCCTTGAGAGTGAAGACGTCCCCTGTGGGAGAGACTTTTCAAAACCCAAATCTGCTTCATTAGAATTTGCTCACGTACCTTCAAGGTAACTCGGAGGCACGGCTACCTTAAGGGGCATTTAAATGCTTCCAGTCCGAGGAGAGTTCTCTCAAATTCCAGGGGAGTCTTCAACAGGAGAGAAAAAAATATATTGAAATAAATTTGATCAAAAAGATTAAAATAAAAAATACAATCTCGACGGTCGGCTTTAGCGCCCAAATCCGCGGAAAGTTTGTCCCCGTCCTGAAACGGTTATCAATCACACTTTGAGTCAATGTCAGCCGCATCCAGCTGGCCCGTCTACTTTCTTTTTTTCTTTTTTTAAAAGTGCACCCCCTCACCAATCAACATATTGCAGATCGGTCGGCCTTGCTGCGGGGAAGGTGGCGGAAGGGGCAGCCGAGGCTGGCGGCGGAGGCGGGCTCGGAAAGAGGAGCGAGAGATCTTCAAAGCGGCTGCTTTACAAGTCTGATGTACTCGCAAAAACTCGCCTGCGTTCAAAATCCTTTGTGTCTCATTAGGGGCGCGCCATTTTTGGGACAGCGCCTTTGTTGCGCCGGACGAATTCCGTTTGAAATTCAAGAGGGGAGACGGACGGAGGGAGGAAGGGAGGGAGAGAGGGAGGGAGGCAGGCCGAGAGAGAGAAAGATCTGGAAGGCTGGCAGCACTGCCGCGGAACCGGCCTGTACGATTGGCTGGGACGTGCAAATTCAATCTCGTCTTCGCAAGCACAAGTAAATATTTGTAAGAGAGCAGCGGACAGACTGAAGGGAAACGCACAAAAAACAGCTTTGGACTCTGGATGTTGGAAGTGGGGCGCGGGTCGGTGGGGGACCGAGGAGGCAGATTACCGCAGTGTGTGTTGACACGAGCTGCTGGATGCAAAGCCGACGGTAATGTTGCGTGCTAGCCCGCGGAAAGACCGCTCGCTTGGAGGCGGAGCTGCAAGCTAACAGTTCCCCGCAGAGAGATTTTGAGATGATGCGGCAAAGCCAGACAGGCGTCTTCAGGGTCCCAGAGTGTTAGAGTGAGCAGCTAGTGGCAGGAATGTATAACTGCCTCACAATTAAAACACAAAACAAAACAAAACAAAAAAAAACATACATTGGTGGCCACAATGCCATGTTAATTGAAGTGATCAAATGATTAAAAGTTAGCTGACGATAGCATTATGGGTGTGGTCAAATCTGGAGACATTGCAATGCTAATCCTCAGTTTCTGCTCCATGTCTGGGTGACTATACACTGTGTGTTAACGGATTCCTGTACATAATAAACGCTAGACCTGTGTGTGCTGCAGTAACTTCGCTTGACGCCGAGACTTCCTGGCCGGCTACCATTAGCTAAGCGCGACGCACCCGCTGATGTATTTCACAATGTATGCACACAATGCCGGCAAAGTGGCTGCATGCTTCAAAGTGTCTTTTTCGGAGGAGAGGTCAGAAACAATCGCCGTAATATTGTGTTAGCCCGGGAACATTGTGGACGCTATAATAATATGCTCCTTGCGGCCGCGCAGGCCAAATTAATATAGGTTAGGGCTGAGGCAACTGTACCGTCCTCAAGCCCCCGCCGCTAACTCCCAAGGCCGAGTCCAAACAAAGTGCTAAAATGAAAGAGAGTAGATATTACCGGTCGCTCTCGTCTCGTAGTCGAAACGCTGGAACTAATCTAAGCGGTAAGTACGCTTTTTTGTTGTTGTTGTTTTGATTTGTTTTGTTGTTGCACCGGGGCTTTCATCCGCAGTCCTTCGGCATATAAATAAAGGCTGCCGGCCCCTCGGGCTTAATGACTCGCCTTGTTTTTAACGCCAGAGTTTACGGCAGTAATACATCACTTAAAGAAAACAAGTTACGCGGATTTATAAAGAAGATCAAACAGAGTGCTCTCCTCCAGCGCCACTCTTGGAATCCGAAGCCCCTCTGAAATTTGCATTAAGGGCACAAAACAAAAAAAGAGGTACAAATGCAGAGAATGTTGGCACAGCAGTTCTCTGTATTGTATTCATGATGTCATATTGCAACCCATTGTCACATCTTTGCCTTTCATCGCAGACTATGGTGGGGCAGCCTCGCATGATAAAATAGCTCAGAAAACCCTCCATTTACAGCTTCCTGCTAAACCCGACGACTCGTTTTTAGTGCGCGCACATTGGGGGTCATAGGTCAGAAGCAAAAGGAGCTAGAACGTAGCCTATCGCTTCAACACAGCTGGATTCGGAAAGAATTTTGGACTCCAATTAGGTCCAGAAAGCATCTTTGATAAACTTCGCCTACCTTTGGCCGCCTCCAGCTCGTTAAGTTTAGCCGCTTTACACTCGCAGATAATAAGGACGGGGTGCGGGTGGCTAATTGGGCTCGAACCGAGGCTTCAAGGCGGCTGACCGCTTCAAAAAAAAGTTCCCAGTCTAGGTGCCACTTGTGCTTTGAAGTTTGATCAGGAGGTACCAGGACGCTGTTGCCAATCAGGCCAAACCAATAATTAAAAGCAACGGGAGGAAAAGAACTAAAACTTTTCTCTGCAGTCATCCACACAATCTGCATGTGGACAACAGGCAACAACGTCTTTGCACGTTAGTCCACGGTCCAAATTCAGAAGGAAAACAGTCCCTTGTAATTCCTCTATTTTCTTATCACCCTCCGTTGCCGGGCATCAAGCACCAGCCGGCCGAGCGTGTACACAATTAACCATTAAACGCTTGTGCTGCACAAACGGAATCATTCATCTGATCCTTTTAGGTAGCGGCTAATTACTTACCCATTACTTGGAGCTCTCCGCATTGCCGACTGGTTTTCATGCTCACTAATTGCTATTAAGACACCTTGGAGAGTGCGAATTAATCACGAGAGATGTCCTATTTTTTGTTTGTTTTTGTTGTTCTTATTTCCCCACCTCCTTTTAAGTGTCTCTGTTTTTTTCCGGGCATCACCTTTTCTTTAACAACACCTGAGGCAGCTTACGGGAAAGCGTTTTGCGTTGCATTTTTTTTTTTTTTTTTTAAATGCGCCCCCTGGTGCGGTGGAGGTGCAGACCCTCTTGTCCCTGCCACCAATCCTCGGATTATTTGCCTGGGCGCAACTCCACCCCCCCCAAGAGGGGCGACAGACCGAGTCGTCCCAGCCGACTACGATTTATCTTTGATGCGCTAACTTCATTAGCGGCAATCACTGAGGCTTGTCAGAAGCACGCTAAAGTGATTTGGTTAATGACTCTGGAGATGGATCATCCTGATGTATGTAGGCGCCTCACGTTGGAAAAAATAAATAAATAAATAAATTAAATAAATGTGGCTGCGGTCCCAAAACTTCCAACATCAACACCGGCAGTAGTTTGTCATTCACGAGATAAAGATCAAGGCGAAAAAAGTTTTCAAAAGTGCGTGACAGACGCTCAAGCAGATTGTCAAAAGGTGTTAAGTAATTTTATGGAGGGACTCCCAACCAAGAGGTGTCGCTATATCCTCAGAGCAAAAGGAATAGTTGGAGCAATTTTCTTTCTAAAAAGAAAAAACAAATAAAAAACAGCCAAGCAACCTTAAAATTCAATATTGTATCCAGTTTAATTGGATTCCATTAAAAAAATCCATTAAATTTTTTTGTATTGAATTTCTTTACAGCAAGTTGTCACTTCACTCATGGTTTTTCCTGTGTTAGCTTTAAGGTTAAAATTAGCCACTACACATATCAGAGCTGGAAGGGAGCACATCCGCGTTTGCTCCCACATTAGATTTGTTCTTGTAAACAGGTTGTAAACGATCGATATCTTGGCACAAGCCTCATTCGGAAACAGACACGTTCAAACAAATATTAGATTTCGACGTATCCCAAGTGTCATCTACCGACCCGTAACCCGTGTTGACTGAGCGCAGCGGCGGCAGCACCTAACACTGTTGCTATTGATTTTCCGGCAACAGATACAATGAGTGCCGCAGCTTTTGACGCCAACTGAAAACCCCCCAAACACCAACCCCCTATTCAAGAAGCCTTCAGCGGCAACAGGAACCTAAGACGCCCCCCGATGCCGAACTCGCCCGGGATGAGCGGAACAGTCGCCAGGCAGGAAACTCTCCAGGCTAAGAAGCTTAGGCGCACAATTAATGCATTATTCAGCCGATTAAGGGGAACGCGGACAACAATTCCGCGTCAAGGCAGCGCTACAAGTGTGGAGGCGGATTACACGGTGAGGAGGGGTGGGGGAGATCGTTGTCGCCAAGTGGGAAAAACAAAGCGTCATTCCAGGACATACTGGCAGAAATCTCTAAACAAGAAGCTGCTAGATGACGTTATAAGAGACGGTTGGGGATGCTGGAAAGTGTGCAATGTGCAATATGACGAAAGCAAAAATGGCAGGCATTGAATTCCAGCATGGCAGTGTTTATCAACGGTTTAATTTCCACTGCAGGCTCACAGGCTGGGAGGGTGGGGGGGGGGGGGTGGTTGGGGGTGTGAGGAGGGGGATGCTCCCTTGTTAAGGTATTGATCGCTGCTTTGACAATCTGCAAGTTCTGGTCGTCACTATAACTAGTGGAGAAGTAAAAAATGGGTTTCAAAACATACTGGCTACAAAAGATTTGAGCCATAGAGCGCAAAGAGCTACATAACCACAGAGAATAAAGATGACTATTAAAAAAAGGATTCAAGGGGAAGCTAACTGTAAACATCGGCAAAAGACGAGAACAAAGATCGGTGGTTTCAAAGGCGGGTTTGTGAGAAATTGTTGGAATTATCTCTGGAATTGGTTTTCAGTCCTCTACCGTAGTGCAGCATCCTCACATGATTGAGTATTCATAGAGTTTTTTATTTTTTTATTATTATATTTAGCCATCTGTTTAAAGCATCCTGCAAAAATGTTTCAGACACACTCTCCAATGTCTTGGACACAGAGAGGCTGAGGCTCCTCAGCCGCCTTGACAAGCTAATTCAACTGCAGTTAAGCCCCAGAGAAGACAGAGTTGGAATTTGTAATCGACAGTGAGTCAATAACATGAGATCAGCCCCATTCCCACCTTAAACAAGCACTCAACTTAACGTTAAATCCACCAATCAAAAAGATGTTAGCCTTTAGCCCTCCACTCTCATTGGATCAAATGCAGAACGCAGGCTGCCGATTTGTGGATTTTCACTCTCGGTGGCAGCGTTGAGCCACTACATTATTAAGGCCTTGACCCTCCAAAGGCTAAATGTGGTATTTGGTATTGACTTTGCTTACTGGCGTAGGCGTTTTTCCTCAATCGCAGCTATCAGTCATGTGGAAGTGTGTTTTGCGCTACAATGCTATCACCCCTGAGGTAATGGCTTTAGCCTTTTCTGTGGTTTCATTGGGGTCAATGATCAGGGGGTTATTTATTAGGGAGAACGGTGAGGTTGCATTCAACCGCGACGTTGTGCTTGGTAAATCTTGCAGACAAAGTTAATAAAAGTAAATTTGGAGAAAAAAACAAACGTATTTAACAAAAATATTTTTTTGCTTCTGCCTCAGAGCTTTTTCTCTTAATATGCTAATAAAATGTACAGCTCCTGGGCCTGAATTGCATTAAAGGTGTGCATTTACATTTTTAATTCCAATTATCCAGGAGAAACCTGACATACTTCAACTTCAACCAGGGGCAAAGGTTTAAAAAAAAAAAAATCAAGTCAACAAATAAATAAATAATTAAATACAGATTTTTACGCAATACCAAAAAATGTTGCTGACGTGCACTGACCTGGACTATTGTCATTATAATTATCATATTATGAATTACTGTTTTTAAGGTTACTGTATTCCTCAGGCAGACAACAATACTTGAAACTGGTTTGTACTTCCATCGCACAGAAACAGAACATTGACAACGCTGGCGTGACCGAACGTCATCAGGAAGACATGAGGTCTCTCTCTTTCTCTCTCTCTCTTTCTCTCTCTCTCTCTCTCCCTCTCTCGGCGTGCACTTTGGCGACACTGACACATTTACGCAGTGGACGTTGCTGCCGACGAGGTCACTCACTCGCAAACCTGCTGCTCACTTGCTCCTTCCGCCGCCGCTGCCTGGCCGGGCTGTGATCTCACATCGCGCACTGATAATTATATCATATTCATGTTCCATTAGTGTCCAAAGTGGGCGGGAATCCATAAAAATAACTATGCTTGAACCCAGCGCAAACAACCGTAAATACACTTCCCGCTTGGTCCGGGGTGACGGCATAAATGGATCGGCGGGTCGGAATTAGTCGCCCTTGTGACCGAGATGGGAAGGCACAGACTGGACACTGCGTGTTTCTGAAATTAGACTTCCTTTTTTTTCGACCCCCCCCCACCCCACGTCCTGAACAGCAGATTAAGATGTCGACACGAGGACGACAACACGATCCGGAGCCATGAAGTATTCAAAGCAGCCGGTCCTCCGCCGGGGGAGACGACGGGAGAGGCTGCTGGCTTCCTGTTTGTTTATTCAGCATTCGGATGTTTCTGCGCGGTTGGGGATGCAGGCGGGGGTTGGTGAGGGTGGTGAAAGGAGGTGGGTGAAACACGCAGCTGCTGCTTTTTCAAATTCTGGGCCGGGATCAGACCGACGGTTTAAGAGAAAGGCTTAAAAAAAAACCCGACCCAGTTTGCGCAATACTACAAATCCAACGTGAGGCCTCGTGAAAAAAAAAAGATTCGCCAGCAATTTTTATAAAGTGTCCCACTCCCCCCTCCAACGTACATCCCAAGATACCGGGATAGGCGTTTGGTTTCTCTCGCTCTCTCTCTCTCCCTCCCTTGGACTTTGCTTCGGCGCGCCGGAATACTCGGAATCCCTCAACAAGACGCACTTGCAATCCCTTCTCGAGCATCGCACAAAAGAAACTGCCAGGTGCTGCTTTTCATTTCTCATCCTGTCTGGAGTCTTCAGGCCCTGAGATCCCTCCCACCATTCCCCGTCAAGCCGCCGAGGCTTTGCGACTGACTTTGTTTCTTTAAAAAGGCAACCTACCCCCGCCTCACCCCAACTCTCCTGACGGCCTGGCAGAGAGCTGGTGACTTGAAATTAAAAACAAAAAAAAAAAAAGCAGGGAAGCAGAATCTCTTTGGAAAGGGGCAGGCAGGGGAGAAGGGGGGCTTCTTCCGAGACGGCGTCCTTGGAGACAGTTTCAGACGGGCGAGGGGCGAATAATTCATACGTGTCTCCAGGCCAGAAAAAGGTTTGCGGGTAAAAAGCCCTCGTCTCGACCCGGGGAATTCCCACGGTACAAACCTTACTCTGGAAGACTCGGGCGCCTTCGGGAGCCGACACGAACGAACTTGGAGCAAGTTCTCGAGGACGGATGTATACCATTTGGGCAGGACAAGGTCCGAAGTTGCAACTTTTTTTATGTGTTTTGGAGTCTCGCCGCTCAAGCTATTGGCGCGTGGACACGGAAACTAAAAGAACAGATTCAGTTGAATAGAAGTAGAAATTTGCCGTGCTCACTACTTTTGTCGGCACAGTTCTGTAGCATCACTTGCATATTGGCTAGCAACTGTCCTTTAGCTTTCCTGGTTCCTCCCACTCAAATCCAAATAATCTCCAAAACAGCACTTTGGCTGTTTTGTTTATTTATTACAACTGATTGCCAAGGTCCTGCACATGCCATTTCAAGGCAGCTTATATATGTAGAATCATGAGCGACGACAATATAAAAAAAACAACAGCCATCTGTGTTTGTGTGAGCGAGTGACTCTGTCGCTACGAGGCAGGAGAGGAGGGGCTGCTGCACGTTGGTGCCCTCCGTAGGGCAGCGCTCTGTGTGTTTGTGTGTGTGTGCTGGCGGTGCCGCACGTCTAAACCAAGGAGGCAAGTAGAGTATTAACATATTGATACTACGGAAGACTCATATTGAACCGTTTTTCTTTTTCAAAATCAATATTTAATCAATAAATTGGTATTTTTGACAATACAAATATATATATATATATATATATATATATATATACATATATATATATATATATATATATATATATATATATATATATATACATATATATATATATATATAAATATAATATGTCTAACAAACAAACAAACAAACAGGGAAAGGAGTTGTTGTCAAGTCAAGATGGACGATGTGAGATTGATCTTGATGAAAGACATAGCTCTGAAAGGGAGTAAACAACAGCGGAGCAGAAGCGCTTGTCGACCCTCGTGGAGAAATGTGCGTCTGGTGTGAACGCTAACTGATGATTCCCGATGATTCCTTATCCGGAAAGTAGCTTTCCGTAGGCAGTTACTGGTGTCTTTTGTGATGGTTCTTCTGCAATTTTCATTCCGACAATACCCGGTCAGTGGAGGGAGAGAGAGAGAGAAAGAGAGAGAGAGAGAGAGAGAGAGAGAGAGAGAGAGAGAGAGAGAGAGAGAGAGACTTCTTATCTGGCCGAGCCCTGTCTGGACGTTTCTTCTATTTTCTATATATATACTGTAAAAATTGTTTCCTCTTCCTCCATCTTCCTCTCGCTCATCCATGAAGATAACAACCCTTCCTCTCCCGCCGCTGTACCCCCCACCTCTGCCCCCCCCACTGCCACATAATCACATCCACCAACTGATGTGCGTATCTCAGAGTGCAGATTCTCACGCTCATCACGGGAGGGCACGATGCACGCGAGGGCGGATGTAGCTTTTTTCCCCCCACTGCATTCTTCTTCTAGTTTAAATGGTTGCGGGGCAGTGGACGACGGAGCTTGGGGCGCCCCCGCGTACTCGCAAAGCAACAAGCGAGACTTTCCGATGTCGCGGCGGGGGGGAAGCTTGTCAGCCAATGCTGAAGCAAGCGATTTGCACATGTGGCAGCTGGATGGTGAGCGACAGGTTTCCATTCGGGCGCCCGGCAGGGCCGATTCTCCTGTTCCACACTCCAGGTGACAAGTTGGGCATTCAAACGACACTATCAATGCCTCCAATCGCGTGTTCCTCCTCATGTGGCCCGGTGCTCCCATCAGGAGGAAAAGGTCAAATCAGGAGGATCGAGAGTCAGCGGGGCCGGTCTTCCAGCCTGATGACTTCATAGGTCAGCAAACAGAGAGGGGATGACAAACACGGCACCGACAAGGCAGCCAGAGCATCTCACCCCCCCACAAAGATGAGTTCATAATCCAGAAGTATCAAAGGCTCCATGTGCGATGAGTTATTTAAAGAAAGTGAAATTATTTTTGTTGATTCGATGAGAGAAAGATGTATTTCTGGGGACGAGGGCTGGGCATGTAGATCTAAATATCGTTACCCAGGTGATGTGATCAGTGCTTTTGTTGCAGGTTCTCTTTTAGACATTGCGCAAATTACCCTAATCCAAGTCTGTCTAAGTAAAGAAAGCGACCAGACTTTATTTTTCACAAATATCTGCGTGTAATGGAAGGTAGTTTTTGTTGCTTTGCATGACTGATTTTTTTTAAAACCACTTTTGTGCAGTAAAATGGGAATTATTTGATTACTTTTAAACTGTTCAATGGTTTTGTATTGCAGTTAGTTAATTAAAAAAAACTGTCCAACATCTGTTTTAGCACAATCACAACCAACTAGCTGAAGGTAAAATCAGGAATTATTCAATGGTCATGATATTCAAAGTGAAAAAAAAAGAAAAAAGCATTGTATCGGCATTGCTAACCCTGCTTTTACTTGCTCTCGGAAAAATACCAAAATCCCCAGTATGAGTCAGTGACGCTTATCTGGCTCCTTCAAATATGTCCCAAAAAATAACAATTGCATTTACACAGGGGTATAAATTAGTCGCATGTACTCGGCGGCAGCGGCTCAAAGAAACACCAACTCGACATTGTTTCATGAGGACAAAGTGGGAGCTGCGTCGCTGCTTGGGAACGCCTCGGGCTCGAAAACCAAAGTTGGTGGAGGCGGCAGCAGCACTTCGGTATCGATTCAACAGCGGTCGTCACCCACCGATCGTATCAGGAGCGCCACTCTCTGATTCATTGAACGCTGCCCGCGCTCTGATCCCTCCTCTGGCAACCGTCAGATCCTGGTAAAAAAAACAGACATTTCCCAACAGCCACGAGAACCCCTGCTGGGGGGGGGACTCAACTTTTGATGTTTTTTTTTTCCGGGTATTCAACGTGGTGCGATGAAAAGCCAAAAGTCCCCCTTCGGCGAGCGACTATTCGCCCGAGGCTACACCTTCCTCGCAAATTGTGAAAAAAGAAAAAAAGGAAGAGATGTCAAGAAAACTGCGCCTGCAGCCGCTTTATCAATCATCCCGGTGGCAAAAGGGAGGGATTTTCTTTGCCGCGCCACTCCGTTACCATATGGCGGCTGATGGAACGCGACAACGGAACGCAATTAATCCGAGGTCCTGAAAAAGCCGTCGTTAAAATCTCATCTCGCCGCTCCGAACGGCTGATTTATGGGACGGTTAATTGCGGCCGTGCGGTGTGCAGAAAGCACCGCCGCCGCAACTTTTAAATGGTCGGCGATGATCGCAATTGTCTCGGAGTACCGATCAATCAAATTGGAGCTTCTAGCCGAAAACGGGCTCGACCAAGCCAAAGCCCAAAAGGAGTTGAAACGATCAACGGATGGGCGCCACCGGACGGACGCCGTCAGATCTGACAAAAAAAAACCCTTCAAAGGTCGGCAGAGTTCAACTGACTTTTCCTTCATGCTCGCAAACGACCCAAAGGACTCCGCAGCCAAACCACCCGGCGATCCTCCCGCCCACCAGCCGGCCCACCTCCTGAGCTTCAATTACATTCCAGCAGAGTGGCAGAAACTTTGCTCTCTAATATTCTTCTAACCCGCGGTGGGATTTGGAGAGTATCCCTGGACTTTAGCTTGCTTCAAAAGAAGATGAAACCTTCTTTTTTCTTACCCATTATTATTTTATTTTTCTTCAGGTCGTTATTTTCTTTAATACCCGTCACTCATTCGCGCTCGGCGACGACACTGAAAAGGTGGACTTGTCGGGCAAAACGGACTGAGATTGAGCGAAAGCAACTCGCTGCGGCCTGGATCCCAGTAGCCGCAGCCGCCGGGGGCGGAGTCAGGCGAGAGGCACGATCTCTGATCCAGGCAGACGGCTGTGACACTGACAAGGTCACGGGATGAAGACGCCACTTGTCACGAGTCGTTGGCGTCTCTCTGACTTTGAGACGCTCCTCAAACGAAACAGCTGACAGCTACAGTAACGCTCATCACAGCGAGCAGGGCGGGGGTCACGAGGGTGGGGGGACATTGAGGGGGGGCAGCAGCTGCGGCGACAGGACGAAGGGACTAAACCCCGCCCACGGGCCTCTGCCCGATTGGCCCAGTCGTTTTTCAATCATGAGGTGGAATCTAATTAACCCATCTCTTCCATTTTTTAGTTGTTTTCTTTCAATAACATCGACTTTCAGACTGGCTGATCCTGGGTTTACAAAGACAGAACCACTCGCTCTGTCTCCGGCTGTTGCATGGACTTTTGCATGGAAAGGAGTAATACAAAAAGCCTAACCCTAGTCTTACAAAAATACAGCAACAATAGTCCAACACTTGCTGCTGACTAAGCCCCGCCCTTTGACACCAGTACAAATAAAACACGCACCGAGGCGTCACATACAGTCTGCCGCCATTAAAGAACCCTCGCCATATATTTGACCTCCACCCCAAGGTCGGTTGCCTACATACCAGTCCGGGGGCCCTGGGACCGGCCGTCGACCTCTCCCCCTCCAGCACAGGGCCTCTCAGAGCTGTGCCAAGGTGGACAAAAAAAACAGGAAGTGTTTGTTAAACGGGGGGGGCGGCGGGGTGGTAAACGTCCCCGGAGCCCATCAGTCGAAGCTAGCTGTTTGAGTGTGCGGTGAGACAGCCAGGACATAACCACACGAACACACACACACACACACACACACACACACACACACACACACACACACACACCAAGTCCCCCTGCAGTCAGCGGCCCAGCACTACATTCCAATCACTCCTATCTGCCAAGACTGCCAGGGGAGGATCCAGCAGCTAAACTCCCGCCTTGTTTTTTTCTGGACTTGTCGGCCCACCGTGAGCAGCTCTGCCGGGGGGGAAGGATCGGGAACGAACCATCGGGGCGGCTGGTTCGACACCAAAGTCGAAACGCCGCATTTAAAATCTGACTTCGTGAATTTACTCATTTGAGGCCGTCAAGCCGCCATCTATTGTCGACGCCCCCGCCCCTCTCGCCTGGCCAGAAAAATTGCATTTTTACGCCTTTGTCTCTCTCCGCGACCATTCAGGCATAAAATGCTGGAGCGAGGTAAGAAAAAAAAAAAAAAAAGACTAAGCCAAGCGAATGAGATTCCAGCCCATTATAATCTGCCAAATGCAAATGGTTTTTGCGCGAGAGCCGTCCCAGAGGTGGAGGGAGAAGACGCGAGCGAGTGAACGAGCGCCACGACGAGGCGAAGGCTTATTAACGGTGGCGTCCAAAGCGTGTTTCTGCAAGAAATAAAAGGCTTAAAAAAAAGAGGCATCATTAGGAGCGTTTGCTTGCGACAGGTGCGTCTAACAAGATGTAATGAGACGTCCACCCACGCTGTTTAACCCGGGTCTTGATTACAAGACCGCCTCAGCTCGTTCCGATGTGTCAAATCTCATGCAAAAGCAGGTGGAGTAGCGCAGAACTTTATTTTTTTTTGCCCACGTGTTTCACTCCGTTTCGTCACCATGTCCACTCGCATCAGCTTCCCCCGTGAAAAAGACGTCAAAGAGGGAGTATAAATGAGATTACAGTCTCCGTATAGAGGCGGCGATAATTACAGCATGTTGCGCGACGGCCGAGGAGGAAAGAAGAAAAAAGAAAACAAGCTTTGTCACTCTTTTACGTCGCTAATCTGCTGCTGGCAAGACCTCACTTTTGTTGCGTGTCGGGAATCATTCAGTCAGGCCGTGGCATCAGACGGTTTTAGATGCTCAATTAGCCACACGGCTGACTGACCGACCTCGAAAGTTTTCCTGCAACAACTCCAAGTGAGCGAACGCTGAAACTCTGGAAATCTGAATTCACCACCTTTAATAATTGTCGCTGGGAAAACTTTCCGATTTGTCACACCTTGATTGTGGCAGCCTTTCATCAAGTCACTCACAGTTTAAGCTGTCATGCAATCAAAGAAAATCAGTTGGCTAATCAAGGGCGGATGGGGGTGGGGGTCGGGGACAAAAACATAGCTTGATTATTAAAAAGAAAATAGGAATCTGTTCCGATGAGGACTTGCGGGAGCCCCGCCCAGTTTCGAGTGAGGGTTTCAATCAAAGCCAGAGACGGAAGCAGCCGCAGGTGAAATCTTGAGACGACAGTGACGCGAAACAAAGAGGAGACAGGAGAGACTCTTGACCTTGATTGCTTGTTTTTGTACGACAACCGCGTTGAAAATTGCCCCGACAAGAAAAAAGAACGAAAAAAAAGACTAGAAAAAAGTTATTCTAATCAGAACGCCAGCAAAAAAAAAGTAATTTCTTCTTCCCCCTGGCGTGCAGCGACGTTTGGCAGCGTTTCAGGGCTGTATTCAAAAATTCACAGCAGAAATGGAAAAAAATCAAATAAAAACAAAAACAAAACCAACCAAAGGACGGGTGCTGGCCATTCCTCTGGCTTTTCAAGAGACACTTTTATTCTTGAATTAGGAGGCCACAGCTGGAGCCAAAACATTTTGCTCTTTTTTTCACCTCTTTGCAGACGTGCGGACGACTTGAGAGACAAGCTCATTACACGCCGCCGGGACGTACTGTATCATCGATTTTCATTCATCACGCTCAAGCTGCCTCCAATACCAGCCCCACCGCCCCTGCCCACACATACAGTGCCTACAGCCGTACATCCAGATGGAGGTTAATAGGAAAGGAGTGGCACCCCCCTCCCTTCATCCCCACTAGAGTTCAGGACAAGTGATGTTTCCCGACGACAAACCTTAACAACGTGTCAGCGAGTGATTCATCACCGCTTAAGTCAGGCGGTTTTTGGATGGGTCCACTCAGGATTGGAGGACCAGAATCTGCGTCAGCCAGAATCACCTCGGCGGATGCCGTGCAAATGCACATTAAAAAAAAGCTTTGCGAGCAAAGACCTGTGTGACCTCATCAGAACACAACACGGATCATAACGTTCTCACCACCGCCCTCGCAGAGCACCACAAACCACGACCTGTGGACCACAGCAACACACTAGGACCACCGGGTCACTCTGTCATAACCAGTCCTGCAATTTGGACTTCTCACCACTAGGAAGCAGCGGCAGGGACAAACATTAACATGAACATAAATCGATGGTATTAGACGGTAACCGCCTGTACCGAGAGCTTCTGCCCTGCGCTTTGTGACATCACAGTGGCAGGGCGAGCAAAGCCAGAGTAAAGTGAACCATGACTGGCTCTGTTCTGGGGCCATTCAGCGACAGCGTCGACCTTGACCCGTATTATGGGACTTTTAAGCCCACGCCACAAATTGAAACCCTCTTCAGAGTCACATTGCAGCTTCATAAAGCCTAGAAGAAGGACAGTGATTCCCGCAAAGGAGAGATTTTAAGGGGCGGGGGAACACAAAGAGCCGGCGGCACACTTTGCAAATCCACATCTTGTCACAAGGGGGACAATTTAGGAAGAGTAGAGGTCAGTCAGCTGAGTGAAAATCAACACCAACCAGCAGCAACAAAAAGAGAGAAAAGAATAAATGGCTAAAAGGCGACTACGACCCACTGGACAATCGAGTGCGAGATCAATGGATGAGTGAATTGGCATGCAACCACTGTGCAACACAGAGACCAAATAGTTTCGGAGGAAAGTTTTAATGTGGACAAACAGGGAAACCTAATTAAACAGTAAAAAATAAATAAAAAATAAGTTGAAACGACTCCGGGAGCAACACACGGCATACCCAGCGTTGTTCACCTGACCTTTGGGCTCGCTGTGCGGGGCATATTGCCCAATTATTTTGAAATGTTTCCCCCCGGTAAGGGAGGCGGGATAACAAAGAGCCGCTCTACCTTCCCTGCCAGACAGCTCTCGACTTCACGGCAGACGCTGCGATGTTGGCTCCCTTTTCCTCTGGCTTTTTGGCGCCGCAGCCCCGGCTATTTGTTAAAGGTTGTGCACCCCCTGCCACCGCATCAAATGTTGAGTTCAGTTCACAGGCTAAGTCAGATCAGTATTGGCTTTGCGGCCAAACCCGCGAAGCCAATCAAGGTGGGGCAGAGAGGTGGAGATTTCATTACACTATGAAAACGCAAACGATTTTAAAAAACGTATCCCATCCTGAGACAGCTATGGCAAGACTAGGCCAAGGTACGATCACTAACAAGTGAATAAGGGGGTAACTGCAAGACCTTTTCAGCCAGGTGCGTGGTGCTTACGCATCATTTAATAATTAATCAAGTCTAAGGCCCAAACACCTGGTTTTAAATTGATTTTTAACTCGACTTGTACACAGAGGTCGGAGTCTGGTTCCCAAGCGCCGACCTTGTAATACGCCAGTGACATTTCCACATAGTGCCCGCCGCCTCTCGTGACATGTCGGCTGGGGGAAAGGAGGTGTGGGAAGTCGGGGGGTGATAAGCTGTTCGGGGGTAATGGATGGCTGAGGACAACCGCTGAAGCCCACGAGGGCCCTGCAGCAAATCAACACTTTGCTGGACTCGAGCGGCTACTCCAGCCAGTCGGGGGAAATGTAGCCAAACAAAAAAAAACAAAACAAAAAAAACACTCCCTCACTGATGGAGTGATGTGCTGGATTTCAGCACCTTCAGCACAAGGACACCAGGGCCGTACGGTGATTTCACTGCTATCAACAACAATGACAATAACAATTGGGCGCCACGGTCAAGAAGGAGCCTACGACCAGCGCTGTACGTGGTCCTGAAACTATAGTGCCACATTCACTGAACTGTCCATGGTCCTGGACCAAGAGTGGAACATCTCTGCCCTGTCTGTGGTCCTGAACAAAGCCTAACGCAGTCACTGAATTGTCCATGGTCCTGAACATAGCCTGACACAGTCACTGAACTGTCCATGGTCCTGAACATAGCCTGACACAGTCACTGAACTGACCATGGTCCTGAACATAGCCTGACACAGTCACTGAACTGTCCATGGTCCTGAACATAGCCTGACACAGTCACTGAACTGTCCATGGTCCTGAACCATAAAACTGTGCGAAAGTGTGGCAGTCAAAGCTTTAATTAAATAGAGACAAGGTCTGGATTAACCTCATGGCAAGTTACTGTTGGTCATATTATTAGGCTTACGGTTAGTTAATCTACATAATAAGGAAGAATGAAAGAAAGATTGTTTTAAAGTTGAAAAACATTGCAGTGTGTTACTTTTTACACTAGGAAAGTGATGTGCTTAGGTCTTGTGATAAATTCAAACAGTGTAGTGAAATTAAAAAAAAAATGCTCAGGAAAGGAGAGTGAGGCCTTTTGATTGTGGCTGGACACAGATCACAGACAGACCACACACACACACACACACGCACAGACAGCACCCCCTGCCAATGCGATTCCAACACAGTCAGGTAATCTAGGTTAAATGGCCCCTATAGACAGCCCGACTGATTTAAAACTCAAAGGCCACCTGTCTGGCACCCTGGGGCCTGTAATTGCCATCAGCACAGTGACAGGTAGGAAATCACACAAGAGAGGGATTATCTTGTGGTATAAAAAAAGGAGAAAAAAAAGTTCCTGCATGCAGCAGTGAGGCACACGGTTGATTGCATTAAGGAAGCCCCGCTGAGAGACCTCCCCCGCCGTGCGGCTTAATAACAAAGCCGCCGTACATTGCCTGTGTTTTCTTTTTTTGTGAAGATAGACCCAGTTAGACGCCGCTGTTAATCAACGGTGACAAAGTTGGGGGAGTGGGGAGGCGGGAGCCGTGAGGATCAATACGCGGCAGGTAGCTGCGCTTCCTGGCGGATTGGAGGGTCACGAGGCAGATGGCGGAAGAGGGTTTTTCGCGCACCATGTCATTACTGCGGGAGCGCGCACCCATTTCAACCGGCTTGATCAAGATTGATCGCCGTGCCGGTCGGGTGGAATTGGGTTAAGCGTTTGTAACCTTTGTTCCGTGATCAGAGGCCAACGCGTCCGGACGCTCAGAGGGGTCTGGGTGAGAGCTGGGCGGCCAATCAGAGGGAGCCTAAGCGAGGACTGGGGAGGGAGTCGGTTGTCTAGTTCACACTGCAACGAATTTCGCCAGTTTCGCTGCGGCTATGCCATCTAGTGGACAGGACGATGATGACGGCCAGTTAACAAGTCAGCGGCAACTTGTTGTAACTAGTCAAAGACAGTGGCAGCGCTGCACCTGATACTACAATATTCTGCTAATATTTTGGGAGCAGACAGATTCAACTCCAAGTACAAGTGCGAGTTTTCAGCCCTATCGGAGCTCCTCTTAGTCAAATCAATATCACCTGATACAATATTATTTCTTCTTCTCGCAACAGCGAAAATTGATATTTTGGAGCCGACTCAAAGCGCCACAGGGCTTCCTGCTGAGGAGCATCGGAGGAGAAATAGTTTTTCCACGGAGTTCTGCCGTGCCTTTAATCACTGAAGAAAAAGAGAGATCTCAGCATTTCAAGGAAAAGAAAAAAAAATCTACACAGCCCCTTGTGAATACATTAGAGGAGGAGGGAAAAAAAAAAAAAAACCTGTGGGCGGTCGGTAAAGTAAAATTCCACAACTTGGTTGGAGATAATAGAGGGTAACGCGGCCCATTCTGATACTGGAGACTGAATTTTAACACACAAACTAAGCCAATCCCGGTCTTCGTGGAAGAGTAGAGCATATTGGACGGCGCTCAAGCTAGACCGACCTGATTCTAATTTTAACTCTTTGAACAAGAGTTCTCCTGGGTTTCCTTCACTTGATAAAGTGAAACCACTCCGCCTCCTCCTTCTCCTCCTCCTCGACGCTCCAGAGTGCTATCAGTCATCGGCCATAAATCACCTCATTTGCCCCCTCCAAATCAGCCTCAGCCCACCTTGTTAGACCCGAGACGTGATTGCCGCGTTCACCTCTAGCGGATTTTCCCGAGATGGGAACGTTGTGGCGGGACGTAATTGTGGCCGACCCTTTGGGCCACCGCGCTCTTTGCCTAATAAGTTCGACGTCTGAGTTTGAAGCATTAATCAAAGGGAGTCGAGTCGCTCTGCGAGGCCAAGCAGGATCCCAATCGGCGCTGGGCGACGCCCCTTTTGCCGTCAAGACAGGGAGGGTGGGGGGAAGGGCTGGGGGTGGGTTACCCGCGGCAGTGGTGAGCCTTGGTGTGTGGGGGTTGGGGGAGTTTGAGGAGACTTATTATGTTTGAAAAACATGACAGCCTTTTTTTTCTCCCCCCGTTATCTAATATCGTTGTGTACCGTTCCTCGCTAGCGCTCATTAAATGTAATGCAGCGGTTTTTATATTTATACGACAGGCAATGAGTCACGACAGTCTGCGGCGGCGGCGGGCTTCAAAGTTGAGCAATGTCATTTGTTCTTCTTGCATTGAGTGGAAAAAAAAACAAACTTGGTGCTACACAAGCAACACACTGTTTTTGTTTTTTTTTCTTGATTTTGAGATTGGGCTGGTCGGAAAAACACATCCAAGATCCTCCAAAGAGGTTTTTTTTTTTTTTTCCTCAGCGAATCGTAACAAAAAAAGGACGTTGGCCTTTGACGATGGCAAGGCCAAGGGAGTCACTTTCCTACGGTAGGATGTGCGTGGCGGGAATCCGAGAGATGGAGGCACACGGTGTTCTGCTCGCTGATTGATGGCGTCCATAATTAAGGAGCCGCCGGTATCTCATTTGCTCAGCTTGTGCGCACACACTCTCACACACACACACACACACACACTGACTGACACCGTTTTCCCTTCTGTCAAATTATGACACTCATCTCTGTTTGTTTGTCTCATCATTTTTTGTTGGGTTGTTAACTTTTTTTTTTAAGTGCAGCGGATCGAGAAATTAGCCCTCTGCCGCTTATCTGACTGTTTGCCAATGAAAGCAAGAAGTAGCGCAAACATTTTTTTGGAAAAAAGGCGTCGCTACTTGATTGCTGCTAAATGTTTCCTTATCTGACGGGACGAGTCACAACGGGGACTCTGGAAAAAACTGCCAAGCAAGCACAAGAGTTTTCGCTTTTTTATTTGGACGTGTTTGGAATAAAAACACCAAGGGGGAAGTTTGTTTTGATGTCTAGTTTGATGTGGAGGCAGCAGATCGAATCAGAAAAGTCTCACCGTTGAAAGGACTCTGTATCCACCAGTTGGCCTTCACTTGGTTCCACATGTTTTGTCCCACGGTCCTGCGGTTGCATCAACCGATTTCTTATTTTCCCCCAGAGGTGAGGCTGCGTCGGTGGGTAATTCAATTTAGACTCAAGGGTGGATGAAAAATAAGTAGGCACTTTGAGGGCCACTTACGTCTTTGTTACGGTTCCGCTGGATTCAGATCATCACAAATGGAGCGAATTTGATGGGCCGCCGGGGGGACGATTCCGCAGTAACCCTCCCCGTCGCCGTGGCATTCTTGGTTCTCAAGGCCCGGACGGCTCTTATTCATGTGAGTGTCATAACCACGGACGGAAGTGGGAACTGAGTTGACTGAGGTACAGAGGCAGTATACTTACGTAAACGGTTCGACACGCACGGTGAATCAGAACAAGCGTAAAATAAAATGAATTTAAAAAAGTGGCAGTGTTTTCGTTTCAGCTGAGGGTGGGAGCGGAGGTATCAAGGTTTGGTATCAATCTGATACTTAGTCAATACAGGTTAGTCTCGGTGATAATACCACACAGATACTTTAGAAGAATACTCCCCTTCATAACAAGCAGTTAGTTTGTTTCTAATTGGAATTTTGTCACATTCATAAGACAGCTGAGTCTGGAGTAGTAATCACTGTGTGTCAATACACAGTGAAGTTACAAATCTAAAGTATTGATTGATGCACCGCTATCAATCAATACCGACACCAACTATGGTATTGACAGACACTCACAATACCAAAGGATTGTTGAATGTATGACCCTTAGTCCAGCAGGAAGTCAAGGAAGAAAATACTCCTGGGGACAAAGTGTTTGGCAAGAACAAAAACAAAACCTGTAGAATAAGAATTAAAAGACTTCTCCCAAGGGCGAAGGATGCAGCGTGGGACTCAACTCCAATTCTCACGGCTGCCGTCAAATTATTTTTACTTGCCCTGTGCTCGGTATTAGTGCGCGTGAAAAAAGGAAAGAGGAAGGAGGACGCCCGGTCGGGTTTCCCCACGGGGAACTTGTCTCCAGCGGTCCCGCCACTGGAGCTTAATGAATTACCCTCCAACCCTCCGCCGCTCAACCCCCCACGTTTCCTCTCGACCCTTTGAAGAACGCCAGCGAGCGGTGTGAGGCGAGACGGGGGAAAATGAAATGTGACTTTACCTCGAGACACCCTGGGCCACGACGTCTGAGTCCAGCCCGGAGCAGGTCAGAAAGTGGCGCCGCGCGAGTCACTCGGCCCGGTCGTCTCATTTCTGCTAGCACTGGCCAGTAGAGGGCGCCGTCAGGGGAGTAAAGACCTGGACTCAACTCTTGGCAAAGATCCTCTTTGGCACACGTGGCACGCGTTTTGTAGATTTCCACACACCCTGGGCGACTGGCTCGGCGAGTCAAATGAATAAAAAGTCAGAGTGTCTCTGGGAAGCAAAGTAAAGTGGACAAACTCAAGTCAGGAAATCCAGGAATCAGAAGGCTTGTGATCATGCACCTTGCCGTCTTCCCGCAGAGAGCATTTTCAAATTGGACTCAAGAAGCCTCAGAGGGAAACAGCAAGTGACTTCCACTTTTAGGAAGTATCACGGGTGATTAGTGAGCGTCCGCGGGGCTGCCTCGATGTCGGGCAACAACGCCTCTGCGGCCTCCGCCCACTCTAATTTATGCAAATACTGAGCAACCGCTCACCTCCAACTTCATTCCTAGCCGTGTTGACACATTTGCGGGAGGAGCCGTGGCCCTCTTACCCCTGACACCTTGATGACTGACTTGGCAGCCTTGACAGACCTTTCTGGTAGCTGGGCCAACTGCATGCATATGTGTGACAAAACAAGCACACACACACACACACACACACACAAATGTTGCGTCCGGCTGCATTAGCATCGTGAGAAGACTTCCGTCACTGCAGAGTGAGCGTTGAAGCGGCCGTCGTCAGCATTCGCGCACATCCGGAGGAAATGCTAATACGCGACGCCACTCACCTGCCCACGAGGAACACAGTATAGAAGGCGGTCATCGGGGACACAGGCGGTAATTGATCGCAGTGATTATGCAGCGCGGCGCAACCGGGTGGATAAAATGAAGAAAGAAGAATCAGCAGCTGTGCAACTGCTTTCTGATTGAAAACAAAGCTGTTTATTTATTTCCACTATAGAGACAGTGGTTGTCGACAATTGGAGGTTTTTTTTTCTTCCCAGCAGCCTCAGCTGCAGCTGGTCGCCTTGCTCAGAGCGCATTGTTATTAGCATTATTGTGATCAAACAAATGCAGGAAAAAATCTGTGCAAAAATGCTGACGTGGAAATATGCAAAGTTGCTGGACGTCGTTGTAGTGCAATAGACACATCTATATAAAACAGAGGGGGAAAAAAGCACATCAGACACCGTGAAATTGAATCCAAATACGTTCATTTGCATGTTTTTTTTTTCCTTCTCCCCCTTTACGAGTACGAAACCAATGACGTGAAAACAAAACGGTACTTTGAATGGGGAAACTGCCAAAAGGAGGTGTCAGATGATGTCCCCCCCAAAAAAATACATTTTGCACGTTTGTTTATTTAATGTCACGTTAAGCGCTCCGCTGCACCTCTGCGATTTGTGCACATAATTCAACATGATAGGCATGTGCCAACGGGTGAGGAAAAAAGAGCAGGCATATATCAACATATGGAAATGTGTTTTTCTTTTTACGGGCGGGTGGAGACGTCAAAACAGACTCGGAAGCAATTCTGATAATGTTTTACATGTTAATGATTTATTCATTTTTCCCCCCTCCCTTGCGACATCAAGCCAGGGTACCATTAGCCTGCCAGTGCGGAGAACACACATCATGTTGTTTACATGTCGGGAGTCCGCTGGCTTGCTTCGAGTTTCAACCAACGAGTGAAAGGAGGAGGTGTCATCCAGAAAAAGAAGATGTTTTGCGTTTTTAGCACGATGGGTGCAGCCAAGATGACTCCTACCCTGGCTGTGAATCCACCAGAGTGGAAGCTAATCGTCCGTTTTTTGTGGTTGACCAGCCACCTTAATGGAACCGAGGGACAACCGAGGGACAACCAAGGGACGTCAAACCTCGACCTTGAAGATCTCAGAAGCTACGTCCGTGGATTTAGCTAGCGATGCGCAACAGTCTCGAACCTCTATCTAGATTATGTGCATTTTTGGAGCCCAGCGACCTCAGGTTTCATGAGAACCTGACGGGGGGTTGGGATCCCGGAATCAGGTGACCACAACGTCTCGGGGGCGGTGGGGGGTTCAAGAAGTCCTCTACACGCACCGGATGGCAAAGGTAATAAAAAACGCCCGGTGCGGCTGGTGACAGGGCACGCTGTGCTGCAATCTGTAAGACAGCTAGTACCCCGCCCCCGCCCCTGCCCCACACACACCAACACTCCCAACTCCGAAAAACTGGCGTGAGCCGGTGATCGATCCCTGGGTCGATCGATCCCGCGTCTTTGGCACTCTACACGGTGCCGGGTAAAGAGAAAAATATGCTCAAATATCCTCCTTTTTTTTCCTAGTGGCCAAACAGTGAGATGAAAAAGGAAATCTTAAATGATTGCTGATCTCACAGGGGCTGATGAATAAGCGAGAGGGAGAGAGAGAGAGAGGGGGGGGGGGGGGGGGAGAGAGACTCACAGCAGGGATATTGATCGGATGTCAGAACAGTCGGGGATTTTTCCACCTTCGGCTGAAGGCGACCGGACGTCTCTTCCGTTAGCAGGTTTCCAATATCAACTGTTGGGCTTGGTTACTCAGCAACGCTCCCACAGCACAACCATGTTTTGTTTTTGTTTTTTCTCTCCCCTCCCCGTCGGCGAGGAAATGATGATGATGCCAAGCTGACACGTCGGCAAGGAGGGGAAAACAAATCAAAAATGTAATTTGGCGGGAGGAATCCAGGTCATTTTCGGGGGCCTGTGAGACATGGGGGGGGGAGGGGGGGGTTTGTCAAGGGAGACAAAGTGAACATCTGCTCGACGCGGGGGCGTCAGCGGTGCCCGTGAAGGCTTGGGGTCACGCTGAGAGCGTAGCCTCGTTAATGGAGCCGAGGTGGCGGCAGAAGAGGCGGCTCGGAAGTGGCCTCGACGTGAAGAAGGAATGCAGACGAAAAAGTGGTTCTATTGTTTGGCCAGCAGGGACTGCCAAAAATCAGTTGCAGAAAGACTGAAAATGACTGGCTCATAGAGGGGGAGGGGCACTGAAGACAAACACATTGGTTCAAAAATGTCTCATTGGTCTTAATCGCAACATGTCTTAAATATCAATAAATAAACACCATCACTGCCAGGCTTCAGAACGTGTCTCTGCAAGCTAGCGGGGTGACATCACGACGCCGCCGCCCACCTTCAATCATTGATGGGGGTTTGTCCAGCGAGTCTTGAGGTGTCTGATTAGTTTTCTGCTCTTCCTTCTGTCGGAGGGAATTTCTCCTAAAGCCTCATTTCCGAGTTCACGAGTTGGAGCAGGAAGCGTCGGAGGCAAAACTCAGCACGCTAGTGGTGGCGGAGGACAGACGGAGGGACTTCTTCATCAACGTGGGAGGAAGAAGGGCCTGCCGCCACTGGGATGTGAGAGATCGGGTTCCAATCTGAGATTATATCCCCACAACTGTCAGAGACCTCCCCCTCACCGTGATGGAAACCCCCGACAACCCTCTCGAGAATTGCCGACAGAGAGGTGGAGTCCATCGAGGTGAAGAGCGGCATCCCCCCCCCTCTTTATGTTCCCCCATGAATCCATGATGCGCTCTCGGGAGCACAATCACGACCGCCGCCTCCCTCCCGGGGGGCCTCTGGCGGATGATGCATTGTCCGGTGGAAGTCAACGGCGGTGGCGTCTTCCAAGGCGATGCCGCGATTCTGCCGAGCAAATCCCAAGGTCGTCCGCCGGGCTGATTAGGAGGCGGTTCTCGCGGCCCTGCACGCGAACCTCTTCTTTAAATAGTTGTTGGCTAATGGCAAATCGATGGGGAGGCGGGGGGGGGGGGGGTGATTAAATGTCCCGCCTTTGACTGATGACGGCGAAGGCCCCAAAAAAATCTGAGATGGGGGACAAACGGCGGCTAAAGGTGCCACGGATCGGGCTGCATATCAACGCCTCGGTGTACTTTCAATTAAAAGACGCCATCGATCGGGGGTCCGATTGGTATGCCGGTGTGAAAACAGCAGATCAGCGAGCAGGTTTGTTTCTTTTTTCCATTTATTCTTTTTTTTTTTTTTCATGAAGGGCAACGGCACACACACCCGTCCTCGCAGAGCAAACCATCCACGAGTTTGTCATGTCTGGGGTGCAGGTGGGGTAGAGGGGTGTGGGGGAGAGGGTGGGCCGGGGTATTCCAGGATACAAAGGAGATTAAGGGCAAACAAAAACTAATCCCATGGCTCAATAACGCCTCCCTCTCGGGACGACACCAGCCCGCCTCGTCGCCACTTAGGCGCAAATGATCCCCAGAGGCCAATCACCCCCCCACCGACACACACACACACACACACACACACACACACACACACACACACACACACACACACACCCCTCCCCTCCGCCATGCAAATCCGTCGCCTCCGAGTCAAAATTCCGTTGCGTTGTGCCGTGTTCGCCGAAACATTCAGCCTGTGGCTGTCGGTTGCGCAGGGGAAAAAATCGGATAAATCGCTGTAATTTCCCGCGCTTTGGAGGCTAGCCAAAACAGGCTAAGGTCTAATTTGCCCAGGATGATGATGTTGATGATGATGATGAAGACAATCATCGTTTCAACAAATCCCCCACCACCCTCCCTTCCCTGAAGCAGTAAGAACGCTAATGTCGTCAAACGGGCTCAGAGGTGCTGCTGTGCACATAAAAAGCTGCCGTCTGTTTGCCGATTCCCGCCCGCTTTTTGATTGTGCGTTTATTAGCGTCAGCTAATGACGGCGGGATCCGTGAATAATTCACCCTGCTAACGACGGGCGTTGAAAATTGCACACGCGACGAGACCGCGGTTGTTGTCGTCGTCACTGATTTTTTTTTTTTTTTACCATCCCCGTCACACACACGCACACACACACACACACACACACACACACACACACACACACACGCACATGCACACACACAAAACAGATTCAGGTCGCGACGGTACGTTTTGCGCTCAATTTGCAAATTGGAGAGCTCGCTGGCGGCGCTAAACGCCGATGCTTCCGATTCAATTACGTGACATAATAGGGCGCGTTAATGTTTGATTTCGCCAGCCTGCATAATTCATGCTAGCTGTTAGCATCGCCCTCAATTCACTCCCTGGTGTCTTATTGTGACAGGACCCATTTAGAGGCCTTGTGTTCATTATTATCATTATCACATTTCTTTTTTTGCCGGGGGGGCGGGGGGGCGGGTTTGGATCTATCATCAATCAGTCAAAAGATGTGACTTTTTAACTGCAGATCCTGTCCTCCTCCTCCTCCTCCTCCTCCACCTCCTCCTCCTCCGCCTCCTCCACCTCCTCTTCCTCCTCCACCTACTCCTCCTGCTCTCAACCTGTATTGATTGGAATTTACAGCGGCCCATTCACGTCTCCCAAAGTCTGAGGACGAGATGAGTAAACAACAGAACTTTTTGAGGCGGAGATTAAATGGCTTCATTTCAGCTGAGGACGGGTTTTGTTTTTGTTTCGTTTTTTTGTGTTTTTTTTCCGCTCTTCCCGAATTAATTCCATAAAGTTCACTGGGCGACGAATCGCGCCAGCGGCGTGAGCGTCCACAATTCACGCACGCTGAGCGAATGGCAATGAGCTCGGGCGCAAACTGACTGATCACCGCGTCTCCGGCGATGATTTGCATAAAAAAAGAAAATGAATAAAAAGAAACAGACATCCAAATGTATCGCGGGAGACCGCGGCCAAAAGTATCCGGTCACGTCGGCACTGCAAACTTTCTGTTTTGCAAAATAATTGCGCCTCGGTGGGAATGTCAAAGGTCAAGGCGAAGCTAAAGCTAATGGTGATTGGTCGAGGTGTTGTGTTTGGCCAATGCCAAGCACAACAGTGTGCATCATTTTTGTGAGGGAAAAAAAAGAAGAGGAACACAAAAAAAAAATCTCTTTGCATAATTGATAAGCAAACACGATTTGAAAAAAAAAAACTGTTCTCTTTCTTTTTTTTCTTTTTCTGGGTTGCTTTTTTTTTCTTCCTCACAAACAACCTGCACAGTGGGTGGAGACTTGACACAGGATTAATGGAGCGCCCTGGACGCCACTGGACGCTTATGACAAAGTAATGAAAGGGAAGACGTATGGTTGCGGCGCCGCGCCTGACGAGCGCATTATGTGCCGGCCGAGGTGACGGGAGTGGAATGCAGAGGGTAGGTGTGGGGGGAGGGGGCGGGGGGTGGACAGAGGGGGGAGCTTGTAAGCCGCACGGAACCTGCATTAGCTAAGGTTAGGCGTGTATGTGTATACACACACACACACACACACACACACACATATATATATTTATATAATTTTTTTTTTCCTTATGGCACAGCACTGGTGTTTGTTACTTATTGATGATTCCCTCTTATCATAAGTGTACATGATGTAAAAGTTTGATGATGAAAGGCTTTTTTTTTTCAACCCTCCCTCTGTGAAGACCACAAACGCGCCGTCGCATCTGGCCGGAACAAAGGAGGGGGAAAAAAGAAAAAGGGATGATGCAACAGTCACTCAGCTGTCCTACAACAAAGCGCCGGGGCCCAGGCGGGAGGCTGTAAACACAGGGCTAACGCAGCGTTTGCCGGAGGCTTTTTCTTTTTTTTTGTTTTTGCACTCGGACAGCATGTGCGTCATACAAACCGGTGCAGTTTAGGAAGACAAGAGTCCTTTCCTTCTTGGTGTGAGCGCTGCGGCCCAGGAAGTAACATTGCTTGTCTACTCATAGAAAGGTCTGATTGTTCTTCTGCTTTTATGTGAAGCTCAGCTGTGCATGATTTAGTCAAGTCTGTTCTGTTGAGCTGCAATTGTCTAGTATAGACGAGGAAAGGGAGCAGCAGAATGAGCAAAATGACCATCATACATATGTGTGTGTGTGTGTGTATATGTATGTATATATATATATAATATATATATATATATATACATACATATATGCACATACACACACACACACATATATGCTTTTCATTTTATAATCAAAGTACAAGGTTTGATCTTTTTTTTTTCAAAGACTCACTTCAATGAATTCAGGAAAATTATCGATTGCAAAAGCAATCAACAGCCTCGGCTCTAAAAAACAAAAAAACAAAAACACCCCTCACTGTTCTCACACATGCATCACTTTTCGATCGTGATCTTCCAGCCGCCTGGCAGAGAAAAGTGACGGGTGATCTTCTTCTTTTTTCTGAAAGAGATGGCCTCTTTTTATTTTCACATTCTTGGCTGAATACCGCAGTCAACGTCGACCTTCAACCCTCCGCAATCAGCGAGAGCCGCCGGACCCCGAATCGGCTGAAGCGAGCAGCAGAGCGGCGCCGTGAGAGCAGCAGAAACTTTGGTGGCGCAATAAAAGAAACAGAAAGAAGGAAGGAAAGACAGAAAAACAGGCAGCGGCCTGTAAGAGACGAACGGGGGCCTCGCTGACGCTGGGACATAAAAGAGACAATATGCAGTAAAGCAGAACGGAATATAAAGAAGCGGGCAGGAAGTCAAAGCTGTCGGCGTGTTAATGTTGTCCAGCAGGGGGTGTCAAGGGGACAGTTACAGTGCGAGAGACCGAAAAAAAAAAATGACGCCAGTTGAGAATTCTCAGGGAAGCCAGCGTGTCGTTCCCGCTAGCAGTGAAAGTAAATAAGAATAAAAATAAAAATGCCTGCAAAACTGCGTCCCAGCTCTAATTTGTCCATGGAGGGTCTTAAACAACTCGTTCGGCTGTTAAAAGTCCAGGTTTCTTGAAGGAAAGAGCGGCAAAGAGCTTTGCTTGGAGGAGTGAGGGGGGTGGGGGGTGGAGGGGTGTGTGTGTGTGGGGGGGGTGTCGCTGCTCAAACGTCAGCGTTTCATCGATGAACATTGGATGGTTGATGGAAATCGTCGGAATCCGAACGGCGAAACGCAAAAAAGAAATCTCCGATGTTTTCCACCCTGCTGCCTTTCCACGTCGAAGTTCCAGCCTAAAGTTCTGGGGGAGACGGCGAGAAAAAAAGAAAGTTCTGACCGAGCATTGAAAAACTTGGTTTTTCAAGGCGGATGACAAGTTTACAAAAAAATAAAAAAATGAATCAATGATTCGTGAGGAGATGGCGAGAAAAACACAGGGATGAAGCCAGGAGCTGTTCAGAATACGACGAGTGAAAAAGAAAAAGAGGAAGAAAAAAAGGAAAAAGGCACGAAAATTGGTTATTATTGTGTCAAAGGAAAATCAGGCGGTGACTCCGACAGGAAAAGCGTCCAGACACGACCCCGGAGGATTTAAGGGAAATTGAATTTATACCTGCCTTGGTCTTTTTCTGTTTTGTTTTTTTCTTTTCTTTTCTTTTTAACGGATAAAGTGTTATCAGAGGGAGCCATGGTTACGGTTTTTGGGATTTTCTGTACGCGGCGTTGTCGGGCGCGTGTGTGTGTGTGTGTGTGTGTGTGTGTGTGTGTGTGTGTATGGGGTGGGAGGAGGAGGGGGAGGAGGGATTTGAGTCAGCCAACAGATTGGCAGCCCGGCGTCCACCGGCATGTGTAAAATATGTCTGAGTGAAGGGATGAAGCGATGTTACCGCTGCCCGACATCAGACGCAGGGAGATTGTTTCGCCTCGAAGACCGCCACCGCCACCGCCGCCCCTTCATTGCCTCGTACTGGCAGAGTGAGAGCGGCCTCGGCTGACGGCAGGAGGAGGAGGAGGAGGAGGAAGGTGGGGTGGGGGGGGGGGGGACACATAAATAAAAAAATTCTGAAAAGTGTGACGGGCGCGGATCAATTTTTAATGATCAGGATTGACAACTCACTGTGGCATCCACTCTCTCTCTCTCTCTCTCTCTTATTGACAATTGCAAACTGGGAGGGGTCATACCCCCTCCCCCCTCTTCCCCGTCAATGTTTCGCTCGCAAAATCTCAGGAAAAAAAAAAAAAAAAAAAAAAAAAGTGATGGCAGCAACAGTTGCGTCAGGACAGAGCGGGACAGTTCCTCCACATTCCGGAGGCTGTTTCTTTCACAGCAAAAATCTGCCAACCTGGTAACCGTGGTAACCAGCGGCGGCGGTGGCAGCTGCTTTAAGGTCAAAAGCGTTTTGACTTTCGGCAACGCTGCAGGAAATATATTTTTGTATTATCTTTTTTTAATCTGAATTCATTTGTCTGCTAGAGTACTACTTGAGGGAAAGTTCCGTGGCTTTTCTTCTCTCTTTTTTTCTCCTTCTCCAGCGGCTTGAGTCCGCCGTGCCGCGCGCGAGTTCAAAGGTCGGAGCCAAGCCAAAAAGCTGAAAACCACGATCGGACGTCCTGAGACACATTATTCAGCCCTAGCTTAGCTGAAGTTCAGCGGCAGCTAGCAGCGCCCGTTTATATTTCCTTCTCAGTGGCCGCGCCTCAACCAACAAGCTGCCCCTGACAAACTGCCTCAGCGGCGGCGATGGCGCTTGTGGTTTCGCTGGCTGACTGTTAACGATATTGATGGAACGCGAGGGACGCGTGTTTGTGTGTGGGGTGGATAAAAATAAATAATCGAATCGCGCGCGCGGCAGTGCCGGGAACATAAATTACAGTTTGAAAATAATGTCTGTTTTGCCACGGCTGGCGGCGGTGGCGGCAGATTCATCTGTTGCTTTTGACAATCTGTTATTTGGGAATAAACACAATATGACTTCATTCCGCTGCCTGGTAATCACTGTAATAAAAAATGTCAGAGCCTCTGTGTGTGTGTGTGTGTGTGTGTGTGTGTGTGTGTGTGTGTGTGTGTGTCAAAACGATCCGTCAGAAGTCCCAAAAGTGTGTGCGGTGGTGAGGAGGAGAAGGAGGGGGCGGAGCTCCGCAGTGACAATGTCTGTCAACGACTTGCGAGGGAGGCAGAAAGTGGCTCACACAGCTCTCGGCCTTGTGGGGGCGTCACAGCCACAGACAAACAAGCAAACGAACACGAACGACGAAACAAACGGCAATAAACTCGAGCTGACGCCAGTTGTCCAAACTGTGCTTAATGGCTTCGGACTCGCCCCTCGCGTGTAATGCGCGTTTATCATGATTGAGAATTCCACGTGCCCAGACGCGTATTCATGGTAACGGCGACAAAACGGTAAAAGAGGAAAAGAAAACAGAAAAAAAAACAAGGTTTGTGTACTGCCAGCCGCCACAATTTTGACTTATCCCGACAGGTTTGTCCCTCCCCTGCACTTTTCATCGGGCCGATTTAATAACGCGACACTAAAGTGGTGGCGGGGTGTATTTATAGCCTCCTATCTGCTCTGAGCTCAGCGCTCTGGCGCAATTTTTTTTTTTTTATCTTATTTTTTTTTCATTTTGCCCTTGTTTTGTTCACGCAGACGAAGGAGGTCGGAGCGTTTTGGCTCTAAACATGTTTCACTCATAACGTCTGTGGAGCCGCTGGGTTCAGCGAGTTATTAACCTCATCGCAATCCAAGCCAGAGAGAGAAAAAAACAAAAAACCAAGATCGGGCATCCTTCGTCATGCTCAGGAGTTTTTACTTTCCGCTTTTCGGCAAATCAACATCGTGAGTCAACGACTTGCGTCTCAGACAAGTAGGGGGCAGCACAGAGGTCACGATAGCAACATACCCCTCCCCTCCTAAAAAAAGAAAAATAGCATCAACCAAGGTTATGAGTTATGTTTCCAAATTTTCTTTATGGCAGACGTAAGTGGGCCCGCGCCCAAAACACCTCAAACAAATACAGTGCTGGTCATTTGACGCTGTAAGACAGTCAAATCCACGTCCTGAAGTGTTTTCTCTAACAATGGAAGTTCTTCAAAGACGGGGGTTACAACTGTATCAATCTCACCTATTGGAATTAACTAACATGATTTACATGTCGCGGGAAAGGAACCCCCGAGGGCCAAAGGTATCTCCTTGTGTTTGTTGGATTTGCATTCAGGGACTGTCTCTGCCTGTTGTTTAGAACTTTCCTTTGAAATGTTGTGAGTGTCAGTGCGAGAGGTATGAAGGTCTTGGTGATCTATTGTTGCTGTGGAAAATTACCCCTGATGACCAAAAGGTTCCCGAGTAGGAAGAGTAGATCTGATTTGAATCTTTTTATTATGCATTTTAGGAGTGTCTCTGTTCTGGGAGGATATTTAAGGGAAGGAACAAGAATCTGAAGCTCTCTTCTTTCTCTCTCTCCTTTTCTGGGACCCACTCTCTTTTGATTCTCTCTCTCTCTCTCTCTCTCTTCCTCTTCTTCTTTTTTCTTTTTCTTTTTCTTTGACTTCTTGATTTGTTTACCATCATTTTTACACAACCGGTCTGTTACATTTTTGCTGCATTTTCACTCTGGACATCGCAATAAACTGGTATGTTATCCATTTCCCTTCGATATCAACTTCTTGAGACTTTTGTTCTATGTTGAGAATAATCTGACATTAGATGTTGATTAAGTCTTCAGTTATATGGTAGATTTATCTGAGTAATGCTAGTACTCTTTACCTCTGAGTTGAATAGAAAAGATTGAGTATAATATCTCAACCTAGATGTCTGGGCTGTTCTTCTATGTTAAGAAGGTCACTGAATGCTTTGTCTATATCTGCCATCACTGAACTAAGATAGGGATTAATCAGAATCCCAAAGACCTTAGTTATATGGTAAGTTTCACTGGACCTTATTCAAACCCTTAACCTCTGAGTTGGTCAGATAAGATTGGGTATCATGTTCAATAACCTCTGAATACTCCAACCCAGACATCAGGCTATTCTTCCATGTTTAATGAACAAACTGAATAGTTTTGTTAATGTATATAAGCCATCCCTGAACTGAAGACTAATGTCAGATCACAAGAATTCTATTATTATTGAGTCTATATTCTTAATTGTTAATCAAGTCTTTCTCTCAATCAATGTATAAAAGTAAAGTTATTATTATCAAATGGAGTCAGATTAAATGAATTATTATGTACTTTACTTTGAAATCCTCACCTTGACACCGGAACGATGGAATACGTATTGGGGAGATATTACTATTTGTGTCTCGATATTTCCTCCCCTACAACGCTCCGAGGTCAAAAGCCCCAAAACCGAGCATGGCACTGCAGCGGGACGAAAACCAAACTGAGTGACTCCAATGACTCAAACACCATTTCTCAAGAGTGAGTGACTCGCAGATGTTTACTGGTCTCATGTGTTTTCACGGTCATAGCAGAAGTGAAGCCACAACATACCATGGAACCTCTGAGTGCCCTTCTACAGTCGGGCTTCGGGCTGGAGATAACGGTCTGAACAACTGGGATTCATCCAGAGCGATATTTGCCGGAACTTCTTAGCCCCTCCCACCAAACATTACAGAGAATGAGACATCAGTTGTTTGTCAAGGCAACTGCAAGCTTGTTGCGCCTTATTGACCCTAATGAACCATTTATGTGGGATTTCGACTCTCCTTTTGACCTGCAAATTATCTCTAATCACCCAGCTGGTCATTTGTTTATTTAGTTAAAAAAAAAAAGAAAAAGAAAAAAAGTCCACCACGTAGCGCTCATTTGCAAAGGCAATTCTCATTGACCACCACGGGCACTTAATCCTAATACTCGTTGTAAACATCTGGCTGATGAATTGCCGGCGTGGAAATTAAATTGGCGAGCACACACCGTAGGGGATATCACGGATGATCGCCTGGGCCACCCGGGGAGCCTCCCGGGTAACCAACGCATAAATTTTGTAATGTTTAGCCATAAACAAGCGCATCTGCCGCGGAACGTGATATCGGTGTGTTGAAAGTTAAATGGAAATTAAAAAACAACAACAGACGAAGAAGTGCAATGTGGAGTTGGAAACGTTAGCATCGTCAGGCTAAGGGCGATTCATCTGTCTCGGGGAAACGCAGGGAGAGCGAGGCCGCGTGCATCAATAAAAATGTTCCATTTCTGCGTCTGTGCATACCAATTAGAAGGAAGGGTCAGGAAAATAATGAGCGCGTGGGACTCGGCCGAACGTTCTTTTACAGAAGCGACTTCCAAAGGATTCTGTCCAAGAGCTGATAATCCCCCTTTTAGGCATCGGCCTTTTCAAATATATAACCCCTCCGGATCATGACAGCAACTGTCAAGCACATTAGAGGGTGATTGGGGAATACAAAGTCTTTGGTTAGGATTCACAGCACACAGACTCACACAAGCGCGCACACTAGGCACAGAGACACCAGTGATGGCATGAAACGCTTCATGTGTAATGTGATTTTTATAGCCACCGGGCCCCTTTGGCTTGTTTACCCCCGGAGCGTGTCGAAAGAAGAAAGGAAGACAGGAGGGGGGAGGAAAAACAGAGATGAGGCGAAGTTCGCTCAAGGCTTTCGCCATATTTCTTTTTTCTTTTTGTGTGTGTCTATGTGTGCACGCCAGTCTCCTGGCATTTGTAATTAGCACCAGGCTGTCAGTGCCCGGTCGACTCCAGATGCCGTCTATCTGTCGCTGTTCACCCTGGCCGGGAGACGGCGGACCCCGGCGTGTCGTTCAGCGCGGAAAACGGAGCCATCCCCATATTCTGTTTAATTATACTCGCCTTTATTGAGCCAAAGATTAGAAGAAAAAAAAAATGTGGGCCGGGTGAAGGCCTAATGGGATAAATGAAAACCACCGCTAGCCGTTCGCTAACGTGTCACACGCGCAGCTGATGGTTTTGCTGTTGGAGTAGCATGCAGTTTGGGGGCTCGTGCAATACGGACATCGACTTGATTTCGTGTTCAAATCAAGGCAGGAAACCGAATCATTGATTAGAATCTTCGATCAGAATACTCAGCAATCGTGCCCACACTTTGATTAATTCCTCACCCCAGAACAAGAACTTATCCAGCGCATCCAGCGGTTGAAAGATAGACAAGCAGACGAAGGAGGGAACAGGAAACAGGGGTTGTGTTCAGATGTTCTTCTGTTGGGTTTGGCTTTGGGAAGTATTGCACCATATTACCAGATTAGCCAGCTCTCGCGGCTAAACATTCTCTTTGCCTTGAACACAACTCTCCCCAAATGTTTCTATCCTGTGTGGTAACGCTGGTGAATGTGCAGGGCACAACTAGGTCACAACTGAAGAGGGAAATAATCAATTACAATGTAAATACGCCTTGATCCTCAAGCGCCTGAAGAGTCAGCGCACTACCTCACGTCTGCACAGGCCAGCGCTTCTCTTTGTGACCCCGCACGTGTCTGCTTTGGGAACGAGAATTTCTGAAGCTGGTGTCACGGCTCCGTAGCGCTCTCCAAAACAGTGTCTACTTGATAGAGTCGTCACTTTGGCTCCATTATTCTTCTGTGCGCTCCTTCCACCAACAACGCGGCGGCAGCAGCGGTTGCCGAGCGGGGATTTTGACGGGAAATGATATGCTTGTTGGCAATGCGGCGTAGCGCTGACCCGTGGCGTGACGGGAGGGTAGAGTGGGAAACAGATGGGAAGGGAGGAGAGGAGAAGGGAAGGAGAGGAGAGGAGGAGAAGGAAGGGGAGAGGCGTTGGACTGGGAAATTCTGTTCACGTTGCCGGGTTGAGGAAGGGGGAAAGCAGGGCAGCCGCAGGTGTAAATCTTCAAAACTGTAAATCTTTGCAAAACTTTTCGGTTCTTAAAGCACACACACACACAAACACAAACAGAGTTATTCCATGGGTTCAAAGTTCAAAGGAGGCCAATGTCACGTCAAGTGAAAAAGAATTGTGTATATTTCTAAAAATAAAAAAATCATAAGTGTAGGAGCATAGGGGGAGTGCAGGAGAGGGGATCAGTGCTAGGAAGCTCAGGTCGATCTTCCATACCGCCACTCAACGCGGTGGAATGATCTCACGGATGTTAGCGCCGTAATGGGTGATGAATGAACGTGTTGGCTGGATCAGAAGTCTCATTTACTGCGGATTGTCTGCATTATGCTTTTTAAACCACATGGTGTGCATTACTGCAGAAAATGAAGCTGATTAAAGTGATGTTCCAATCCGTGACAGGTTTAAATCTACAATTCTCAAATAAACTGAACCTTTCTTTAAAAAAGCAAAAAATGTGTTATTCCCCTCCCGGACTGTGGGGGTGCTGCGTCTGGAATTAATGAAGGACCAAAGAAGGCAAACAATGACCAGGAAACCTCGCTCATCTATTGGTCAATGCAGGAAAAGCTGCTATGAGCATGTTTGATAAGGTTTACCCACAATGCCCTGCGTCGCACATGCCCCGAAGGAACCAAATTCCGAGCAAATAGAGTGGAGATCGATTGAACAGTACTGCAGTCAACAAACCTTTAAACCAGAATGCCCAATGCAGACAAGGACAAGTTGCAAAGAAGGCACAGGAAACATACTGAACGATGGAGAAGATTACCAGGGGAGCTGAAGGGAAACAGGAAGTTGAGCTGCCGTCTGGAACGATGACAGGTGAGGAGGTTGGCGACAAGGGAAGCAGGGTTGCGTGACTGTAGCAGCCAAAAATATGTTGCGAGTTTGCACCATCTGCGTGTGTCGGCAACAGCGAGCGCCAGTCGGGCGCGGCAGCGACAGAGCGGTGTTGATTTGTCGAGCCGGCCCCTCGCCCCGACCTCGAGCAGCGGGTCGAGACGACACATTTGGCAGGCGCTCGCGTCGGCAAAGTCCCTGCATTTAGATTCAGTTTCAGGCTCAATGAAACAGACTGAATTAAAGCACACATTCGTCTTTGTCAGCTATCTTAGTCAGTTACCTTAGTCATCTTAGTCAGTTGCCTTAGTCAGTTACCTTAGTTGTCTTGGCAGCTCAAGATACCAAGACATACTGAGACAGGATACCGTTGCACAGTGGGTAATGTAGAGGCCATTATTATTACTAATTGTTAAGGAAACTCGTTCGAACCAGGCCTAGGAATTTATGTCTGACTCAAACGAGCGATCCAATTCTGATCTCACAGATGGAGGACTCCTTACAAGGCGCCGGTGCTAATGAGCACCGTGCTTAATTATGACCCCGACCTCGATTAGCGTCATGCTAATAGAGTCAACGTCTATTAATCATGGGACGTTGAAGCCATGCAAAGGAAAAAATGATGATGTAAAAATACGTCAAGAAACGGGAAAGACTCTGTTTGCTCTTTGAATTAGCGCCTTGGCGGGGGAGTGATTCACGGGTGACTTGGCTGCGCAAACAGAGTCATTAAGGGTCAACACTCGAACGGGGCGAAGACTGTTTTTTGTCAGAGTCACTTCTGGACAGCCGTTGCTATCACGGCGGCTCCCTCACTTCATTTCCTTAAGATGCTTTTGATATTAAAAATGTCAAGAGTGCAGTGACGTGCAGTTGCCACAATTTACATCCACTGTTGCAATAGTGGATGGTTTTTATTTATTTTTTTAAACAGTCTGCTTGATTACCGAATTGAGTGCCACTTGCTAATAAAAGGCAGTGCCGCAGGCCGACTTGGCTTATTGTTAAAACCTTAAAGCTTTGGAGCGGTTCTCCTTGGCGGACTGCCCCATCATGTGACTCAGACAGGGAGGTTTTGAAGATCTCTGCATCTCTGCAACAGTCTGGCCTTGCAAGCTCAGATGTGCAAATCTTGACTGCTTCATCGCAAATTGATGGGTGGCAAGACCAGATTTGTAGCACCGTTCTGTTCCCTCAAGGCTTTGAACGCTGCCGACCCAAACATGTCCATGTCTGACCTTGCAGCAGCGCCTCTTCCTTCAATCAATGCACAAGAGATTAGAATTTGTTTTATTTTTACGAGGAACAAAACGCTGACAAATCGCTGCAGGCATAACAATCAAACATTGGGAAATATTTGTTTTTTAATGTTTAATTTGTGAATACTGGGAGAGCCTGGCCCTCTGGCAGAGAGAGGTTATGCTTCGGTAACCCTCGCTCTATCAGTATTACCACGCTCACCACAAAATATTTATGCAGCGCCACTTCATTGCATTTGACGTGACAAAGCGCCCCATCCTTTGTTGCAAGCCCTCCCTCCCCCCAAAATTAGCAGGACGTAGCGGATCTTCTGAAAGAGCAACACAACCTTAACAATTTGGAATAAGGCGGCTGTTACTAATTCTTTATTCATTCCCTGTTAATCCCTGGCAGCCGCCTCTTGCCTCGTTCCCTCCTTACACCCGTGCAGCTTATGTTCTTAATTCTTGTTTCTGTGAGAAAAAAAAAAGAAAAGAAAATGATTATTGGGCCGTCCTTGGTCGCCAGAATAACATCTAAGAGCAGGATTCAAGTGAAAGGCATTTTTTTCTTCTTCTTCTTTTTCTTCTTCTACAATTTCCCATGTAAGAGCTGTGGAGGGGAAACCTGCAAGACATCACCAGTGTCTGTCACTCTGGGACTGTTCGCCGCAATTGTTCAAAGGGGTCCCCGAGTCATGTTATCCCTGGGATGCTGGCAAAGAAGAGAAGATACATGAAAAGACAGCGTGCAGCGGGATCCAAGGCTCCCTTTATCTCCGGAAAGACATTAAAAGTAGGGGGGTTGGTGGGGGGTGGGGAGGTTATGCCAACCAGAGAGGCTTCACGCCTTATTAGGGCTCTTCATCAAACTCCGCTGAAATCCACGCACTCGACTGAGTAACGGCACAAGGTTTTGCTGTGTGCGTGTGTATGTTTGTGTGGTTGTGTGTGCGTGCAAAAGCTGCCGATTTTAAACATGGAAACGGTCCAGAATTCCAGGGGTGTGCTGATCCAGATGGATGACACTTTTTTACATGTTGGGCATGACTTTTAGTCAAGTTACAGTCTGGCCACACACACACACACACACACACACACACACACACCTTTTCTCCCTGAAGTCATTTAATGATTCAAGGATTTTGAAGATAGAAACAAACATGCTGGAATCAGGCCCCATAATGGACCTGTAATTGTATTTCTATTGCAAGAAAACTGGGTTTGTTTACGTTGGTCTTATCGGCTCTTATTATTAAAGAGAGAGACAGAGAGAGAGAGTTTCAATCTTTATGGCTGAGGATTATTGGACAAGTTGGAATGCATGTGAATCAAGCTAAATCAATTGGGGACAGACCTCGGCAAATAAAGATAATCGCCACCTCTTCGGAGGAGCCGCCACCAATTTTTCACGGGTCCTCGGCCAATCAGAGTTTATCGAGCCAAGTTCGGCGAGTGCATAACTCCGGGGCCGCGCTGATCCCCCCCCCCCCCACACACACACACCCGCCGGTAACATAAAGAAACACAAGCATCTGTAATCTATTAGTAGCGGCGGTATTGCGTTATCGATCCCGCCGTGGGAAGGTGCTTTATCACTGAAATGTCACATGTGATTTGATGCGACGAAAAAGAAGGAGAAAAAAAAACACACACAACACAAACAAAGAAAAAAACAAAATCAGGGCCTCGCTCGCGTTGGCATTACGGAATAATCAGTGACTCGCAGTAAATAATGATTTGCTGCCTGTACGAGCATTGAGCCGTATTCTGCCGCGGGGGGCACGATGAATAAATACTCGATGTGAAGAAGTCTGGAAGGGAGCTGCAGTTTTCCCAACTAGCTCAGTAGGAATGCCTCGGCCCCTGAATGCAACTAAAGTGGCATAATTTGGGATAATGCAGCGTGAGAGCGAGTGTCATGTGCCTCGGGGAGAAGAGTCGATTACTTACGCAAACGTACGTAACGTACCTGTTGTGAAAGAAATATATGGACTTGTAGGCGGACAATTTGCATTGCAAGTTGGTTTGTGCGAAATAAATAAAGAAACAAAAATGTAGCCGCATTGGCTGATCTGCATTCGCATTGTTACCTCGGCGACGGAGCCTCGTTGGGTGTTTAGGTCTGGCGAGCCGTGACGGGTCGATATACCGCGCACGTCATTGAAAGAAATCCATAAATAACAACGGCAGACCGCTACAACAGGCTCAGCGTGGCGTAGTAGACACATACCCGTAACACCTCTTTAAAGCGGTCAATTAACTCAAAGGCACAAATACCTGTCCGCATAATTGCGTCCCCGGTGCTTAATTACCCGCGCACGTTTATTTGGCAAGAGAGCGCACAGAGGCTGCCGGATGTAATAAAAGAAAGCTCCCACTGAAGAGCCATTAGCGTGCCGGCATTGACGGATGACGAAAGGAGGGAGACTGTACGTCGGAACAGGTGGCAGGTAAGTGAAGTGTTGCATCGACCTCGGAGTCCAGGTGCGCTGCAGGTTGCCGCTTCTGAAGAGCAGAGAGGAGCTCTTGAAAGTCGTTTTAAAACAAGCTTACCCCCCCGGTCCCAAATAACCCAACCTAAGCTGAGAACGAGGACAAAATCAGGTCCTGAAATCATTTTCAATCTGGGCGAGTGCAAGCCACTCTCATGGTTCCTAATGACGGCCGATACCTAGCTATTCATGTTTGCAAACCCAACACACGTGCAGAAGCGATCCCTCCAAGGATGTAGCTCTGCTATGGAAATTTGACGGAGGGTATTTTTCCCCAAGTGGCCACACCACCTGTGCGGACTCAAAATACCTAAACACCTAAACCTCCGGTTAGGAGCTTTTATTATGTAATAATTCAGTGTTTGCACCCTTGAGAGGCAAGGTTTTCTGTGCATTTCAAGAAGCAAATTCATTGGGGAGTGAAACAAAAAAAGATTATAAAAAATTTCCATTTTCCATCCCCACCCCCCGAGGTCTGGGATATTTACATTGGACTCAGTAATGGACCCTTGCCAGAATTGGGCACACGCTTGAATTAGAGTCTTAATAGATGCATCTCTGCCCGACTCAATCTCAACTGTCCACCTTGGCCCAGAATCATCTGGCAAGGGATCAAAAGGAGAAATCAACATGGCTAATGAAGGACGGGGGATAGTGGAACAATAGGTCCGGGGAGGTACACGGTGAACGGGTGCTGTAAACTTACAACATGGTGCCCTGTGGAAGCCAAGATGTTCTGCTGGAGGGTGTTGACGCTGATGCACAATTCTGACTTGGTCCCGTCTCGGGTGTCTCAGGGCGAAGGGCCAATACTTTGGATAAGCTGTCAGCTCTTGGCGAAGGGGGTCCAACGGCGAGGACGAGTGAGAGCAACTATGAACTTGGAGTCACATGGAAGCGCATGTTGCCTGTGGAGTGGAGGACCACAAAGGGCAAGTTCATCATGAGCAAACGCTTCAGGAGTCCCCAGGGACTCAGGATTCGCCTTAAAGGTCACCTATTATACTAAATTTCTGGCTTTTGTATTTGATATCTGGCCCCTCCAGAGCAGCAACACACGATTTTCCGCGCTGAAAGCTTTTTAGATTTGCGTGTCTCGCGGCTCGTTTCCTCGTATTCACTGCATTCCGCGAAAACGCTCTGTTTCACTTCACTCCACACCAGCCTTGCCGGTGTGCGCCCCCGCCCGGGGTCACACTCTTTGTCGCTGCTGAGCCTCACTTCCTCAGTTTGCCGGTGCGGGAGTGAAGAATAAACGGCAAACTTTACGAAACCGGCACAATTTAAACACTTACCGTCATGAAGGCTTCACCCTTTGGCAGCTGTTTAGCGGCTAATCCAGCTTCGTACGGACCTAGTGCGGGCTGAGTTACGGCTGCAAGGCGGACCGAAGGTCCCTGGACGTTTTTTGTGCCCTCCGTGTCCCCGGAAATATATTTTACTTTATGTACTGACCGTGTTTTTGTTTTGTATTGTTGCGAGACATTTTAATAGGGCTTAGAATGATTTCGTTTCATACTGTTGACTTGTATCAAAACACTGTCCTAGCAGAGAAAATATGTACGCTGAAACCATCACTTCAGTCATAGAGTCGTTTATTATTAGACAAGAATATCTGCACAACTTACGTCCACACAAAGCACAAAGCAGGAAAAGCTCTATACAACCGATGTTACCATGCTGGCAGCGTGAACATCGCGATAAGGAGTGAAACTTGCGAGTCAAAATCGCTGCCTCTTCAGTTTCGCTGCCAGCGAACACAACGCACATAACAAGCAGAGCACGGAGTTAGCGGTGGTGGCTAACAGTTCATCAACACGATTCAGCGGTTGTACGTTGCAAGTAGTCTTAAAACTGATGTTGCTTGAGGTCACAATACACTCACAGTCCTCATACATGTTTTCAAATGTTGCCGTGGCTGACTATTCTCTCGTTGAGCCCGTCTCACTCCCGTTGCCGACCAGACCGGTTTTCCATCGCATCCGCATTAGGCTGAACAAATCTCCAACATTTTCTCTGTTCGTTCCACTCCGACAGTTGTGGTGCTTGGTGCTTCGGTCGTCGCTCGGTATTTTTTATTTTATATTTCTTAATTTCCCTGACACCAAAAAACATTTTCTTGGAGTAGCGCGACATCACTTCCGGGGCAGAGCGGGGGAGGGCGGAACCAGTCCGAGAGTGTGTCTGAGCTTGGCCATGAAAGGAGATCCAGAACGCAATCACATCATTGCGTTCGCAGTGTTGAAAAAATCTCTGTGAACAGAGCGTTTAGAACAAAGCCCAACAATTTGCAGGGCTTATGTCCAAATGCATGAACCTCATTATTTGATGATTTTCGACCGTTTGACGATAGGGTTCAACATTGTAACAGTTTTTAAAGCTCAGAAAAGTGGAAAAGCATCAGAGGTGCCCTTTCAAGTCTTCAGCGTCTCACTGTACTTCAGTTGGCGAGGCACAACATCAAAAAATAACCTCGGCTATGTCTTATTTGTCACCAAGAAACAAAACCCATCAATAGAATCCGAGGAACCAAGTTGCTTCCAAGTATTTCACGTAACATCCTGCGAGTTTTCTCCAAGACCCTAATGACTTTTTACAAGTTTTTGGCAGAGGGTCAAGTCGGCAAAGACTTTTCCCTCTCTCTCTCTCTCTCTCTCTCTGCCCCCCTCGTCATGGCCCCGCCAGCGCCAAGTTAGGCCGCGGCAACTGCATTTCACTTTAGCTCCCCGCTCCCACTGATTAGAATTTCCTCCACGGTCTTGGTAATTAGCCCGTTAATTGCCCTGACGTTCCGGGATGCATTTGAGCTTTGAATTGATATTCTGCGTAAATGAGTCCTTGCAGGTTTTCGCCTGATGTGTCGCAGCAGCTGGAGGAATATAGCGCCAATGGAACTTAGAAACGGGACACATTAGACTTTATGGGATTTTTTTTATTTTTTATTTTTTTTTCCCCTCAGATTATTATTATAATTAGATTTATGACATAAAATTAAATTAGCAGATATGTTTACCATGCGTCACCTGTATAGTTTGTTCTGCAGACAAGCGGAAGTGCAGGCAAGCAGGCCCTGGCTCAAAAAGGTTTTTATTCCATTTCCAGCACCACGCATCAATCAAGGCATCGTTACGTAGCCTTTTCTTAAGCTGGAACCAGTGCCAACAAGGCCGCCCACATCAGAATTAAAAACAAACTAACAGCTACTTTACAATGTCCTGACAATGAATTGGATGAAAGAGGCCTCCCTGCTATATTTGCTTGGAAAGGAAAAGTGTTGTATGCCACCCACTCATACCCTCCACCCTTCCTCTCCTCCCTCCAATGCTCAGTTTGAGGCTGAAAACCCATCAAGGACGCTCGGCTGCACGCATGAGAGAGTTCCTGTTAAGGGGCTCCCACTGAGGAAAATGGGCCAGGCCCCTTAATTTACCGCCAGAGTCGAGAGATTGGTCTATCGATGCATTCGAAACTAACTAGCTGCACTTGTCTCTTTGCTCCGTCTACCCCACAGTTGGGAGAAATGTCTCTGTCTCCCTTTCGGTAGCTCTGACCCAAATGCCGCTTTAAATAAAAACATGTAGCAACATTAAATGGTGCATTGATTGTTTTGTGCCGCGATTGTGACAATTTCTGACGTCTTTTCTTTTATTGTGCGCTATTCGTTCACCTACGTTCCTATTGTGTCTATTCTGAATGGTGACCAAGGTTAAATTACACCACCATGGAAGTGCAGATTCAACGACTAATGACAAATATTTTTTTTGTTCAGAAGAAAATATAATTGTTATAGCCAGTGGCATTAAGAAAATCTCCATTCAGTTAAGTTATACCTTGACATGGTTGCAAAGTTGAAATCATAAATCTACATCTGATATCTAGTCTAATGATCTAAAACAGCTTAAAACTAATTTTTTTGAAATCCCTTTTTGATTAAAAATATGCATATGGAGTATATGTAAGGGACAGTCACACATCTGTACTGGGATCTCTTACTGCGCTGATGTCGTGTCGACTCTCTCCCTGCTCGTGAGAGCAGAGCTGAGCTCAAGCGGGGAGCGTCGCCATGGAAACGCGCAATTATCCGAGACATCAACAATTCACGCTGAATAATTTTATCATCGAGCGAGCAAGCAAGCAGGCGGAGGCACCCCGTGCCTCATTTCGGTTCCCGTTGCACGCCGCGTCTGTCGCCGGGCGCGCAACACTTTGTGGAAGTAAACAGAACGTACAGGCGACAAATTACGGCACACTGCCGACTATTAAACCGGGGCGTGTGAGCAGAGAGGGCCGTCAATACTGTCTCTTCACAACAACTTTTTTTTTTCTTTACTTGAGGTCGAATCAGATTGCTGGACTTTTACCAACAGTCTTTAAAAATAAACAAGTCAAAACAAGCCGTTGAAAGAGATTTTGACGTGTTTTCTTGCCAGCTGCTAGCTAATGTTGCATGGCAGGATATGGGTTAATATGTGAATATGTGGCTAATCTCAAGGGTAGTCAATCCCTTCGTTGGAACTGGGCCAAATGAAGAAACCAGGTACATGGTGTTCACAGGACATATAGCATTTGCTTGTTTTGTTGACACTGTATCAAACTACACCACGACGGACATGAAAAGTCCTTAAACAACCGTCTGCTCCCTGCGAGCCCAAAACCAGTCTTCACACTGGGGGGAGCAATGAGAAGTCCTTCACCCTCGACTTGACCTGAACCAACTCAAAAAAAATGACACATTTCCCCGCGTCCCCTCAGATTGCAGTTTAACTAACCAGGGCCTCCGATAGCCTGAAATTACCTCCAGTCAAGCCGACGCCGCCACTCTTCCACACCGCTGCCCTTTCCTCCCTTCTCGATGCTTTGCTTCTCCGAAAGGGAGATGTGACGACTCCCTCTCCTGTTGGCAAACCCCTCCCCCTTGTGAATTAATGCTGCCGGGACGCACACCGTTGTTCCTGGAGCTGTGGGAATCCATTAGCATTAGGCGCTGTTCTCTGCTCATTACGGCCCTGCCGCAGCCCTTGCAGTGAGCTCCAACTGACGGGCAGTGAGCTCCGGCTGACGGACTGCCCGGAAATCTGCAATTGTCGCTCCGAGAGAGAGGGAGCGGGGCAGGAGGGAGTGGAGGGGGTGGTGGGCAGGTGGGGACATGGGTTTAGGCTCACATTACACAAATCAAGAAGTCATCAGCGTCAAAAACTGCCAGTTGGCAGGAGACGCGAGTGACCCCCTCCCAACCCGTGAGAAGTGGGGGTACATGCTATGTATGCATGTCTGATGGCTAGGATACTAATGTAGGGACCCTCTCGCCACCCCCCGCCCCCACCCCTGAGGGTAGTCTGGAACTTGGAGTTCACCTTAAACCCAATAAACACGCAGTGGAAGCTGAACAAAGTAGGTCATCCCATCTTCATCTTTATCTCCGTGTTTATTTTCTCTTCACACTGGAGACCTCCGGTGTGTTGGCAAGACAGTAACAACAGATTATGACCACTCCTTAAACTCACCCCCCATAAAAATGAATAACTAAAAGTAGTAGTAGAAGAAAAAGAGGAAGAAGAAGACGAAACTGTTTGGAAAGATACCACAAAGTCACGAGTGGCTGCACTGCTGCAGGATGTGATTGGACTTAAATCTCCCAGGAGTGCACTCAGCTGACACTAGAGTACAAGCGCACCGCTTTTAGTGTCCGTTCTCCACCGACAGGATGAACATCCTCATCTAAATAACCTTGGCCGGTGCCGCCGCCGATTTCCAGCCTTAAATCAGGAGATTATGTTTGTAAAAGACAGGCGACGCTGGAAGGATAAAGAGATTTGCCGTGTACGCCTTAAGCGCTAGAGTGCACATGTGAAGGTAGGTAGGGGAAAAAAAATAAATAAATGAGGGGAAAGTGTTTGTGCAAAAAAGGTTTTATTCAAACACAACTTTATTTGGATATTTTATGCAAACACTCGCGGCAGATGTAAGAGGAGGGATTGTGACGCGGCTACTGCGAGTCCTCTGACTCCCACATAGAAAAGTCTTCTCAAGTCAAAGCCAAAGCCAGACCGATTCCTGATTGGCTAATTATCTCCATGATTCATCAGGCTAAAACGGGACAAAAAAGGTCTTTATGGGAAATGCTGGTCAAGATCCTTCTAAGATGAACATAGAAATTTGAAGCCTTGGCGCCAGCAGCGAAAGCAGCATTTTTATTGTTGGCAAGTTACGCATATGCGACTTGTGATGGCCGACTGGGCTTGAACTGCACGTTCTCTGTCTTATTAGGAGGGATGCCGCGAAAAAGCCTACCGATTCAAAAATTAATTGTCTGGAAAGGACTTTAGTCATGCCTTTTTTCCTATTTGTTTTTGTTGTCTTATTTTCAACTCGGTTGCGAGTTGAAAATACATTTCTGCTACCGATAGTCTGTGTGGTGGGTTCCGTTCTGCGTCATTCGCACATTGCGCGCACTAACATGCGCACATACTCACACACACACACCAGACATTCTCCTCCCAATGGCCGAATCCAACTTTCACTCAAGATTTCAGCCTCATTACATGCAAATGGCTTCTGCCCACCTCTCTCGCTCCCTGTCTCTCTCTTCCTTTTTTTCCTCTCCCTTTTCTTCTAGCCGAACACGAGCGCCGCAGTATTTCACCAGCACGGCCCATTTGTCCGGTCCAATTGCCGTCCTGTAATTTAAACTTTCACTGAGACGAAGGGGAGGGAGGAAGTTGTATAATGTAGCGTTGTAAAAACCATGGAAAAAAAGGCTAGAAGGAGCAAGTTGCTGAGAAATTGCGTGTTGTTGGAGCCTGATCTTTGGAAAGCAAGGGGATAAAGAAGGCGGTCTCAGAGGGTGGAAGCTCAAATTTGTGCCAGGGCCTACATGTGACGTCACAAAGGGCTCGTGCATGCATATTTACAGAAAAGGCAGCAGCAAAAGAAGCAAGAGGGCTGACTTTTATTATTCACGAGGCGTTCGCGAACAGGCCGGGAGATGCACTGTTGCCAGAAAATTCTGCCAAAATGAATTTTGCAAAAGAAAGAAAAAAATCCTGGGACCCGTTGAAATAAATTAATAAATCGAACGTGGGCTAGTTTTTCATTTGCTGTCTCCTCTCGCCAGTTGAATCATGTTGCCACTACATATTTATAACAACACGCAGCAGGCCCAAGTTCTGTGAGCTTGGACCCGTTCGTCTTGGCCTCTTAATGCAATGTTGGTAAGTCGAACTGAGGCAGATCTCAAGTTTTGAAGCCAACGAATTGGATTTGTAGCCTCTGGCACTGTGTCACAGCCTCTGACCTGGAGGAACTGTTGTTGCTGTTGGTGGTGGTGTTTTTGGGTTGTTTTTTTTGTCTGTTCTTGCAAATATGTCTGTGCGGGACATTGCGGGTCAACTTGAGATTTATTATGCATATAAAAGCGGCTTTCTGCAACCTCAGAGGCAATTTACTGGCCGCCGCGCTCTTGCTCTGATCTTTCAACTTCCTGTTTGCGTTTCCGTTCGCCCCCCGCCCAGTCGCCGAACCTGTCTGAAACTCAGCAGTGTTTGCAGAGCGGCCCATTCTGCGCCGTCTTTACCAAAAAAGAAACATTTGATGGATGACTCCCCGTGGAACCCCCATGGCCCCTTCCGAAAATAAGCTATAATGCAATTCTGCTTTTTTTCCCCCATGATTTGCTTTTGTGACCCTGCTTGCAAGCAACAATCAACAAAAATCACCGCAGTGCAAAGGTTTAAGTATCCCATAGGTGGATGGGATGGGGAAAAAAATAAATGAATTAATCAACACAAGGTTAAACGACATGACGCCAAAACATACCTTAATCCAAGGCTAGCAGAGTCTGTAAACAGGGGTGGTTTGGAGGGATGGGCCTGTGCAACGACAACTCTGATTGGTCGGGTTTTGAAAATGGTTGTCCAGCTTTTGAGGATGGCCCATAGGTGGCAGCGCGTGTCCCCTCAGTTTCCTTGTACGATTTGTGTTGCATCACAACAATTTGGCTTCCTTGCAGTCGCACTTCCTGTCCAAGGGATCAGTTCTCTTAACGTTGAAATTTTCAGTGACATCCATTGTTCAGCCCACACTGAGGACCGAAACCACATGTGATATAGGAGCCACACTGACAAAATTTGTATGTTTCTAATTGGCAGGTTGTTTCCCCACAGATTGCCATACTTACTTCTTCTTCCTCCTTTTGCATTTTAACAAGCCCTTTATCTCGTCCGCTTTCAAAAATCCAATTTGCCTCTCGTAATTATTCAAGCGGTGCTCTACACGTCAAACATGATTAACCAGCGCCACCTCTGCATCTGTGATAGAGGGTTTTGCAGTTGCCATTCAATGGTCGAATCTGAGCTCTGGCAAAATTGCGGCATCAGAGGAAGAGTTTCCCTCACTGCGAAAAAAAGAAAAAGACTCAAACGGACGCAACGTCAGGGGAGAGTTGCTCGGCTCACGAGGACCAGTCCGACTATTGATATGTGTCGGCGAACGCGCTCTTGGTGCCGCTGACAGCTGCAGTTGCCAGATCTGGACTTTGGGGAGGCTTCTGATGTCTGGGTCATCCTCCGGTCGGAGTGAGCAGAAGAGCGGCCGCATCCACTCTGCCCACGCGCTAGTGCTGAATGCTAATAAGCATTCAGAGCAGGGCTGCAATTGCGCAGTCAGATAATGAAATATCCAATCACACAATTCCCCAGATAAGAAAAGTATTTGTGGTACTGCAAAATCCTCCATTCAAGTTGTGAAGCCTGTTTAAGAATGATTTCCACACCTGCGTGCCAAATTACTTGAACAGATATTTTGGGTAAAATGCAGATTTTCTCCCAGTTTTAAGCGTTTTCTGAACACGAAATAACATTTCCATAGATGCTTTGATACCAATTAGTGAAGTTGAAAAACACCCTGTGCTGGTGCACATTGCTAACTCGCTGAAGTGAGACGTGGTGAACTGTAGTTCACCAGAGAGTGGAATAATCAGCGAACATTGGCAATTCATCCAGTACTTGCAAAATCACTAATGCGCGTGTGTAGCCATTAGCGTGGAACCCACGGGAAGATTGCTGAGGACGTGCGTGTCTCCTCCATCACAATGACATCACATTTTGTCTTTCTTTTTCCCACTGGAAGTGAGACACCCGGCAGTGACAAGTGGGCGCATCCGGCCCCAGTCTCTCGAGGCTTCCTATTGGATGCAACGTTGCATTTGGGCTTGTTATTGCTCTCATTTCCCTGCAACGACTGGGGGCCTGAACCGCTCATCTGTACTCGAGACCCAAGACGAAATAGCGCCATGTGTCAATAGTGCCTCGGCAGGAAGTGCTTCACCGGCTTTCTTTTTTTTTTTCCCCCTTACCTTTATGGCTCCAGACCTGTACTTCTGATCAACACCTCATTAAGCACACTCAGGTCTGCTTAAAGTCCAATTTGGAACAGATTTCCCAAGACGGACCAAATACTGTGGACATGACCAAGGTCAATACACACTCCGCATACGCACGCACGCACGCGCACACACACATGCACACACACACACACACACACACACACACACACGCACACACACACAGAGTTGCGCTCACTGTGAGTAACAGCCGTGTAATGCCAAGTGTGTTTCCTCACTGGGTCCCACGACGGAAACCTGTGTTTTATGAGTTTTAAGGTGATTACTTTCTTTCATTTTGCCGGGCCGGCGGAAATTCCCTGCTCTCCGTTTGCACATGCACGATGGTCGATGCGCGGCAAATTGGTTTTGAGACAGATCGCGCCTGAGACATGACGATACATTCAAATGAAATGCGTGCACTTGTGTATATTGAAAAAAGAAAAAGGAGGAGGGAGGAGGAGGAGAAGGATTTATGCAGCCGCAGGAAAGTCTGAGGCTGAAAAAGAATCATCCTCCACGCCTTCGTCTCCCAAGGGATATGTATTTATTAGTCCAAAACATGATGTATGGACAAACAGAAATTTTAATCTTCTGCTCTGCGGCAAGATTTGTATCAGTTTGGATGTTGAGACACTGCAGGGCGACATCAAACAAAAGGAAGAAAACAAAGAATATGAAGAATTTGCTTTTTTCTTTCTTCATGTCTTTTTTTTTTTTTTTACAAAAAAGCTCCCAAGGAACCAACTTAGAACTTTTATTTTGAAAGTTTGTCAACTGACAAGTGACGCCTGTTGCTAAACACGGACACCGAAGACATGAAAATATGCGTGGCCGCCCCACTAATGAGCATAAAGTGACACTTTAGATTGTCAATGTTTCCGCAGGCATTTCTGTTCTCCATCGGGGGTAAAGTGCTTAGAAACTGTCGGAAAAATAAAAGTTAAAAATAAAAAAAAAAATACTTCAAATTGTTCTTGCTGCCCATCACTTTAGGCCAGCAGACGAATGATTTGCACAGCTGTAACCACCGACAATTGAAGGTATGCAAGTGATTGCTTGACACATTTTGTTATCCCTCCGAAGGGCAACAGTGAAAATTTAACCCAAACTGTAGGAGGGGAAAAAAAGAAAGAAAAAATGAACTCACTGTAAATATGCAAAAGAGCAAAAATATTCATACTATTTGAAAATGGATTAAAATTTTGTTGTTGTTCTTAAATTTCGGGAAAATAGAATTAGTCCTAATGTCCATTTTGATCATTGGCCATAGAATTGGCCGAGACGAGATCGCGAATACAAGCGGCCGGAATGAGTTTCCTCCGCAGGGTGGCTGGGTGCACCCTTAGGGACAGGGTGAGAAGCTCACCCACCCGGGAGGGGCTTGGAGTAGCGCCGCTGTTCCTCTGCATCGAGAGGGGCCAGCTGAGGTGGTTCAGGCATCTGTTTCAGATGCCTCCTGGACGCCTCCCTGGGCAGGTGTTCTGGGCTGCTGCCACCGTGACCCGACTCCGGATAATGCGGTAGAAGAAGCAAGCAAGCCATTGAATTGGGGGAGTAGCTTCAGTTTAGTAGTTGAGTGTAGTCGGCTTACCAGTGGGTGGGTGGGATTTGGTGGACCAGGTACACGCTCCAATCATTGACCACCTCCAGTACCGCCCACACACCCAAATACAGAATCATCCAGTTTCAAAACAAACCGTGAAGCAGAATCTCCAGGATTCACAAAGTGCGGCAAGGCAGTGGAGTCTTTGTCGCCAAGGCAGAGGGAATGCTTTTACTTTTTTTATTTGGATTTGTTGAGGCTGAGAGATGATTATCTCAAAACAACAAGATGTCTTGAGTTCCCATGACACATTAATGAAAAGACACAGCACTTGGCTTCGCTTCGAGCTACTTGCGAGTGTCAAAGTCCATTTGTGTGCCAGTGGCTGGCGGCTCGTTATATTGCCAATCAAAACTGCAAAGGACAACAACCTTGAAAGAAATCCTCCCACTTTGCCTTTTGATTGGTTCATTAGAGCTCGTCCTACACCTCCCAAGTATTCACTACTGTCTATTATCCAAACATAAGACAGTTTAATGGATATTATTGGGTTGTTTTTTGCTTTTCCGCTTCCACCAAGGTCAGGCGATGGGTTTTGGCTGAAGTCCATAAGTCTCTTTAATGTCTACAATGTTTAGATGCTTAGACTTATTTACTGTCAGTCCCCGAAGAGTCCATTCTGTGCTTTTAGAGGCCGGGGGGTATGAGGAGATAACCGGCACACTGATGGACCCTTCCGCTCTGTTCGCAGCCTGGCTCCTGGCAAAAACTTCATCATGGAAATTGCCTCCCATTACTTTGATCTACCTCGACTGTGACAACCGAGGGGATTAAAGGATAGTCGGGGATACGATGTCAGAGAGGATTAAGGAATAGATTTTTGATTTACTCGCGCTCATCCAGTTTGTTTCTGGATGAGACATGCTGAAGTTGACCTCAAAAAAAATGGAAGAAACTGGGGTGGGGGGTTTGGGAGGGAATAAGGAAGAAGTCCTATTGGATTTGGGTATCCTAGCAACGGCTGAGAAATGGAACAGTAATTGTGTAAAAGTCGGGGACAGGAAAGTCTGTCAAAACTAGCGCACTTTTCCTTGTCTTGCCGCTGCCCTAACAGGAATACCAAGATATCTCAGTCGTTGCGGTGCTGGGTTGCAAGAACAAGGCAAGCACCCACGGTGGCACCGACCCCTGCCGGACTCCATATGAACCGGATAATCAGCTTCAAAAGATTTGCGTACCGGGCCGTCAGATCTCAGAGTTTACGGCGGATTTCCCCAACACCCTCCATCTGCAGCATCTGGTCAAACAACAGACGTGATTAGGCAAGGACTGCCTCCGAAGTCGAGGCCCTCCTCCTTAATCCGGGCCCAGTGACAGTGCCAAAACGCAGTGCCTCTAAATGGCCAAATCCCAAGATCAAAAAGCTTTATCTTCAGATTTCCGGCCCAAACTTCTGGCAAATGTGTCAACCCCCCACCCTCCTCCACACACACACACACCCCTCCCGTCCATTTGTCCCTCAAATCCCTTGCGTTTGCCTTCCTTTTCAGCCAATACTGAAGTGCCTTCCGTAACGGAACCTTTGTAAGTGCAAATCTAACTGACGCGGAAGGGCAAACAAGATAACAAGATAACGGCGAACAAGATAAGTGTGGGCGCAAGAGGTGTGTCCATAGCCTTAATTTGCACAATTAGAGACTTAACCCGGGCAAACTTTTCTGGCCTATCCAACTTTGAAAAGGTAGCCAAGGCTGATTTCATGGCAAATTTGAAGCACAGTTTTCCCTTCAACTGTGTGAACGGTCTGATTCTTATAGCCTCCACAGAATAGACCAAGTGCAAAAAGCCACAGTAAAACAAAGGTTTCCTCTTCGACCGTGGATGCCAGTCATTTGCATCCACGGTCCACACAGACTGTCCCCATAGACTGCTCAATTGAATCCGGGGGCTGACGATTTCTCAGACATACAACATACGACATACAACTTCATACTACCTTCTCATTGATTCTAAGAGGTGCCAGTCTGACCAGGTGACCAGGTGACCAGGATGTAACATGACGTTGTCTTTTTTTTTTTTTTTTTGCATTATTGGAATACTGCCATATTCTAGGGCCACAATGTACCTTATTGACCTGGACACTACGCATCGTCATGCGTCAAGTTCGGGATGAGAATGATCAGGCTTTTAACCCAGACAGCGCCTGTCCATCTTACTCAGTGCTCTGTGCCATATCAGCCAAGTGGATGGATAACACTAAGTCACCTGCAAATGTCTTATTTTTTTGAGGTGCCCCTTAATCCCTAGAGGGCACGTGGACGGTAATGTCAGTGGTCGCACGAAGCGCAAAGATATAACCCATCAAGTTCCCGGCTGGTGTGGGACAAAGATAACGCGTGGGTATCTTTAGCTTGTGACAAGGGAGGGGGATGGACGGGTGGGCGTTGATGGCTGGAGGGGGAAAAAATGAAGTAAAGAAAAGTCTTTATTTGACAAAGTGACAACTGGAAATTGCCAGCTGAAGCTTTCGTCGATGTTAGACGCCTGCGGTTATTGATTACCTTTTGCGCCTCATGGTGCAAAGAGTATTAGCAGAAATCAAACGCTCCCAAACACCATATCTTGGGGAAAGAAGGACAGAAGGGGGAAAAAAAGTGAGGTTGGGGAAGAAAGGGAGCAGCAGACGGGGTAATGTAGCCCACAGATTGAGCTACTTTCCAAACGCCTACAAGAGCAGCTGGAACATATTACATCATTAGCAGTGCATCATTCGGTGTCGAGGCCGATTCCAGACTCCACCGTCTCAGCCGCGGAACCCTGCTGTCCTGTCGACACGCATGCATTCGGTGCAAATGGCAACCTCCACCTTTATTATTCCCAAGCCACTGTTTTGCGTGATCTTTTCAGCTGTCAGTTCTGTTCTTGGGCACCTCACATTCCTTATATATATATTTATATTTATACATATATATATATATATATATATATATATATATATATATATATATATATATATATATATATACATATATATATATATATATACATATATATATATACATATATATATATATATATACATATATATATATATATATATATATATATATATATATATATATATATATACATATACATATATATATATATATATATATATATATATATATATATATATATACATATATATAGCGCCCCCTGTACATATATGTACAGGGGGGCGCTATTGAGCAGATTGTTTTTTAATAAATTAAGTTTTTCATATATATGTATATATTTTCAGACATATTTACAAACCAAAAATAATTCATGCGAGCGTGACATCAACCCATCAATCTGCACTTTTCCATCAATTTATTTCTGCGTACGCATGCAATCCAGTGATACTGACAGGATCATCACACACAATCAAAGAAACTGGAGACATCAGTGATGTCAGCCGGCAATAGCAGTGTGCTGTTGTTGGTTTTTTTTTTTTTTTTTTTAAGTAGTCTCTCTCCTGAAAATTGCCTATTTAGGCTCCAGGGGGACTTCAAATGCTCCGGCGCATCTGTGCATTCCGGCTAGTTTGTTTCCTTTCATCGTGCCGCTTCTCTCTTTTTTTCCCCCAACTATTCGGCGCAGGGTCAGAGAGAGCATAAATCGTCTCCTCAGAAATCTGAAGAGGCCCCTCTTTCACATATTTACCAGCCCAACTCTTCGGAGTCAGTGGGGAACAGTTACGGAGAACAAATGAATGGTTCTGCTAATTGGTACCAGGCACATAACATCCGGCAGGAAGCGTGGGACGCAGGGTAATCTTTCATCGTATCGGCATGCAGCGTTCTGTGATCAAATCACCGACAGAATGTCGCACTTATTAATTCATTTCAGGGGAGTGAAAGAAGCAGATTTGCCGGACCGTTTTCCAACTTTCTGACAACATTTGTCATCGTTTTAGCTGCTAATTGCGCGCTTCGTGGATGCCAATAAATTGTACACTTTTGTTTAGCTTTTTCATCAAATGAGATGCAGGCACAAAGCGTTCATGTAGTAGTTAAAAAAATAATCGACCATATTCAAAGTTACTCCAAAAAAGGACAATATTACAGTAATATTGAGACGTTTTCCTCCTCATTTTAATGCAAGTGACCAAAGTCTCTTGAATGTCCCTTCTTGACATCAAACAATGTGAATCAAAAATAGATAAATACGTTTTCCAGGAACGTGGGGAAATAATCATCAATCCTAAACATCTAGTACGACCGAAAAGGGTGAAAAGAAAATGTGTGCAGCAATTTTATCATGGCTGTAATATTCCCCCTGTTCATTAGTTAGACCTGAAACTAATGTAAATGATTCACTGCACTGCAAGTTATTTGTTCAAACAAATTGTCGACTGATGTTAAAAGCTCCACATATTAGAACACGGATACATCCACTGATTGTATTGAGCAACGCCGAGCTCATCCGCCTGCCGGCTGAGCCCGGGGGGGGGGGTCGCGATTTTCCAAGCATAGATGTCGAAACACGCGGATGGAAGTTAATTTGTCATTTTGCTGTTTAGAACAGCGTTTTTCTGTTTTTCTTTTTTTGCAAAGTTAACTTAAGAAAATGTGGACGGACAAAATAACCCTCAACAAGTTGACGGAGTGGCTTCATGTGCGGTAACCTTAGCATCCACTCACTGGTTAGCTGATATACCATAACTTTAACTTTTTGACAATAATAACGTAATATTTGAGTCTCACTGTTGCAAATGTAGTGGCAAGAGAAGAAGTAGGGGTAGTCTTAAAGGAAGACAGCAAACAAAAGTATTTTTTGAAACAAACGTCACCCAATGACATCAAGTCAAAAGAAGAAAATAGTGAGGAAAACAACGGGGGAAAGAAAAAAAAGGGGACAATCCCCTCCAGGGTTTTTTGTCTTTGAGAAACCCACCAGCCCCACAAAAAAAGGAAAAACTTGAAGCAGCCAAAGTTTGGAATTACAACCATCACTGAACGCTTTGCGTTGCATGTTAATTAAAGAATGCAAATTTCATGTTTCTGGTCCAAGGCTGACACACACATACACACACACACTGGAGGCCCAGAGGTCCATAAGAGGATACACACTCACATGCAGACACCCAAACAACTGGGTTTTGGAGCTTTATGCCCATAAAAACGTGTATGCGCGCACACACACACACACACACAGACACACACACACACACAAACTCACAAACACACCAAGAAGCTGAGCCCTAATCAGCAGCTCTCACCCTCGCCTTTGTTCTAATAGACGAGATAAGAAGCCAATGACCTTATGGGAAGTGGGGTAAAAACTGCGGTCGGTGATTATACTGAAGTTGAACGTTCATAAATAATGTTTACCCGCATGCAAAGAGGATTGCCGTTAAAAAAGTGGGTCATAACTTTTTTTTCTTCTTGTTTTTTTTCCTTTTGGGCCTGGATATAGAAGTTGCTCGAGGGTGGCTACAAACCAATACAGGGAAGTTCGGCAGGGATCATGAACACACACACACACACACACACACACATATATATATATATATATATATATATATATATATATATATATATATATATATATATACACACAAATATATGGCAATGTTAAAAACTCCCCAATAAATAATCAATCAATACAAAAGAAGAAAGTATAGATGTACCAGACTGCTGCTTTCTGACATTTAAAAGACCTTTTTCTAAAAGTAGGTTTTTTAAAGAAATTCAAAATTAGTCAGTGAACTGGCGGACTTAGGGTGAATTCCAATTCCTCCCTTAACCCTCAATCTCAACCCTCAACCTCAAAAATGCGCGCTCCCGCAAGGTGCAAGTGCTGTCCCAATTCTAAGAACGTCAAGTTGAGGGAGGAGTTTAAGGGCTGTATCGCCCTCAATATTGAGATTCTCCGGCACCACCCTTGGCAGTAAGGGCTACCCAGAAGGCATTGCGTATTTTCACCAAGACATCTTCGAAAAATGGCGATGAAAAAAGCGAGATACAAATGGAAGTATTTTCTTAGTTAATAAAGATATAAATGTTACGAAACCATTTTATTCTCTATTCTCTATTAGTCTTTGTTACCCAACAACGATGTCAATAATCCATAAAAAAGTCTTAAACTTTTATTTTTTTTAGTTTACAATGTTTGTCAGTCGGACAGGCGGTCCCAGCTTCACGTTACTTGTGTACCTCGTTGTGTAGCGACGGAGGACTTCTTCTTTTTCATCGTCTTCTTATTCTTCTCCTTCTTCTTCGTCGTCGTCTTCTTGACAGACTGGACGTAGCTTTGGCGTAAGGCCGCCCCCCACAGTCTGAAGACGTAACTGCACTTAAGGGGTGTCCCATTTCTAAGTCACAAGATAGCTCTTACACTTATTTTTGAGGGCCAAGATTGAGGGCCAAAGATTGAGGGTTAAGGGCGAGGGTTGAGATTTAGGATTAAGGGAGGAATTGGAATTGGCCCTTAGTGTCTTTAGGGAGGTCGTTCCATAATCTGGTAGCATAGATGGTAAAAGCCCTGTCACCCTTTGCCAGGAGCCTAGACCTGGTTACAACCAATAGAGTCATGCTTGAGGACCTGAGGTTACCAGATGATTTGTATGGAATTAAGATTCTCAGAGATGCAGTTCGGAGCAAGACCATGGAGAGCATTAGCATTTTAAAATCCATTCTTAGTTTGACAGGCAGCCAGTGAAGAGAAGCTAGAACTGGGGTGATATGCTCCAATCTTCTTCCAGTAATAGGTCTGGCAGCGGCATGTTGCACCAACTGAAGGCGGTGGAGACAACTTTGGCTGAGACATGTGTACAAGGCATCGCAGTAGTCTAAACGAGAGGAGATGAGAGCATTCACGACTTTGCTGAGGTCGCTGAAAGATAAAAACGGCAGCCTTTCTGCAGCATTGTTGAGACCTCCGAGCCATAACTGAAGGCGTGATGTGTCATTGAGCTCATAAACCCTTTGTCACTTTTTTTGTCAGCACTCGGCTGTGGCCGCACTCACCAAAGCGGGCACAGAGGGATTCAACCGAACGCCGCTTGACATGTTGGAAACAGGATGTTTGGGAAGGATCGGAACACCCACGGGCCCGGCGCTACAGTAATTACCAGTGATGAGCGCCGTCAGGAGACCATAAAGCGTGCGTGCATGTTTAATGACAAAGGCACAGTAGGAGACAGAACGCAGCCCCATGCCGAGTCTCTCCGCTAAACTGTAGGGGGGCTGCACGCGAAAGCAGTTCCTGTGTTGCTTTTGAAAATTTCGAGAGAGAGAAAATAAAAGACCGATCAGTGGATCCGACTGACGATGACTCGTTTTTCCCCGGGTTGAACCCTGACGAGGGCTGACAAATGGTTTTTGTCAAAGTTTCTGACAGATATTTTGTTGTTGCTCTTCCGGCTCTTTTTTTTCCCCCCGTTGCCTGTTTGCCTCTGGACATACGCTTTCATTACAGTTGCATAATGGGTCAAAATGCTCTGTGCCCCCCTTTTACCGCAATGCACTGCAGAGAACGCCATCAATCATGAGGGTGGGCATAAAATAACAGGCGCGACGTGCACTTCCGCGGCACGCTCACATATATCACGGGGCGGTACATATACTGCGGACACCGTGCATAAATACCCCTGCGGCTCGCGACGAAGGGAGGAAGAGAACGGAAGGGTCCCTGCCTGGCCATGCTTTTAAAACTCTGTAATAAAAAAAAGGGGGAACAAATTAGCTCATTTACTTTGACAAGCTAATGTGTTGTTTCACGGCTCCGTCTTTTGCCCCGCGGGGACAAACGTCGTCGCGTAATCTGCCCGTTTCTCCGGCGGATATTTCCCATTTGAAGCAGTCCAGAAAGAAAATAAAAATTAAAAATAACCAGAATATAGCAAAACTTTGTAGAACACAAGGAGCCTGCTGGCATTTCAGAGGCTGATTTTATGTCAGGGCCAACATTTGGAAATCTGCATGATAAGCTGATTGTATTGCAGCAAGGAAGACTGTGATCGTCCTTGAGTTTTCTGTGCTCCCTGAATCCGCCGTGCCCCTCTCCAAAAGGGAAGATGCTGTTCGACTGACTGACGAGATAATTTTGCCCTTTAATCACTGCTCGAGACTCTGCGGGAGTTAAAAGGTCATCGTGAAGGTGCAATGGCTTGGAACATGAAGGTGGAGGTTTGCCGGTATGCCAATTCCTTCCATCCTTCCATCCATCTGCAGCTAATCCCGGCTGTCGTGAGCCAGAGGCGTGGTAGCATCCTGGATGAATTGCCAGTTGTACCAATGAAACAGACCTCAGTCATTCAAGCATTTGGATTCGACAGAAGTTCAGATTTTGTGTCCTCGGTTGTGAAAATGCTTTCAGATCGTCCAATGTGGCACCCTTCGTTTGGTGACCCCCGCCCTTCCCAACATCTGCCGCAAGTCCCTGTCGCTCTGCTCACCATCGACGCCCGACAACTCCATAAAAGCAACGATGACAGATGCGGCCCGCAGTCGCACGTCGCTTTTACGCGGGTGGGGGCAGCCGCCCGAACTTAGATAAACTGCTTTGCTTAGCACAGCTCATTTCTCCCAAACAAGAAAAATAAATAAATAAAAATACATGGAAAAAAGCTAAAGGTGAAGTGGTCTCTACCACAGTGTTTCCTGCCTGGATCAGGTGGGAGAGCGTGACGGACAGCAGCCGGACTTAACCGCCTGTGAAGGCAACATTGTGCGAGTTTATTACCCCTGACCTTCACAGAGTCCACCCTAGACGGCTTCCGTGCTCGAGGTGCGTTGAGGGCTTCAGCGAGTCCCGACTCTTCCGTTTTTTGTTTTTTTTCACAGTCCAGGCATCCTGTCTACTACTGCTAATCCTCAAGCTTTTGGTGGTGTCGAGCTGGGAGCGAGTATGTTTACGTGTCTAAATCCTCATCTGATTAATTAAAAGTCGCTGCAGCTCGAAGCGCCTCTTCCCAAAGCCCAGGCACAAACAGACACTCTTAATATTTGGGGGGTGGAGAAATGCAACTGTTCAAGTAAGAGAGATAAATATAAACAACTCTGAAAGGGGAAATTTTCATTTTATTTCCTTCTCTTTCCTCAAGTCAGTGATTTGTTCGTTTTGTGAGCGGGGCAGAGAACTCAGTGGTTCCATCGTTAACAGCTCAGCATTGTAGCAAGGAGGGAAAAGGGAATTGTTTTTTTTCCCACTGGGCAAAAAAAAAACAAATTAATTTGATGTATTTATACAAATTTATACACAGCTGCACAATAGTGACATGTTGTCTGATGTCTTATTTGCCACTAGCTAGTTAGCGGAAGGGACTGAGCAGACGAGTCAATGGACAAAATCAGTTGAGTGGAGAGGGACTCGTTCACGAGTTCATCACTGACAGCACAACGACAAAAGGCCATCCCAGTGGAGGATTGACACAGCAGTTGATCATGGGTAAACTATCCTTTTGAACACATGAACACACACCACCTGTCCAACATACTCTTTGTCTGAAGATGATTTTTCACTGAAATGGCTGGTTGGACAAGCGATAAAGGGGCAGATAATGAACGGACATGCTGCAAAATGTACCGATCATGATGATTTGAAAAAAGAAAATGGTGCAGTTCAATCAAACCCACACGCCGCCTAATCATGCCGCTTGCAATGGACCGTGGGTCATCACAGCTTGGCCTCAGTACCGACTTCATCTTCCATTTATTTCTTAATTCTTCCTTTTTTCAGAATACACAGAGGAGTCACTTCAGAAACACGATTAATCCATCCATGGCATGGCTCGGATGCACAGGCAGAACGGTGGAGAAGTGGGTCGAAGGGGAGAACGAGTGAAAGAGGACAAGAGAGAAGACAGGCAGAGTGATGAGACACAGAAAATGAATCAGAGCGGAGGGAGCGACGGATATTAGTGTGCGGGCTGATAAGGGGAGCCCGAGATGAAGAAGACACGCAAGCGCACACCCACATGCAAACATTTCCACTTCCACTTGGCTGTGTACTCCAAATAAATCCTTATCATTTTGTTTTGAGTTTTTTTTCCCCCCTTCTATTTGCTTTCCTTTTCCCTCAGCAAACCGAACGGCAGCACAGAGCCTCGGTAAACAAGGAGCTGTACCGAGCCCCGCGAGGATACCGCCGCAAGTCCTTAACTGTACAAATCTGACCTTTACCATCTGCAGAGAGCCGACCGCCAGTGCTCCTATTGTGCCTCTGCGGTATCCCCTTGTGTCAGGAACTTAAAGTGACCTTTACTTCAGGCACACTGTCCTTCAGAATCTTTGGAGAACTTCAGGAGTTCGGGTACCATCTTTGCCTCGCATGCCAAAGGTGAAAATTTGCAGCCTTCCCAGACTCACAATGCAAGTCCCTCCCTTGTTTCATCAGCACGCTACACTTTTCAGGAGGTGTGATCTTAAAAGGAGTTGGTTCTGTCCAAAGAAAATCCTAAGGATGGGGAAGAAACTGGCATCTTCAAATTTTTGCAAGCAACGTCTCAAATTCATGGAAGCTTCACCAGGAGGCTGAGACATGGACTTCTACACTGACGGCAGTTTGTATTAGCCACACGTTTTGTGATATTCCAAATAAGGCATTTGCATAAAGCACAGAGGCAAAGACAGATGCTTTGAACTCAACTTCCATAGTCTATTATTTATTGAGGGGGTGCAGCGTTTGAGATTTTAGCTTCTTTGTTTTAATCTTTCGGCTGGATGTTGACGCAAAAACATATTTGACTTCTGAAAGCTCTTTATTGGCATCAGGTGATGTGGTCGAGCATGTAAAAATAATAGAAAGGGAACAAGCAAAAAAGACAGAGTCCATCACATCTTTTTACCGTCGGGGCCCGCACCATTACGCCGTCCGTGTCTTTATGGCGATCCGCGAGGTCAAGCATGAAGCTCTGCCGAGCGCTGGAAAATGGCTTTTAAACGGCTTGATGGCTCCCCGGCACGAGAGATATTTCCCCGTTACAGAGGGTACACTCCATGATTACTCGCCAATGATGTAGCGAAGGGGAGCCCGCTCGCTTGATACTGTTCTCTCTGCACCTGACTTATGGTTGCTGGGATGAAATTTGTTTTTGTTTTGATTCAGGAACAGTTTCCTCCTCAACCCCAATATACGTTTTTCTCATATAATTTTTCTGCATCAGTGACAAGAAACTTTTTTTACTCTTTTTAACTCATGTTTGTATGAGTCGCCCGATAAAGACAAAATGGAGTCATTGAATCGATTTGTACCGCGAAAGCCACTGAATTCAAAGTGGACTTGACGGTCAGAATTAAAATGGGATTCAGATTGGCATCTCAGTTTCTGTTGAGCCTGACCATCTTTTTTGGGGGCATTTGGTTGCGTTTGCACTGACTCTGTCCCTTTATAATTCCCAATCTTCTGTTTTGAACACTGCCCCAATGTCGCGACACCAGCTCTCCGAGAGAAAATTTTAACGCACATCCCTCTGAAATGCTGTGTGATCTTAATTTTTTTTGTGCCAACACTTGACATTTTCTCCACCTTCTCTCTTCTCCTTAAAGCGCTGGGCCTCGCCTCGGCACTCTGCAGAGAGTGCAACGCGACTCAATTTGCCCAAAGAGCTGCCGGTGCAAATTGCCAGCCAATATAGCTCGGGCCGGCGGGCTAATGCGACGGCACAGACTCGTCCAATTTCCGATCTGGTGGCGAAAAATGAGCGGCACCTTCGTCGGCGCAGGTGAATATTCCCAAAATGAAATCAAGGTTGCCGTTGTTGGGCCTTCCTCCATCACACTTGTGATCCTTCCTGCTTTTCCTCAATGCACTTTGGGGCGAATTTCTGCCTTATCACTCGCAGCTCCTGTGCGAGTTGCCTGAAATTTCTCGAGACAGAGTAGCAGCGGCACTCCCTGCGGCCTTGTCATGCTTGGCACCGCCATTTCCATGGACATCAAAAAGGTTCCCACCGCTCGCCTCCTTTATCAGGTTCATTATAAACATCAAGCAAAGGTCTTTTGATAGGCTCTTCTTCCTTTTTTTTCACGAGCCATATGCTGAGCACACTTCCCTTTAATGAGCAGATATAAGATGATGTTAATTTCCCATTGAAACTTCAGAGGAGTCAACCAGGAACAGTGGCCTTTCACAGGGGATCTTTCTTTTTTTTTTTTACCTCCAATGGAAAATTAAACAGGGTGGCTCACAGGTCCTAAAGGAAGAGGTTTTCTTTCTTTTACTTTTGTTTAAAAAATATCTACCTTTTTTAGTTGGATGAAGAGTAAAGTAGAGGAAAGAAGAGAAAGAAATCTGCCTCGTCTCCTCATTTTCTTCTTTTCCTGTGGCCGAGCGACAAAGAGCCTGGAGGGGTTGGGAAGCGAATCCAAGGCTCTGACTTTGCCAGGAGGCAACTAATCCAGCCCACCCCCCACCCGCCACTGCACAACGCTCAGCTGACCTGGAGCTGACTGTCTGCGGCGTCTCACTCTCTCTCTCTCTCTCTCACACACACACACACACACACATACATACATACAAACACACACACACACACACACACACACACACACACAGGGGATAAAGACACCTAAGTCCATATGCACATTTTCCTGCCACGATACACACTTTGTCCCAGTGGCACTGACTCACACACACCAAGTCTTCCCAGCAAGCGTCCATCCGTGCTGTGGATTTAAAATTGAACGATGGTAGCAAAAGGCAGCATTTGTTTTTTTAAAGGGACAATTATACAAAAAAATTTGCAATAGGCACTACTTGTTCACGACGTAAAACCTTGTGTCCAATCGAGTCTTGAACAGATCAGTGAGAACCAGGGAACATGTCACTGTGATGTGAATGGGTGACCAACTCAGTGACTCAAAACACCCAAAATCCCGACTCTCTTCCAGTAAAGACTCATATATAATCAGTTTCCTATCACAAACACCCCAGAGTCAGAGTGCTTGCTTAAGTACAACTCTAACCATCCTTTGGCTCCTTCTTTGTTCCTGAGGTAAAAGGCTTTTCAATAACACACATCTTGTCTTCAGAGAGACACACTTCAGATGATGACGCCAGTCCATTTGAAAAAAGAAAAACAAAACAAAACCTGGAGAGCATGAGGCAGAGACACCAAGTCGACTTGAAATCAGGCAATTTAGGCACTTGGGCACAAGTTCAAGCAGGGTCGGATGCATCACATGCCTCCCCGTGAGAAGAAACAGGTGCGTCTAAATGTAGGAAAAGCTTTGGTGTAAAGAAAAGGGCTACAAAAAGATAGCTTTCGGACATTTTCAAGCTAAAGTCGACGTACTAATGGGCTCGCTGACTCATCAGAGGACTGTTGGGAATTTAAACAAATGAAAGCGGCACGCTTGCCCATAAGATTTGTCAAGATTGTCCCGAAGTCAGAGCAATTTTTGATGCAGCGCTCGCAGTCAGTCTAGCTGAACCTCTGCAAGCTGTACGCCGCCACAATTTCAGACACCGGGGAGCCTTGCGGGCTCTGCCGCTGTCACAATTCTGATTTCTCCCCCCCGCCCCAGACAGATGACAACATCCTGGAGTACCTCGGCTTCCCCCAGCAACTCATCCCTGCCTCACTTCTTCCCCTGCCTCAGTTACCTATGATGGAGCCATTTGGTCTGGGCCAATTAGCTCTTCCCCAAGTCATCAGCACTCTAATGGCACTTTTTTTTTTGCCATTCTGCCTCACACGGCAGATAACTCCTCCGCAGACGTAATTCCTTTTCGAGACGGAAAAATAATTCTAAAATAGTATTACCCTCGTCCCTCAGGTGACGTGGGGAAATTCAATTCAATATGCATTCGGATAATGATCTTCATTTTTCCCTTTTTTTTCTTCTTTTTCTTCAAGAGCGTCGGCAGAGCGTATGATCACACAAAGCAGCGAAGCAGGGGTAGAAATTACCGGACATTATGGTATATGGGTGTGTAGAGGTGGTGGCGGGGCTGGTGGGGGGGGGGGGGGGGGGGGGCTGTTTTGGAAGTCAAAGAAAGGCAGAATTATTATTATTATATATTATATATATTATTATATATAAAAAAGGTGTATGCTGACAACATGTGCATGCACAACGCAACGTGTGCATGTTGAGCAAGACGAGGAATCCCCCTGGGCGCACCGCTTGGCGCACAGTGTTTACTGCCCGCTTTAATTATTGATTAGTTGTTTTCCTTGTGTTATGAGAGGCCACCCAGTGCGGCTGGCCTCATAAAAACTGCAGCAGGACTCTTCCTCTCCAAAAAAAAAAAGAGCCTGTGCATCATTGACCCTGGCGGTCCGCCCTCCCGAAACAGAAGACTTGCTTTTCTCAGCACGGCACTTTCTCCTTCCTGTTTCCCCTCTGCTGTCGCTTTTATTCGTCCCATTTATTCTCTCACCCTGGCTCCCTGCACCTTACTCCCTTCGCGTCTCTGAGGCACCTTTCATAAAGTAAAAAGACCACAGACTGTGCTCAGCAAAAACAATAAAAAAAAAAAAAAAAAAACATTTATATAAATATAGGACATAAGTTAATGCTGAATTATTGAGGAATATATGCAGTCATAGGTACCAAGGAAGGCGAAGACTTGGCAAAGGGCAGAGCAGCGTTGCTAGGTGATTATAGTATCATGATTATAATCAGGTTTTTAAAGTTTCAAGTTTATTTTTGCTTGTTTGCACTTGTGAAAATCCCAGATACAAATGCGGGACACGACTCTTGTTCCTGCTTTGCAAAAACTTGGTCAAGACCAAGTCGGGGCACAATGCATCTGAAGAGTCAGATTACTTGTATTGCCATATGAAGAAAGGAGGGGTGGGTGCAGGGTATCGCAACCGTCATACTCCTCAGCCATTAGCTACATCATTGCACCACACTGACAGGCAAAATGAACAGCATTGATAATCTGTGCTGCAATGCAATATTCTCCCACATGTTGTTAACGGATGTACCCTCAATTGTGAGGGTCTTATTTTTTTTTATTTTGTAAACAAGAAATGCCTATGTTGATATTAGGGTGTGTAAAATGAACCGAGGCGGATTTTGATTGCAAGGTGAACATGTGTGGCTGCTGCCTTTGTTCTCCGTCAATTATCTCTCTGGTCGCTCATATTGCGAACACAAACTAAACTAACAGCTAATATAAAAAAGTGTTTGTGTTGACTAAGAAATTGGACCCAGCAACCACTCAAGTTCAAGGACAATGGGTGTGTTCTGTGTGTCAGCACAGGGCGGCGTTAGCGGGAAGACCAGCTCTTCTAGTGGTGTTTGACAGTTGAAATTTTTAATGTCTGCACGCAATAGAGGCCAGTTTATCCAGGGTTATTATGTTGTTGTGCCTTGCTGTTTCCTCATGCTTTTGGGTGCCTGGCCAATTTCGAAGCCCCCTCAAGCCACCACTCGTGTCCCATTCATACCAGTGTGTGTATTTAAATCAACGCTCTGAAAGAAGGAATCATTAAAAACAACAACAACAACCTGCAATCTAATTCCACGAGTATCTTGGCTTCCCAGCCGCCGCACAAATGATCTCAATTATGTGGCGGTGTGCCGGGGCAGCGCCACACCTGACGACAGAAGATAAAGTGCGGGTAATGGAAATGCCATCTTGTAGGGCGGGCGGCGTGGGCTGGCTAGAAAAAAACAAACAAACAAAACAACGTCAGCAGTAAAATAAAAAAAAAGGCAGGGGGCCTGGGGACGAGGGCAACGTGGAAATAGAAAATTGTCAAACGGTAGTCGGATTTGGCGGGGAGAGAAAACATTGTGAAAAGGTGTGGTGGGATACAACGGCAGGGATTGGGGCTGCTGTTTGAGTCGGCGCCCACATCCAGAATGGCGACGGAGGGTTAGAGGAGCGGCTGCTTTTGTCCTGCCCACCTGCTATGAAGTTGGCCAAGAGCCTCTCGCCTAGAAAAAATAAATAAAATAAAAATAAATTGAAGTTGAGATGCCAGAGGAAGAAAAAATGTCCCCTCGGTACCGGGTACTAAGTGGCACTTCTTTCTCAGTTCTGCAGGTGCAGCTTATACGCTCGACAAGGCCAACATCAAAGCGAGACGTGCCTCTTCCGTTCCAGCAAGAGTGAGCGCCGTGCCTTGAGACTATTTTGTCAGGGGGAGGGCGAGAGTGGGCGGGGCTCCTCCCGCCGGGGGAGTTGAGCAAACCGAAGACAGAGGCGGCGGGGAAGGGGAGAGCGAGCAACCGGCGCACTCTGGGGCATAACCAACTTAGACGCGGCCCATCATGAATGATTAAAGGCGCGCTTCCTGATCCGACAAGGCCCACCAATCTTTGCACAGCGTAATGGAACCCATCCGCAATTTGCATCCCGGCCCCAATCCGCTGTGTTTGAAGAGGTGTCCAAGAGGCGAGAATCTCTCCTGTCATCACGGGTTTGTTTGAACTGGGGGGGATATTACCTGTTTACACGGGCCACAGCAGGAAAACCAGCGTTTTGTCTGAAGTCACACTGTTAATATTTCACCCACTGGCAGACACTGTGACGGTTGGGCTGGTGGGGGAGCAGGGTCAAGTTGCACTTCCCTCTTTATCATTCCGCAGGAGATAGGAGGGTTGCGACCTTTCGGAGGCTAAAGGTGAAAACTGGCCCCGGTTTGAGCGAGGTGAGGGACGGGTGGGGGCGGGGCAGGACATAGATGGTCGCAAACTCATACATAAAACACTAGGGAGGCGAGCGGCGGTGGCGGCTGAAACATAATAAAGTGGTAAAAAACAAAGAGAAAAATCAGCAGCTTGTCGATGTCAGCACGAAAAAAAAAATTTGCGAGTGCTGATTAAAGCAGACACGTCGTGTCACAACGCAGGCACATCTTCGGGGGCGGAGGCTCTGCGACGGGAAGGAAGAGGGAAAGCGGTGGTGGTGGGGTGGTGACAGGCAAGGTTTTATTTACTTCCTGATGTGCCGAGAAGTCTCCTAGAGGTGATGTGAAGGTTGCAAACTCCATTTTTAGTCACACGTTCGGCGGCATGGCCCCGAGCGAGCGAGGAAAGTGGGAAAGCGCATCCGGCGGAGCAGCTCCCATGAGTGATGGATTGTGGGAGCAGCGATATTGATAGCCAGTGGGGTTTTTCCATACAAATGAAGAGTCAAACAACCTGAGCAATCCTTCGGTGATGAATGACATCGTCGGGTCGGCCCGAGAGCCACTGATGTTCAGCCGCAAAAACAGAAATTGCTTTGACACGGGCGGCCCCAGTGTCGTCTTATAACCTTGGCAAGGTGGCTGGAATGCAAAGATTTTTGAGAGCAAAAGTCACAAGAATCCACCGTGAAACAATCCCGTCTTCTGCTTTTCTTTTTGGCAGAACCGTTAGGGGTTCGTCAGTTGATTTTTGTTTTGCTTTCAGGTTTCTTTTTACATCAGGACTCCCTTCCTCACAGAACCCAAAACCCTCAAGAGTAGATGGCTCTGCACCTTTTTCTCACTTGGCAAAACAAAACAAATTGCTCTTCTTTCCCAAATTAACTATTCCTGTGGTTTCAGGACAGTCCTGTCCTCCGTATATACCCCAGAGTACGGTAGAATACCCTTTCCTTCCGACATCCTCTCCCATCACCTTTTTTTTTCTTATCCTGGCATGCCCGCTCTGTTTAAATGTTACATTTGCCACTACTTGAAATGCTAAGGGCGTGTCACACGCCCTGGTAGCGCTCATGGATCACCGTGCTGACTGATGATGCGCCACGCCTCCACAGCTAAATATCACCATGTTTCCACGTTCCAGCCCCTCGATCTCCGCCTGAATTCCCCGCCCCAATCTTTGTGCCCTGGCGCCCCATTCCCAAACTGAGTGGCAAACATTGTATATTCTCAAGTAAGGGACCCACTCTGAACCTTTAAATGTGAGGATGACTCGAGGGGGCTCACGAATGGCTCACTCCAAGTGGCGTTTGAGAGGCGACTGCCTCCAAATGAGCAATGTGACAGAATTTAATCAGTGAGTTATTGTGTCCGTCGGGTTCAAGACCGGGCCACACATACATACAGGTGTGCGTGAGCTCGGGAAGGAAACCCGGATCGCAGAAGCACCTGGTGCGACGGTTGCGAGACCATTATGTTGCCGCCATCACCCGACATGTCCCGTAAAGGCCATCCCTGATGCGGCAGCTGCCACGCAATTAGGTGGGGATTATGGAAAATTATTTTTCATATATATATATATTTATACACACACACGCACACACACATACCCATATATCAGAGAGCGGCTGCAGCTGAGAGCCCTGCTCGGCTTGTTGCCATGGCGACCAGCCTCATCAGCGTATCCTCTGTGTATGTGTTCAGGCCCGACCCCCGACTTTTTAGGAGATGGAGCTGCGAAGGTTCCGCGTGTTCTCTTCTCCAGGTGAGACACTCCAACACTCCTTGATCCCGCCTCACTCTCACCCTCCATCCCCATACACCCAACTGAATCTGGGTTTTAAATGTAGCACAAGCGAAGACGCACTTCTTTTCTAACGGCACGCAAATTTTGAAGACACCCAACTCAAAGTCTGGCATGATGATGATGATGATGACGGTGATGATGATGATGACGGTGATGATGCCCCCTCCTCCATGCAAAAAGAAGCGCCATGGCGAGCAGGGAGGAGCCACACATCACGCTGTGAAGTGGGAGGATCAAATCACTCCTTGGTACCCGGTTCTATGAGGCTACATTGGTGATTCTGGCTGTGACACACACACAAACACACACACACACGTGGAGCCTTTCCACCTCGCACCCCTCTGCCCCCGCCTTCGCCCCAGCCATAAAATATGTGACACCATGTCACATCCACTGCCATTACACAGATGTCAAGCTGCAGTTGTGTGACATCATAAAACGTAACTGCTGTTACCCTACCTCTCCTCCAGCTTTTACAGCGTACACACACACACACACACATACACTATTCCACATGTATTTAGAGTGGGGCAGGGCAAGGGAGGAGGGACGGAAGGAGGGAAGGAAGGGAGGTTGGGGCTGGAAGTGCAATTACGGTGCAAGCTGATGTGCTTTGGCCCATATTATGATGTTGGGGGATGATAAGAAGGCAGCAGCCAGTGCCACACACACACAAACACGTGTGCGTGCACAGACACGCACGCAAACTAAAGAGGCACTCACAATATCCTGGACGATGATGGATGTCCAGATGCAAACCGACTCTGAGCACAAAATAGATGAGCACCACACTCCCCAACCCCCCCTCCCCCTCCTCCCAACCCTCCACCCTCTCACTCACTCTCTCTCTCTCTCTCTCTCTCTCTCTCTCTCTCTCTCACTCTCTCACACACACACTCCTTACTCTGCAGAACAGCAGATGGTTCTTGCAGCGCATGCATCATGTGAGCTCATAACGCACAACTTTTACTGGCAGCGGCGACCGATAACGCTGGCGGCGGCACCGGGTTCAGACGGCGAATCACAGGCGAGCGAAGGCGACTTGATGCAATGGTTCCGGACAGCTTATCATCCTTGAGAGAACATCAGCTGTGTAAGGATTGAGCCCGGGCCGGGCTCGGGGTAATCCCCAGGAGCCCCAAGAAACGCCACCGCCCATCCACAAGAAACCGCCAAGGAAGGAAAATCCAAAGGGGGGGGATTTCCACCGTCACCCCAGATTTGTTGCGCCTCCTGACCCACCCCACCCCACGCGGGTTCCATCAAAAGGGTTAAAGGGTTGAGCCAAGCTGATAAACGATAAACAAGTGGCCGAGGTGCCCCTAGGTGGGGCCATCAGTCCGCTTACCACAACCCTTTTTTTTTAAATCTTGTGTTCTACAGACCTGCTCCTCTAGCCCCCCCCCCACCAATGATACAATAATATGCAACTAATTATTTTTCTTCTCTCCGAATTGTTGTTTTATTTCTTTTTTTAACCCCCTCATTCATATATTTATTCATCTCGTTCACAAACGGGGCCTGGAAGAAGGCATTTGGTGACAGGACAACTCATCACTGGCGGCTCCGTTTGCTCATGAATTACATTGACAGATGGAGGACAACGGTCCCGCCGCCCGCCGCAGTGTATGGTAAAGGAGTGAGTGAAAATGTGCGCGCACGTGTGTGTGTGTGTGGGTCTAAGAGAGATGTAGCGAGCGCCGAGGAAGGGAGGGAGAGGAGACAGAACGTAGCGTTTTCTCGGCGGCCGCATATGTGGCCTGCATGCGTGAGCACACACATGATGGATGCTACACCGATACTCACCACTCGGGAAGGTCGGGGGGGTTGGTGAAAGGCATCGCCCTCTTATTAGGTTAAATAGTAGTAGCTCATAAATGGGCCAAGTCCCCCTCCAAAGTATGGTTCTTTTAAAGTCTCAAAAATAAATCTGTTCTCTCCTTCAGCCAGCAGGGACACCAAAAATCATTGCAAAAGGCCTAAACATGACTGTCAATGCAGAGCAAAATTCAATTTTTGGGAAGAGAAAAAAAATCATTAAATAGGCCCAATTGTCCAGTTTTCCCCCAAACTTTGTTTAAGTTGTGGGTTGTCTACAAGTTCCCATTGACTTATATGCAGCAAATGGGAATGACTAAACTACTCAGTTTGGTTATTTTGCATGTGATGCAAAAAATAAAAAATATCAATATTGTGCTGGAAACCACAGTGAAAGACATTTGCCAGAAAAAAATGTACATAAAAAAAAAGCCTTGTGCAACAATCACTTCGAGGGTAACTGAAATCATCAACCTCTCTGTATGTCATGTGTTTGAGATTGCCAGCCAATGAAACCGCCGCTCTCCTCTCTTTTTTTATTGCCACTCCGGATTTTCCACTTTGTCACATGCTGCCCCACAGCCCCTGGATCCGCCCTCAGCTGCCGCAGCCCGACTCGCCAGCTGTTTCAGGGGCGAAAATGGCTATTTCACGCCGCGCAATGCACATCCGTGATTGCCGTGACCCCCATCCCGTCGGGACACCGGCAGTGGAAAAAAAAAATAGAAAGAAGGAAAAATCCCTCTCAAATTTTGTGTAGTCGCTCCCACCGGCTCCCATTTCTCAATCTTTCCTGAGACAGAACCTCATTCAGCCACTAGCTGGTAAGACCATTGAACACTATGATTTGCCTTTTCTTATATATGTGTGTGTGTGTGTGTGTGTGTGTGTGTGTGTGTGTGTGTGTGTGTCTGTTTGTGTGTAGGTTCTGAAATGTAACTGTTCTTTGTCTGGAACTTGGGAGTCCATAGTTTCCTGGTTTAGGCGGGAGTTATTTTAATGAGTAAGCCCTTTGAGTTAATGTGGACATGTCTTCTGGCTCGACTGACAACGCCATTATGAGCATTTAGCAGCGGAGAAAATGAAAATGCAAAGACTCCCTAAGAGAAAATTAATAAATGTGCCAATTCTTCACAGGGAACCCAACTTTCTTTTGTGTCACTCACCAAAGAGAATCCACATCGTAAATGCTTCCGAACCAAGGAGCAGCTTAGCAAGAACCTGCTAAAGGCCCAATGGTTTGACAGAAGAAGAAACAAAACCCAGCATGAGGCACTTCCTGCCAGGAGCCTCTGGGGGGGAAGGGGAGAATCTCGCTTAGACACTTGAAGTGGAATATATAGAACGTGCAATCATTGGCTGTCATGTATTTCTACTGCCGAGGCTGGCGGGAGGTCTTTTTACTGTTAACTCTCGGTAGGGGGGGTTGAACCTGGCTATATCACATGTGAGGGAGGCCTTAATCGCGGAGGTTGTAACTGCTGCAGTCCGAGGTCAGGGGGCTGGTGTTTCCTCCCTCTGTCGCCAACTTTCCGCGGCAGGGGGCGCGGTTGTCCATGCCCGAGACACCCGCCTCTCCGTCGACTGCTTCCTCCAGGCACACCAGCCCATTTCGCTGAGAGAGTTGCCAGACAAGGTGCCAGATTGCGATCTGCCATTAGCGTTTCATCATGATGGACGCGCTTTGAAACACCTTGACGTTGTTGGCCTCGATTAGGACGGTCGGCAAATGGGAGACATGGTTGTTATGCCGGCAAAATGACACTATGTAAATAAAACATAAATAAAAACGTCGCCTGCTAAATTACCTGTGAGAAAATTGCTTCCCCCCCCCCCTCCTTTCAACCGCTACATGGCTAAATAAAAAGGAAAACATGAAACATTAATTGAAAAAAATATATATATTTTTGGAAAGGCTTTGGAATGTGAACCCCCCCACACACCACACAAAAGAGGCGTAAGAGACTGTTGGAAAAGAATGTTGTTGTCAATGTCATTGTTGTCTGATCGTGTACCTGCGAAACCTGCGGCGTGTTGCCGAGCTCAAGACCTGGCAGAAGTTGTCAGCTGCCGGAACCATTGGACTCAGTTACTTTGCTGAATTTGTTCTTTTTATTGCCACTCCGGGTTTTTTTTTGCCATGTAGTCATTAAAACAGTAAAGAGCTGACTCGCGCAAACACTTTCAGGCCCAATCTCCTTGTCGACAGCGGGAAAGTCGAGTCAAAAGATGGAATCCTCCAACTCCAGTGACTTTCGTTTTTCCTCATCACCAACTTTGCCAACACGGAGCACAGAAGCGATGACGTCAAGGCGTCCCAAAGATCTTCCCGCCGGCGCGGTTGCTGCGTTTTGTCAGGACAATGTGGGCCTCTCCAAATACGGGAAGTCCCTTACTTTGCTAGCTTAGCTTAATGCGCAAAAAGACTTGTTGAGGATCCAGCAATGAATCTACCGGGACAGTTTAACTGAATTAACCCCAAAACTGTTCAGCAGAACAGCGAAGCAAAGAGGCAGCAGAATCGGTTTCTCTTTCTTTCCTCTTTCCATTTTTTTTTCCTTCTTTTTTTTTTAGGGTGATACAATTTTGAGCAAAGTCAGCCTCGGGGAGGAGTGATTTCTCACCGAATGGCTTTTGTGCGCAGTTAGGAGGCGGTTGCAATCGCTCCCGATACATCAGGCCAGTGTCACTTTCACATAATCTCGTGTCAGCGGGAAGATGAAAATGCCACGAGCGGCATGACGGATACCTGCCCCGATCTTCGCCATGGCGCCTTCATAGGGGCAGGAGAGGGATGGGGAGCAGGAGGAGGAAGAGCCAAATGAGTAATTCCTACAGGTGGTATCTAAAAAATTAAGCGATTCACATCCTTGATCTTATTGCGACTATTATTATTTTTCCTCCATTCACCCGCCGATGGTTTATTCAGAGACGTACCATGTTTCAACTCTTGGTCACTGCTGCGACTCCGGTTCAGAAATGGCGAGGGGGCGAGCAGGCTGGAGGGCCAGACGTAAATTAATAATGGGAGCCACATCCTACATGTCACTTAGGTAACAGTTCGGCCTTCTTTGCTACCACACGCACCACTTCAAACGTGGCAACTCTGGGGTGAACCGCAGGGACCGAATGTACGAGTGTATGTAAAAAAAAAATGTAGAGCTCGGGCCTTGATAGAGAATGTGTTAGAAATTAAACTGACACTGATTTTTAATAACGAGTTTGCACCAGAGCGGCAATCAGACCGGCGGAGAACACCGGTGGGTGTCGGTGGTCGCAATGAAAGGCTTTGATTGGTCCTCATCAGAGCGGCATTCAGCCACTTGCATACCTTATAATTAAGGTGGAGACGGCGCTTTCACACACTTCCTGGTTTTACACGCGCGAGGGGAGACACAGGTTATTTTCACTGGCTCGACAAAGAGAATCGTACTTGAGTCATCCTAGTCAGGAATCCGGGCATGCGCGCAGAATCGCCACCCACTCCCGGACTCGGCTTATTCATACAATAAGCACCAACTTGAAAGGGGAAAACAATGCTTTCCGTTGCTGCTATTTGACTTTAGCCAGAAATGCAAATATTTGGTTTGGTTTTTTCAAATCTTCCAAACAATTGAAATGTTCCGTCCAGAAGCCCCGGCGGCGGACGCCGTCCCTCTGAAGTAATGCACAAACTCTTGGCACCACCCACTGAGCATACGCAGGATTGCCAAGACTTACCCTCTATTACCGAAGCAATTATGACTTGCTTATGTCAAGTGTTCTAGTCAATACAGTTGTTAATTTAATATTACTTGAGGTGATGGATAACATTGTGTCATAGGATACGTAATTATTACAGATAAACATCAAGTAACGCATTAAATAAAAGGTGGCATTTGAAATCAGAAGCACTGAAATAATATTTCCTAGGAAAAATTGTAACAAATAATCAAGGCTCGAGTTACAAAACCAAAAAATATTTTTTTTCAGTGTCTTTTAACAGGGAGGTGGGGCTAAATTAGCTTGTTTTGTTGTTTCGACCGAAGCACCATCAGTCATCTTAACCTTTAGTACAGTAGGACAGGTGTCGAAACAGCCACGCCTTCAAACAAATGAATGAATGAATTAATAAATAAATGATGATACTCAGACGGTAGCGCGTCGGTTTGGTTATTGATCGGACCTCCAAACCATGTATGTCACTGACTTGTTTCCGAAGAAATGCCAGCGAGTGGACAAAGGCTTACTCATTTGACAGGAAATAAATGGGGCCTTAATTACACGTAATCAATGTTCTGCACCTGGGAAAAAAAAAAGAAAGGAGGACAGAAGGGAAAAAAAGATTCGGGTCGAGGTGTCAGTCAGGGGCAGACTCGTTATGGCGGGTTGGTTAAAAGAAGCGGGCTAATTAGCGGAATCAAAGAGAAAGTTTTGGTGCTGTCTCTTGCTCGCGAGGAACTTTCCGTCTTTATCTCACCGCCACAGAGCCTTTTATGGCGTTAAAAGAAAAGGCAAAGGGAAGTTTCTGCATAGTGGTGTGATGGGCTTTTTTTTGCAGGTTTTCGCAAGTGAAGTGGAGAAGAGGTGGAAAGCAATGGTTGGCAAATGTTATCACTAGGTGTGTGTGTGAGTGTAATGATTTGATTAGATTGTAGAGTGGAGGAATGGCTCCAAGCCTGAGGTCAAGGGTCAGATTAATTAATCTGACTTTATTCATTTGAACAGTTACTACGTTACATTAGCGCTTCCAAATCGGCGCGCTGGCCGCTCCGTTCCGGTGACTGCGGCGCTGCACAGGAACCCCTCCACTCCCCTCCCCACTCGCGCGGCTTCAAGTAAGAGTTAGAAAAAAAAAAAGAAAAAAGAATGGGGGGAAAAAAAAACAAGCAATCTGTCATCTACTGCCATCAAAGTCTGCCGTCGCTCGGGTTGCCCCAGTTTGGATTTTATTTATTTATTTATTTTTTCTCTCCTCCCCTCCTTGTATCAACATGCATCTGATGGATTTTAATGAGTGCGAAAAGCAGAAAGCCGCGTGGTGTCACATTTTATTTGCGACGCACGGATATGTGGGTTATGAAGAGAAAAAAGAGGGGAGGGGGTAGGGAGAGAGAGAGAGAGGGAGAGAGAGAGGGAGAGAGAGAGAGAGAGATCCCAAGGCCCCTGACCCACATGCAAGATGGATTTAAAACACTGGCCAGATTTGATTTTTTTTTTTTTTCTCTCCAACCCTTTTTTTCCTCTTTTTTTGCTGTCATTCAATGTGGTTCAACTCGAAGACGATTGGCCTCGTTATCCAATTAGCAGGCGACTTTTTGGAAAAGTTCCAGAGTTGGAAAAAAAATTTAAAAAAATAAAAAACCCGTGTTGGACTTTTTTTTTTTTTAATCAATGTGAAGCGAAATTAAAAAAAACAAAAACAAAAAACAAAACATGGGGTTAATTTTAATGTTAATTTTGTAAAATGTTATTGGTCAATCAAAAGAGTGGGTTAAAAATTCTCACTGAAACTCCTGTGATGAACAATGTTTGATGGATATTGGCAAACAAAATTACAGCGCAATCAGTTTCATATGGCAATTGATATATATGCTACCCCCCCGCCCCCCTCAAAAAAAAAAAAAAAATGTACGCATGGGCAAATCTTCAGTGAGGTCCGGCCAAAAGCTCTACAATAAGAGCGAGGATTGACTAAATGTGAGCTTAATGGGATGCAGCAAAGCTTTCCAAGGGAATTCATGAGGGTGCCCAAAATAAAAATAGATAAATAAATAATAAAATGCTCAATAAATAAAGAATAAAATGTTAAAAATACCATTAGGGGGGAAAGAAGACGCAGATCCAAAAGTGAGGCCGCTTCCACTCGGAGTGCATTATTATTGATCGACGCTGTGCGGCCCTGATCGCGCCAATCGCATTGGTTTTACTTTTTTTTTTTTTCCTGCAAGCGGAATATCGATTCCTTTCGAGATGCATTATGGCCAAGAAATAGTCCAAAAGACTACCTACCTGTGGTGGGGGAGGGGCCGCGGTGCTGAAGCGGTACCCGGAGGAGGTTCTGGGCTGATGCCGCAGAGGAATTTTAGATTAATACTAGATTGAGATGTTAGCGATCACGGTTGCGCCAAGTCTGAAGGTGATGCACTGACCTCCACGCAACCTTGACGTCGTGCTTGGGGACTTGGATGTCAGTCTGAAAATTGTGAATCTGCGGTGTTTACTTCAGAGCTTTTTAAACAAGAATACTCCTTTCACTTTTCTGCTCTGCAACTCACTTTTTTTGGCAAACCACTTACGTCCCTGTCAAATATTTTTCTCCTGTGTACCTGAGAAGCGTTTTTCTTAGCTACAACCTACTGAACACTTTTTGTTGATTGTTCCACCGTGGAAAAAGTTCTGACGTGAAAACATTACTTCCCCCAGGCGTCCCGTCTCCCTCCAGCCCGGTGTTTTGTGCCCCCCCAGACGTGACTCTAGGCCCCCCAGGGGGGGCGCGCCACCCACTTTGAGAAACACTGGGCTGAGGGCTGGGGTTTGCTATACCGCCCGACATCTGCAAAGGCCGTGACCAGGCGGAAGCCCCCGCTGGTCTTTTTGATGAGAAACGATGGGTTGACATATTCCACTGTAATGCCGACATCCTCTGGTCTCTTGAAGACGCCCATCTCCTCCAACGCGTCAAACTGAGCCTGTAGCTCCTGGAGCTGACCCCTGGAGTACTGTGGAACTCTCCCTTTGCGTTGCGGGGGCTGAACGGGTCCCATGTTCACCTTTACTTTGAATGGGCCCGCGGCACCATTGTAGCCCCTAAAGTGGGGATCGAACACATCATCAAATTGTCTGTGCAGTGCCCGGAACCCTCTCCCTTGATGTCATCTGGCATGACGCCGTCATGGTCCAGGGCTATGGTATCAGAGGGTAAGGCCGATTTGATCTTAGCAGTTGGCTTGGGGGGCCCAGCGGGCCTGGCAACCTCGGTAGACGACCGTGCATATGTCACACGGACACGACACAGGTGGGCACTCCTCTGAACCAGCCGTGGCTCGCTGGTGAGATTGGGACGCGGATCTTCCCTGACACACTTACTAAGGTTAGGGCGGGCCACCGGTGCGAGTCAGATTGGCCCAGTCAGGTGTCCACACGCAGCTCTACGGCCAGTTCACAGTCCACATCACACAGATCAGGCGGCAGCTCGAGCTCGATGTGCTCCCCTGGCCACACGGTGTCTTTATCCTGGGCAATGAGCATGTGCACGCGCCGCACTGCGTGCCTGTCCACTGGTGTTTGGAGGGAGCCATAGCTGGAGACATCCTCACCCAGACGTATTTGGCGTTTGGCCGGTCTGATGGAGACGTCATTCTTTTCCATGAAGGGAATGTCAGCCAAGATGTCTGAATCAACATTCTCAACGACTAATCCCTCAAAGTAGAGGCTGTGCCCATCTCTCTGGAAGTCAGTTCATGTCTCCCCCACAACCTTCAGGAGGGATGAGCCGTCTGCTTGGAACGCCGACTGTGCGCTCGCTGTGACGGTGACACCCAACCTGGTTGCACACGAAGCCTTCATCATATTGCCAGTAGCTCCGCTGTCAACGGTAAGGCGCCCCGGGCAGTGCACGTTGTACACCACTAGTGTAACACTATGGTGGTGTCTCCTCGCTACTGGACTCATCAGCACCCTCGTCCTGCTCGCCCACCTTGACGCACTCTAGCCATTAACAACTTATCATGGTGAGGCAGGAACGTGCATTTACTCAAAAAGTGGCTGTCAGGTCTGCCGGCGCATTTGCACAAGGGGCACAACCTCCTCGGACGGACAGGCGGAGCCTGTTTCGACCTCGGAAGTTCAGACACGGCAGCACGCATTGCTCGAGCATCCTCTGACGCCTGTAACTCATCCATTAGCGACTCAAGTGCCTGTGAGATTTCTGGCTTAATAGACGCCAGTGTGCAAGGCCGCAGTTCGGTGCCATACCTCTGTTTGACGACCTTCGGAAGGTCGGCGTGTACGAGGCGAAGCCACGTGAGGACGAAAAGGTTCTCGAGGGATGGTGTCAACTCCTCATCTTCAGTCACGGCCTCCCCCATGTGAGTTATGCCCAAATCTTTACGCAGCAGGTTGTAATCCATAAAAGCCATTAGACGCTGAGACAAATCCTCTGGTCTTTCATCGGGTTCTCGTTTAATAGCAAGAAAGTCAATAGTGAGCCCCCGTGCACTGAAAATCGCTTGCCATATGCTGTCAATGGACGTGGAGTTCCTGACGATACTGTGGCACGAGATGACCGGACAATAATTAGCAATTTGTCCCAGCATCAACTTGAGCGTGGCTGCTTTGCGTTATTTCGTGCGGCCTTCGGCAACAGGAACTGGGTCAGCATCATCTGAAAATCCGCGGCACGTGGACGTCTTGGACTTCTTCTCCCACTCTGCGCCATTGAGCAAAAACGGGGCGAACTCACCATCGAGAGACAGTGTGTACAGCAGATTCTGGCGCCAGTTCACAAAAGAATTCACAGTTTCGACTTCGGTCAAACACCATTGTTTCGGCGCCCTGTGCGAATTAGCCATGTTGCCCGCTCAGCTGGTAGCTCCACTGCGTCTTATTGCAGGCTTCCCCACACTGTGACTTCCCTGGTAGGGTAAATGTCGTCGCGACGTCGACCGTCAGTACTGTCCTCGGGTCGTAATAATAATAATAATAATAAACTTTTATTTGTACAGCGCTAAATCACAACCAAAGGCGTCTCAAAGCGCTTTATACAATCAGAGAGAACCAACCGGGCCCCCGGAGCAAGCAAGATGCGACAGTGGCTGGGAAAAACTCCCCTGTGGGAAGAAACCTAGGGCAGAACCAGACTCCAGAGGGCCATCATCTGCCTATGAGTAGTTGGGGTGAAGTAGAAAGATAGAGGAGAGACAGAGAAAGAGAGAAAGGAGCAGAGTGAGCCAGGGTGGCAGACAGGACAGAGTGAAAAACAGATACACCAACCAGGCAAAACAGATATAAACACAAAGAATAGGAAATAATTCAAGGCTGCTGTCCATGTGGAGTGTAAGTGTCCATGCTTTGGAAGGCAAGAGCCTAACTCAATGGACAATCTGCCGATAGGACAAGTCCAGGTCTTAAGCGTGGTGGTGGGATGAAGCGATGACAGCAAGACCCCCAGGACAGCACAATCCAGCTCCTGGCGCAGTGGTCATCACCTGCCGGGGACACAGAGACTGCGGCAGTATCATGCATATCGAGCATACTGTACAAAGCATAATGAGAGCTTGGACAGAGTGGATAGAGTAAAAGATTGATTGGGTGAGGAGAGTGATAAAGGCTCCACCTGCACAGAGCAACGATCCCTGTAACGGGAGCGAAAGATCTCCCTCCACGGCGTAAGCCTACAGCAGCTTAACTGACAGTGGATGGAGTCTAACTATAAGCTTTAAGAAAAAGGAAAGTCTCTCTTTAGTCTACTCCTAAATAAACTAACTGTGTCTGCCCCCCTCACCGAGGCTGGAAGATGGTTCCAAAATAGAGGTGCCAGGAAACTGAAACACCTACCTCCTGATCTAACTCTAGAAATTTTTGGGATAACTAAAAGACCTGAATCCTCAGAGCGAAGGGCTCTTGGAGGATGATAAAGTTCAATGAGTTCCCTAATATAAGAAGGAGCCTGAGAATGAAGAGCTTTGTAAGTTAAAACTAGAATCTTAAATTCAATTCTAAATTTGACAGGCAGCCAATGCAAGGAAGCTAAAATTGGAGTAATATGCTGCCTCCTTCTAGTTCCGGTTAACAATCGTGCCGCAGAGTTTTGGATTAACTGTAATGTCCTAAGGGATGAATTTGGGCATCCTGCTAGTACCGAGTTACAGTAATCTAGCCTAGACGTAACAAAAGCATGGATTATTTTTTCCGCATCTTTGAAGGACAAAAAACTTCGAATTTTGGCAATGTTTCTTAAGTGGAAGAAAGCTGACCTCCCTACATTCTGTATATGAGAATTAAAGGTCAGGTCCTGATCAAAAGTGATCCAAGGTTCCGCACAGTAGAACTGGGTGTAGTACCAAATAGACCACTTTGTCCATCAAACACTCTGTCCCTACTCTCTCGCGATCCAACTATAATGACCTCAGTTTTGTCGGTATTAAGCAACAGGAAATTCTGTGTCATCCAAGTTCTGACATCACGAAGACAAGATTCCAATTTGGCCAACTGATGAGCCTCGTTTGCCTTAAAAGAAAAGTACAACTGTGTGTCATCTGCGTAAGAATGGAAACTGATGCTATGCTTTCTGATGATGTCACCAAGAGGTGACATGTAGATGTTGAAGAGGAGTGGCTCAAGTACAGATCCTTGCGGGACACCATGACTAACCCTCCTACGTTCTGACAGATGATTATGAACATGAACAAACTGAAAACGGTCAGACAAGTAAGATCCAAACCAGTCCAAGGCGCGATCCTTGATGCCGATAGTATCTTCTAATCTCCTAAGAAGAATGCTGTGGTCAACTGTATCAAATGCTGCACTGAGATCTAGGAGGACCAGAACAGAGAGAAGACCTTTGTCAGATGCACACAAGAGGTCATTACTTACCTTAAGCAATGCAGTTTCAGTGCTGTGACCAACTCTGAAGCCAGACTGAAAAGCCTCAAGTAGATTGTTGTCGTTCAAGAAGTCCACAAGCTGCCTAGCAACAACTTTTTCTAAGATCTTGGAGAGAAACGGAAGGTTCGAGATTGGCCTATAATTTGAAAGCACACTCGAGTCCAAATTGGGTTTTTTGATCAGAGGCTTGATTACAGCCACCTTGAAAGCATGAGGGACAAAACCTGTTGATAGAGAATGATTAATAATTCTAAGAATGACAGAATGAAGCAATGGGGAAACCTCCTTGAGAAGCCTGGTTGGAATTGGGTCCAGAAGACTAGTGGTCGACTTAGCAGAGGAGACAAGAGAATCAAGTTCCGAGAGTCCAACTTGCTGAAAACTCCCGAAATACACACTGGGTTTGCCATGTTGAGAAAGATCTGCCATGTGACCTGTGGAAGACAAAGAAGACAAAGAAGACGAGGAATTCCCAATCTCAGTTCTGATACCTTCTACTTTTTGCTGGAAGAAGTTCAGGAAATTGTTGCTTGACAGGCCAGTAGGGACGCATGGCTCAACACAATGATGGCTCCTCGTCAGCTTAGCAACTGTACTAAATAAAAACTTTGGGTTGTTCTTGTTAGAGTCAATAAGAGCAGAAAAGTAGGAAGTTCTACTGATACGCAGGGCCTTTTTATAGGACCTAAAGCAATCCTGCCAAGTCTTGAAGGATGAAGCTGTTTTTGACGAACGCCAAGTTCTCTCAAGCCTTCGCAAATTTTGTTTTAATTTGCGAGTAGAGGAAGTAAACCAAGGGGCTGATTGATCCTGCCTTTTCATACTTACCTTATAAGGGGCAAGATCATCCAATGTTGATTTCAGAATACCAGAAAAGCGATCTGTCAAGGAGTCTAGATCAAGATCAGTCAAGTGGGTGGGGGGAGAGGCCGGAAGCATGTCAAGAGGTACAAGGGCATCAAGCAGATCAGGAAGCCTCTCCTTAAATTCAGCAACAACAGAGTCCGAAATGTTTCTACTCATTATAGACCTTGCTTGGGGAATGTGATCCGCTACAATAAAGCCAAAAGTGATCAGAAAGTGGTCAGACAAAACGTCGTTTCGGGGAAAGATTGTCAGCTGCTCTACACCAAGTCCAAAAGTGAGCACAAGATCCAAAGTATGACTATGCTTATGAGTGGGTACATTCACAACTTGAAGGAAGCCTAAGGAGTCGAGGATAGATTTGAAATGAGAACTCAGACTGTCACTCTCAATGTCGACATGAATATTCAAATCTCCAATCACTATGATCTTGTCTTTAGTCAATGCTAAAGTAGACAAAAACTCTGTAAATTCATCTAAGAAAGAACAATATGGACCGGGGGGACGGTAGACAACAATGAATTCAACGGAATCTGCCTGCCTATCAGGTGACAACGAAATAGACATCGCTAAACTCTCAAATGAACTATAAATAGATTGAGCCTTGAGATTGACTAACAAATTGGAATTATAAATAGCTGCAACGCCACCTCCTCGACCACTATCACGAGCCTTATGAGTATTAATATGACTAGGAGGAGTGGCTTCATTAAGACTAAAATATTCATCTTGACGTAGCCATGTCTCTGTGAGGCCGAAAATATCAACACTATGTTCACTAATCAAATCATTAACTGAGTTAAGAAGGCCACATTTCACCATTTTGTTTGTGGGAGACCCTGGAGCCACCTCCGACCGGGCCGCCTTATTTCTACAATCTATTTGAACTAGGTTTCTATGATCTATTGGAGATTTGCACAGTATAAGAGGTTTGGAGGTGCGAGGGACCGACACAACTTCTATTGGAAAAGACTGGCAGGGCTTCGGGGACTTACTAACGGCAGGGGACGGCAGTGAGAGAAGCCCAGAGTAGCGTATAGGACTACAACTCTGTTGCCTGGTCTCCACCCTGGAGCATCAGTGAGTGGAAGCTAAAATTTTAACTATATTGCTAGATAAGAGAGCTGCACCTTCCCGGGTGGGATGAATGCCATCCCTCCTAACAAGACCAGGCTTGCCCCAGAAAGGCTTCCAGTTATCTACAAAGCCCACCGAGTTATTGGGACACCACCCTGACAGCCAACACGTAGGTTTGAGAATCGCTGCCATCACGCCAGTAAAGGAAAGGACGCGACACACATGAATCACACAACGCAGTAGGAGCAGTGCGGCAACAACTGTTTAGTGAAAGAAGGCAGGCACAACAACCGGACGTGATGCATGGTAAATATAGGAAATGGACCGGATGCAATGCATGGTTACCATGACACCTGCAAACAACACCGGCGTATATATGCATCAAAGATATGTGCCTTCACCTGAAGCTCCACTGCCCCCAGGTATCCTTCAGAAGGGAATACTAGATTCTAGAAAGTTCAAAGAGTTCTGCAAGAAAAGAACATTAAGTCCAGATGTGGCACTACACTAGCATCCATGAGCAATGTTAGTCTAAAATCTATTCAACTTCCTTTGTGTAGGTATCAGGGTAAATAGAAGCCGCATGAATTTGGAAAAGCCTCGGTTAACTTTGTTTTTGGAGGAAAGGGCTGTAAAGCGCTTAAAAAAAAATGAATAAAGTTTAGTTTGGTTTTCCAATATTGAACGCCTGTGGGCCACCGTGTGGCGCCGTTTACAACTTGTTAACAGCAATATCTGTTTCTTGTTTGGGGCCGATGAGGGTTGCGATCAAAGCGCACAGACAGGATGACGCTGCCGGGCCCTCGTTTGCCGCATCGTTAACTTCCGCCTTAGCTTCCTTTTTGGGAAAGCGTGTGGTCCTTGAGACGGTGGAGGCAGCTGCAGCTGGGCTTGGACAATCTGTCGACAGAGGTGGTTCGCTCCGAGCCGCCGACACGCTCGACACTGACTGTTGTTTTATATTTTTTAAACTTTTTTTTTTTTTTTGTCTGTTGGCTACACATGGATTTCTGCTCACCAAGGGCAACTGACCGGAACTTGAACCTTGAAGAATCGAGTTTCTGGAGTCGATCCAGTCAATATATTTTTCATATATTTTTTTTTTTTCTGATTGACAAGCGATTATACGACTGTACAATTTAATTCAAAGTAAATAAAACAAACTTGTTGTAAGTCCTTTTTAAAAAAAAAAAAAAAAAAAAAAGCGTTTGTCAAATACCAATTTTTTTCCCCAACCTGAGCGCATTAAATTAATTGGACGATAAATTTGTAATTCTACTGCTTCATTTCATCATATAATTCTTTGTTATTTAAAAATATACAGATGTTGATTTGTTTTTTGTTTTGTTTTTTTAATTTGAGTTGAATTGTAATTTGAATCAAATTCGTTTTGGATTTTTTTGGTATACAAGGTGTAATTCTCTGCTGTTCACACTGGTGCTCCACTGGGACTTGCACATGCTTTTTTCAGAGGAGCCACAGAGAAACTCCACATCAGTCCAACAAAATGCTTTTCTCGTTTCTTGCCCCTTTAATTTTTAATTCAAACATTTGATTAATTTTAAATTACACACCCTACACAAGACAAACAGTTCCCCAAAACCCACTTGTGACCAGAAAACCACTTACCGGCCAGCAAGCCATTCTGCTAAGCTAAGCTAAGCTATCTGTCCAGCACACACACACACACACACACTGATGTTAATTTTATAATATATATATATATATATATATATATATGTATATATATATATATATATATATATATATATATATATATATATATATATATATATATATATATATGTATATATATATATATATATATATATATATATATGTATATATATATAATATATATGTATATATATATATATATATATATATATATATATATATATATATATATATATTTCAAGGCATGGTGACACTTCTCTCCCCCTTTTGTCCAAACATCACTGCGTCTGGCTTCCTGTTAACATCGCAGTGTGTCGGACTGACGTAATGAGTACATGCAGTACTCACATCCTGAATGGGGCCTTTTAATAAACACACAATGGAGGCAGTGCATCAAGTTGACAGGTCAGCTGCCTGCACTGTCTATATATATGCAGTACATAGATACATCTATAAATATAATGATTCATGCTTGCCAATTAAGTTTTTAATCTAGGCAGAGCATTAGCGGATAGTTAGTGGCAGTCGGGGTGGCAATGTGTGTGTCTGTGTGTGTGTGTGTGTTTGGGTGGGGGTGCGGTGGCAGCAGTGGAGGCGAGACTTCTGTCTGTAACAGCAGGCCAGTGGGCAGAGGGAATGACGGTCGGTGACGTTGAGGAAACCCAGCTAACACTAACTACGAGCAAGTAACCAAAATTAAAAAAAAAAAAAAACGTTTACTTACATTGAGCGAGTGGTAAATCAGGCACTAGCAGCAGTTAATGCTGATGCCAACCCCGCTGCTGCCACAGTACCAAAATCAATGGGGTATGTAGCATTAGCATAGCAAAGTGCCATTCACCCGGTATCCACCCCCACTCCTCTTATACTAATACTTTGTTTTAAGAAAATGTCTTTCGGGAGCTAGAATAGCAGTACAAGCGTGCATACAGCTAGCTAGCGTAGCTCTCTCTCTCTCTTTTTAGCAGTCGCTCGGTAGGTTCAATCGGGGGGCGGGGGGGGAATTATCCGTTTATCAATCATCCGCTTCGCCCACGTTACAAGACCCCCAGCCGCGGTGGGGATCAGTCACTCATTTACGAAAGGCATCCATTACTGTCACGTGGCGCCGCGCGTAATGTAAATAAATGGATGGTCCGACCCCCTCACCGCAGCCGCGGCGGCTTCATTATGCGCCGGCAACTCCGTAATTGTCTCCCCGATCGCTTCGGATAAATTCCGACATGCAAGGGAGCGTGACCCCATAGCAAGACGGAGGCGGGACGGTGGGTATATATCACTTGGCTTATTACCCAGAATTCAACTTACGATGCCGGCACGTACCGGGCTTTGTAGTGGAAATCCTCTTAAGTGTGTCAGTCGCTCACCATTCGAGGGAGAGAGGAAGGGCAGAACGTAATTTAAGATGTTATAATCAGAAAGAAGCTCTCTATTTTTTTTTTATTCCTTTTTTTCCCTTTAGCAGTTAATTCGAGACAACCTATAACTTTAGCTGTGATTTGGGTTCTTTGGCTGCTTGCCGCTGCTGTCGCCAGGCTAAAAGGCAAGTTCAGTCAACGCAAGTGGGGTTTTAATAGAAACGCAGGCGAGCCTGAGATGCAGTTTCACTTGGAGTACTTTATTATTCACACACATATATATATATATATATATATATATAATTTTATTTTTTTTACCCCACCGTCTGATGAATTAAATATCCGTCCAGGGCCGGGGATCGAACCCCTCATCCTCCCCACTATTAATCACTGGCATGCCGATGGAAGCGAGCCGGGGGCCGCAACCTCATCAGCGCGTCTCTGTGTAGGAGCGGCAGCGTAGAGTCAAGCGACACCTTCAGAAAAAAAAAAAAACAAGGTCGAGAACCGAATTTGACTCCAGACACTGCAGAGAACAGCATTGATTTATTTCACCTTTACCTTTATTTAATGTTTCACTTGAAACCATGAAAGCACAAACCAATCACAGCATCACCAGGGGGCGGTGCCATGGCTAGCCATCGCCTTGCCTATGCCACAGGCCTCCGGCCCTCTGATTGGTTCAAAGTGCATGTTCAATCCAATTGTGAACAATCACAGTTTTTGAGTGTCGGCACCTCCTTCTAAAACTACTTACTTTAACTACTTCTCGGTTTTGAATTGTGACTAAGCCCGTCAGCGAGGCTCGTGCTAGTATAGTTGAGAAAAATTTGTCTTTAGTGAAAATAGGAAAAAAGGAGTTTCGTGGGTGGCCCTGAAGTCAATATTTGGTCTCCTCCCTGCACACGATGTGCAACTCCCACCACCTTCACAGTGTCAAAATGCTAAAATATTCTCTTCTTGTAACAACAATGACCCGGCCCCACGGTCAAACGCTTTGTCTGATAATTCAGTCTCACATTCAGGTTAAAATTCTAATAATGAGTTCCCATCTGTGGAGACGACGCTGAAGCCTCAGAACCGCATCTCATTTTGATCGGAACGAAACGAAACAAACAAATAAAAGTGAGTTTATTGTGAATCCCCATGCTAATCAACTCTTTTCAGGTGAATTATCTGATGTCTAATTAAAAACTTTGCCTAAATGTCACAGCCGTAGTGGGGTGGGATCACCTACACGTATATTATATATAAAATCGTCCATATATGTATATATATATATATATATATATATATATATATATATATATATATATATATATATATATATATATATACATATGGAAAAAGTGTGTGTAAATATATATATATATATATATATATATATATATATGTATATATATATATATATATATATATATATATATACATATATATATAATTTTTTTTCCCCTTGTCCTGTCTGGCCATAATGACAAGCAGAAGTGTCTCTGAATGTCTATGATGGCTCACATATTTTATTCTCAGAGGTAGATCTTGAGAGTGTGAGCCACACGGGTCGTTTCAGGAGCTGGAGTGGTTTTATTATATTCTTGGTGACATTCTGGCCATGACCGGACTGAGGGAGGGATAGGGGGGTGAGAAGAAAGTAGAGAGGGGAAATGAGTGTGTGAGAGGGGGGCGGGGGGGAGGGATGATGAGAGGGATGGAGAGAGGAGTAGAGGAGGCAACTGGCAACAATATAGAACTATTGTGTTAAAAGAGAACAAAGCAGATCGTATATTTGCATAGCTAATTGTCGGATACTGGACTTCAAATGATAACCTGATTAATCTAAAGAGAGAAAGAAAGAAAAAAAAAAAATATATATATATATATATATATACATATATATATATATATATATATATATATATATATATATATATATACATATATATATATATATATATATATATATACATATATATATATATATATACATATATATATATATATACATATATATATATATATATATATATATATACACATATACATGATGCACATACCTGCACATATACCCACGTTCATATACACACAGATGCATATATATACCCATATATAAACATGAGTACATATAATGCTAATAATAATAATAATAATAATAACGTTAATAGTAATAATAATAATAATAATGATAATAATAATAATAATAATAATAATGTGTGTGTGTGTGTGTGTGTGTGTGTGGATGTGGTGGTGTGTGTACCTGAATGTGGGAGTGGGTGTGTTTAAGTACGTCACTGGAAGTACGCTGCCAATTAGTGTGGCCTCCGAGGTCGCAACCGCCCCACGCCAGCGACGAGCCGGGGGGGCGGGGGGGGATCCCGGCCCCGCACACCCGCCGCAAAGCTGGCCAGGAAGAGGCCCGGAGCAGCAGGTTCCCGGGCCGGAGGGCACCCACCCCACGAGGAGCCAGGGCAAGATGACAGGGAAGCGGATACCCCAAGAAGAAGGGACACCACCCAGGGCGGACAGGCAGCAGAACCCGGCCCCCGGATGGGAGCCCCCAGGGCAAGCGAGACCAGACCCATCCCCATGACCAGGACCCAGCCCCTTCACCCACCGGGAGGATCAGTACCCAAGGCAGGCCCGGTCACCCAGAGCCCCCCCCCCCCCTCCACTCCCCACATCTCCCAGTAGCCCCCACCGCCCCGGGACCCCCCGACGCCAGGGGGTAATTGGACTTTCAAGTACAACATAGAGGTACCCGTTTGCCTACTCAGCCAGCTTTCTATTGCAATACCCCCTTTTGCATCCATCCAAACTTTGGCCGCCTTCAACAACAGCAAATTACAGTGAAACAAAGATTTGTTTGCCAAATATCTTGAAAAGTTGATGAGCTTGTAAGGAAACCCGTGCAAATTTTACACGATTCAATTTAATTCAAAGCGTTTTTCCTCGGAAAAACTCAACTCCTTAAATTACTTAAAGGAAGCCTTTATCTCGTACATGACGAGGCTCAAGGGGGAGGGGATGCAAAAATAAATAAACATTTATTGCCCTTAATTAAATCAGACGCTGTTTAGAATGAGCCGGCTAATGCAGCCCGCGGTGGAGGCGGAGGCAGGTGTGCCTCTTTGCTCGTCATCAACAATTCATGACGCAGCTGCCGGCAAAGTAATTTCGCTCCCTGAAGTCTAGGTTACGGTAAAAGCTTCACAAAACATCCCGAGAACTGACAATAAACCTTTCCCACCATGACGCACACATATAAAAAAAAAAACACAAACACGTGCGTAAAAATTGTATGTCGCCTCGTATTGCGGCACACCCCATTTTTTTTTTGCTGAGCTCTTCAATCTGGATGGAAGATTAGCCTCCTCTGTAGTAGGGGAACGAAGTAGAAATCTGTCACAAAGCAGAGACAAACACGGGCATCGTGACCTCTGAACCAGTGCGACTTTTTGACATCCGACCCTCAATGTTATTTGTTCAAAAGAATGAACAAGCGCCGCTCCGCCGTGTAAATCCCTCTCAAATGAAAAATGAGACGCTAATCTCAATGGGATTTACCTGATTTGATCCTGAATAAATAAAGGCTAGGGTCAAAGAGTGTTTTTTGGGGGAAAACAACTGACATTCTACAAGACATCACCTCCCCGCTGTGGTTTCATCTATATTTATGTGCCGTGCCTTAAAAATTGACCCCCCGGCACTCAAAGCTGTTATTTGAAGTCTGGGCTGAATGGTAATGAAACGGTGGAATGCAGGAGCAGACCCCTGACAACAAACAACCAACCAACGCTGACTTCCCCCTGTGAGCAGGTCAGGATCCGTCGGTTTTAGGAAGACGGGGACGCCGTGGGATCAGTACGGATCGCTAACATTTCCCCAAAGCGAGGCTGATTAATTCAGTGTCTTCTCGTGTTTTGTAGAAATGCAGCTTTTGGACCCGGCAGCCTCCTCAGTGGCATGCCTGGCACGCTAACATGCTAAATAAGCTGCAACACGAGCAGTGGAGGAAGCGCTGGCCAAGTTGAGAGGGGCAATGTGAGTGAGTGTTGTTATGGCACCCACATCAAGCCATCCGCCTCCCAGGAAACCAGATTGTGAGTTACCTTTTCGCACCTTACCTAACAGTTTGCAAGATGTGTATCTTATTAAAAACCTGGCATGTGGCTTGATTCCGCCAATAAGAATGAAATCCGGTGGATTAGCAATGTTCTCCACCCCAAAAAACTCCCAACTGTTCCTGCAAAGCACATAGAGAGATGAGCAGGAAGGGGGAGTGCTAACTCCTGCTAGCACGAGCACTTTGTCAAACTTACGACCGCCGCAGTGGGATAAATCGGAACCAGCCCAAATAAAACGTCGGCCTCGTTAACGAGCGTTATTACTCTCTTTAACGGGCCGCTCCAAAGACCAAGGCGCGAGTCAGAAGCAGGGCCCATTTATCGGTCGCAGCCGCGTCTTACTGCTCCGACTCCCAAACCGTCGAGCCGTGATCGGAGCGTTTCCCCCCCCGGGGCGTTCCCGAGTCTCTGGGAAGCCCCCTAACGAGCCCATGAAAAAGCAGGACGGCACAGATAGCTAAATGTCAAAGGGTCGGGGGGAGCGAGCGGCGCAGACAAAGATGCTATCATCGGCCCGTCTCCCTGGCATAGCGAGGGACGAGCTCCATAGTCACCGGGGGAGGGTCAAGGTTTAGGGGTCATTTTATGTGCAAGCGTTCCAAGCCGTGGATTGATAAGGGGATCAATTTTTTTTTTCTTGCTGCCCCGAAGGAGCTGGTCAATAAAATGCAGCAAGGTAAGAACCATGAGCTCTGGAAGTAAGTTGCAGTTCCAGAGGACACATCCAAGAACAGATGTCTTATTTATTTTAGTGAACAAGTTTATAAGGGACGGCTTGCAGTAAAAAGAAATGCCGAAATGTGCAAATCTGTCACAATATTTTGATTCAGTTCAGGAATTAGGTGGTTGGATTATATATATGAGCGGTCCCCAACCTTTTAAGCACCACAGCCCGGTTTAAAGTGAGACAATATTGTCACGGACCGGCATGAACACGTGATCGTTGCGGGGTGGGGGAGTGGAGGAGATGGCGATCGACACTCATGTTGCTCGCTAGTTTGCTCGCTTGTGGGTTTAATCTCGCTGTAACGTATCAGGTGACAGAGACAAGTGCTTTGACATGCGTCAAGAGTTGAGCGTTAGATGGACGTAACGGAGAGAATCCGGTCATTTTTCAAAATAAAATTGTTCAGACTCAGATAATGAATGAAACGGGATTTATTTAACGGAAGTTAATTATTCTTTCTGGCCTTAGCCTTTCTTAGTCTGGCCTGGAACCAAATGACCCACGGACCGGCACCGGTCCGCGGCCCGGTGGTTGAGGACCTCTGATGTATATGATCCCAAGGTCTTCTTTTTTGTTTGTTTGTTTTTTGTAAGATAAGTGATGATTCATTCATAGATGAGTGCCCCAAGGCTCTGTCCCAGGTCCTGCAAAACTATTTTGGAAAGGAAAAGTCGTCTGAGTTGGAATTACGCTTTAAGTTGTGTCAGAACATGCAACAATTAATTACCTACTGGCTCACAATCTTCTTGCGCACTTTGATCTGGACCAACATGTGCCAGCCCGCACAGTGCCGCTGAGCTAGAACCGCCACTTTTGTTTTTTTGTTTTTGAAAGGGGGAGCCGCAGCGCAACTTCTTTTCTAATTCTACCATCCGTCGGCAGGAAGGCTGATGTTTGAAAGGAGACGCGTGAGATTCACAATTAGCGGGAAATGAAAGAGCTGTGTTTGAAACGTTTCCCGCCACGCTGATGCCGACCGGCGCCCTCTGAAGCACAGGGCTGAGCGACGTTCACTGTGAAGTCTCGGCGAAGGCGAATGAAATGTTTTATTAATGGCTCTGCTCATCTTCACATCAATTACTCTTTTTTTCTTTGCTTTTATGCGTGCGTGCACGTGTGTGCGCTTGATACAGGCACCCCCCTTGTTGTTTTTTGCTAGCGGCTTGCTAGCATAAGCGCTAGACGACACGATGCGCTCACGCCTCATTGTCCAACTGATGGGGCTGGAACCATTGCAGAGGAGGAGGAGAAGGTGGAGGAAGAGGGTTTCTTTCAAATAAATCACGGCCAACTGTGACTGTTTTTGTTTTGATTCAGGAGAATTTTGCTTGGCAAGAGGCAACGACGCAGTCGGAGCAGCGCCCTACGGGCGGATGGTGTTCTTGGGGGTCATTAATTAACTCATCCGCAGCCTTTATTAGCCTCTTAATGGATCTAGTTAGTGCATATCAGGGCTTTGATTACCTCCCGCAAGCTATGTGGAGGCAGATTGACTGCATGGGTGTGTGTGTGTGTGTGTGTGTGTGCGTGTGTAGATGACTCTTGACAGAAACCAGAAAAAAAGCTGGAAAGATGCCGGCTTTGAAGAGTGGCGTGCCTCATTTTAACCGACTCTGCTCCCTCCTTCCCCCTCAACACCACCCCTCTCCGCCCACCGCCCCACACACACACTCACCTCGCCGCAACCTCGCTTTGTGCCACCATACTGCCGTCACGCATATGCAATCTCAGGGGAAAAAAAAGTCGACGGTAGCCTTCAGAAAAATGCCTAACACGGGGCACCCTGCGCCTTTTTGGCTCGCCTCAGCTAATATTGATTGACATTTAAAAGACGGGGCCTTTAAACGCCACTGGAGCATGTACGCCAAGCAAAACCTCAAGGTCTTATTTTTTTATTTATTTATATTTTTTACAAGTGGTGGCCGGCGCTCCTAATTAGAAGAGAGAAGCACGTTCACCTATCGCCTTGTCCTCCCAATATCTAAGACGTCAGGGTGGGGGAGGCGGGGTCGCTAGAGACAACTACGCCAGTGAGTCTGAAACTGTTGCCTAGGAGGTCCGCCCAACTCGGTAAAACCCCCGCCCACAGGTTTCGAAGCAGATGCGGTTCGTCTTGTTGACCTCACGTGTTGCGTACCTAAATAAAGAAAAATAGCGCACCCGTGTTTAAATTAGCGTTGCTAACCTCTAGTTAGCTTCCCGCACTGAATATGAAAAAAATATTCCAGAAGCGTATCTTAAAGGAGTGTTCCAAAGGTTTTTTTTTGGGTGACCTTTCCTTTTCCCCCTTATCCAAAGTGGGCGGGGACGGCAGATTGGCGAGGTCAGCGCCCTCGGCCCTCGAAGTTTATCTCAGCATCAAGAGAGCATTTCCATTTAATTCTACTCCTACCCAGCGCTCACCTGTGATACGGCCGTTCAGTATGCAAATCCCAATCTTCATATTGTTAAAGGTGAATTAGCATTTTGCCGGGGTTTTTTTTTATTCATATTTTTTGTAGGGGGGGGTGGGGGGGGGCGCATATTATCTCACTTTGGGGTTTACATAAACGCTCATTGTCAGTGGTGGCAGCGAGTCTGAATAATGCATGAGGCTCCTTCTCCTTGCCTAAATCCTGGTACTCCAGATCAGCATATTTTAGATATTTGCTCTGCTTTTTTTATTTCATTTTTTTTTATTTTGCATTAATATGTATACCTCAACGGAGGAAGCAATCAGAACACCGCCCTGGAAGCGCATGGCCATTTACATTGCAACCGCGCACACGCACAGCCACATAAATATGGGGAAACATGAAAGATAAAACTGACATGTGGACTCGCGAACAACGCGCTATGGACTTAGATTATTTCTTTCTTTCTTTCTTTTTCTTTCTTTTTTTAAATTTCCGGCCAATTTTAAAAGCAAACACAGCAGAATACAAGTTCATGCTCGCAAATTCAGCAGCTCCGGCGGAGCAAGCTCGGTGGTAATGATACTTGGGTTGAAAATGAAATCACTTCACTCGGCACACACACACACACACACACATTAGGTATATACACGTATATATGTATATATATATATATATATATATATATATATATATACATATATATATATATATATATATATATATATATATATATATGTTGATTTCCCCCAATTCCTCGTACCTGTTGACATGTTCCCTTGTTTTTGTTTTTTTAATAAGATGACAAATGCAACATTTCGCTGTTCCTACAGTTGTTGTTTTTCCGCCGCCTCAGAGTAAATTAGCAGCGGCGCCACCTCTCGATCTTTCATACATTAGAGTGAAGACGAGTGCTAAAACAGACGTGCGATTAAAAACGAGCACTTCAAAGTCATGCTGGTAACCGCTATACTTTTTTTTTCCACTTGTTTAATTTATTTTTATTTTGCTGTCCCCCACTCACCGCCCTCACGGGGGGTGCCTGTCAGCTGACTTCACGGTACAATTTCATCTTTGATTTTCTCACGCTTTAAAAGTCAGACTTTATTATTATTTCCCTCGTTTCTCCTGCCGGCTCGGTGCCACTTAAAGTTTTCATCCGCCTTCCCCAAACGCAATTTCGTGGTGCTCTGCCCTCTCTGAGACAAGTGCCATCTGGATCAATTACACCCAGAGTCGGCCTGCCTGCCCCCCCCACCCACACCTCCCCACCCCATTCTCGTCGGCCACCAGTCGACATTTTGGTTGCTGCCCTCCCCCTTTTGCATTCAGCGCGGACGCCCGAGGCACCTATCAGACATTTAATTCGTTCAGATTTAATCTACCCGACATTTCCAGTCTCTTCAAGGCTCTATATCTCTGGGTTTAAAGTCATTAGATGTATGTTTGATTGGCTTATTCCACCGCCTGTGGATTATCTGGGGTGAAGGGGTTATATTCCCTTGGAAGGGTCTGACAGACGTGAGCCAATCTGAGTCCGCGAACGTGAGGCTAACGGTCAGCAAGCAGCGTGGAAACGCTGAGCACTGCTAGCTCAACGCTAATAAAGAGCGTTTCAGCTAAAGGGTGAATTTGAATGGCATTCCTGGAGCCTTTTTGCGCTAGCACCTTCACACCAGGAAAAGGGAGTGATTTTTTTTTCCCTGCAACTCCTCGTCTCCCTCTCGTCCCTCGAACCCAAAATTGGATTTTGTTTCCTGAGCGAAGGTGTTGATGCGGTGGAGGTTTCCTCTCCCGGTGTCCCTCAGGGTGACGCGGCGGAGGAAAAACAACAGTCGCGCGGGGGCCTTCTCGCACACGCACACGCACACGCACACACACACACACACACGAAACGTTCTTTCTTTGTTGTTTTTTTATCAAGTGGAGCATTTCTACAGGGCGAAGCGGGTGAATAAAAGCGAAGCGGCGGCAAACAAACTAAATTGCTTTTAAGTGTGATCCAGCTCTTGAGTAATTTCCAACGGTAATCACATCAAAATATCAGGTCGTTTACCGAACCAGACGGGAGGCATAAACGGTTGCAGAAGGGAGGGGAATTATGGTTAGGGGAGGAAAAAAACAAAATAAAAACAGAGAGAGAGAGACAGAGAGAGCAATGAGTGCAGAGGGTTTTTGGGGAGCGGAAGAAAAATATGAGGCAGCAAACAAGGCGACTGCCTGCGGGGAAGAGAGAGACAAAGAGAGAGAGGAGAGTGGGCGAGGCAGAGATGCATTGGGTTCTATTTTTACGGAGATGAGTCGTTATATCCGTGTGCCGTGATGAATGACTTTCTCCGTGTCACCGAAAACAAAGTCCCCCTGCAGGAGAACCATGGGAAAAAGAAGCCAATTATAAAAACAATAATAAAAATAAGTATTCCAACTCGTGGGGTCGACATACGTGTAATATATATATATACATATAATATATACATATATGTGTATGTATGTGTATGTATGTGTGTATATGTGTGTGTTGCGTGACGCAACATATCAGAGAAACAAACCAACTAGCCTATCTCATCTCCAAACATGCTAATAGCACTTGTGTGTGTGTGTTTCTCCCACAGTGTCATAAAACACAGCAGAGACGGGCAACGGTGATGCATTATTAATAAGAGTCGAATAATACGCTAGCACGCTAGCTTGCCCGGAAGGTGTGTAATCAATGGTCCGGACAACCGATGACGGGCTTTTTTTAATCTCGCGAGCTGACGCCTGCAGTCTGACACCGGCGACTCTCCACACTAACCCCAATTTTTCAGAGACGGCCGGAAATCAATTTGTTCTTGAAACGCTCCGACCTCATCGCCCACCTTTTTGCCTCTCTCCAAAATTTCCTATCGATCAGGTCGAAAAAGGCCCAGGCCACACTTCTATTTTTTTCTTTCCTCCCGTCTTTAGGATTATAGGATTTGGATCGGCTTGTTTTGTTTTGCCCCCCCCCCACAACCAAATTAATCAGCATTTATCGACGATCTGTGAAATAAACGAGTTTGTGGCCGCTTTGAAATTGTCTCAGCCAATGATGTTTTTCTTTGAACGCTGGACTGAATGCTGCCCCCTATCTGCAAAGCAAAAAGCTAGCTAGCAGAGGACTACAAGGCTATGGACGGGGGTCAAGTACCGATCCCACCCTGACACAAAACCAAAGTTGGTATCAATATTATCGATCTGCTTGATATTTCCAGATGTTTATTTTTTATATATATACTGTATATATATATATATATATATATATATATATATATATATATATATATATATATATATACATACATATATTTGATGGTGATGATCAAATTTGAGCACTTTCGTCTTGTATCCAAATTTAAGACCACAAATACGAAAACCGTGGTTTAGCGCCAGGATGGCTCGCAGCTCCCTCAATATCACTCTTTTTTTTAAGATAAGGGGACCACAAATTGTCTCAGAACATTGGAGCTCCGCTTTGTAACTTTTCTTCAGTTCACAGCTTTTGTTCGTCCTTCCTACCTTCTGCCCAACACACACACACACACACACACACACACACACACACACACACACACACACACACCGAGTCGTCTCCGCCAGCTTTGTTTGCCTCCTCACCTCCCACCTCTTTCTCACCCGCTCCTCTCGCACTCCCCATCAAACTCGTTTCCCGCCTCTGCAATATTTATTCAAAATGCCCCTTTCTCTCCCAACCTCCTCCACGTGGTGGAGGCGGGGCCTTCTCCACAAATCAGCTGTATGTACTTTCCGTTTTTGTTTTCTTTTTTTTTCTGATCCCTCTAAATTGTCTCTTGATTGCTAGACTGCAATAACGGAATAAATGTACAGTCATCTGATTAGAGCTGACTAATCCAGATTTGGTCGAGGAACGGTTTCTGGTTGTTAGGGGAAGAGATTTAATTTGCGGCACTTTGTCGGGGTTAAGCAATTTCAAATGACAATTACGACAGGGCTTCTGTTATTACAGCTCAGAAATGAAGGGAACACACACACACACACACACACACACACACACACACACACACACACACACACACCTTGTATAAATGTGGCAAAAGCATGCAATGCGAAAAGGAGAACACACACACACACATATATATATATAGATATATATATATATATATATATATATCTATATATATCTATATATATATACATATATATATATATATATATATATATATATATATATATATATATATATATATATACATATTTATTTATATATATATGTATTAGCCAGGTTAGCTCGTGTTAGCTGACAAGCTAAGCCCTTTCGATTCAACTCCCCTCGGTACCAGGTACCAATTTTGGCCTTCTGGTTCATAATATCCTGTCTTCTCAAGGGTCAAGGCCATTTCTAGATACAAGCTGATTGAGTGGCCCTCGAGCAGCACCATGTGATTGGCTCATCTTCTCTGAGGGGCTTGGGTTGAGGGGGAGTGCAAAGCATTGCCCGTAATTGACAGTGACTTAAGAGGGCCGTCCGACAGACTGTTAAGGAAGGGGCAAAGAAGAAGACGAGGCTACTTAGGGGGAACGCCCAAACAATATAAGTGTGGTGGTGGTGGTGGGGTGCGGGGGGAGGTTGTTTGACGCAAAAAGCTTGCGTGTCCAAAAACGACAGAAATCAATAAAGACTGGAAAGTTTTTATTCAGCCTTTAAAAGCTTTGCCGAGACCGTAACAGATTATTCTCGATTAACCTTCGAGCTTGAAGCTGGACAAATCTCCCCGGTCCCTACACGGATCTACTCTTAAATAAAAAGTAAGCGGATTTTAAAGGAACTTTTTTGTTCTTTTTTTGTTATGTTTTGTTTTGTTCTTGTTTTCTTTTTCTTTAAAAGGGAGAGAGAGAGAGAGAGAGAGACTCAAACGCCACAATAAAGCGTCTGAACGTCCTTCAAGCTCCTCCTCTCCTGGACCTGCTGTAATTTTTTTCTAAGCCGAGCAAGATCAGTTCGGGACTCCTTTGTCTGGAGTCTGGAGTGAGAAAGTGTTTCTGCTCCCCCTTGATGCAGGTATTGCTTTTGCTGTAGCTGTCCTGAGGAATTTCAAATCTTCTAACCGCATGCCCCACCCACCCCAAACCTACCATCCCCCTTCCCCTATCTCCCCCACCCACAAAAGAAGCCTCAAACTTCAAGACGTGGAAGGAGCCGAAAGACCCTGAAGGCAACCCGGGGTGATGCTTTTGAGGTTCTCTTTCAACATAAATGATCACAGCGAGTCTCAATGTTTTCTTGCACTGAACTAATTTACACTGGAATGCAGGGGAGCCTCTCTTTTTTGTTTTGTTTTGGTTTTACTCCCATACGCAATTCTTTAAGTTGAGTAATTTGTATTATTCATCTTAGATATTTTATCCTATGGCTTTTTTGCGAGGAATGTCAGGTTGTCGGTTCCATGACACCGCAGCAAATAAAAGATGTAGTTCTTGGGCCTGTGCGGATATTCAGGAGAAAAAGTGACTCAGAACTAGGAAGTAAAATGGACAAGGGCTGTTAGAGAGTAGTAGTAACTACTGGCAAGGAATATGTGCTTCGAAGAAGTTGCAACCGCTGAGTGGGAACTATGGACCACTAGGCACAAGAAACTACCAAGTAGGAAATACGACCACTAAGAACCTCAAAGACCTAGCTAGCCAGCCAGCTAGTGCAGTACCCTCAGGAAGTCTTGATCAACTGGTTCCCAGAAGAACCATAGCTCCCCCCGGGTACCTTTGCCTATATTCAAGCTTCTTCCCTTCTTCCCTTCCCTTCCTCCCTCCCTCTCTTCCTCCCTCCTACCTCAAACCTCCACATAACGCAAACTTTGACCTTCCCTCACCGAGTATCACTAATATGATTCGACCAAGCCAGAGCAGCCTCAGCTTCTGCCGACAATCACTGCGATGTTGGGTGATTAACGGCCACGGCGTTGCTGTCTGCATTCCAATTAGATGAGGGGGAAATATGGCTTTGCCAACAGAGGCCGTCTGTTTTGCAGTCGATAAATAAATCAATGGATTAATCAGTTAATGCTCCGACATCCAACTGAAGGTGAAACTTACAGGCTTTATAGAGGAGGTGGGGAGGGGGGCCTCGCCACCACTCCAATGACAACATCTGGAAGATTTACGATGGAAGGGGGAACAACAAATTTGGCTGCCACCTCCTCTCGCTGGAACTGGATGTGTTTTCAAGTTTCCTTGGTGGAGTCCAGCGCTGGTGGCTTTCACCAGTGGGGCATCGTCCCAGCTGATTTAAACTGTGTACCTGCAAAATTTTATACACACTGCCCAGTAAAAGGGAGGAAGGAGGCCTGTTCTGTTAGTAATGTTGACGCGTCTGTGAGGTGTTCAAGGCCAATGGGTTCTGACCATCCGTTCTTCCTGTTCCGAGACCCCAGAGCCACTTCTGAGTTCCGAAAAAATAATTTTGTCCACATTCAAAGTGATCAAGTTTTCATGAAGGCTATTTCTTTTTAGTGAAGGAACTGTACAAATTGGACAAGGTGTTCAGGCCTCTCTAAGGTTTTAATCTGGAACAGCTCTTGGAATCGTCTTCATGATCGAGAATATTAGCTGGCGGGTCAAAAGACTCTTGAGATTTGAGTCGAATTGTTGCTACTCCCTCTCCTGCGTTTAGTATTGTACTAATGTGGAGCAGCATTGGAGCCAAACCTGCGGAAGGTTTTTCCCCTGGGACGACGAGGTCAGAATACATAAAATCCTGTCGTTCGTGACCTGAGTACATACAGGTGATAGGAATCAGGAGTGTAACCTCTGTTTACCAGGACCTTTCGCCCGACACCGCTGTTTACGGCTTAGCAGATGCTCAAGCATTTTTTTTCAGTTTGTTTTAATCGCCCATGTCCTCCGTGAGGCCTTCGCCTCATTTGCATTCCTGCTGCCCCTTCTCTTCCCCTCCCGATGAATTTGAATCTAAATCGTGGATGACGAGGTTTAAATTCCAATGCTTGAGCTCATGCCGATGATGTGGCAGCAGGGAGTAGGACTTTTTCTGTCAGTAAGTCCCAGGACTGTGGTGCTGTGCTGCCAAAGGTCAGATAGGTTGCAATGGAGAGCGAAGAGACGTCTCTGCAGATCACACGTAGGGGCATAGGGTCGGAACGAGACAACCTCACCGGAATGAGGCCAGCAACTGCTCGTTTTTTAGTTTTTTTTTCTCTCTCTTCTTCCCATCCCGCCCCTTTCCCTGGGCTTGACTATAATCACGGCGTATTGTAGGGAGTCATTCAAAGAAAACAGGGAGGGTGAAAGGAAAAAGGATAAAACATGAAATGCCGTGCAGGTCATCTGTGGATGTCTGGGCGCGTTTCCCGTGTTTTCAGACGTTGATGCCTGACATTTGCTTCCTTCCGAGGCTTCCAAAGGTTTCAGGTCTTGAAAGGGTGCAACAGCGCGACTTTGATGCTGATACAGATACAGTTTGAGTCGGAGTCACAGCGTGCAGTGCCCGGGGAGGCGGGTGTGGTTGGGGGGGGGGCAGCATCTTCCCCCTCCTCCCCAACAACGCTACAGCTAACAGCATCAGATCCTCTTGGCAAAATATCGTCAGGATGGGAAAGAACGGAGGAGAAGGAGTTTTTCTTTCTTCAGTTTGTTGATGATGTGAGACGGAATCTTGGCCACGGGTCCTCGTTGCCAGGGTTATCCCCCCGAGAGTCTCAGAAACTCAGGAGGCACCATGGATTTTATGTCACTGAGCAGATGGCAGGAGAGTTGTGACAGCTCCTCTTGGTCCCGAGGATCAAGGAGGATCCTCTGGTGGTGGGGGGTGAAGAAAAAACTGAAAATTCACACAAATAATTGGCTTTTTTCTTTTTTTTTTTCTTTTTAGATGATACACTCCATCTGAGGGTCCCTGGTTTCCTGGAAGCTGAGGCCCCTCAATGAATTTGCATGGCAACGTTGTTGATCCCTCTTTGTGGCCGCATAGCCACGCTCTTATTTTGAAAGGCACTTCCAGCTACGCCTACAAGACACGGATCCCCGCGGACCAACCAATTATATTTCCCCCCCCCTACCTTCACATCGAGGGCAGCCGCCGACTCCATTAGTGACGGCTTATGTATGCTAGCCCAGCGGCAGAGCGGGCCACAACATATGATTGCCTCGGTTCATGCCGGTTTGCCGCTGAGTCAGCAAAACCTGCGACAGATGAAGGAAGGAGGAAGGAAGTCAGTCCAACGCTCACCTGAGAGGCAGCAGGTGGGATGCGAGGCGAAGGAGAGGTGAAAAGAGCGACACTGTCAAGATGGGAGGGTGGGGATTCGACAACCAAAAGTGGCAAGAGTTGATGTTATTTGGCGGCTGTCGCTGGCGTGAAAGATGCTAGAAAACTTTTTTTTTAATAGATAAAACAGTATTTTAACCCGTACACATTGATCATTTGTGTACTCACTTGAGCTGGCAGGTGTCATTTCAACTGCATTTATTTTTTTACAATTTGCTTTGGCCCATCACTTAAGGGCACATCCGTGATTTGGTTCGCATGGCAACTTAGTACATCCATACAGTTGGTGCGTTTGTAAAGTACATCTGTCTGCTTGGTACATACTGTATACAAGATTATACAGCTGGTACATCTGTGAAGTTGGAACCTTCCTTTAGACTGGTACAGTTGAGAAGTTGTAATGTAGGAACATCCCTCAGGTTGTCATATCCGTAAAGTTGGCACAGTCACAACATTGGTATGTCTGTAAAATAGTTTAATTTGTTAAGTTGGTACGTTTGTAAAGTTGGAACATCTGCAACGTTGGGACATCCGAGAAGCAAATGTGGACTAGACATTAGCACTAGCTTGTCTAATTGTTAATGACATCATAGAAATTACTCAAGTTCAATTTCTGAAACAAGTGCCACCAACTTTTTTCGGAGGGGATTTTCCACATAATGAGTCCACTTTGACCATGATGGCACCCAAAGTCCTTCTTTGATTGCTTTGAACCCTAATGTAGCCGTCCAGTGGCCCTCAGCGCCACCTTGAGGGATGAGAAGAACTTGAGCAAATGGACGATCGCACAATGGGCGGGCTTTGGGCCAAAAGACGTAACCCTTTGAAAAGAAGTCACGTTGGATGTTATGGTGGTAGTGGGAGGGTAAAACTCGTGGTGGTGTCTGCGTGACGACGCAGGACGATATGCCAGCAGCGTCAGCTCACATGCGTCCAGGTATTCCTCCTGACAAGAGGAGGTTGAGGACGAGGATGAGGTTTTTTCTTATAGTTGAACTAAGTTCATTATGTCTTCTAGTTTTCAAATGATATTCAGGTTCCAGGTAAATAACAGCCTAAAATATATGTGATAATATAGAATATTGTTTGTTCTTATAGGTCACTGCCCAAAATTTGACAAATAGTTCCTGGCAAGTCCTTTGCACACACCAGTTCCTCCAGTTTGTTTACTCCCACTCCTCAACCCAAGGTTCCTGTTGACGGCTTCCTGTGGTCCCTTAGTTACCTTCAGCAGAACTGTGCCGCCACCTCCGGCAGGTCCTGGGGAGCCCGCCTGCCTTCCCGTGCCTTTCATAGCGTGGTGCTTGTTTGAGACCTGTGCAATTATCTGTTTTTCCCAACACTTACTTGCTCACCTGTCCCACCCCCACATCCTTTCATCCCCCACCACCCCATCCCTCCCGTCCCCCTCCTTCCTTCGCACACGAAATGAGCTCGGACTTGCCAGTTGTGTGAAGACGAAAAGTCCTGGAAGGCTGACAGTCCAGCACTACATCCACGGCTGGCAGTAATTGACAGTGGGGGGGGGAACAGTGGAAAAAAAATCCAGCTGGAGTGAGCTCAGGTAGTACCCCCCCCCCCCCCCCCCCGACATCTCAAACGTCAAGCGGCTTCCGCTTCTTTTTAATGGTGCTGTCACGACATCACCCGTCCCATCCAGCCAATCCATCCTCCCGTGCTCTGGTTTGGCCATCAAATTAGTTTTAATAAATGTGTTGATTAGTGACAGGGAGAGCTGATTATTTCAACGACGCAAGCCGCTCAACAAACATATTTGGGTTTTTTGTGCCCGTTTTAAAGACTGAAATCAAGCGTGCATGATAAAGCCCTCACTTCATACAGCTAGAACCGATGATTTGGAATGAGGAAAAAGACAATTGTGAATTTTATGGAGAATGGAAAAGAGTTAAAGATCAAAGGTTGTCAAAAGTGGGAAACATACACAGCCTCTTCTTTGAACTGAGCTAGCCAGTGAGCTAGCTAGCCAAAGCCAGGACAAGTCAGTAATGCGTTCAACAGAACAAAACTAGCGAGAAAAAGTCTAGTAGCATGATGTCGAAGTATTTAGCTCTTTAGTTTTAGGGCTGCGATGAACTGGCGACTTGTCCAGGCTGTCACCCTGCCTTCACCCTAAGACAGCTGGGAGAGGCTCCAGCAGACCCCTGTGACCCTGAATAGGAATAAGCAGGTATGGAAGATGGATGGATAGTTTTAGGGGCCTGAGCTGGGCCTGTGTCTCCCTCTATCCCTACCTCTCTCCTCAGATCCTGAGCTGATTCGAGCATAGGGATCTGAGTGGTGCAACACGGAACGACCTGGCCAGTGTTCTGTGAGGTGTCGAAAGCCCTTCTCTCTCTTGCTTCCTGAGGACAGCAGCACATCTTGGACAAGTCGCATTTGTTGTTTTGTTGCAAATTCAGTCCAGTTTTGACTATGTTAATGAGTTAAATATTTACACTATATTATCAAAAGTATTTGCTCACCTGCCTCGACTCACAAATGAACTTAAGTGCCATCCCATTCCTAACCCATAGGGTTCAATATTATGTTGGTCCACCTTTTGCAGCTATTACAGCTTCAACTCTTCTGGGAAGGCTGTCCACAAGGTTGAGGAGTGTGTTTAAGGGAATATTTCACCATTCTTCCAAAAGCACATTGGTGAGGTCACACACTGATGTTGGTGGAGAAGGCCTGGCTCTCAGTCTCCGCTCTAATTCATCCCAAAGGTGTTCTATCGGGTTCAGGTCAGGACTCTGTGCAGGCCAGTCAAGTTAATCCACACCAGACTCTGTCATCCATGTCTTTATGGACCTTCCTTTGTGCACTGGTGCACAGTCATGTTGGAAGAGGAAGGGGCCCGCTCCAAACTGTTCCAACAAGGTCGGGAGCATGGAATTGTCCAAAATGTTTTGGTATCCTGAAGCATTAAAAGTTCCTCTCACTGGAACTGAGCGGCCAAGCCCGACTCCTGAAAAAACAACCCCACACCATAATTCCTCCTTCACCAAATTTCACACTTGGCACAATGCAGTCCGCAATGTACCGTTCTCCTGGCAACCTCCAAACCCAGACTCGTCCATCAGATTGCCAGATGGAAAAGCGTGATTCATCACTACAGAGAACGCGTCTCCGCTGCTCTGGAGTCCAGTGGCGGCGTACTTTACACCACTGCATCCGGCGCTTTGCATTGCACTTGGTGATGTATGGCTTGGATGCAGCTGCTCTGCCATGGAAACCCATTCCATGAAGCTCTCTGCGTACTGTACTTGGGCTAATCTGAAGGCCACATGAAGTTTGGAGCTCTGCAGCAATTGACTGTGCAGAAAGTCGGCGACCTCTTTGCACTGTGCGCCTGAGCATCCGCTGACCCCTCTCCGTCAGTTTACGTGGCCTACCACTTCATGGCTGAGTTGCTGTTGTTCCCAAACTCTTCCATTTTCTTATACTAAGCTGACAGTTGACTGTGGAATATTTAGGAGCGAGGAAATTTCACGACTGGATTTGTTGCACAGGTGGCATCCTATGACAGTTCCACGCTGGAAGTCACTGAGCTCCTGAGAGCGACCCATTCTTTCACAAATGTTTGTCAAAACAGTCTGCATGCCTAGGTGCTTGATTTTATACACATGTGGCCAGGCCAAGTGATTAGGACACCTGATTCTGATCATTTGGATGGGTGAGCAAATACTTTTGGTAATATAGTGTATGTTGTACCGTGGAAGAACAGTGGATAACCGTGAACTCAACAATACAGTTGAGTTCACTACAGCCCACATCAAAGCTTGTTTGGCTCATTTATATGAGTTCAACTCACTCAAAAGAATCAGGATTTTGAATCACTGTATTGCTCTCTTATTCCCAGCCATTATCTTGCACCGAGGTGATTCTTGGGAAACGTTAAGCCACCCAGGAGCCGAAGTGTGTCGTTCAGCTTAGGATCCTTCTATGCATTATAAATACTGCCTTTCGCCATTAAGCGGCACGAGTGAGGTGTTAAAAACTCATCGTAAAACAAGCCTCTCTTGGATCTCCGTGTGGTGAATCACACATCTTCAGCCCCTAAATTCATTTTCCCGTCATGCAAAATGTTAGCATTTTTAATTGGATATTTTAAAGGAAGGTGGCGCCTCCTTAAGTAGTGGCAAGTTACTACACATTAACAGGGGGAGGATGCGACCGTAAACGCTTTATCCCTGCTCTGGGAAAACGCGCAGCGAGGATAAAAGTGAAAGTGTTCCGCCATTTAAAAAAACACGTTGTGACGCCGTGAGACATTGACAAGGGTGGCTAATTAGCTAGCGAGGCTTTGCAGCATTTGATGAGGGCCGCACCTCCTTTGAAAGTGTCCCAGAGCCTTTAATATTTTTTAACACTTAGCTTTTTTTTTTTAGCTACATAATGGGTCCCAGCTTAAATCGAGCTGTTTATTTGGTTTTGACTCGTGGACACACGGAGAGCGGAAGCTAGGAGGCAAAACAACAAGCAATGAAACAACAAGGAAAGTTGAAACACCAATATCTGCTGCGAGCGTCTGAACGATTTGCTAATTTCGTGAGTGAGGCCGACGCGCATTCATCCCACGTGACAATTTTGGGAGTCCTGCCTGCATTGGGCTCCCATTTGCGACAGCCATCTCCGCTGCTAATGTGTCTGGGCGAAACGAGAAAGTGTCCACGAGACGCTAGCGGAGCATCGGTGGGGAGTGACTCCTCCTCCGACAACGACAAGGCGGCAAAACGATGAAGGGAAATCTGAAAACATGAAACGAAGGAGGGGGAGTTGCAGTTTCAGGAGGCGCGCTGTTTTTTTAAGCGAGCCTCCCGTCTGGATCGTTAGCCGCGCTAGCAAAGCACGTAATAGCTCTATTCCCGTTGACAGCCCCCAGGAAAAAAAAATAATTGGACGGTAACAACTCATGAGGATGCGGCAGACCTCTCTCTCTCTTTTTTGTCACGCTCAATCCAACCAAGAAAAAATAAAATAAATAAATAAATATACAGGATGGAAGGTTTCACATCGAGGGCATCGCTTGTAAATATTTGTAATAATTTTGTTTTGCCAAGAATTGTCAGCGTCGGTTGTGTCTTCATCAGTCGGTTGGTGGAACTCCTCCTCCTCCAGTCAACCTCCGCTTCCTGTCCACTTCCACTGCCTACTTCATCACACCAGCCAGCACAGCCCTCCATAAACACGCCGGGAAACAATGGTCTCCTTTCTCGTCTTCCGAAATGTCTTTTTCTCCCTGCCATGATTGCAGTAAACCGAAGAAGAAGAAGAAGAAGAAGAAGAAGAAGAAGAAGAAGAAGAAGAAGAAGAAGAAGACGAAGGGCAAGCGGTTGCCATTCACCCTGATATGAATTAGGTACAGCTCGCTAAATTGAATGTAAATTGCACACATGGATGGACAGAAGGAGGTGGTGGGGGACGCGGGAGAGGGGAGCAGGGGGGAACAGAGCAGGAAAAAAATCTATACGCACGGATGCTAATGATACAACAGCTAAATGTGTTTCCAAATGTCGCACTTGCCAATTACCAATTGTGCGGCAACAATGCTGAGGGTTTCTTTTCTGGATGGAAATTATTAAAGAAATTAATTTCACAAATGGCGACGCTAGCTCCCCTTATTATTATTATTTTTTTTGACAAGAAAATGTGCGACAAATCAAACGGCAGGTTAAAAGAAGGTATGAATGACTGCTGGTGAACAGTAGCAGTCCTTTCTAAACAGCTAGTGTCGGCCAATCAGAGGTAGAGAAGTTTTTTGGTGTTGTTAAATATTCTGAAAATATTTTGAAAAAAGAGAAAGCAAGTATGTTTTAAAAAGAGCAAAGAGATCTTGAAGTGAAGTGGCGTGTAGAGTTACTGTAAAAGGAATCAGTTTATGGAACAATCTGAACAAAGAAACCATAGAAATTTAAAATCATGAAAAATAAGTGATCATGTCAGATTTTCTGCTTTGTTTGCAGAGTAGGAAATTGTTGAATTGAATGTGACTGTCAACTTTGGAGGACAGCTATTTTATTGTATTATTGTTATCCTTATTGTTATTATATATATATATATATATCGCTATATCGGGTCGCTAAGGCTGCTGCCCCCGCGACCCGACCCCGGATAAGCGACTGAAGAAGAAGAAGAAGAAGAAGAAGAAGAAGAAGAAGAAGATATATATTTATGGTTAATGTGTTGCTTGCTTTTATCCCCCTTTCTGCTCCCTTTCATTCTTGAGTTCGGAATGTTTGTATTTAATTGTTTTGTTTTAACTCAAAGAATAAATAAAAAATGTAAAAAAAAAAAATAATAATTAAGTATTAGCAATTCAAGTCATCTTGTTTGCGCCTTTAGTTTAAAACGCTTTAGCTGTGGGGTTAGGGAAACATTTTGCATTTCAAAATCGCTAGCAAGTTTACAGCAAACGGCTAATGCACGCAAACAACAGAAATATGATGTCTTCTTCTGCAGCTTGCACAGAAAACCAATCAAAAATAGAAAAAAAAAAAAAGTATGCCTCCGTGTTCTGTTTTTGTCAACACGAACCCAAAAGCAAGGAAATCAGCTTTACTCAAGTCTCATCTGACTGGCCTGCCACTGACAATAATCAGCAGGAGCTAAATAAACTTGTTATTACGGGATGAGATGCTCAGCTAATGACTCCGCCAGCGGATGAATTATTAATCATTCCGCGCGACGACATTTCATTTAGCGACTCATCCGTTAGCACGTGTGTCGGGCGACCGCGTGTCCGCTTGCACAGCTTTCGCCTCCACTGATGAATCCATCAGCCTGAGACTGGCTTCTCTACGCCACCGCACCTCTGGTCACCCGTCAGAAACCTTGCTAAACTTCATGATGTCACGACCTCATTTTGTCTAAATTCAGCTCAATTCAAACCTCTGCTAGCGAGAAGCACGTGCATTGTGCATGTCTCTCGAGCTATTCTGAAGCCGTCGAAGTCATGGCTGGTGTTGGGCAAGGAAAGGTTGGTTGTTGTGAAACGTCGGTACGTGTACAATAAATGTTCTCTGAGGTCTCGAAGGAGGCAGCAAGAGTTTTCGTTTCGCTCGTGAGTCACAGAGATAGACAATGGATATTTTTTTTATTAATCCCTCAATGTGGAAATTCACAGCGTTGGCAGCAGTGGTATACACATACTCATACATACTCATACAGTGCACATAGTGGACATACATTTGAGTAAAAATGGTAAAAAAATAAATAAATAAATACATATATATATATATATATATATAATTAAATATATAATAAATAGAATTTTAAAGCTGTTCAGTTATTGCACATGGAGGACATTACACTTGTTGTTGGTCTACCGGGAGCAGACCTGATCATAAAGTCTGACAGCACAGGGGAGGAAGGACCTGCAGTATCTCTCCTTCACATAGCATGGGTGAAGAAGCCGGTCACTGATGGAGCTTTCCAGGGCTCTTACAGTCTCATGTTGTGGGTTAGAGACGCCACCCACGTGTAGTGGGTGGGGACACGCAGCGCAAAGACGATGCTATCCAGGGAAATCACTTCCTGTTTGCAAATATAACATTTGGACGAGATCAGGCAATACGTGTGCGGCGGAAGATCAGGTTGATTTAGCTCCACACTGACTTCAGCATGAGCCACTTAAACAGAACTGCGCGCTACTACTACTGCTACTGCTAACGCGTCAATTCAGCAAGTTCCGGGGGGGGGGGGACCAGGGGAGCTAGCGTCGCCATTTGTGACTTGTACGTTGCTTGGTTCCCACACACACCGCTTAAAAAAAACACAATGGTAACAGTGCACTGGGGGAAGTGGGGGGGGGGGGGGGGCTGGCAGTCAGCTAACGAGCTCCAACTGTCCTTTTCTTCCTCCACGGCGCCGCGCCTCCGACTCCTACACGGCGCGCATAGAGAGCGGCCGAGAGGGAGGGCCGGGAGGTGGCAGTTGAGGGGGAGGCAGGAGGGGTGAGGATGAGGACGGGAGAGGCAAAAGACAGAGAGCCGGAGTCGAAATCCGCCACTCAACAGTGCCATCTTGTGGCCTGCATCCCTCCCTGCACCTGCAGCGTCGGTCCTCCCTCCCTCCCTCCCTCCTCTGCGCAAGCATTAGCATGCACGCGAGCGCGCCTGCACAGACCCCTGTTTTGTCGTGGCGGAGCTGCTCGTAAACTTCCTTGCCGGGCGAGGGCCAAAGCGCGAGGAGCAGTGACAGCATTGGAAGCAGAGAACATTTGAGGCGGCGACACTCAGGGTCCAACAAGCGGTCGGAAATCACAGGAGGCGACAAGAGGATGGAAAATATAAGCAGGAAGCACGAGGGGTGCTGAACAACAACAACAAAAACAGTAATAATAATAATAATAATAATAATAATAATAATAATAATAATAATAATAATAATAACAATAACAATAATAATAATAATAATAATAACAATAACAATAATAATAATAATAATAATAATAATAATAATAATAACAATACTAATAATAATAATAATAATAATAATAAGGCCTAGACTATTGCGTTCATGTGACAAAAAAGTGTTCAAAAAATGAAATGCATTTTATTTTATACTCAGTAGACAACCAATACTTTTTTTCAGTGCATGAGTTACTAGCATTCGGATTTATAACGACGCTCTGAGTGACATCAGACAAGCGGAAAAAGAAACAGTACAGATACTTGTGTTAAAAATACCCAGGTGAAAGTAGTACCGCTCCACTTACCTCGCTGCTGTTTGCTGTCTGCTGCCTCTATTTGTTCACCGTCTCTATACCGTGGTCACGCACTTGACTTTGCTGCTGTGTTGTTTTCATGCCTTGCTGACGTTTTTATATTGTCTATATTTGCCCCTTTACTGTAGTGTGTTTAACATGGTGAGGAGTACTGAACGACATTGTGTCTATGTGCGTTGTACTATGACAGTAAAGCATTCGACTTCAACTCCCGTACTCGAGTAAAATGAAAGAGAGAAAGAAAGAAAGAAAGAAAGTACAGGTTCTGACATTTATTATTATTTTTTTTTTGGGGGGGGGCGTTAATGAAACAATACATATGTTGATAACTCTGCACGAGTAAAATCCCGAGGGACGAGAAGACTGAAAAATGTATTGATTGATTGAATGTCTTTTGTTCTACTTTCATTTATTTGCACTTGCTGGTTACTGCTAACAGACATTGTGAACTATTTCTGGTTTGCTGTCATCAAGCATACACTGAGGAGCAGTTCAAAGTACATTAGGGAAAACCGCCATGCTTTCGGGACATGACCAACAATTTCAATTGTGCAGAGGGAGAAAGAGCCAGAGTGACTTCTTCTATTCCTGCAGATAGAGAGGCACAGTCTTCTGCACCCTGTCTGTAACCAGCACACGTGGGGCAACGGGGTGCTGTGATCATGAGCCAGATGACGGTTGATAATGACAGCCTAAGTGAAGCTCTGGATGAAACAAAGTCACTTATCCGACTAAGGGAATGTCTCTGCTCGGAATGACTGTCATTCTACTCACAACATAGTGTGGCTGCAGGGTCAGCGGTTCATGAGGCACCGAGCCATTGTATTGGAGAAGAGCTGCTAAAGGATATGAGAAAGTTCATCCAGTTATTCACCAGGTATTCACTCGACAGTTCTACACTTACATCCAGTATCAAACTATACATTTTATTATAAAACAAAACATACCAACACATCTTGTTTGAATGACTACACATAGCATGAATGTTGTTTTGTTGCAAGGCAACTTGTGATAAAAAAAAAAATAATAATAATTTGTTTTGTTACACACACATAACACAGGACTGCTTTAGATCTGGAGAATTTATGAAAAATAAATTTGCCCATCGTCCACCAGTATATCACACGCAGACCCTACTGGTGGCAAATTACTACAACTGCCACAATCAATGCCATCTCGCACTCAGCAGAGATGGACACACGGTGTAGGTTGTCAGTGGAGTTGTACACTCTCCTATAGATAAACTACTTCTCCTCCTAATTGAGATGTGACTACCATGCTCTATTATGTTGAATGTTTGACGTATTTTTTTAAATTTATTTATATATGTGTGAAATGCCTCATGTTGTGTTGTGTAATCTGCTGCCATCCAATTTCCCCACGGGTTACAAATAAAAGACTACTGCTACTATAGAAATCACACCGTTGTTGCTCAACAATCAAATTGATAAAGGCTGTTTAAAGGCTACTGTGCTGTTTTTCTTTTCCAGGTACAGACGATTCAATATGAAAATCAAAGTGCTGGAGTGTCTGTACGCTGTAGAAGAAGAATTATCCCCACACCCCGAGAGCTTCAGAGAGCCAGTGTGGTCAAAAGGTTGAGAAGCTGAGCTGATCTTCCAAGAAGGACGTCCTTCAGACTTGATGATCCCAGGCACGTAACCGCCAGCGCCCTCTGCTGAGCTTGTCAGGACCCATGTGCAGTGTGGGGAGGGTGTTCCCCAATTTTGACGTCTGAAATGTTTTGTGTAGATCTGTCACTCGTAGGTCTGTCACACTTTTTTTGAAAATGAAGTCGCTCTCTGGCGCCAGCAGAGCTTTTCTATGTCACTGTTCGTGAATTATTGGGGCGGAGTCCATGCATTGGGACCATAAGGCAAGACGTGGAAAAAGAAAAAAAAAAGTTCAGTTGGAGCTCCAAATATCATATTCTCACTCTATCTTACTATAACACTGTGTTTTGTTGTACATCACAGAGTAAACTGCACGGAAGGTGATAAGTAACTTACATAACTAAGAAATAATGAACGTTTTGAGTGATGGTTCCAATTGTATGTGCCATCTCTGTTTGGTGGTTCATATTGGTATTCACCCTGATCCAAAATGAGTGCTCCAGCACAACTACTTTGTCTGTTTACATATCCCCAGATCACTCAAGAAATGTGATAATAATAATAATATTTTAATCATTAACATAATGCTGCTATGGCTTATGTGAATGTGAAGTTACTTATGATATACACGTCAAACCCTTTGCAAACACTGTAAAAACCATGCTAGCAAAAATACTGCTATCAACACGACCATTTATTTTGTCATTGTAGTTTTTTTGTCAAACTAAACAGAATCATGTAATTATATTCTGTAAATACTGTTTAACAAACGCTACTTTACCTTGTCGGTGGACGTGTTTCAAAAAGACGTTTGATGATTCGCTGTCTCCAGCAAGCTCTCGTGCAGGACTGCTGTTTTTCCTCTGAATGACGCTGGTAACGAGTATTTGCGTTTCTCAACCAGCGGGGGGTAGTAATGAGTCCAAGTTACCAAGTATAACTATATAATCAATAAATATCGATGTTGGCCTGCAACTTAGTCCAAGTTTTACATTTTGGCCCCACTGCGTATTTGAGTTTGACACCCTGGTCTAGATAATAATGACTTGGAGTATACGCAACACTGGAGAAAGTCATGGATCTCAATCCACCCCCTTATTATTTTACAAAGTAGTTTTTTGACAGTGATGAAAATCCCGCACGTTTTGATTCGGAGCATTAAATTTCACGCCTGTTCTGGCCGTGTCAGGTGATCAGCCCGGCTACATTGTTCAGGTGCAGCGGGGCCGTCCATCTGGGGGACATATGTAGGGAAGCTAATTAGCATGAAATGTGCAGGCGTGCGTGGCAAAAGTTTTGACCGGGATTTAAAGTGCTAGCCCCTAATTAGGAACATTAGCGTAGCGGCGGGACGTTCACAGTGCTGCTTAATACCCTTGAAGCGACGTGTAGCTAATGGGAAAGTCTGGTTGTGAACACTAACGTTAGCTTTAAGCCCCTGTGAGGGCGCGAGGATAAAAAAAAAAAGTCCACCTACTTCCCTTTACACCGCCACTCTTCTTCTTCTTCTTCTTCTTCTTCTTCTTCTTCTTCTGAGCGGAAGGAGCGTGAGAGGGAGAGAGAAAATTGGAAGCGATTGCGCTACCTATAACTTTATTCTATTCTTTACACTTTGGTGGTTGTTTTTGTGTATTTGTGTAGTTTATTTTAGTGTGAGTTAGTTTAGTTTTAGTGTTTGTTTTGTCGTGTTTTGCGGCCAGACGCCGTCTGGTCGGGAGGAGGAGACCAGGTGCGCCGTCATGGCGGCTGCAGGGTTCTCCTCCCTGTCGAGGAAGCACGGCATCAAGCTAGGTGCCGGCTCCTCGTGCAACGTAGAAGACGTAGCGTTAGCCGTGGGGGAGCGGATCGGACACAGCTCGGTGAAGTCGGCAGCCCGAATGAACCGAGCTGTGGTCCTGTTTTTAGAGAGGGTGGAGCAGGTAAAGTTGCTGGTGGAGACCGGGGTGACGGTGAACGGGCTGTTCGAGGCGGTGCAGCCGCTCACACAGCCGGCAGCCCGGATCACCCTGTCCAACGTCCCCCCCTTCATCAGCGACGAGTTCCTGCTCCAAAAACTGTCCCGGCACGGTAAGGTGGTCTCCCCGATCAGAAAGTTGCTTTCTGGGTGTAAATCTCCGCTGCTTCGCCATGTGGTGTCGCATAGGCGGCAGGTTTACATGATATTAAACAACAGGGCGGAAGAGTTTAATTATCGATTCATCGTACGAGTGGATGACTTCGATTATACTCTGTTTGCCACATCGTCGGAGGTAAAATGCTTCGGCTGTGGGGCGGAGGGACACCTCGTCAGAGCCTGTCCGAACCGGGCGGGTGCTGACGCGACGGGTCCGGTCGGCGGTGCGGCAGTCGCGGCTGCGGCAGCTCCGAGCGAGAAGCCCGTCCCCGCTCCACGACGGAGAAACTCCGGAGATACGGGGGGGGCCGCTGGCCCGAGCAGGGAAGAGGGAGCGAAGGAGCAGGAGGTGAGAGAGAACGAAGGTGGAGAGGTTGAGGAGATGGAAGAGGGTGAGTTGGGAGAGACAGGTGGGTCAGGGAGTCAGGGAGGGGAGACGGGTGAGGTGGAGGGATCAGGTGCGGGGTTAGAAGTAGGTGAGGTGGAGGAATCAGGGAAGGTAGCGGAGCTGGGTGCGGGTGTGGTGAGGGAGACAGGTGAGGTGAATGAATTAGGTGAGGTGAGGGAAAATGGTGGGGTGGTGGAAGCAGATGAGGTGAGGGAGACAGGTGAGGTGGAGGAATCAGGGAAGGTTGCAGAGTTGGGCGCGGGTGTGGTGAGAGAGATAGGTGAGGTGAGGGAAACGGGTGAGGTAGAAGAATCAGGTGAGGGAAAAAGAAAAGAAAAAGATCCTTCAGAGGACATGATAGTGGGTGGAGGTGGTTTTGAAGCACTGGGTGGTGTGGATGAGAGAACTGGTGGTGGGTCTTGTGTGACTGAAAAAACGTATGGTCTGTTTGAAACACCAGAATTGAAAACTGCTGCGTCTCAGAGACGCAGCAAAAGGAAGCAAACAGTGTCAAATGAGGGGGGAGGGAAAACTGGTAGACTGGGGGCTGGAGCTGCGGCTGAAGAAAGCAGTGACAGTGAGGGCGCCATATCTGACTGCAGCGAATTGTCGCTCTCTCAAATTGTTTTAACAACACCTCTAGCTAATAGAGAAAAACATTTCTATTCAGCAAAGATGATAAAAAGCTTCTTGCAAAAAACAAAAGGAGTTAAAAACTTGAACATTGACATGCACTTTCCTGACAAAGTCACCTTTTTTCTGTCTGCCAAGCATGTAATAAAAAACAAAAGTTCATCAGATTTAACTGAGCAAGAAATCTTCAGGTTAAAAAAGCACCTTATACGAGTCCGAAAAGAAATACATTTTTAAAATGATGACAGGGATTTTATTTTTATCTGTGTTTTTATTTCTTAATTTTTGTACTTTTTATCTCTTAATCCCAAACATGGAGGTTTTAAAAATTGGAACGCTCAATGTGAATGGAGCCAGAGAACTAAAAAAGAGGGCACTTGTGTTGGACACAGCAAGAAGAAAGCACTTGGACACTTTATTTCTTCAAGAGGTCCACAGTGACGCAAGTATTGAGGGGTGCTGGGAGAAGGAGTGGGAGGGCAGGGTGTTTTTAAGCCACAACACCACAGCAAGTGGAGGAGTGGGCATCCTCCTCTCTAAGAGGTTCTCTCCATCCTCTGTGGAGGTAGAGCAGGTCGTGAAGGGGAGATGCCTGCTGGTCAAAGCCAAGCTCCACAGTTTTAATCTGGTTTTTATGAACATTTACGCACCAAACCATGGAGCAGAGAGGAAGAGGTTTTTAGAAATTGTTAATAATAAATTAAACAGCTGCGGCTCGGAGGATTATTTAATTTTGGGCGGGGATTTTAATTGTACTGAAGATGGTTTTTTAGACCGCAACCACACAGAGCCACATCCAGCTTCCCAGCACACTCTGAAGCAGCTGGTCTACTCCCATGACCTGGTGGATGTGTGGAGGAGGATGCATGCAGACTGTCGTCAGTACACCTGGTCCCACCTGAGAGAGAACGGAGTCTCTCTAGCGAGGTTAGACAGGTTTTATTGTTTTAAGCATCATTTTAATGTTTTTAAAGATTGTAGGATTGTGCCATCTGGTTTTTCTGATCACTCTCTGGTTTTATGTGACGTCATCCTAAAAAATATTTTACCAAAGAGCGCCTACTGGCATTTTAATTCTGCTTTGATTTTAGATAAAGGTTTTAAAGAAGTTTTAAAATTTTTCTGGTGTGGTTTTAAAAATCAAATATCTGATTTTAGTAGTCTTAGCCAGTGGTGGGACCATGGAAAAGTACAAATTAAACTACTCTGTCAGCAGTACACTCTCAATGTCACACAGTATACATGTAGATCAATCAAAGACCTGGAGAGTGAAATAGTGGAATTAGAAGCGCTTGGCTATTCTACAGGAAATCGAGGACACATTGAAGTCCTCAACTCCAAAAAGATGGCCTTAGCCAGCCTGTTGGACTCAAGGGTACAGGGGGCGCTGGTCCGGTCCCGGATCCAGAACATCTCGGAGATGGATGCTCCCTCTGGTTACTTCTTCGGCCTGGAGAAGAAGAATGGACAGCACAAGGCCATCCACTGCCTGCTGACGGACACCGGGCAGGAGCTGACCAAGCCCCAGGAGATCAGGAGCAGAGCCACACAGTTCTTCTCACAGCTTTACTCGTCGGAGTATGAGGAAGACGTTGAACTGGAGGAAGACTTTCTCAGAGCTCTACCGCAGGTGTCAGCTGACATCAATGCACAGCTGGACCGCCCTCTACAGCTGGAGGAATTAACGGCTGCCCTGAAGGGCATGCAGGGACGGAGATCTCCGGGGATCGACGGACTCACCGTTGAATTCTACAACGAGTACTGGGACATTCTAGGAGCTGACCTGCTCCAGGTTCTGAACCAAAGCTTGGACAGTGGTTCCCTCCCTCTCTCCTGTCGAAGAGCAGTGGTGACTCTCCTTCCTAAAAAAGGACAACTGCAGGAAATTAAGAACTGGCGCCCGGTGTCCCTTCTCTGCGTGGACTATAAGATACTGTCCAAAACGTTGGCCTCCAGGCTGGGAAGAGCCATGGAGCAGGTCATCCACCGGGACCAGACCTACTGTGTACCCGGCAGGTCCATGGTAGACAACGTCTACCTAATTCGGGATGTTTTGGAGGTCTCCAGCTCATTGGGTATTGACACTGGTCTCATTTCGCTAGACCAGGAAAAGGCGTTTGACCGGGTTGAACACAGCTTCCTCTGGAAAGTCATGGGGAGGTTTGGGTTCAGCCCTGGCTTCATTGCCATGATCCGTGTGTTGTACAGTGACATTGAGAGTCTACTGAAATTCAACGGCAGTTTGTGTGCTCCCTTCAGGGTGCAGAGGGGCGTCCGGCAGGGCTGTGCTCTGTCTGGGATGCTCTATGCACTCTCCCTAGAACCTCTCCTCTCAAAAATACGTTTTAATATTAATGGCTTGGTTTTACCTGGTTTTAATAGCAACATTGTTTTATCTGCTTATGCGGATGATGTCATTGTTTTAGTTAAAAGCCAAAACGATGTTGATATTTTAACCATTTTAACTGATAAATATAATAAAATGTCTGCTGCAAAAGTTAATTGGAGTAAAAGTGAGGCAATTGCTGTTGGGAAGTGGGCAAGTGGCCTCCCAACCCTTCCCCAGAACCTGGCCTGGAAGACAGAGGGGCTAAAGTACCTCGGGGTCTTCCTCGGAAATGAGGCCATGGTGAAAAAAAACTGGGAAGGAGTGGAGGAAAAAATCGAACAAAGAATAAAAAAATGGAAATGGTTGCTCCCACAGATGTCCTATAGAGGCAGAGTTCTGGTTTTAAACAACCTAGTCGCATCCCTCCTGTGGCACCGACTGTCCTGTCTGGACCCTCCAGCTGGACTTATGGTCAGAATCCAAGAGAAAGTCATAGATTTTTTTTGGGATGAAAAACATTGGGTGCCACAGGGGGTGCTGTTTTTACCGAGAGAGGAGGGGGGACAGGGCCTCATCCACCTGGCCAGCAGGACTGCAGCTTTCAGGCTGCAGTTTCTCCAGCGCTTCCTGACTGGTCCAACAGACCTGGTGTGGAGGGGTGTGGCCAGCTGCATCTTCAGAGAGGTGAGTCAACTGGGACTGGACACTGCTCTGTTTTTAATGGATTCCAATTTTTTAAAGTTAAATGGGATTCCTCCTTTTTATCAAAGTGTTTTTAAAGTATGGGCTTTTTTTAGAAGCAGCAAAGAAAAAAACACCTCCGATTCTCTGCTCTGGCTTTTAAAAGAACCACTTATTCATGGTGCAAGATTGGACATATCTAGTGGTGCGACGCCCGGGCTGACGGCTGCTCTGCTCAGGACAAACACCGTGGACTTGCAGCGCCTGGTCCGAGCGGCAGGACCGACCCTTGGCGACCACCAGACTGTGGGAAGTGTGCTGGGCCTGCAGTCCACCAGGATGACGGAGAGACTGCTCCAGCTGTGGAGAGAGAGACTATCCCCTGGAGAACGCAGTCTCCTTGTGCAGCTGGAGTCAGGCACAGAGCCAGACACCACAGAACCCTTCCCGGCTTTAAGAATCACCCCTCGCTTTGAGACCGAAGGCCCTCTACTAAAGACCACATCCCTTCACCTTGGCCACACTAAGAAGAAGGACTTCTATAAAGTGTGCGTACAAGTTTTTAACCAAAAGACTCTGGGAAAAAGAACAATGTGTGCTTGGAGTAAAAGACTGGACGGTACACCCCACTGGAGAGTCCTGTACAAGCCGCCACTGAAGAAAAGAACAGGTGATCTTCAGTGGCGGATCCTGCATGGGGCCATTGCCTCCAATGCTTTTATCTCCATCATTAACCCTGCTGTGTCCAACCAGTGCCCCTTCTGCGACTCCAGCGAAACGTTTTTTCACATTTTTATTGATTGTTTTAGACTCACTGCATTTTTTATTGTTTTAACTAATGTTTTTAGTTCTTTTAATCAGAGTTTTACAATCACAAATTTTATTTATGGTACGGGCTACAGCAAAAAAAACAAAGAAATGTGGCAACTTTTAAATTTTATTATTGGAGAAGCAAAAATGGCAATTTACATCTCAAGGAAAAATAAAATAGAATGTCTCGGTAGCGATGATGCAACAATGGTGTGGCGCCGTAACCTGCGTTCCCGAATCCACCTAGAGTTTTCTTTTTTTAAAATGGTGAAAGACCTTGATGCTTTCCAAAAAATGTGGTGCCACAAGAATATTTTGTGTGCTATTTTAAACAATAAGTTATTTTTTTCTGATGCACTAAAAGATTGAATGTTTTTTTTTTTTTTTTTTTTTTTTTTTTTTTTTTTTTTTTTGGCTTTTGATTTGTGTTTGTGTTTTTTTGTCTATTTATGTATTTATTCATTTAATACTTTTATTTTTATTTCGTTTTTGTTTTGAATGGGTTGTCTCTTTTGGTTTGGTTTTTGATTTTGTGTTGTTGTTCATTATTTTATTTTTTAGTTCATTTATTTCTTTGTTTTAATCATTTATTTATGTTAGGAAAGGTGCATAAGTTTTTAGCCTGTACTTTGTAAATAAATGTGATTGTAAAAATCAAAAAAAAATCTTCTTCTTCTTCTTCTTCTTCTTCTTCTTCTTCTTCTTCTTCACCTTCTTCTTCTTCTTCTTCTTCTTCTTCTTCTTCTTCTTCTTCATAAGCTTGTTTTCCACAAAATCCAACATACTGTCACGTTTGGTGCTACTTTAATGTCTCATCATCAAAAAAAAAGTTTAAAGAAAAGCCGCATTTATCCCTTTACCTCGGCTAACTTACCCACGTCGGCCTTACAGCATCCACCTAATGCCGCTTCTTCCAGGTCCTGACTTTGCCGGAGCGGGTATCTTTGTTCACCTGAGCGGGTATCTTTGTTCACCTGTGACAACTGTCAACAGCGAGCGTCCACAGGCCTTTCTCTCTGTCGCCTGAGATGGGACTCCATGACCGCAGTTGAACCTCTGTCTCCATCTGGTGGCCGACTGCAGCTCCTTCGCACAGCTTCCCCTGTCAATTGTTGTGTCTGGAATCACCCACTCGTCCCCTACTCCCTGTATTCTATTTAGCAAACTATACAGTGCACTCATTTGCCAAAATGAAAAAAAAAAAAAAAAAAAAAAAAAGCAAATAAATACAGTTTAGATCACTCACTCTTGGCAGCATCATGAAAATGTCCCATCGGCAGGTGTTAGGAAATTAATTAATTTACACAAATATTTTGTGACAAATACATATTATATGCGTCGTCTACATAAAAAAAAAAAAAAAAAAAAAAAACTCGCCTTTTCTACCTATGGGTACGCGTGAGCGCAATGCATGATGGGATTAGTGACGGGGTTGAACACTACTTTTGGATGGACTATGCAGTGAATACTGGTGTCCACTATATAGTGCACAATATAGTGACAAACACAGGCACGCGTGCACGGACACACCTTATCCAGCTCACAGGCATGATTGAATTGTACTGTCTCTATCTAGTGGCCTTTAGAGGGTACTGCACGTGAGGGGATCAGGGCACGTGCTGCATGAGCTTCTCGGCGCTTTGGTCGCTGCCATTCGATTGACACCGAAAGTTCACGCTGCTGATCCACGCCACTGAAACTCGTCCTCTTCACCTTGACACATGCCCAAAGCGTCTGACCAAGTCGCACAAAGAATGAGAGCGGACACGCTGTGAACGTGAAAGGAGACACTTTTATTTTTCTGACTTTCTCGCCAAGCGGCCCGTGTTCAGGTTCTTCAGTCTTAGAATTCCCTTCTTTAAAGTGGAAACGTCAAATCCCTGAAAGCAGTGTTTTGATGAACAATGTCAATGACAAAAAGCAAACAAAAAAAGACTCACAGCTTTTTTTTATTATCATTATTGTTATTATTATTGAACAAAATTAAACAGCAGGCTGGTGTTTGTACCGAATGTCGAAAAAAGCAACAGTAAGAACCAAATCTAAAAAAAAAATTAAAAAAATTAAAAATGACATTTTGTCTCCCTTCTTTTTTTTTTTCTTCCGTTTACTAAAAAATGAAAACCACAAGTGGTTCCACAGAAGATTCCAGCAAGAATGAAAAGCAAGTCCCAGGGTGAGGTGTGCCACACAAAAAAAATCGAATCGAAATAAAACGCCGCTGCTAATTGGTTGCTTGGCGGCTATTGCACATAAACTGTGTATCTTTTTAAACAGCCGGTGGAATCACAAGGGACAACGGTGACAACAAACGTATAGGAAACACCGAACAGAACTCGAAGAAAAGTAAAGAAAACCAAAAAACACACGTTAATTGCACCCGAATGGCTTTTATTTTTATTAGGCTACACACAAAAGAAACTGAGTTAATAATTACAAACAACACGTGCAAAAGAAACCAAGGTCTACCTTTATTCTGCGCTTCCTATTCGCATAGCTCTATTTCCTCTCTGTGTAAAAAATAGCTCAGCATTTGTCAGCTGTGTGTAACTTTACGTAGAGACTTCTGTCAAGGACGGGCGGGGCTGCTTTGGTTCCTTTCCTTCGGTGGGGCTGGACAAATGGCAGGGCAGCTAAAATACGAAATGTACACTCTCCTTAAGTTGTGTTTTTTTTTTTTGTTCTCGTTGTTTTTTTTTTTTCAAAGTGCTTCATCTGGCAAGATCAGAAAACCGACTTCGTGGCTTCCCGATGTCCCTGTCCCAAAAGTGCCTTGGGTGGAGATCTGGACTCAGTTCCGTATAAGGTGACCCTTTCAAAGTGTAGGGAACCACAGACGCTGTTGCGGTAGGTCAGTTTAAAAGTACGGCAGTAAGGGGCGGGTTTGTTTTTCATAGTTTTGTGTGCCGCTTTTTTTCTGACATGTGCTTCCGGTGGATGAAAAAAGTGCACTATTCGTAAGTTAGTCTAGGTCCATTAAGGTGGATTGGGGGGGGGGCGGGGGGGCGGGGGGGGGCTCAAAGGCTGGAACAATATGAAGGTCTTCGCAAAAAAAACCAAAAAACAACTTAACCAGTGCAGCTTTAATATATTTAAAAGACTAGATCTTTTTTAGAACTCTTTCTTGGGTGGGGGGCGGTGGAGGTGGTGGCTTTAACTCTGGGCGTCCAGCCCCTCCAGGTGGTCGGGGATGGGCAGCCCGGTGAGGATGGTCAGACACTTGTTCCACACGTTGAAGACGGGGCAGACGGGCTGCGCAAAGGAGACGTGGAAGGTGTGCAGGTGCTGCGAGCCCACGGCGTCGTAGAAGGTGATGCAGCCCGCGTCGTAGTCCAGCAGGACGCCGACGCGGCGCAGGTGCGGCGACGGCTCGATGGCCAGCTCCTTGCTGTTGTGGCGCACCACCCAGGAGTTGTTGCAGCGGCACAGCACCCAGGAGGCGGAGTTCTTGCCGATCCACTCGTGCTTGGGGGCCGACTTGTAGGCGATGCCGACCGCGTACCTGCGGAGGAGGAGACGGAGAAGATCGCTCGCACACTGAGTTCTGACGCCGAGCGTTTTGAGATTCGACTCAAAGGGTAAAGGTCATTTATAAATATGAACGTGCATGTCTGAAAGGCTTCTGATGGGTGATGTATCACAGAAGCTTTGTCTCTTAGCACTGAGTCTACCACATGCCGCTATAGACAGGTTTGATGTTAAAGTCCCAGTGATTGTCACATCCCAAAGGATGCAAAATTTGTCCTACGCATTTGACCCATCGGCCGTGCCGCACCCGGGAACCATTGGGTGATCCAACCCCACAATTCCAACCCTGAATACTGAGTGTCAGGCAGGGAGGCAATGGGTACCGTTTTACAGTCTTTGGTATGACCTGGCCAGGGATCGACGGGACTGACGGGATTTCTCACCATGTGCTCCCACCGATCAGCGCCTCCCAGTAGTGGCGTCCGCTGTCGATGTAGACGTTGCCCACAACACCGTAGCTGCTCTGGCTGCTGAAGCGCTCCTGGCTGTGGCCCTTCTTGGACGTGGTCTCATCCCGCTCCACCGTCAGGTTGTCGTGGGAGACCTTCAGCTTCTTGTGGGCCGTTTTGGGGTCCAGTTTGAACGGTTGGCCTTTTTTGACGGGTGGAAGAGGAGGGAAAAGAAGGAGCGATTGAAGAAAATGATGTGTTTGTATGTATAGAAAATGTTTTCTGTGCTGGTTGCCTGGGGCTCACTGTTGGTTTTGAGGGTCCCCGGCTCGCTGCTCCTGCTCCCTGCCTGGTTGATGGCCTTGACGACGAAGATGTACTTGGTGCCGCACTGCAGGCCGTGCACTGTGTAGTGGTTCTGCTTGATGTTGGGGACAATCATCCAGCTCTCCAGCGAGTTACACAGGCCTGCGCAGGTGGGAGTGGGAGGAGGAGGACGTTCTCAAGTAAAAGCCGCAGATTTTAACCGCAAAAAATATCATAAGAAGAAATGCAAGCGGGTCTTTCGCCCTGGCGAAGACCTGCTCCGTTCCAGAGCTGGTCTTAACGCTGGGGCTCAGTCCCAAATTAAGCCACCTCCCACTTACTGGCGATGTTGGACTGGCCGGTGAAGATGGCGTACTGGAGCTCGTAGGACACCACAGTGAACTCGTCATCTGACGTCCAGTGGACGGCGATGGTGTCGTAGGAGGCTGTGCAGAGCTCCTCCCTGATGGACGGCGCATTGGGAGCTATTGAGGAAGAAGAGGCAGAGCGCCACATCAGACTGAACATGTTAGCTTCAGCATGTTAGCAAACGCAGAGGCGTCGGGGACGCCTCATTTACACGGAAGTTGTTCTTTCCAGTTGAGCGGTAGGCCGAGCATCGAAAGCAACAGAGGGAGGTCGTAATAAAACATTCAGATAAAAAAAAACATTGAGACGGCGTGTGAGAGGAAAACTGTTTTTGCAGGAACGGAACGTGAGTAGTTACGCAAGGTTCCAAACTGTCTGATTAGATTTTTGCAATTAGTGGCAGATTTGCATGAGCGCTTTGGATTCATCTGCAGCGAGAAGGCAGACACTGCAATGTGAGTCAGTAAGCAGAGATAATGCAGTTTCTGAACCACTTGAGTCACTGATCCAGAGTGCAGAAACAACGCATTGCTTTTAGTTGTACTGCGAGATACTCCAGCGCCGCCTGTCATGAGTGGCTGCACACGGCGGAGTGATTCGGGCTGATTCACTCAGCTGAAGAGCCCTCCTATAATGCCCCACACACGAACCTCAGACTGTGAGCCAGTCATTTTCCCCCAGCCTCCCTGCTAAAGCTCACAATTCACGCGCCCAGACGTTCATTGACCCTCACGAATACGGGGCGTCTGGAGTTAAACTTGAAAATACATCCGATGACCCGAATAGTCGCGATGCTTTGTTCCGCAAAACTAGGTGGAAGAGTTTCTCTTGTAATAACAAGAAACTAAAATTTTAACAAGGTGAGAAGACTGATGAACGACCAGGACTTGGTTTGGTTGAGCCTCACCAGTCAGGTAATCCAGGTTCTCCAACATCTTCTTCTCTCTGGCAAAGTCCAAGGCGAAGGTGTCAAAGTTGTCCGTCAGATGGATCTCTGGGATCAGCACTTGAGTGGACGCTGTTGCCATGGAAACCCTGGAATGACGGGCAAATTCATTTTTAGGATATACACAAATATAGTTTTTTTTGAGGCAGCGAGCTAAACAGCCTCAGCCTCACAGCAGAGCTGTAAAGTTCCCAGCTGACCAAACGGCGCAACAAATTGACCGACCGACCTCTCGTTGATGCCCTTGGCGGTCTGCAGGAAGCGGGCGTGGTCGTTCTCCTTCAGCGTCTGGTCAGCCTGCGTGATGAGGGCTGAGGAGCGCTCAATGCACTGCTTGCAGTTGGAGATTTGCTGCGCCAGCTTGCGGAGCCGCTGCGTCTGCCGCGAAACACAAAATGGGGACAGAAGAGTCACGGAGAGGCTCTCAGGGCGCGCAAGAAAGTTGAGCAACTGAGACCATGGTTGGTTAAAAAGACGGTTTTAATTAAGGAAGACGGGAGTCGACACGCGTTGATGTCTTTACCACACCAGCCGCACCGCCACTCCAAAGGCAAACTGAGATTTAGTTTTTTTTGTTTTTTTAATTCTCTTTTTTTTTGTTTGTTTTTTTTGGCTGCGTGCCGTCATCAATTGTGGCGTCTTCTTCTTGTTCTACTTCTTCTTCTTCTTTAAACCCTCCCAACCTTCCCTCCTCCGTGGTCTCCATTCCCTCACGCTGGAAGTCCGGAGATTCAGCCAGACAGATTGAGGTCAGCTACCCGAATTGAGGTCGAAAGAGATTCCACCAGAAGTTTGGTTGCGGCTCGGAAAAGAAAGGCAGCGTAATCACTGAGACCGAGGCTGTGTGCGAAATTGCCCCCTTCTCGCTTATAGAGTTCACTGCATAGGTGTCGTAGGAGTTGTAGTGATCACTTACGTGGCAATATATCCCATCATGCAGTGTGCACACGCAGGACCAAAGGTGGAGAGTAGAGCGTTATGTTTTTATGTGGGAAGTTGTTTGGTATGATGTGTCCTTGTCACGGAAATGCATATATTTGTAAATGAAATTAGACATTTAATTATGAATGTGTGTATTAGCACTAGCTAGGCATCACTAAGAGTGGTATTTTGTTTGGTTTTTACATTTGGCTAATGAGTGCCCTATATTTTTTGGCTCCATATAACACATAAGAGTGGGGGATGAGTGTGTGATTTCGGACACAGCATGAGACCCCCAACCCGCCCGCCTGCATCACCGCATCCCCAGAGAGAAAAATGAAACAGACGTTGCGCTCATCGCTGAAACCTACGGTGGAGAGAAAGGCACCACTGCGTCAACGGAAGAAACATTTTCTTCCCAACGCCCCCCCCCCCCTCACCTTGCCCTCCTTGATCTTGCTGCCAATGATCTCCCGCCGCTGCTGGATGATGTCAATCAGGAGGTCGCACTCTTCCATGAGCTTCCCCTCCTGGCGGGACGCATTCACCTGAGGACAGGTTGACAGGAGAACTTCAGATGGGTTCGGAAGCCGGCGGACAACGGGAGAACTTTGGGCATACCGAGGGACACAGGCAGGGGCAAACGCATGTCTTGTCCGCAGATGTGGGGGAAGGAAGGAAGGAAGGAAGGAAGGAAGGAAGGAAGGAAGGAAGGAAAAGACGTTTCCACAGCCAGATAATTTAGAATTTTTTTTTTTTTTTTAAAGTGAACTAAAACGTGCATGACCTCCAAACATCAGAAACCATCACATCATCTGCAAAAAGCTTCAGGATCCCAGTGTGAAATATTCAGTTTCCTGTCTTTTAGCGCCTTCGCACCCTTTGCACCCTTCGCACTCCTGGATGACACTTCAACATCAGACAGCATCATTTGAAGTGACGGCCTTGAAGCCTCACATCAAGAATGTGATCGCTGTCTCTGTTGTGTTTTAGTGTTGTGTTTTATTGGTTGTTGTTTTTTTTTGTTGTAAAGTTACTTCTCCATCTGAATGCCTGTTTGGTTTTCTCAGCTCAGGACAGCGAAGCACCGCCCTGCCCTCCAGGGCTGTGAAGCATATCTTACTCCATGCCACTACTTCTCATGCACACACACACCGAAAAAATAAATAAATACATAAATAAATAAAACTGGTCAAGCATTCAGTTATTTCTAAATTATCAAAGGAGTTTCGTTTTTTTTTTTTTGCCTTTGCACTGCAGCCTGGGGTTGTCGCTCAGTCATCTATGATTCTCCGAATCAGCGCTAAATCATTGAGCCCGAGGAGGACAGGTTCGCGTGACAGTGGCGGAAAAAAAAAAAGATGTGGCACGAGCAGGAAAAATAAACAAATAAAATAAATCTTAATAACATTACATATTCTCTGTCTGACAGAACTTCTTCTAAACCGAGATGTCACAGCCTTTTCATTGCAGTGCTTTCAACCCCGTGGCTGAGCTTTATCTTAGGCTTTCAAGTTCCCCAGCATGGCCTGAGTGGGCTGGCTTAATGCAGAATCGCCTCCAGACAAGGCGAACACATTAACTCACAATACTACTCGTCAACAACAACAACATAAAAAAACATGCTGGGTTCACCTGATACGGTGTTATTTGAATTCCAAAATATGAACTTTCATCATTTCCATCACTTCTACATTGCTTGCTCAGGAAGATTTGCACACTGACCTCGACGTGCTGGCAGGTCTGGATCAGCTTCCCCATGAGCGACTCCAGCTCGTTGTTCCTCTTGATCAGATTGCCGAGGTTGGAGTCCAGGGCTTGCTGTGGTCAAACACACACATAGACGAAAACACGACAAACGGCAAGAGGCTTAGAAATGAGGTGGCTAAAAAAATAAAAACACTAAAAACCAACCAACACCCTCTGTTTAGTATCAGCAGGTGAAGTTCACCCTCTCATTTTTGCAGGAAAAAATCTTAACAATCACCGACGGACCACAGAACCTCCCAACAAGTTGCTCTGTCTGTCTCCTAACTAAACAAAAAAAGCGGTGCAGCGTCCACCTACCTCCTGGTGTGGGTTGTACCCCTCACCCCTGTACTGCCTCCTCATCTTTCGCCTCGTCCCTGCACTGTTGGCGGAGCAGGGTTGTGTCTCGCGACTGGGGCAGCCACTCCAGCCCTGCGCAAAACCCGGCCAAGCGGCAAATTAGGCTTCAAAAGCCTCCCTGTGAGAGCGCAGCGGAGGCAGCGGAGGCAGCGCCCTCAGGGCTAACGAACCAGCAAACAGGTGACGAGTCTCTTCATGCTCCTCCCTCCTCACTTTCCCTCCCTCTTCCTTTTCATCCCGCCCGGGAAGAACAGGACGACTCCTGAGCTTCGAGGACCCCGCCGTGTTGCGTCTTAAGTCAAAGGAACTTCCCATTAAATGCGTCTTTGATCTGCCAAGCTAGCATCTACCACAGGATCAAGTGGGGGGCGTGGGGGGAGTGGGTTATCGCTGCAGGACAGGGGGGCGGGGCGTTGAATACACAACAACAGCTTGCACGATGGGATCGACGCTGTTTTGTGGCGCCGGGGCTTAATGGACGTTGGCCTTAATACGCCGATGACACACAAAAACGCCAAAGCGCGAGGCACAAAAGGTCCTCCGCCGCCTCAGAGAGCTCGCTCTCTGGCTCTAGCTGGCACCATCGCTACCGGCAGCAGAGGGCTCCGTCATCCGACTGGGAGATAAAAATAGCCCCGTTTGAAGGGTGACGGGCGAAGACAGGCGCGGCAGCAGCTCGAATGCACAAACGCAATCTTTAATGTCTCGACGGCGAACCCTTGTGGCGTCGGCCTTGTTGGAGCTTCATTGCTGTCTGTCTGTCTGCGTGAGCTAACCTCCTTCTCTGCCACTGGTCAACCAGATTTCAGCCCACAAGAGCGGGAATGAATCTGGGCCCTCAGCCTCAGTGAGGATGACCCCTGTTGGTTCACATCCACTCTTAGGGGCATATGTCAAATTAAAAAAGGCCTATTAGCCCTATCTCTCAGAGTCCAGCAACTGTTGAGGGACTTGAGTCCTTGAGAGGTGTGGCTTGGGGAGGAGTCAGGAGCCATAAGGCAATGCATTAAAAATGTAAAAAGTGCGTTCGATGTGCACTGCATTGCGACTTCGCCTGCTGGATCCTCTGGCTCGGCCTCAAGTTTCAGCCCCCACTCGCTGGTATTAATTATGCATCTAAAACTTTGTCGCTGTTGAATAATTGAGCGGCACGGCATCCGTTGGATGTTTATCCCAGCTCTAAATGATGCGAGATCAACCCCAGAGAGACGTGTTGCAAAACTTTTACAGGACAAAAAGAAAACATTGCCTGTTCAGCTAGCTTACATGCGGCTAATAGCGGGGGTTAGCTAGCCGTCCCGAAAGGCGCAATTTCGCACCACGGTAATGATTACATACATGATTACATTTATTAAAGTAATGATTGTATTAAGAATGACAAAAAAAGTTGTTCCTTCATAAGTGTGGAGCAGCCAATCCTGTTTCTCCTCCAAGAGTTAGCATTTTTAGCTTGAATTTTAGGCGCTTAGTCCACTTTGGAAAGTTGTCCTAGTAGAGATACGGCTTGTACAAACAGCGAAGCAAGCACTGAACTCATTTCATCTGGTTAATTATCAACCTACAAATTCTTTAAACACTGCCAATGAGTGTCGCTCCCAACTGTTGGCACGAAAGCAACCATCTCCAGGGTGTATGTTCCCCTCGCTAGCAGCCAAGCTAACTCTAAAGGCAAACTTCTCAATGTAGACAGCTCGTAAAAACCTTTTCTGCTTTATACAGAATACATCATTCCAAAGAGGGATAATCTCAAGGTTGTCCCTAATCCACTGAGACACTCCTTCTTACCTTGCTGCACCTGTTCAAAAGAAATATGAGTAAACTTCCAAACTTTTGGGTGGTTAGCTGGCTGTGTCAGAAGACGCTCATCTCCGCTTGCAGCTGCTCCATCCAGTGAAACTATGTGTAAATCCAATTGTCACCAGCGCTGTTTTGTGCCAGATGTGCGGGCATTAAATCACCCGAAAGCTAGCCAAGCTAAGAGCGCGTGTGCGAGGGAGGGACAGGGGCATCAAATGCCAGCGGAAGGCGGGAAGGGATGAAGACAGGTACAGGGGAGGGGGCGAGGAAGCTGAAACTTCAGAGGCGCTCCCTCTTGTTAAGACCCACAGTGACACTGAGCAGGATTGCGCTCTTGGGAATTGTCGCCACTTAGCAGAGGCTGTACTGCTTAGATTTTTTTTTTAGCCCCCCCCCATCGTTCATCGTCGTATGACGGATGCAGAGAGACGAGCACAAAAGCAGCCAACAGTCGACAAATGTGATGAAAAAAAAAAGAGGCTTTTGGGGAAGTTGAGCACTTTGCCGGCATCGGGCCTTGCCGATTCTGATTCGCCTTGATGCAAGCACCCAGACAAAAGTGTGTCCTTTTTCAGCTTGTGCCTCCTTGAAGTGGCTGTTGGCGTTTTTGCGTGCAAATGAGCTCTTTTCCCGCCCAATTAGCCAAGATTTAAGTCCAACGTGCGTCTGCTTGATTGTGCAGACCGCTAAAACCACCGCCTCAGAAGCCGTCAGCTCAGATTAGCCTAGCGGCTAAATACTTAAAATGGGACAAACAGGCTGCTCGTCGGTCGGCCACCCATTATCCCAACAGCCCGCTAACATTTCCGAGCCTTCGCGTAAGTGTAACTGAATATGAAGATTTTCCCCTTTAATGTCAAAACCTGTTTGCTCATGGGGCCGACTGTGTCTACGTGCGTGCGTTGTGGAATTGCGGCCACACACAAACGAACGGAGACGTCAAGAGGAAGAGACACTGTTTGGCTTGAAGAGAAGCGACGTGCCCAGGACGCAGCGCTCTGCTCTGAAACACAGTTTTGCCCGTGGGCTGGAGTGTATATTTAGAAGCCGACATGTTGTTAAAGAAAAAGCACAGGGAGTCGAGCGGAGAGACGCTCACGTTGTTTCACCTTCATCTCGTCTTTTCAGCGCGAATGTGTGTAAGTGTGTGTGCATGTGTGTGTAGAACTTCCTTTAATCAGAGTATTGAGTTGAAAAAGATTAAAATAATACGTTTCTCCTAGCAGAATAAATGGATTCGCCTCTCACTTTTAAGAAAACATTTCCTTCCGCACGCTTCGAAACACTCAGAGAACACGAGCCAGACCACCAGGGGGCAGCGAATAAACTGCCAGATTGCACACGAAAAAGCACAATCTGAGCACGTTTGACTCTTGGAGACTGAAATGGACAGGAATAATTAACCATCTGTTCACAGCCTCCAGCGAAAAAAGAGAAGCAAAAGAGAGTTTTATCCTCACGGTAGCACTGAGGATTCCACGCATTTTGCAGGGGGGGGCCTGGGCTGGGGAAGCCCCTCCCCCCCCCCCAGGCCCTTCTCCCATCTTAACAGGGGGGCCTGGATGTAGTATTTTGCAGCACCGGCCTTTTAAATTCCCAGAGCAAAATTTAAAACTCAACTTAATCAGCCTTATGTAACGGCTTGTGTGCGCACTGACCCGAAGCACTCTGCTTCCGCATGAACGCACGGAGAAGCTAACGTGCTAATTAGCGGATGATGATGATGATGATGGTGTGGTGATGATTCCCTGATGCTTAACCTCCCTTGCCAGTTGCTCTGCTCCAGTTCAAATTCAGTCGTAACACACATACACACACACGCAAACGGCAAAAGACACCGTGGGTAAGCAATGGGCGGAGCAAGCAGCTGCGCCGTTGTGCAACACGTGCACATGCTAGTGCATGTTGACCCGCCCGGCGCAGTCTGCTAGAGTGTGTGCGCATCGCGAGTCACATTGCTAGCATTTACAAGCACAGCCGCAGTTCTAAGCTAAAAGAGACACAAAAACAGACACACAAAACAAAGTCTTACCCGGAGCTTCTCGTAACGGTCACTCAGTGCTGCCACCTGGTGGTCCCGGTGCCGGCCCACCAGCTTACAGAGTGAGCAGATGAGCTGGTCGTCGGTCACGCAGTACACGTTGACCTTCTCCTCCTCGTGCTCCAGGCACTGCAGGCCACGCAGGTGCGAGTCGGGCAGCGGCTCGATGAGTCGGTGGCCAGTGAAGGGCTTCTTGTTGGGGTGCGTTGCCCGCAGGCACTCCTCGCAGTACGACACCTCGCAGGTCACGCAGGTCTTGACCGCCTCTTGGGGTGGCTCCTGCTCGCAGAACTGGCAGCGCACCGGTTCCGGGGGCGTTCCCGGGCTGGACATGGTGGCGGCGCTGACAGGCACCAGCGCCAGCCGGTCGCCGCAGGCTTCCTCGCCGGGCGAGTTGGGCGGCCCCGCTGAGGACGAGGCCCGCTGGATTCGTTCAATGATGTTCTGCAAGGTCACGTTGCGCTTGAGTCCCTCCAGTCCGCGCTGAGGACTCAGTGAGATGACATAGCGGCAGGTAGGGCACTGGAAGGCGGCGATGCTGTGCACGGACTCGCTGGCGGCGCAGTGGGAGACGAGGACGCGGTGGGCGCAGCCGAAGCACAGACTGTGGGCGCAGGGCAGCAGCAGGGGGTCGTCGAAGAGCTCCAGACAGATTGGGCAGGTCAGCTCTGACTCCAGAGTGTCCATCCTGCTCTCAGGAGAAGGGGCCGGGCGCAAGCGGGCGCGGCGTCAGCGAAATCCGGGAGAGCCGCTCAGCCGCCTGCGAAGCGAGTCAGAGGAGAGGAGAAGCCGTGAGAGGGGGGATTTGCCGGGGGGTTGGTGGGTTTTAGCGGGTTAGCCCGGCGTGTGCGCTTGTATCTCGGGACGACTGCAGCAGTGCTGCAGGCGGAGTGCCGTTGAAAATGGGTGCGATTTTCGACGCCTTAAACTTCCAAAAAAAAAAAAAGAGGGTCGGGGGAAAGTTTGCAAGGACGGACGGAAGGACAAGTGAGCAAGCAATAGCTAGCGATAGCTAGCGAGTTAGCGAGGAGAAGCCAAGGAAGCCAAGAAGAGAGTGCTCGTTTTGTTTCACCTCACAGCGCTAAGCTAATGCACTTTTCGCCGAGGCGCCAGTGGCTCCGATAAATTAAAAAGACTCACTCGCCGCAAAGGAGTTAAAAACTCGACTCTATTTGGACTTGATTCATGGAAAACGAATCCCGCAGAAGCATTTGAACGCGACATCGTGGACCATTAACGCATGTTTTCACTCTTCATTTTTGCTGTTGTTGCTATTGATTAAGGATCCAAAGGCCAGCCAAAGACTTAGAATGCGCACATGGGTAATATTAAAGGACTGGAAAATGGTCCTGACGCATTTAAAGCACTTCGGTTTAATTGATTCACCAAAGTGCAGCTTGAAAATCCAAACATTACGCGACATAAAAACGTCTGTAAGGCCGTTAAGAAAGAAAGTTTCACCCAGGAGCTCTGAATCTGACTTTCACTGCGTGTTTTCTTCCACTCCCGTTGACTTAGGGGGGGGGGGGGGGACACGCTAATAAAACATGTTAGTTCGTGGCAGCAAACAAACGTTTTTACAGCGGCAGTAAAGAAATGAGACGGGGACGGGAAAAGAAAAAAAAAAAGTTCAGTTATCCGCCGCTGAAAATAAAAGCGTTTTAAGAAAAGATGTGTGAAAAAGCCCCTCGGGGTGGCGCAGCCACAGAAAAACATTAGTCACTCCACAAAAAAAAAGCCGTAGATTAGCGGGAACAAACAGAGCGCCGCGTAATTAGAATATAAAACATATTGATTTAAAGTTCAAAGACGCGCGTGTCAGCATGCATGTAAATGAACTCCACCGTGTAATCAATTCTAATTCAATCAAAAGCTTTTTTTTTTTTTTCAATGCAAATATTAGACTTGCATTTTCAGCAGATGACGGCGTCTGCTCCACTAAAGGCTCAAATAGCCGACACGAACCAAGTCACATGCAATCACAACCTGACAAATCAATTCAACTGTGTTCCATATGTGATTTTCTTTTTTCAGCACCATGTTTGTTATTACATCAATAGTTCTCTGTGCAAAACCACAGTACTCGACAAATTTTATCATGTCGTGTCATTTTGTCAAACGAGCAGAACAGAAGTCATCCTTCAAGTTGTGATTATGATGATAGGCATTGTTTATAACAATGCTTACAAGAGTAACGTGTCATAATGGTTGTCGTTTCATAATTGATGCAACTGTGGCAGAGTAAATGCAAATGGAACACAACATTGACAAATGAATTTTTGTCTCACATATTTTTGCTTTTTGACTTCAGCAAACCATGCAAACAAAATCTAAGCGGCGCATGTACCAAGTTTGGTGGTGCTGAGTTTTACATCAGATACATTAAAGCATTCTTTTGATTGCAAATGAACCAAGTTGTATTATTTATTTATTTTTTTCACTTAATTTAAATGTCAGGGTGAACATTTCTGGTGAATCAAGGACTTTTCTGGAAAAATAAAACACGATTATTCTGGATCTTTACATTTTCCCCTTCAAAGAAAAATGTTCAAAAGTACAGTGTTTGTCTCCCAAAGAACAAACGTAACCATCTTATCGGAGTAAACCACACGTCAAAAATGCAAAAACTCCTGAGCTCTAAAATCAAACAACTTTGATTTCCATTTGGAACTCTGGCGGACGTGCAGCAGCCGATGACTTGCGACTGGAGTCATTTTCGGAGTCAAGGCAACCGAGACTCATTTTACTGACTCGCTAGTTCACTGAGTCAGCGATGCTGTCCTCCACTTCCTTCCATTGGGGGCCTTTTTTTTATTTTTTTTTATAGCCGTGATGCTAATATCGCAGTCCCAAGGAGAAGGAGGAGGAGCATGTGAAGAAAAAAAACAACCTTCAAACAGACTCACTGAGGTTCGCAAATCGTCATCCCCGGCTGTCTTGCAGCTTGTTGTATGACTTATTTCCAACGGAGCCTGCTCAAATTTTATAACCTTCTAATTTCCCTTCTAATGGCAAAGAAAAAGAAAAGAAAAACATTGCGAAAGTGTATCTGAAGTGCTCCAATAGAGCTCCTCAGCAGCGGTTTACCCAGCGCTCACCGCCAAGAAACTCAATGTCTCTCAGCGGGGCCAAAAACCTGCTTTAAATTACGGCCGGTTTGTTCTGGCTGCGACGTAACACAGCTAATTTCCACTTTTCCACCCCCCCCCCAATGCCACGCCGTCCTCCAATGTGTTTGGACGACTAATTCAAAGCAGGCAACGACACTGCTCTGGAGTGGACCTGTCAGTACCGGGATATCGTCAGAGGGGGGCAGTGCAGGGCCGAGTGATCCTCCTTCCCCTGCTCCTCCTCCCTTTACTCCCCCACGGCAGCACGAGGGCAATAAATGTGTCTCGCTGAGCAGAAACAGATTTCATTGACATTCTCCCCGCAGCCCGGATCCCCCACCCACCCCCCACCCCCGCCCGACACGGAGAGCAGAGGAGAGGACAGGACAAATCGGATGCCTTTCCGCCTGTTTTCCCCTTTTTTCGCTTCACGGTGTAAAAAGGAGACGGGAAAAAACAGATAAATTGACCGACTTGTCGTCAAGCCTGGAAGAAATTCCTTTCGAATTCCAGCCCTGGGAAGCAAGTTTTGCTCGGTTTTCTCGGGAGAGCGCCGCCACCGGTGGCCACGAGATGCACCGACACGGTGGCGCCGGTGCTAAACTACACACCGTGTCATTTGACTTTGTTTGACTTCAAAGGGAAAAGATTGGAATCCGAGGATCCGAGGAAGACGGCGTACGAGAGCCGAGAAGAAACAGTTTAGAGTCGCCCGGACGGTTTGTTTGGACTGAGCTTTGACGTGACACGTCCGAGTGTAAACCAAACTCCGACCTGGATCCAGACTCCACTCCTCGCTCTCGTGGTGGATGAATCACGTCCTCGGTCTCTCGTTGACCTCTCGGAAAAATGGCGCAGAGAGCCGTCGGGCCAATAGGAGAAAACTGCCTGAAAGTGTTCTTTGCGCTTGAGAAAGACCCCGATGAAATGAATCAGTGCGTTTACATGGCACTAGAGAAATTTGAATTATTGCCTTAGTCCGATTATGAGCGGAGTTTGAGAACTCCGATTGGAATCGTAGAACTCCGATTGAGACCCCCAGATAATGCGATTGGAATTGGAATTTCTCTGCCATGTATACGCCTTAATCGGACTATTAACTGGACAACGCGAGTGCGCACGCGTCACGCCTCCCTCTCGCGACTCATGACCGCACAACTACGTTGTTTAACAAAACAGACGGTGCGAAACAACCTGGCAAACGCGAATAAGAATGTTCACATTTGGAGAGAGGATGAGACCGAGGCGATGCTTTCTCTTCTAAAAGAGATGGACATACTGTATTAAAATAATGCACAACAGAGACCTTTTTAAAAAGGTAGCGTAGCAAACGCAGGGCTCCGGCTTTGCGCACCCCTGAACAAACACGTATTCGTTCGTATTTATATTTCTACCTTTTCGTTCACATTTTCTGTAAGTTAGAAGAATTTTAACTTTGTAAATAAAAGCACAGCAAAGAGATGTTTTTCTGATTTGTTTTTATTTTGGTAATTTCGCTGTTATTCTGCTGGAAACGGCGTGCAGCGGCACAAGCTTCCTCCACGGTCGGTACTTGATGAGCGTGTGTATAACTGAAGACACCGTTCCTTTGCAAAACCTGTACACAAACTCTCTCACCAGTCTGCTCCGAACCCGCATCCAACAAGAACGAGAGTTTCGGGTCCGTAGCGACGGCACAAAGCGTAGCATCGAAGACATTGTGTTGTTGTAGCCCTCCAACAGCAGACGACGTTCTTGTCTGCCTTTTAAAATCACCATGAGCACAAGAAATAGGGTACACCTTATCTGCAAAGCAAGTAACACGTACATTATGAACTATCGTTCCATATCATAATGATTTAATATGTCAACCGAAAGCAGCTGACCAGCTGAAAAGACTCACTCCACCCCCTAGTGTTGGGAGGAGGACATGTTCCCGTCAATAATTTGAATTTCTCAGCTGCATGTATACGGGGACAAGGTGAGAACTCCGATTGGACGAGAAAACCAAATTATTGCTTCGTCCGATTGCTTAGTGATTTCAACCTAGCTCCACCCAATTGCCTGTAAGTGGGTGGAGCTTGTGCGTGTTGGGGCGGAGCTCGAGTTTGTTATGGGTCGAACTCACGAGCCATTCAGACCCCGATCACTTTCACTTCCTGTTTCCTGTTTCCTGCTAAGTCTTGTGCTTCCTCCCGCTTAAATCTTTGATGAAGTTCGGGCCGCGGGCAGGTTGGTTGCAGACCCCCCCGCCCCCACCCTTCACAACCCGCCCGAGTTTAAGACGCTGAAACTTTAATGTCGGTCTCTGTCTGGACCATTTTCTGAAGAAGAAGAAGGAGAAGAAGGAGGAAGAGGGGAAAAAAAACGTTGATGAGGAGTCAAGCCGGCAGAGCTGGAGTCAAAGTGGCGAAGGATTTGTTCCAATCGTAAAAAAAAAAAAAAAAAAAGAATGTAGCAGCTGGTAAGTGGGCTAGCCACTAATCATGCCATGTTTGCCCTTCTTTTGCGTTTTTTTTTTTTGGTCGCAGATTTTTGCGCCTTCCGTCTCTGGGTTTTGACAGATGTGAGGTGGCGAATCAATGGTTTGACAGATCTGGTCTTTTTTTAGCAAGCGGCTAAAAGCAAATCTAGCTCAGCCTCCTCTCACCCTCCCCTCACCTTTTTACTTTAAATGTAACACATTTGGAATGATGATGGTGAAGAGAGGAGGGTGGGGGCGTGGGGGTGGGGGCTTATTTGCCGAGATGATGTGAGCGGCGGTGGCAGCGCACGGAGCGCAACCCGGGAAGTAGGTCATCCCCGATGACCCGGCTCACACTATGTGTGTGTGTGTGTGTGTGTGTGTGTGTATGTGTGTCTGTACTTTTCCGCTTTTTCAGCTCACTCCAACCTCACTGAAGGGAAATTAAATTGAGAAGAATGGGAGACAAATTTCAAAATGTTGAATCATCCGTCGTCGTCTCAGAAAATAAATTCCTGTTTTTCTTTGGTTCTGTTTATTACTGGTTGCATTAAACCAAAAAGAATGAGTGGAATCTTTAGGGGGGGAAGAGGGTTTGAGGTGGACGGGGCTTGTTTTTTTTTTCACTAATAGAAAAAATTGTGATGGAAATAAGTTTTATTACCATTGGAAGATCTGATGATTCTTCCGATTGAATTTCATGAGGGACTTTGACCATCAAAATACTCTACACTTGGCTGGCACCGAACCAGGCAACTCGTCCAATCACCTTCCGAGTTTGATTTCAACGAGGACCAACTAAAGCAAGCCAAACCTTTGGCACCTGAACAGGTTGCTGAAGGGTAACAAGACCCCCGTGGCCCCCGATACAACTGACAAGTCTCTGCCTAGGCCCCGCCCTCTTTCCCTCCAAAGAATGCCAAATGGTCCTGTCAGTTTCTGACAGGCTCAAACAAATTCAAATGGCAAAATTCCCCTAAAAAACTCCCAACTTCTACCTCGCATGTCTGAATCAAAAATACCCTCTTACGCCTCATTCACTTTAAATCTGTCCAAGATTTTTTTTAATTTTATTTTGTTTTTTTCAAAATCCGCCTTGGGACGCTTTTGGGGATTTTCCAATTCAGACGGACACTAATCTGCTTTCGGGGGCACCGTCGTGTGGCGAGGGGCTTAACCCTAGACCTCGACCTACCATGCGATACGCAACAAGGTCAAAGCTTATTTGCTGAATATTTGCCTGCGGGACGAGGCGTTCAAACCCCTCGCATGTTGCCTTCAAGTAACCGCGGGCCGCTAAAAACTCTCTGGCCTGCTTCCTTTGAGCGCTTCCTCTAACTGTTGCCACACACACGCACGCACGGACGGACACACATGGAGGCAGCCGGGTTCTTTGTTGCCTTCCAGACGCGCTCCGATTTCGAGCCCTAATCCGCTTCCTGCCACACTGACTGTGACCAATCGTGGCCTTTCGCGTTGCGCGGAGCGCTCAGTCACGGCTAACAGGATTGGCCGTTGGCCGTCCGGGATGCCCGGGATATTAGCGATCGTGATGGAGGGTGACATTTGTGATTTCATATGTGTGCGTGTGTGTGTGTTTGTGTGTGTGTGTGTGTGTGTGTGTGTGTGTGTATGTGTGGCAAGACCTGTCTGCTGGTGTGACCCAGATTGGGTTCAGCGTCAACTGCGAAATTAGATGTGACGCTTTGTTTTGTTTTTGTTTTCGCCCGGCGACGAGTAAAAGCTGCTGGACACAGAAATGCGGTCATGTGATTGCGGCCGATTGGTTCCATTGGCTGACGCATTGCCAGTTGAAATATGTCACCGCAGTACAAAACAATACTCACTTTGCGCAAAGGAAGAACATGTCCATCAAATTTGCAACATTTTTCTTGAAAAAAATGTAAGGAGTAGTTCACCGTTTAAAAGACTAAACAAATGAATAAAAACGTGCCACCCGAGGAGTCTCCCACTGCGACCCAGCTGGTCTCGGACTGACCACTGAAACCCAAGGAGCACTTTGCTATGCTAACGCTAACGGCACATTGTGAGCGGCGTTGGAGAGAAACATTTCACTGCCGGAACGACGTGTCATGTGGCCTTGATTTGTGGCGGCAGAGAGAGAGAAGCTTTAAATCTGGACGGAAGATGGGGAGAGGGAAAAAAGATGAATAAAAGGAAAAGACACGGCGAACTTTGAGAGTCTGCTGCCAACTGCGCTCATTGTCGCCCGTTGCCACGGCGACCGCTGGACCGGCCAAATGAACTGGAGCCGGACTAGAAAACGTCCCCGTCTTTTGTCCCCCCCCCTGCCACACACACCCCTCCTTCTTTCTCCTCATGTCGGAATGTTTAGCTTGCAATTACCAGCTAACCCCACACACACACACACACACACAACCTGCAAGCGTGCAAAGTGGGAGACCGCTGACACTCTCGCGATCAAATCAAGAGTTCTGCGGGCGCTGCGCTTCCTCCTCCGACCACCGGGGGCAGATTTCTTTTGTGCACCTCCTGCGAGTTATAAACAAGCAGCAGATGCGTGCGGCCGCGCGGCGAGACGACCACCGCTGGCTATTTTTAAACCCCCGAGCTTCCCACCGTCGATCATCGGGATCTGCGAAGGTCACAACGAGGAAGCGCCCTCACGACGCAGGAAGCGGCCACGGCGACGACAAACGAGTCGATTGTCCTTGTCTCACGTGATTTCAAGGCAAGTTTGTCGTTTCCATTGGTGGGGGGGGGCGTGGGAATCCTTTGACTTTTCTGAGATGTTTGTTATCGAGCTTCAGGACATGCAAATTGTATTTGCTGGGAAACCTCAGCAGCAGCAGCAGCAGCAGCAGTTGGGAAATAAAGTCGGGGGAAGACTCAGAATTCTGTCAAACCTGCCGGAGAGAAAAAGTCACGCAACGGCAGACTTAATTTATTCATTCCTTCACTTCACCGCATAGGGGTGGGAACCCAGAACCCATCTGAAGGGCTGCCTCACATCATTACTTATCCAAAAGCTCTGCAAATCTCCACAAAGTTAGCCGACTTTTTACAGCCCCCGCACCCCCGCAGGAAAAAACAAATATGTTTATGTTAGAAGCAACACTCTAGGAAAGAAAACAAGGCCACAAGGAGGCAGCAGGGAGCAGATTGTCATTGACCTGGGAGGGTTGCCACTGCCCCTTTGTGACATCACAAAGAGCTTCCAGAGTGGGATTTTACATCGTGGTTAGCACGTTGCAAAAAGCTGATGCCACGAGGGACATTTGATGCATTTGGTGGGTAGAGGGGGCGAAGCCTATCCATCGAGAGGTCCTGAAGATGACAGCTGGAGCCCTTTGTGACGTCACAACGTGCTTGTCAGCACAGCAGCAAACGGGGAGCCCGCGTGCATCGCAGCGATTTAAGGCGTCAAAGCGAAAAGTCCCTAATCCAGCTAATCCGGCTAATCCGGCGCGGCGGTGGAGTCGCACCTGCCGGGGTTTCCCTCGATCCCTGCGCGGGCCGACCTGGAGCGAAGCGAGCCCGCGAGTTCGGAGAACGAGAGTCCATGGGGAAAAACAAAGGAGGAAGGAGGTCGGAAAGTTGAGCGTACCGGAAGATTTAAGAAACAAACAAAAACGTGCACACGCACGCTTGAGTCATGCCTCACGGCGCTGCCTCCCTTCTTCAAGTGTGTCCCGGCTTCAAGCGAGGCCGCCACCAAAAGCACACACACACACACACACGGACACACACACACACACACACACACACACACACACACACACAAGGGTAGCAGCTCTTTGAAAGTGGGTCACACAAAACAGACACTCACACGCAATGTGAACACCCCCCCCCCCCTCCCCCCACCCACCATCACCACCGACTCCAGCCTCCCCCTTGACCAAGAGCCCCCCCGCCACCCACCCCAGTGCCGCCGTGGCACAGCTGTCTCCTGCGTACTCACTCCCTCCGCCGGCCAGGAGCGGCTCTGTCATTATCATTCCAGAGAACCGGGAGCGAGAAGTCCGGAGCAGGAGAGGGGGGGCGCGGGAGGGGAGGCAGGAGAGATGGCATGCTGGAATCTCCCTATCCAACACCCCCCCCCCCCCCAAACCGCCCCCATGTTGCTGAAAAACTTGGGGAAAAGTGGAAAAGTCCCCCGCTTACCTTCCTCATGATTAAAATCCCATCATCCACCGTCCGACGAGAAGAAGAAGAAGGAGGAGGAGGAGGTGGAGAGGTCAGGGGTGAGGAGGGGGGAGAGCACCTAGGGGGGCAATCCTCTGCTCGCGGCAGCGATAGTGATGAAGAGTAGGAAGAGGAAGAGGAGGAGGAAGCGGCCGTGTGCCTCCTGTGCCGCCTGTGTCATCACCTCTCATGACACGTTTCCTCTCGCTCGCATCCTGACCCAGAGAGAGAGAGAGAGAGAGAGAGAGAGAGAGAGAGAGAGAGGGAGAGGGAGGGAGAGAGAGAGGCACACAGCGGTGCCCCGCCCACCTCTCTCACATTGCCCTCCCACTGCCCCCCTCCCCCCTCTCCCTCCTCCTCCTTCCGTCCTCCGGTTCTCCCTCCGCCTCGGCATTCAGCTCCGGTTGGCCCCACCTCCTCACCGGCAGGCCAACCAGAGGCGGCCGTATGGGCGGAGCTTCAGGCTGCCCCAAACATGCATTTATATTAAGCGTGTGTGTGTGTGCCTGTGCGTGTGTATGTGTGTGTGTGTGTGTGAAAGCGTGTGTGTGCTTTATAATCTGCCTCCATCCAGTTATTATCTGTCAGCTCTATGCAGCTTCCTGCTAGGAGGAGCAGCAGCTCACGCTCACAGGCACGTCCGCCGTGCACATCGCGCTCATCGTGCACGTCGTGCGGGCGGCCAGGTTATTTGTGTGTATTATATTTTTTGCTACACTTGCCGGCCAAGAGCGTGGCGCCACGATGAGGCTGGACTCGGTAGGGGGAAAAGAATGAGTTGTTTGAAAACGACTCTCGGGCGGTTGGAGTCAAAACAGAGAATCGCTGAACCGTTTGAAGTGGACTTACCAAAAAAAAAAAAAAGAAAATAGTTATCGTGTGACGGAGGAGGTGGACGATTGAGCGAACGAGTCATCAGAGACGAGAAAGCAGGACTGAAGAGTTTGGAGTGATTCGTTCATTGAAAGGATTTTTTTTAGGGAAGGGGCGGGGCTACACTACAGCACAAATTGAGCCATGACAAAAAAAAAAAAAATCAGATTGGATAATAAATCAAATCACGCATATTAAATGTCATCACGATGCAAATTAAACCAGCCCCTTTATTTTAAGTCATTAGCACGACGCCCACCCCCCTTAAGCTGTTGCAACAAATAAAGCGGCTTAGACTAATCTGTCGCGATTGGAGCTTGTGATTTAGCCGACCATTCCGGACATATTGTCCCCGCCGCTAGTCCAAAAGTCTGCAATCAGAGGCTCCAGCTGCCCATCGAAATTTGTTTCGACACCTTTTGCCGTTTGAAAAAAAAAGGGGAAAAAGTGGAAAATCATCAGCCATCGCGATGTGGTTGGACTTTGAAGCTCATGTGAGAGCTAATCCCCCTGCTCATTGGTAGCTTGATCCCCAAATAATCCCTCACATTTTGCCCCCTGGGGGTGACGGAGTGAGTGAGGGGTGGAAGTTCACTCCGACTTGTAAGAGAAACACTTGGGGTTCCCCAGGAAGCGTGTCCAAAAAAAAACAAAAACAAAAGAGGCTTTTAAACTTGATTCTCTTTTTAAGTGTTTATAGGGCTTTCGTCACAAATAAACCCCCCCAAAAAAAGTTGGACTTTTTCTAGTTTTTGTGCCGGCATTCTGTCTCCAGCGGTTTGGAACAGCCGGCGTGAGGTCGCAGCGCAATAAAAGAATGTTGTTTCTGGAGCCGAGGGAGGGGAGAGTTTCCACCGCGGGTCACCAGCTCCGGAGCAGGCGGAGCGCTAACGTTCCGAGCGCCCTAGCGGCTAACAGGTCCAAAAAAACAAAAATAACACGGAGTCTTGACTTTATCAAAAATGAGTCAATGGATAAACGGGTGGATCAGGCGGTCGGGGACAAACCGTTGTGCCGCCCTACCAGATGAGGCAGTTGTGTACGTGAGGCCTTTGACCAACGTCCAAAGTTTTCCAATTGTTGAGAATAAAAGTGTTGCGCTAGGCTAGGAATTCATCCCACATGTTGGCTAAAGATAAAAATCTCACTAATCCTTTGCCCATAATTTTGGGGGTAAGAAAAATTCCAGCCTCCCTCCGTCGTCTTTGACTTTTAACGACCAGGAATGAGGGGAATGTTGCCCGGGCTATCAGGGGGTCGGGATCGAGGCGGGAGGGTTGCGGCCGCGGCACTCGTGGGGTTTACGGCAGAAAGCTGATAGCCGCGAATCGAGAAGTCGGACCTCCAGAGGTGAGATAAGGGCCAAGGGAGAGATGCTGCTCTGAAGCCCCGCCTCCCTTTACCAACATCTCTCCACCGTCAGCAAACGTTGTATTTGGATTCACTTTGCAGGCAGGTCATTTTTCCTCGCTCGTGTTTTTTGCGTGACCTCGTTCCCCCACCCCATCTCCCACCGTGTTTCCTGAGAACACCCCTCCCACCACCACCACTACCACCCATGCCGACCTCTGACCCTGCCTAAGAGAGTTCACATGTGGTGCGGCCGCTTCAAACGCTTTGCTTCCCGGCGACGAGGGCGAGCGCAAGTTGACTGGAAAGCAGGGAAAGCAGGCGAGAAAAAAACAAAAAAAAACAAGCCTGTGACAAGCGACCTGGAGTGAATTAAGCGATTAAATCACGATAACAAAAGCAGATAACAAAAAAGGTGTGTGTGTGTGTGTGTGTGTGTGTGTGTGTGTGTGTGTGTGTGCGGTGAGGGTTGGCAGTAAAAAGAGATTTTAAAGTGGCTGCCAGAAGGAGGAGAGAGAGAGAGAGATGGTGGAGGGTTTAGAGGGAGATCAGAAAAAGAAAGTGCAGGCAATAAAACCCAAGTTCTCTGACTGAGATATTTTTGGTATGCGGTTCAGCTGGTCAGAGGGAAAAAAAAAGAAAAAAAATGAGCGGGAAAACGCAGAGCGGACGGCGCCTGAAGGAGTCCGAGACTTCCAGAGCAGAGAAAGGAAAAAAAAAACTGTGTTGACGGCGCCGACGAGGTGTTTACTGCCAGGAAGGATCGATAAGAGTCCAGACGAGGATTCCTCAGGGCGTCCGGTGTGTGTGCGTGTGTGTGTGTGTGTGTGTGTGTGTGTGTGTGTGTGTGTGCGTGCGTGCGTGTGCGTACACCCACTCGTGTGTAGCTGACAAACGTTCCCCAGGGTGCCTTCAGGCGGCGCGGGGAAACCGGAGATTCTCTGATAAACGATGGGAAACATTGCAGCCGTTTACCTCCGACATCATCGGCTAGCGTGGGCGGGTGGCGTCTGGGAGGAGGCGGGGGGCTGGGAGGGTGGGGAAATAGGGGGTGTCAATCAAATCCGAGAAATTTCCTCATGGAGCACAACGCAGACGTCAATGCAACACACGCGTCAAACTGCCCCCGAGGGAACAGCAGCTGTTCACAGCAGCGCGCGTGTTGATTCGAATGAGTCGGACAAAACTGAGTCTCTCCGATGAGCAACTCCAATGTTGTAAGTCTTGCTGATTTACAATAATAAGTTTAATTTAAAAACAAAACACAAAAGCAAATCCGAGGTTCCCATCACTAATCTATTATTATTTCAGCTACTTAGGGCGTTAGCCCCGTGCTAACGCTAGAAGAGCTGAAGGCTCATTAGCCGCCAACTCTGAGTGAATCATTCGCCGACTCCAGGGCGATCACGCAGGCCAAAGTTTCACAGTGACCCAGCACGGAGGCGATGTGACTTCATTAAAACTGTAGCAGTGCAATGTCGAAGCTTGAGGGATTCGACAAACGCACGTCGCCTCCTACAGCCGGCGAGCCACCATCACGCGTCGGGACTCAGGAGCCGGCGCCTTATCTAATTAAAAACTCCTCCGGCTAAAGCGCGGCATGCGAAGGCACTAATTTAAAACACGTTCCGGAGAGGGAAACCTTCCGGAAGCTTCCAGACGACCACTCGACTTCCTGTCCTGGGAGGCCCTGAACGGCATCACAGCCTACCCCCCGTTTCTAATCGCAGGGCCGGGAAGCGGAATTGCAGCGCTGAGCGGAACGGATGCAACGGTCGGAGAACTCGGAGCAAGTGGAACTTGCACTTCCGCTTTCTGTTTCTTTTTTTTTTTTTGGTAGGGGTGAGGTAGGAAGTTTTTCGGGACACTGGATGAGAGGAGGTTGTTATTAGAGGATAGGGGGAGGAAAATATATTTTAAAGAAAATGACTTTTTCTTCCCACTGGTGTTCTGAGTGACGGTGTGAATCATGAATAAGTTATAAGTCATCCCCCTGCTGTTAAAAGTGTGTGTGTGTGTGTGTGTGTGTGTGTGTGTGTGTGTGTGTGTGTGTGTGTGTGTGTGTGTGTGTGTGTGAACGCTTAGCGCAATGCCTAATGTGATGTCGTCAAGCTTGCAGCGGTAGGAGGGCACAAAGTAGTGGCCTGATTTGCGGCCCCCGCAGTCACCTGCGACACACGCCGGGGTAGGGGGGTGTGGGCGAGGGGGGTGGGGGGGGTGGCGAGGGTAGTTGTGGCTTAATCGACTTCATGCATTTTGTACGAAGGTGGCAAAGGGCAACCCGCTACAGCGAGGGCGGGAGGGTTTCAATTATGGATGACGGAAACGAAGGTCACAGCTGGATCGTTAATGGGGTGGATTATTTTTAGCCTGTTTGTTGGTTTCAACTGCATGTTGGATCAATATCCTGAACCAACCTGATGATGAGCTGAAAAATGTACCAAGCACAGATATGTATAAATATATATATATATATATATATATATATATGTATATATATATATCCGTCAAGGACATTTTGCCTTCAACTCGTCTGCCTCCCCTTTTCTTTTCTTTTTTTTTAGCTTGACTTTTCTCCCCAGTCTGATTTGACACCTTGTTTCCATCGGCCTGCTAACGCATATAAACAGCTGCCAGACACACACACACACACACACACACACAGACGCACACAACCCGCACTGACCTCCACAGCTGAATCGATCGTCTCTCCCTGCGGCACTTTTCCGAAGCCGAAGAGTACGCACACACTCACACACGCACACATGCACGGAAGCATGCAAGTGCCCCTTTAGTCACCAACCCCCAAAAGTAACAACGAGTCGATCGGCGGGGTCGTTAGCGGAATGTAAAGCTTTGTGCGATGCGGCGAGGGTCGTAAAATGACAAAGGGGAATCTGCCCCAAATCGTCCAGAACTCAGGAATCGAAGTGTTGGCTTAAATCAAGTCCGACGCGGTCTAGCTAACGAGTGAAGATGACCGGAATGCCAGAGATGCTTGCAGGAGAATAGAATCCGTAAGTGCGCGTGGCCTTGTTTTCCGGAGTTTCCAACCCCCCGAAAAACTTTTTTTCTTTGTTTTCTTCGTTACTTTTTTCTTTTTTTAGAACACAAGCCACGTCGCTGGAGATTTCCACTTCCAAATCTCTGCGGGCTGTTCGCCTTGAAAACTCGGCAGCCTGTTCAGTGGCTGGGTGGATGGCTGCGAGCCGGCCTTTAAAAAAAACCACACAACGAGACTGGAGAAGACGAAAGAGGTGGAAAAGAAGGAGTGGAAGAAGTGGCTGCTGCTAAGGAGATTAGCGCAGCTTCAGGTTTTTTTGAAAAAGAAGAAAAGAGGCACTGACGGCTTTAAGACAGCGGAAAAGAGCCACAAAGTTGCCCGAGTCGTGCCGTTCGGCTACCTGTTTTTTTTTTCTGTTTCCTCAAATCAAACAAGAACACAGCCGTCGAAACCCATCGACCTCTGACAAGAGAGCCTGCGCAGGTCAAGGAGAAATCGAAAGCTGGTGATTTCACCTCCTGACGTGCACCTTCCAACAGACTCCAAAATCTCCCTCAGTCGGTCGGAGGGGCAGTGAAGGTGACATCACCCCCATCTAGGGCTGCAACTGCTGCAACCAGAACTTTTGTTGTCGACAAATTTATCGATAAAGTTTTTCAATTAGTCGATTAGTCACGATTGTTTTCTTTATTTTCACCACCTATTTTGGACAAGTAGTCCAACAAATGTTGCAAAATTTAAACAAATAGATCAAAATAATGACACACAAAGCATTTATCTGTGGCACAGCTGTTGTATTTTTCAACGGAACATATCATAGGTATATTAATTCACAATTTAAAGGTTATATGCAATGGTTATCACAGTTAAATTACTTGACAAATTTCTTACAACTTACATATCGAATTAATACGCCCAAAATAACACAGTTGCCACCCTGCCACCCTCAGCGCTCAGTATGGCACTGTTGCGGCCAGAGTGTGATTTGATCATTCAGCAATTTGCAATAACAATAACAGGACGCGTCGACTCTCCTCCGCCTCTCTTCCCCTCCCCCACAACTCAGACAGTAACCAGTGGGTCTCATTTGCATCTTGCATTCAAAGAAATCAATGTACTTCCTACTACTACTACTACTACTACTACTACTACTACTTCCTCTCCTCTTGGTGTTTTTTTTTTCCAACAGGGTTCCCAGCACACAAGTGCACCACCTTAGCCAGGGGCTCTGTTTCAGCAGAGAAGGAAGAAAATTGGGTTTGTGTGCGTGTGCGCGTGCACGGCACTTGACTGGTTCGTGGCCCATCTCGCCAAGACAGAGTGTCTCCAGCTTTGTCTTTGTGCGCGGCGGAGTGCCACAGGGACGAGTGTTCGGTCACCTGTGGGATACAAACGAGCCCATTCATGCAGGTCCAATAGGAAGGACAAAGGAGGAGGGGGGGGGGGGACTCGAACAACAAAACTCCTCATCGTCTCTATTTAAAACTTGTTTTCATGAGTTCATTCCGCCGCGATACAAGAAGAAGAAGAAGGAGAAGGAAGAGGAGGAGGAGGAGGAGGAGGCCGGCAGCCAGGGTGGCAGGACGTTGAATGCCAAGTCCTTGAATCCTCAGCAGAGGGATGGGATTTTAGAGTCGGAATGCTCCGGTGGGGGGTAGGGGGTAGGGGGTGGGGGGTGTTGGCAGAGCATGAAAAACAAAAACAAAAAAAACACAAAAACTGGGCACAATGGTGGCAGTGGACGCCAGCACCGCCTGGCTGGACACCCTGCTGGCCGCCCAGATATGCTCGGGGGAGGAGGGGGCGGTATTTACAAATAGGAGAATAACGAGGGCGCCGGTCATGTGACCTGTGTGGACAGGGTTTTTCCGACATCGTCTGTCCGTACTGGCGTGCCCGGCGGGTACCCGGCTGTCGCATCCTGCCCCGCCCACCCTCAGCTCCGCCCACCCATCGATATTCGACGTTCTGGGCACTTTCCAGGAACAGGTTCGCAAAAGACTTGCGTGCAGGAGAAATTATTTGCAGCCTTGTGATTTCAATTTCCACAGTCACCTTTTTCCATGCATTTAAAACAACAATAAACCAGTTAAGTCATAAACATATTCTTCAATGAACGTCCTGTCCTGATTGGACAAAAATATCAGCAAAGCATTCCAGGATTTGGCGTATTAAGCGGTATTTAGCAGTATGTGCTGGTTAACAGCGGCGGGCCCGCTCGAGTAGTGATTTTGTATTGTCTCGCGAGGCAAACATAATTACACTGCGGACCAAATTTGTGCCGCGGGCCAGAGTTTGACACTCATGCTTTAGGCGCTCACCGCTGAAACCCACTGTCCCGTTTAGCGAGGACGACGAAGCCGGGGGGTCTTGGCGGCCGTGCGTATGCGGTGCTTGAATAATTCACGGGGGCGTGTCGCTCGTGATTTGCCTCAGACGTGCAGCGATGCGGTGCGGCGTAGGGGGGCGTGGCTTGGAGGAGCGGGGGTGGTGCCTTTTTTCTTTTGGTGGGTGGAGTATGAGCCCCCAAAAGGCGACGATTGGCTGGTTTTCAAAAGCCGTTCAACCTGTTCGCAAAGAGAAAACTGTAGGTTCGCCGTCGCAGGCCAATGTTTACGTTCATATTTTTGAAATGTTTCCACTGAAGTTTATAAATTGTATCGTGTAGCTTTAGCAAGTTGTGCTGAGTCGTTCAAAACATGGTTTGGGGGTACCACGACGAGGTCGCCTCATCACGGACATTTGATTCAGCTGTGGAATGTGTTGGCTTCTCAGCAAAAGTCAAAACAAGCAGGTCGTCGCGCGCAAAAAAAATGTCCAAACACGAAGAAACAAAACAAAAGCCACGCATTGACACAGTGGGAGGACGAGGAAGAGGAGGAGAGGAAGAGGAAGAGGAGGAGCAGAAGGCGTGTCTCTGTTCCCGCCTTCCGATTCCAAAAAAAACCCAGAAAACATCCCGTCACGGGAAGTCTGACAGCGGTGCCCCACGTGCCTCTGACTCGGCAGCTTGGACCACATGGTGTAGACAACAACCCCGCCCCCCACCCCCGCCCACCTCCATCCCCGACCTGATGCGAACAAATAAAAAAACGAACAAAGAGAGAAAGTGGGCGGGTTCACTTACGTCCTCACATGGTCGTCCGGTGCTGAAGAGGAACAACAACAAAAAAAGAAAAAGAAAAAATCAGGGAAGCAGTCAGTCGGCTCCAGGCTCGGGGACAGGGGTCGGGGGTCGAGAGCAGAAAGAGGGAAAAACAATAGAAAGAAACAAAGGGGTGGGGGGGGGAAACAAACAACACCCCCCAAAAAGCAGGCGGAGCAGTCGGAGTCGTGCGTCCGATCGGCTCCGGAGCCGAATCAAAACAGTTGAGGATCCCTCCTCGCGTCTCCGCACCTCCTCCTCCTCCTCCTCCTCCTCCCTCCCTCCCTCCCGTCCACACGCCCTGCAGCCCCTCCCACCCCCCGCACCCTGCACTCCACCCGTGCCTTACGGGCTTTTAGTCATCATGTGTTCGGGCTCAGGCGAGCGTGAAGCCGGGAGGGGGGTAGGGCGGGGGGGCATTGCAGGCGGGAGGGAAACCAGCCCCGCCGGGTCGGGTGGGCTGGTAGTGCGGGGGGCACGGCCACATTACAGCGCCTTGCCGCAGCAGGTGTGCACTCCCCGCCGATTTTTAGGAAATACAAAAAGGATGTTGCTGAGCAAACCGTTCGCTGGCTGCACAACTTATTTATAGCCGCGACGCGAACCACCTCAGTTTTCTTTTTTTTTTTTTTTTTCAAGCCAAGTTCGTAACCGAACGTTGCTTCAAGTCCCAGCAGAGAACTAGAAACAAAAAAAGCAAGAAAAACTCATCTGAAAACCAGCGAGGTTATAATCCTCCTCCCCGACATGTGATTTCCACTTCATCACGCTCCCATATTTTTAATCTCACCACGATTTGCTGAAGGCCAAGTCTTTTTATTTTTTCTATTTTAAAACGATGAGCTGGAACATGCGCAGCAAAGAGCAATGGCAGGTAACTATAAATAACTGATGCAGGCAAAAGTTTAAACCGTATTCTTTGGCTGGTGTCAAACTGCCTTCCTGCTCCGAACGCATGAACACGTAGGCGTCGCCTCTGTTTACCCTGAAGGTCACAAGATCAGAAAAACACAAATCCAGATTGTCGGCAGGCGAGTAAACATGTCAAAATAAACCCGACAAAAAAACCCCGACAGCGAGAGGCGGCCCCAGATTTATAAACAAACGCCAAGCCGGCTGGGAAAAAGAATCAGCCAATCGAACTCTCGACATATATATATATGTATATATATATATATATGTATATATATGTATATATATACATATATATATATATATATATATATGTTGTGCATTCGGGTCCACCAACACCTGACATATATATATAAGTACTTTTTTTCCGCAAGTGAGGCTACCTGTGTGGGCGGAACCCCAAGGCTGGGTGGGCATATGGTACACTCAGGGTTCCCGCGGGGTCATAAAAAGTCTTAAAAGCATTGAATTTGTGAATTTGGAAATAATACCTTAAAAAGACTTGGAAAAGTCTCGAATTTTTGATATCTGGGTCTTAAAAATTGTGCTGTATGTAACTTCTCCGTATCACATTTCTCGTCAATGCACCAATACGCTGCATGCCAACTGCCGGTTAAAAAAAAAAAGAAGCAAGCTACAACATCACAACACAGACACAAACAATGAGGCAAGCAGCTAGCTAATTCATGCTGGGACATGGGGAAATGTAAGTTTAACACAGCATGGATGGATAAAATGTTTTTTCGGCATTGGTTAAAACCAAGGTTTTTAAGGCTTGCTGCACTGTGTGCAAGAAGAGGATTGAACTCGGAACAATGGGAGTGAAAGCGACTCTAACGCCAGCACATGAAGTATGTCCGAGGAAAGGAACAAACTCCTTCCATCGCCACCGGGTTCCCATCAGCTAGCCAGCTAGCTGCTAACGCGCCCGAAGCAGCAGACACTAGCCAGCAAGCTGTTTTGTTTGTTGAATAAATTAACGTTCTGAAATTCAAGAATTTCATTTTTCTTTGCCGGTAGGACTGTGAAATAGACAGAGAAACAGGTTTTAATTTTTGATATACATGGTCTTAAAAAGGTCTTAAAAAGACTTGAATTTAATTTGAAGAAACCTGTAGGAACCCTGATACTTTTCGGAATCACATGACCATCACATGCCCCACCCCCCTGCTAAGAAAAAAAAAAAAAAAAAGAAAAGGTGCCAGACGACCGTGGCAAAACACTCTCTCTGCCCTTTACGAAAGAATTTCCGAACTTCTGACTCTAGCTAAGCGTTGTTGTCAAGTCGTGAAACAGCGCCTCCTCATTAAGCACGTGGAGCAGAAAAAAAACTTTAAAGGGAGAAATCGGGCTTAGGGTTTAATTGGATTTTTTTTGCCCTTTTTTTGGTCGACAACTTGAGGGGGGGGGGGCATCGCCATTCCCTGCTTGGCCACCTCACCTGCACATCAAAGAGACTTGCTAAAACGCAATCATCGCACTCCCAAAATCCAGGTCGCTCGGTTGGTTGCATCACGGATCCCGACTGTTTACCAGACTTTGAGTTGTTTTTTTTTAGGCGGGTGGGTGGGAGGATGGTGGTGGTGGCGGGGGGGGTCAGCTCGGGAGCAGGAGGGCATCAGCGGCACGCCGTCGACCGTCTGTCGACCCATTTAGCCCATCTGCACCGCCGCAGTAAACAGGGGCTGCGAGGTGGTGAGGGCGCAGAGGGCACACGGAGAGAGTTTGCCGTAACGGAGGGGGTCGTGACCTCTTCTCTGCCGAAGAGTCGAGAAGGCTGAGTGTCGGGGTCGAAGGAGGATCAGACGCCAACTGACCGGACCCTCAAACAGCAGCCACAACAACAGTACATCATTTTTTTTTTATCACCGTCCACCACGACCTCGTCACGACCCCAGCCAACGTGTCACAACTCTTTCTCTTGCTCTCTCTCTCTCTCTCCCTCTCTTGGGCCGGGGGCATTTTTTTCTCGCTCCACGCCACCACCACTGCGACCACCGCAGCCGTAACAGGAAGTGACATTTGGTGTTCAGCCCACCCCCTCCCACAATGCATCTGCCTTCTTTTCCTGAGCTTCCCACGACCCCAGGTGATGCTTCCGGGGGAGTCGGAACAGAACGACTCTCTAATTGGGCGCTAACAGCGGGATGGCGGGACTCAGCTGGGGGAGAGAGGCGAATGAGCGAGCTGACCTGGAAGAGGGAGGGAAAGAGAGAGAGGGAGAGAGAGAGAAAGAGCAAAAGAGAGAGTGAGAGAGAGAGAGCGAGAGACCTCACTCTGAGGGACCCGCAGGGTTTGAAGGGCAATATATAGCTGCATGTACACAGAAGCAGCTGGCAGCTCTGAAAGCAATATAGCTCACATTTAAAGGGCTAGCCCCTGCTGTGTGTGTGTGTGTGTGTGTGTGTGTGTGTGTGTGTGTGTGTGAGAGAGAGCGAGAGAGAGAGAGAGACGCACAGGAAGACCAGAGAGTGGTTTGGATGCAGAAGTCCTGAATGAGTTGTTCAAAAATCGAGAGTAATTTTCACTGATTATTATTATTATTGTTATTATTATTGTTATTATTATTATTATTGTTATTGTTATTATTATTATTATTGTTATTGTTATTATTGTTATTGTTATTATTGTTATTGTTATTGTTATTATTATTAGTAGTAGTAGTAGTATTTCTTGTCTGTTGGCTCATTCGCTGACGTGTCCTCGCCACAACGAGGCCCCACTGTACAAACAAGTCGCCCAGTGAATCACAGCTCCCAAAATGAACGACTCACTTTCCGATTGAGAAAGAAATTGAAGCAAAATATTTCCCTTTTGAGATGATGGTCGGGGGAGTGGGCGGAGCTTGCACTCCAAGCTACCAAAGTCACTCAAAAAGCCAGTGGCTCATATGAACTTAAGTCGGTAAACAGAACTGAGTGCGTGTGCACGAGTCAATGAAGCCAAACTATGACTTTTTCCTAAAAGGGCAGCATGAGAAGGAAGCAGCACTTTGTTGCTCTTTTGTTCCCCCTCGGGTATTTTCAACCCTCCTGGGGGGGTGAGAAAGTTCTCCATTTGCATTGTGAAAAGTCAAATCTGCCTTCCGTAATTATCCATGAAATTCAAACAAGCACACAGCAAGTGGTGAGAAAGGAAAGCAGGAGTTAGCTAGCAAGGGGGCGCTGAGTCGTTTGCACGCCATATTTTATTGATGCATACTACTCTCTCTCTATATATATAGAGAGAGAGATTTTGACATGTTTTGTTTGTTTGTTGTTGCTTTTTTTTTTTTGCTTTTTCTTTACGACGTTCTACATTGTAGAGCTACTGAAGACATCAAATATATTAGCAAAATGTGTGGAACTATGTAACTATGTAGCAAAGAAAACATTTCTAAATGACTAAATACGTTTTAAGGAGAGTGATATAGACGGGTGGATACGGGTGGATATTTTTAAAAAGTCTACAATAAACCAATTACAAATGTGTATATATACATATATATATATACATGTGTTCAGTGTTCAGTCACTGAACACTCATGTGACTGAGTTTCGATCTCAACATACATATGTATATATATATATATATATATATATATACATATGTATGTTGAGATCGAAACTCTCTGAGGTGCAATGGAGGTTCAGTCTCATTCATCTTTTTCCAAACATTCCAATCTGAGGTGGTTCATTAGCTGACTGGCAGCTGGCTTGGAGGTCCCGGAGGACGGTTCAAAGTGTATCAAGGTTAATTAGGGGAAGAACTGCGACCTAGACAGAGAGAAAAAGCAAAAAAATGTGCTTGATGATAACACCAGAATGTTTGCTGCTAACTCGTTGTGTTTGGGGCTGGTAGATTTCATCTACTGTGTTTCTTCCCCAGAGGTAGTGGTCCTTCAGTTAGCCTCGCCTTGTGGAACCATCGTGGTTCCAAGCATCATGTGTTCAAACCGACGCGTGAACTCAATGTTGGATGCAAGAAAACAAGTTGTTTTTCGCCCAATGGATGCGAGCAAAAAAGAAGGTCTTCCTGAAATGTGTTTGACAAATGTCTGTGATTTCAAAGCCTGCGAGGCGTGAAAAGATCATCTCGGCTCTTAGTTCGCATCGCTGTAATCCCCTGGCCTGAACCCCTCCTCCCCCACCAAACCCCACACTCTCCCATGTACAACGCGCGTAAACCACAATCTGTCACGGGGGAAGAAAAAAAGAAAAAAAAAAGACTCGCGAGACGATCTGCTGCTCAGCTTCGCTGTCTCTCGCAGTCCAACCAGATTAGCAAAGTCACAGCAAACGCGGGCTAGTAGTATAGCAGCAGGTGCATGAGATGGCTGGCATAGCTAGCCATAGATGATGGCTTTTTTTTCCCGGCCTCATCATTAATCCCGACCTCGAAAGAAACAGAGTTTCTATATCTGCCTCCAAATTCCCCAATCGAGACGTGTCTTAAGAGCTCCTCTGATACGCCAGCCCGCCTTCCCTCCTGCATATTTCACGCCAGCAGAGTCCCCTACTGTATTTCTACATCTGCAGAAGTCACTATTTCTTTTCTTCGGGGCCTTTGGGGCTCTCGGAAAGCGTTTTAAGGAGTCTGCCTGAAGCAGGAAGGGGAGGGACGGGGAGGAAAGGGAAGGCTCTCAGAGGCCGCATGAAATCTTAAAGACATTTCCAGAGCCTGGTTGTCTTTGTTTTTTTTATTACATTTTATTTTATTTTATCTTATTTTTGTTTGCTTTTCATTTGTCCGGGGCACTTCTGGATGGTCCGAGAGTTCTGCGTGTCTTTCACTCGTTTAATGACGTGAGCAGAGGTTTTCAAAGTCAAGGGCGGCAGAAGAAAGACGAGTGGACCGTTGCAGTTGACTGGCCATGTTGAGAGAGAGCTACACTGTGCTGATGTTCTATCTGTTTTGCGGGTTTGTACATGAAAAATAAATGCGACCTTTCGGCATACTGTTGCATTGCATTGACAGGACAGCAATGCTGGCAGAGCCAGCCGGTTTTGGCAATCTCCAGCCATTTTATCAATCCTATTATTTGACCTTGTTGTCAGAAAGTGGGACGGTTTTCACTTTGTCCGCTAGCTGCGGTCCACACAACCTCTCCACAATTTTAAAGCAGACGGGTTTAATTAGCTGCTCTGCATTGTTCTGCGGCTTTTTACCTTTGCCGATTAACAGTGAGCACTCAAAAGACGCCTCTCTAACTCTTTGTAAATCACTGCCTACTTTCTCAGAAGCCTTTCTAATGTCTGCGGATCTTTTTGAATGTGCCAGGGTCTTCTTTCCCTGAAAAAAATCTTGACTTTCACCAACAGTGTCCAGGTGTTTTGTCTCCTGGTGTCGTTTCAGTTTAGTTGGCTTCATGCTATCATTAGCTATTTTCTCGCCACAAAAAATACATTCTGGACGGCTGCTGTCCTGTCCTTCGATGAAACCAACCAATTCTTTGTTTTGGTTGGTCCATTCTGACTCAATGTCTCCAACCTCCCCCGGGATCTGGGAGAAGCTCTCCCGCAGGTGGGAGTTGAATACTGCACAGACTCAACCAGATGTTCCCAACAGACCTTCACAATACACTTGGGCCTGCTGAGTCTCTCCGGTCTCCTCCCCTGCCAGCAGATCCAACTCACCACCAGCTACAGATCAGTTGACATCTCAGCCCCTTCCCTCACCTGAGTGTCCAAGACACACAGACAGAGGTCGGATAACACAACAACAAAGTCCATCATCGACCTCCGGCCCAGGGCATCCTGACGTCAAGTGCACTGGTGGACACCCTTGAGCTTGCGCATGGTGTTCGTTATGGACAAACTGCAAACTGTGACTAGCACAGAAGTCCAGCAACAGAACACCGCTCAGGTTCATATCAGGGAGGCCGTTCCTCCCAATCACGCCCTTCAATATCTCACTGTCGTTGCCCACATGTGCGTTGAAGTCCCCCAGCAGAACAATGGAGACCCCAGTTGAAGCACCATCCAGCACCCCTCCCAGGGACTCCAAGAAGGCCGGGTACTCTGCAATGCTATTTGGCCAATCGAAATCACAGTCCCCAACCCAAATGCGCAGGTACCAGGGTGAACTCCAACACATGGCAGCTGAGCTGTGGGGCAATAAGCAACCGCGGTCAACGTCATAAAAATGGAGAGTCCAGCCCCTCTCAAGGAGCTGGGTTCCAGGGCCCATGCTGTACGTGGAGGTGAGCCCAACTATATCTAGCCGGTATCTCTCAACCTCCTGCACAAGCTTGAGCTCCTTCCCCCCCAGCGAGATTACATTCCATGTCCCTACAGCCAGAGCCTGTTTCCAAGGCCAGGGTCATCGAGGCCCTTGACCTCGGCTGCTGCCCATGCCACAAAGCATCCGCTTCCTCTGTGTGTATGAGCCCACAGGATGTTGAACCCACGTCGCTCCTTTGGCCTGGGTCCGGCCGGGCCCTATGGGCAAAGGCTCAACCACCAGGCGTTCGCATACGAGCTGCAACCCCGGGCCTGGCTCAAAGGTGGGACCCTGCTGCGCCATACTGGCTATTCATAGGGATTTTCGAAATGCTCTTAGTCTGAGCCGTCATCCAGGACCTGTTTGCCTTGGGAGACCCTACCAGGGGCATAAAGCCCCAGACAACATAGCTGCTAGGATCATTTGGGCACTCAAACTTCCCCACAATGATAAGGTGGCAGTTCAGGGGGAGAGTTTGTGAAACCTCGTGAAATTACTTTCTGAGTTCTGAAAGGTTTGTTCGGGATTTGCACACCACTAAAAGTGCCGGTTCTGTCACTTCTTGTCTGTTCATCTCCTGCCTTGTCACTCTCACTTCCTCTCTGCACCCCCACCCCTAAAATTTACTCCACAAGTTTCCTGCCCTCCCCTCAGTGCTCTCTCTCCCTGTCATCTGTCATTTCAGTCCCACTGTTGTCACCCTCCACGAGCCAATTTAGAAAAGGCATGAGTGCTCCTGTGAGGCAAAACTCAGAGGCGGTGATTAGTGCTTCATCCCCGGGTCGCATTTCCTCTCTGCACCTGCAATGTCCTGACATCACACAGTGGCAAATTTATATTCTTCCAATGTTCTGACTTTTTATCTTCCGCCGCCTTTAACTTGAAAACACTTCTGGTTTCCGATTAAACTGTCTTTGATGGCTCTTTGGATTGTGCAATTGATTTGCTTGGATCACTACAAGTTCCAAGTTCACCTACCCCCTAACTGTACTGCCCGATTTGCCCTCAAAGTGATGAGGGGATTGGTCCAAACCTTGCAAGTTGTTCTTCCGGTGCCAGGTACAATATGTTTGGACGGATGTAGCTCTTGTTTATGGTCTCTCTCCATTCTTTGCTTCAAAGCTTCATCAAACCATTTCTACTCTCAGCAATTAGTGGTTAGCGCTCCAGTGAGAGAGGTTCCAACATATCCAATTACATTTGAATGCGACCTGGAGACTTAAAATAATGAATGTAGGCCCATCGGTCCTGAGTTACGATACCTTTGGCTAAAATTAGGTCTTACCTAACCTTTAGTTACGTCTCGTCGCTGGCTTTGTTATTTGTTTTGTTTTTTTCACATCCTGAAGATCCAGTGAAGAAAAAAACCCTCTGTTCAAGACTGTCAAGCCGGGCGAGCATTCACACAACATCCTCAAAGTGGCGAATCAATATTTTACAAAGTCTTGCGGGCCGCCCTCCGCCGAACAATAGAACTCTGCTGGGGCTGCATTATTCATCCCCTCACTCATTTAATCCCACATGCCAGAGGAATCCGACGTTCCTCCAAAAAAAGAAGAAAAAAAAACCTTTCACAGTAACAGCGTCCTCGAAAAACCCTCGGCTACGTTGGCTCGTGACAATGTTGAATATTAGAGGAGCCGTTCGATACCGTATCCAGAAATGATCTGTTTTGTATCCATGGAGCTTCCCAATCGGTAACTGCAACCCACCTCTAAATATAGCAGCGTTCCAATCATCGGCTAATCTACCTTTGGGGATCTGCTAAACGTTTCCCGCTCGTTAGGAAGTGGCTCGCGGCCTGACGGCAGATTTCTTTTTAATGAACTTGACATTCAATGTTTCATGGCTTTTAGAAAGCTTTCCCGCTGTCGCTGTCGCCCCCTAATGTCCCTAATTAGACACGGACTTTAAACGCGCGTTGTGGGTGTCTCCCAGGAGGAGAGTTGAGGACGACTGAGTCAACCGGCACGTTACGAACCATGAGCAGCCGAGCGATTCGTCAGTGAATTAGTTAGTTCTCAGCTCAGCCTCACGGCGGGGCTGTTAGCTTGATCTAGCACAATAGTGACGTGTCCTCCAGACAAGTGAAGTCCAAAAGAATGACAACTCACGAGACAGCAAAATAACAATTTAGCTGATTCGTTCAGCGCCTGTGTGTCACTGACAAAAAAGGAGTATTAAGACACACTAAGGCACACACGTTCTGCTCAAACTAGCGTTAGCCCTGCTAATCAAGCAGCGTAATATTTCTGAGTATTCAGTAATGTTTGATGGCATAGTCATAAAAAAAAAAAAAAATCCACTCTTTGTTAAATTTAATAATAAAATAAACTTGGACAATCCATGTTTTTATCTCGTCAACATACACCTCCATTGCGCTTTGTTTAAACGTATCTTGTTTTCTAAATGTGTTTCGGAATTTAATTTTAATTGGCCTGAAAACATCAGGATGGACCCAGTGAGGCCTGATTACCCTTTTTTTCTTCCGAGCCTGTGTGTGGTTCTTCATCTGTCCTGAGGCACAGCTTGAATGGAAAAAAAAACAATTACAAAAAACTAAAGCTGCGTCTGACACACACCACACACAGTCGCCACAATACAACTGGCAATCGGAAGGAACCGCTCGACGGAGCGTGACCCTGTTAGGAATCCTCTTCATGCATAAGAAAAAAATAAAATAAATAACAGTGCCTGATGTGTCAGTGGATTGTCTGCCGTCAGGGGAATAGCTTGCGTGTGTTAATCTCGGGCTGGCATGCATGCCAACATGTGTATTGTCAGCCTGCCCTCGGGGCGGCTGGGAGTCATGGTTGGCTGGACCCCGGCCTCCTGTCTCATGGTCAAACGCACCCGACTGCCGTTATAGCGTCAACTTTTCCACGTCATGGCCCACCGCACAGCATCAGCATCTCGCCGGGTGACCCCTTTTTGCTAAACAATAGTAGAAAAAATGTAAAGAAACATAAACCTTAAAAAAAAAAAAAACTTACTATTATTTGTTATTCATTTTTCTGTGTGGCTGTGAAGCCATACTAATGTATGCTGCCTCATATTTTCTTACTTAAGTTGAACAGTTCTCAGGTTTTTTTGCAGCAACCAAGCAGTAAATCTGTTCCTTCAGTCTTTTTGTCACAAACCTCACAAACCTGTCCATTTTGCACTACCTAGGCTAACTTGAGGAGCAAATCTCCTTGATAAATGGTGCAAGTGGCTTGATAAACGCTATAAACAATCTTTTTGACTGACATGTAAACATACAATATGTTATGATTGATCATATTTAATAATGATGATTAAATAATAATTACACTATATCTGATAGTAACAATTTAAAAAAGGTATTTGATAATATCATTTATTGATTTGTTTGCATTTTCTCTTATCTTCACTCCAATTTTCCGCCGCCTCCACTTTGAAGACCACTGTCCGAATTTACGCTTGCAGAAGTAAAAGAGTCTACCGCGTCCTGACAATTTTTTCATGAAGCTCTGAGGGTTCACTGTGAACCCTTGGCCCCAAAATGTTCTGTCCTCAGGACGGTTTCTGGAACGCATGAAGGAAACACATGGTGAGAGAACCTTCTAATGAGAACCTTGTGGGTAAAGAATTCCTCAAAGTGCGTGTCTGTGAGTATGTGTGTGTGTGTGTGTGTGTGTGTGTGTGAGTGAGTGAGTGTGTCGGCTGGTCAGAGAAGAACAAGATGTGTGCTAACACCAACAAAAAAAACGCCCCTTGGAAAATGTGCCAGAAAAAGGGACAGGGTGCAGGGTATCCAAGTTATCCTGGCTCAACTCATCTGTGATCCGGTTGCACTAAAGTGGGATAGGTGGAAGTGGGATATGCTATGGCATAAATTACCATGGAGATTTATTCTGTGGAGTGAGCCTGCTCCATTTAATCTCACCCCTTATCTCAGTAAACAGTCACCATGGGTGGAACCCAGTAGTTATTCCACTGAACACTACACATTCAACTAGACTCACTGTCATTATGTCAAGACTTGGAATCATTGAATTTCAATCATTATAGATGAATTAGTTTAGATAAACATAACTTATACTTTGCCATGGATCATATAGAAAAATACACATCCCATATAAACCTGAATACACATCAAAGAGTAACACAAGGTTCTTTTATTGAGGTGTTTTTTGTTTTGTTTTGTTGTTTTTTTTCCCCACCCTCACGCCCCACAAGCTGCAAACGGGTTAGTTTATTATCATGGTACCTTTTTTTCAATTCATTGTCATTGTGATACCTACTACCTTCAAGAATAGATAATTCAACTGTTCCCTCCATACTCACTTTATTATTATTATTATTATTATTATTATTATTATTATTATTATTATTATTATTATTATTATTATTATTGCGATAGTTTCAGCGGAGCAGCAAGTTCGTATTTGCGCACTACTAACGCATTCAGACGGTCTGCGATACTTTGCCAGGCTTTTTCTCTCTATTTGACGACTGTGACGAGGATTTCCGCCTCGGACGGGTGAATCCTTAAATCTGAACTCGATAACGGTGGTCTATTTAAGGAAGCCGTGTGCCCCCACCTATCCAGGATATAGGTTGCACCTGGCCTGATGAACCCGCGTGCTCACTCTGGATGTGTTTTTGTGCAAACGATTAAGCCTGCACACGTGTTGTGGCTCACTTTCTGATCTTGGATGACGGAATCCTACCGCAACGGGGCCCCCGATGAGTGTGTCGCGGAGTTAACACATTTACAAACGGCAAATGTTACCTCATTAGGATGCGGACTTGGCTTCGCGCAATTATTTATTTATTTACATATTTATTTATTTATCCCGTCCCCTTGTTGCCCATTCCGGCATGCAACATCCACAGGTCGTCAGCAGGGCGCATGAGAGGTGAGGGGAACTCATGAAAGTCTATGCGAGGCTCGTGGACGACCTCTAGTGATGCGATTGTGCAAGGCCGTCTCTGATTATTATTATTATCATTTATTACGTCAAGTGTTTCGTGTTGTCAAGGCGGCTGCGCTTCTCTCGTGAAAGAACTGACCTGAATCCCAGCTGTGATTTTTTTTTTTTCCTTTTTTTCTTTTTTGTTTGGTAACGTTTAATTCCATCGTAGCATATTGATGACGACACGCGGTACAAAAGCAAAAACCAGTCTCGTCGCACAACTTGGACCCGACAAACCCTTTGCAGGAAGAGAAAAGACAACCATAAATACCATGACACCGTGTCAACATGGCTAAGGCTGGGGGGTGGGGCGTGTGGGGTGTGTGTGTGTGTGTGTGGGGGGGGGGGGGGGGGGGGGCGAATGGACTGTCTCTTTTATTTATTTGAACCCGCTATTGGTTAAAAATTGTATTATTGTTTTTTATACATCAAACACTCAACAAATTATATTTTGTATTTTTTTTTTTCTTACAACATTAAGTAGCTTTGAACACTGCTAATGCAAAGAGCAACACCTGTTTCTGAAAAAAGGTGCTTACGATAAACAGGCACGTCGATGCCGACAGTCGGGCACATGATGGCGCCATAGCAGCACCCGCGTAGGGACGCCACTATTTTCACATTTAATGCTGAGCGGACTGCAAATGAGCACACAAAAGAGCCATAATTTGAGGGACCGTGAAATATTTGCCAGCAAATACACACTTGGCTGTGGTCTCAGTTCGTTTCTGGACAAATTATCAAAAAAAAAAAAAAAAAAAAGCTTTTGAAAAAAATGTGAAAAAAAAGAAGAAACATTCATACGCTAATAGGACTTGTGTTATTTTAGCAATGTGGCTCGATACTGGGACGGTTGATTCAGTGTTTGGGGAGTAAATGAACATCAGTGAGCTGTTGGATCAGGACACTGGGATTTGATACACAATTTGACAAATGTTTAAAAGCCCATGTTTGTAATCCCAGGTGGGAGAGCACATTTGCAGGTAATGTAAGAAAAGGTGGTGGGGTTCCAGCTGGTCCGCCTCCTCACATGGCGTTAGCTAGTCCCTTTAAAGGAGTACAGAGCGGCTACATTGGGTCGCTACCAGCAGCTGTGAGCTAAAGGTGGAATTGTTTTTGATGAACACGTTGGCTGAGACTGTAAAAAAAAATAAAAAATAAAAAATAAAAATAGAAATCTGACTTCCAAAGGTCCCAACAGAACAGCACCAATTTGAAATGACAATAATCAAAACAATGATTTGGTTTACTTTCAAGATGTCCATTAGCACTGGCAAGCGTGTTGTTAGCATTTGGCAGCGGCTGATCTTGATCGTGTCACATTGGAAAAATAAGGCTTTGCTTCTGGTTAGTTTTTTGTTTTTTGTTTTTTTTTGGCTACCTTCTGATGATGAACCCGCCTTTCATCCGATCTCCAGGCTGCTGTCACACTGCGCCACAATAAATATCTCAAAGAAGAAAAAAAAAAAAGGAGGATAATCTTTGACACACTTCTGCTGCGGATCGGTGGCCACACAAACAGTTTAAACAGCACGTCTCGCTTGTATGTGACGTCTGTTTTGTGTTTTTAGTTTAGTTGAGTTCATTTTTTTATTATTTTATTTTATTTTTTTACATTCAACCTGGGGACGGCAGTCTTGATGCAAAAACCGACAAAACACCTGCGTTCAGACTGCCGGTTAAAGGGCTAATGCAACTTATAGTCCACTGGAAAATAATACATATTTATATACTTTACATGTCAATTCACATACATGTTGTTTATGCGTGTTTTACCAACAATTTCATATATATATATATATATATATATATATATATTTATGTATATAGACAGAGACATACATAAATTGACAAGGTCCAAATGTGGCGCCGACAAACATTCATTTAGCAGCAAACACGAAGCTGGAATGGCCGATTCACTTGCGTGTATGCTGGGGGGGGTGGGGGGGCAGTGAAAAGTACAGAGTACAATCCCTTGAAACACTCCGAAGAGTTTGAGGTATATCAGGAGGGCGTGTCACAAGGGGCTGGGGGGGGGTCACCTTTACACTAGAGTCTCAGGAAGCGTGTCGGCATTGTCCGACGACAGCAGCTGCCAAATCTGCCAGCGCTCCCGCTGCCAGTCCTGCCACTCAGGGCTGCGTGGCGGCGGCACCACCTGGGCCTCCTCTGTAGTTGGCGCCGCGCTCGCCCTCCCTTGCTGCTGCTGCTGCTGCGGCGGTTGCTGCTGCTGCTGGGGGAGATGCCGCTGAGCCCCAGCAAGCTGCGGCGAGCTCTGCGACGGTCCCAGCCGCTGGTGGTGGTGGTGGTGGTGGTGGGGGGGCCGGGCGCCACCGTCGCCCCCATGTGGCTTGGAGCGTCCTTTGCCACTGTTGAGGTTCCAGTGAGGACCTGTGCACGCCCTGGCCACTGCCAAGTGGCCCGTCGCCCGCTGCTGCCTGCCGTCGGCATGGAACCCGTCCAAGCCTTCCTGCGAGCTGCGCGAGCTCCCCTCTGACACGTTGCCTTGGGAGCCTGGAGGAGGAGGAGGAGGAGGAGGAGGGGTGGGGGGCAAGAGATTTTAGTCCGTGTCACATGTCCAGTTGGATCAAAGGGCGGGGGGGAGAGGATGAGGATTTACCTGAGAAGTGCTGCTGGTCCTTGAGGGTGGGTTTCAGTGTGGCATGCCAGGTCCCCCAGATGTTGGCGTGCTCCTCGGAGACACCGTCTGGACGGAGAGAGAACCCGAGTGGGTGGGGGACTCGGCTTCACGCGCCACCCGCCCGCCCCCCGCTCCCACTGCAACTAGATAGGATGCGTGTGACGTTGACCTTCACTGTGCATGTCATCTCTCACGTCATTTTGTCCGGTGGCAAACGTTACAAGTTCCCCCCTCCTCCCCCCCGCTCACCTTTGGCTCCCCACGCATCGCCGGCAGGAACCTGACCCGGGACGTGGAAGACCCGCCCTCCGCTGCCACCGCCGCCGCTGGGGCTCCCCGGCTCCGCCCTCCGCTCACTCAGCACTGGCGAGTTGTTGTCATAGGGCGACACCTCACCGCTGGACACCTTGTTGGAGTCGCTGGAGGAGCGGCGCTCGCCGAGGCCGTAGGGCTCCTCGGCCCGCGGCAGCTCCGAGCTCCTGCCGGGTGGGGAGGAGGTGGAGGAAGAGGGAAAAGAAATGGAGGACGAGGCTGAGGTGGTAGGAGGTGCCATTGCCGCATTGGGTTTTAAGTTTATTTTTGTTGAGGACTCACTGTGATGCTTTTCTCCTCAGGAGGTAATCGACGACGTCCGGGTCCGTCTCCAGCAAACTCATCAACACCTCGTTCTGCAGATCAGGAGGAACCTGAACGCAAGCGAGTCCAGAGTCATGGAGGTATCTTAATGGGGAATTGCTTAAATCTCAACTGATTTATCGTCCAGCGCTCCGTGTAATCGGATCTTTAGCCGACAATGCTTCCCCTAAACACTTTAGGACTCTCATCCTGACGCGTCTGAGGGTAAAAGGATTAGTTGCGGAATCTCTTCCAAGTTGCCACCGGGTAGAACTCGAGCAGATTTCTTTTCAGCCTCCCGAGTCGTGGAGATTCACCTGCTTTGCAATTAATGCGTCTCCGCCTGGAACATAATCCTCAAAAGAACCCCGGTGGCAGATGACGAAATACAACGGTCCGGAGGTCGGCCGGACCTCGGGACGACCTGAGCTGCTTGTCGGCACCGTTTTAGGATCCCTTGGAGAAGGGAACGACGAGGCACTAATCCTGCTTCTGACAAAGCAGAAAGGATTTCATCCCCCGATTCGCTGCTCTCCTCTCGAAAAGGCCCGGTTCGAGCATCGAAGGAGGGGGGGGAGGGGAGTTTGAGGAGCTAGAGTTTCGACTTCGAGGTAGACAAAGCTTGGCAAAAGATTTTTGGGGAAGAAAACTTTAGCTGGGATTGGAGGAAGTTATTCCCCCCTTATCTGAAAAAAAGCAAATCACAACATCGCTTTTGTAAAGACTTCGCACGGGGAAAAATGCTGCAACGTCGTAAGGAGAAATTAACCGAGCTGCTGGCGAATCTTTTCCACACGCTTCTATTTTTCCCAGAGCTTGTTCTGCGCTTCAGCTACGCAGCTGAATTGACAAACGTCGACGGCTTTTCACGCTGTCTGCGCTGACAGAGATGCCAGCACCGCGAGCGTCAGGGACGATCTCACGCCAGAAGGGCAGACAGAACCTTTTGGCCCGAAACCAGTTGACCGGGCACTGACCAGGAAGAGGGTCCGGTAGCTGGAGATCATCCTCTGCAGCACGGCGATGACGGCCGTGCTCTCCTCGGCCCGGGCCGAGCTCTGCACGCTGAATTCCTTGTCGGAGCTCTTCAGCTTGTGGAGCAGGTTCGGGCCAAAGATGGTGGCGAGGTTGAGGGACGTCATCTTGTTCCCTGTGATCTGTGTCAAAGAGAGAGAAAGTAAAAAAAAAAAAAAATCAACCAAGGACCACAGTCACCAGTCAAGGATGGGACTTGGGCTTAATCCTTGATGAATGGATCGGCTCCAGAACAACTCACTCATTTCCAAAGACGTCACGATTCTGAAATCTACCAAAAAAAAAAAAGAAAATGCACACACGCAGCCGTGCGAGACCCGAGCAGACCGCACGGACTGATTCCCATCACCGCCCTCGGTAATTTCCTCCCAGTGAGGTGGAAACCACATAGAGAGAAAGCAAGTAAACAACCTGGCACGCCTGTCAGCACGCTGGGAGCGATCTTTATCTTGCTGCGCCGAGAAAGACCTGAGATGGTATCTCAGAGTCGCCCGCTGTGGTTTGGTTTTTATCTCCTTCTTGCCTTGTTTTTTCCCGGAGACTCTTTTCTGGAATTAGTTGAATCTCAGATAAACTTTGTATTTATTATCTTCTATTGCTGCAAGCCCTGACACTGTTAGCTTGTTTCTGCTAATGTGTTTAAAAAAAAACCTCCACATTGCTCACACATGTCACATCTTTCTACTCTTCTGATGCGATTTGTCTCCCAATATCATCAAAAAAATATCTATATATCAAAACACACCAGCTAGCTACTGCTTTACCCCCCCCGCCCCCCTCAAAAAAATAAATTAAAAAAAATACTTTTGCACCATTCAAAAAGTGATCAAAAATCTCCCACTACCCTCAAAGGGCCCCAGGGTTGAAGGTCTGACAACACTGACGCGACCCCCCCCCCCCCCCCCCCCAAAAAAAAAAAAAAAACTCCCACCCGTTCACCACCACAGCTCACCTCCTGTCCGTCTTTGTCCAGCCTGTCGTGGGCGTGGTCTGTCACCGTTGACAGGAACTGCAGGAGGCGGTAGAGGGTGTCGCTGTTGCACGCTGGGAGCAGGTGGACCAGCAGCTGGGTGACGCCGTGCTGCTCGTCCAACTCCGACACTGTGACGCGAGACGAAATGGACGCTATGAGTTGCACATGGGGAAAAAAATAATAAATAAATAAATAAAAAGACCCTACGTGTGGTGTTGATGAAGGCCGTGTAGAGCTCTCTGGTCAGGAGGGGGTCGGGCATGTCTCTGAGGAACTCCTTCAGCAGCGCTGCCACGTCGTGGATGCTGTGCTCCTCGTCCAGCTGTACGTCGACGCCCCGGTCGAACTCCTCACGCAGCTGCCGGAACGGAGGACAGAGGTGGGGTGTTAGCCGCTCCCCACTTCCTGTGCGTCCGCCCGGGGCGAGCACCCCGGTGCGCAGGATGTCACCCACGCGGGTTGAACCTTGAGTTCAGTGTTGGGTTTTTACCGTGAAGAGAATGTTCACAGACTACGTATGACGGGGCACTGGAGTGAGTTGCCAGCTAGAAGTGACAATTAGCATTAGCATGGGTCTGGATACCACTGTGACACTGTGAGTATGCTAAACGCGGGCGCTGAAATAAAGGGCATTTGAAAGTCGACGGTAAAACAAAACTCACTCTCCGACATCGCAGATTTTATCAGTTTGCAGCGGCTACACTTTTCAACCAGTTGCTCAAACAAGCTAGTGTTTAGCGACAGAGCACGTTATGGCTAGCATGTGGTTTTGCTTCCAGCAACACTGTTACAACGGCGGTAGCTCATTTTAGTGGAAAGGTTAGCTGTTTCTATGCATGTGCTGCAATTCTTGGTTAAATCACACTGTGTCAGCGGAGGCCCTACGAAATGCCGGAGCCAGAGCACACTCACCTGTCGGACTCTCTTCTTGGAGCTCCCCACCCGGAAGATCCCGACGGTCTGCAAACCTTGAGCAGGGAAGGTCAAGAGAACAGACCGCGGTCAGGCAGAGTGGAAGAAGAAATCGTCCCAAGCTTCCAGCTGTTGTTAGCGTAGCCGCTCACCGAACTTCTCGATGTGCTGGCAGCAGCTGTCGACCACCCGCGGCACCTGGCGGTAGATGGGGTTCAGGCTCAGCCTTTTGTCGCGGTGCTTCTCCTTCTTGCTTGGCGTCTCGGCCGGCAGGGAGAGCTGCAGCGCCTCCAGCAGGCGGGACTGGTTGTCGTCCAGGTCGGTGATGGAGTCCACGGACATTCCGCCCTGGGGGGAAAAAAATAATATTTTTTACATTTTCTTCTCGCTCTTCCTACTACTGCCATGCTTCTGATGGGCGTCATCAGCTCACCCTCCGACGTGCCCGTGGTGCCGCCTCAGGCGTGTTGGGTGACGTGGACTCATTAGCGGTCTCCGATGTGGAACTTAAGGAGGAGTTACTGCTGGAAAGTTCCTTGTTGGATGGCCTCTTGGTGGCAAACTGCGGGACAGATTGGTGGAATTGCCATTGCTGGAGAAACTTGCGGGGGTTTCGATGCTTTGCACAGCAGACTGTCCCAGAAAATGACTACGATGCTATGCTAATGGCAGGCTAATGCTAAAGCAAAAAGGTGTTTGCGATCTGAGTAAGACGGTCAGCTTAGCATTAGCATTATTGTTTTTTCTGTCTGGCTCACAAAGGTATAGTCGGAAGCAGTCGGAGTCCAAGTAGCTGGTGGATTCTGGGCTAACAACTAAACATTGCTAATCTCAAGCTATCCCAGGCTAGCCGGCCAGCACAGACCTGCAGGATGGACGAGACGAGGTCCGAAGAGTCCTTGTGCTCCTCGCGCTGGATGTGATCCAGCCGATAGCCATCCTGACGCTGCCTGTGCGTCCTGTCGTTGGCGATGACCTGGGACAGGGGTATGCTGAAGGCCTGCGGTGCACATTCTGGGACAAATAGAAAAGAAAAAAACAAGAGGTGGAAGAAAAAACAGGGAAAGAGTGAGATAACACAAAAATATTTCGAACGATTAAAGCCTCGCAACAACATGTGTTTATGGATTCATCCGCTAGTGTTGGGGCACTACTGCAGTAATAATCACCCTTTCCAAATAAGGACATCTGGCTCGGGGCGATGCAAACAAGAAATTTCCCGTGAAAAAAAAACAAAACAACGTGTGCCGTCTCGCTAGCTCTCATTCCTTTGCGCCTCCTTAAGCCTTGCAAGAGGCGCAAGGCAAAAAAAAATAAGAAGAAAAATCATCAAATCAGAACTTCAGAGGGATGTTGACGATGAACAGAGGTGCGCTGCGGAAGGGACGTGATGTCATACGTGGTCGCTTTACAGTATCCAGCTGCTGGGAGTAAGCAGAAAGTATTGCACGACCATGATCAACATGACCGCTGACCCCTGTGACAGGTTGGATTTGATCCAAGGGGGAAAAACGGGGTTATGTAACTTGAGCATATGCACACGCAAAAAAAAGAGAAAAAGAGAAAAAAAAAAAAAAAAGGAAAAATCTGGTATGAGCAAAAGCACATCCAGCATGTAAACCTCAAGCCATGACCATCGTCTATGAATCTACCTTACGAGTACAATGTGCCCACTCGAGGCGGCGTACCGTTGTGTTTGTTTGTATAACCTCCGGGCTCATCTGAGTCGTCTTGTGTGAATAACCTTTGGGTGGTAAAATGTATTTAGCCCTCTGTTTGCAACCCCTAACCAAGCTTTTCAGTGAAAGTAGTTTTTTTTTTTTTCCGGTTGGACCCTTCAAAAAAAAAAAACGTAGAGCGGCACCATTTGCGTGTCTTTACCCCTTTGTGACATCACAATTCCCACGTTACCTTTGTCTTTGCTCTTCTCCTTCGCCAGTGAGTCCAACTTCCTGCGCAGCGACTTTTTCCTCTTCTGTCCATCTGCTCCGAGTCGGGATTAGGGCGGAGAGCGGGGGTGTGGAAAAGGAAAAATAATAATAAGAAAAAATTAGAAAAAGCAAGAATCAAGTGAATGAGTCATCTGAATGCGATCGGCATTCATATCCGCTGCATCTCGTCCGGCTCATTACGTCCAATCAGCTCGCATCAGGAATGCAGACGGAAATTACTCTAACAAAGAAAAAAAAGCGTCTGCGACCTTGAAGCTGTTTAATTTGAGTATCAGACAGGGTCGGTCACGGCATAAGTAGCCGTAACAGGAGGGGGGGGGGCGTCTGCGGTGCGCTAGCTTGTCTCGCCTACCAACGATTGGATGCCTCAAAACAAATGTCAAGGGAAAATTCAGCAACCAGGACCCACGGGAAACAGCTCGCAATGCTAGCACACTGCGAGCCTCAGTAGCCTATGTCAAATCGAAAGTCTTGGGCACCCCCCAGTTTGAAGTTTGTGATGCTGCCCTTTTCGCTCGGTAGAGTCAACGTACTCAGCTAATGCTCCACCTTGTTAGCATGCTAGTCTATCTCTTTCTACTTGAAAGTCGGAGGTTCCAAACACTGGCTGGTGTTCTTTACTCTGCTTTCTAGACACCTCAATTTGAAACTTGCAAAGACCTTTGCTTCTGCCCGGGAGACTCAGCTGCCCAGCTAGTGCTTGATCCTAGCATTAGCATGCTAGCCCTGCGAGTGCACGAAATACTGCCGTGCATCCAGAGAGGCCTTTCGCCTCAATCCGTACACATTCTACCTACTAGACTGCTAGCATTAGCTCGCTAGCTTGCAGTGCCAGAGCCCTGGTTACCAACAAGCGGAACTCCACTGCCGCAACCCTTCCACAAATTTCTGCAGTACAGCTGCTAGGATCAAGGCGGCAGAGACGACTCGGGGGCCAGGGCAGAAGAGTGGAGGGCGGGGGTGTGAAACGGGAGAAAGAAAGCAGATGTTGCGATGGAGCGCGGAGCCAAAAAGGAGGGTGGAAGTGAGAGGGAAGAAGCATGGGGAGTAGGAAATGGTACGGATTTTTTTGGACGGAGCCGTGCGGAAATCCCCCGGACTTCCAGGCCTCTCGCGCTACCGAGGCGTCTCGGGAACCTCCCCCCTCTTTGAGTTTCAAGCAGCGCCAATGCTGAAATGGCCACATCGGGCACATACAGGGCCCGGAATATTCCGTGGCAGCTGCTAGCATGGCTGGAATTCGTAAGCAATCTGAACAAGTGCCTCTTAAATCACGGTTTAACCTTCAGCTGGAATGCCTGGCCCTGGAATATCCACTGCATCTCAATCAATATGAAAGTGCAGGATAATCATTCCCCATCTGAAAGTGTTTGGTTTTGTCCCGTCTGCTGACGTCGGTGGAACTGCAGGCCGGGCAAGGAAGAAAGGAGGCATCAAACAGAATGTGGGGCGGAGGGAGCTCACATATTTAGTCTGATGGTGTGAATCAGCAGTTTCCAATCTGGTGGTCCAGACCCCCCACCCCACCCCCCCTTGTAAAGTGAAGATATGAAAAGCCAGAAGACGATCAAAGAGGCGCCATGTTATGTCTGCTGCCCCAAAACTGGGTTATTTAAAATGTTCAGTCAGAAGACTGAGAAGCCTGAAACAAAGCCTGTGTCCGGCTCACACATCAAGTGAATCAGGTCCAACATCGTGTCATTCCGAACTAAGCGTGCAAAATCTGTCGACACCGGGGCCAACATCCAATGTTAGCACTATCTGAAATAGGACTGAATGGAGGTTTTTGCACGTTAGTGCGTGAGTTGGCATCCACTAGCTAGCTAGTTTTGGCTCGCATTTTATTCATGTGCGACGAAACGTCGTCTTTGCTGCCTTTCCTGCTCCGCTGGTGTCAGTAGTAGTAGTAGTAGGCGAGCTAATGCACCGTCTAGCTGCAGTGAAGACGATAGCCCCTAAGTCTCAAACTGGGAATTGTCATGCCAGCGGCTAAAAACCAAACAGCTGCAGGACGGTTACGCACAATGTTTAACACGTCGTTTTGTTGTGCCACACTGCCAACGCGTGGCAAAACTCTCGTCCTGCAAAGTACATCCCTGCTCTTCTGGTGCATGCGATACATTTGTCCCTAAACCGCCGCAGAACAAAACAATTTCCCCCAAAAAATCCTCCGTTGAGTCACGTAGGACCGCAGGCAGGGAGCGGAGGGGCGGGAGGGGGTGAAATGAATCAATAAATCAACGCACGCGTGACGATTGAAACTCGATATTCACTTCAAATGAATTCCAACTCTTGAACGCGCTCTGCGCTCAGCTCACGCACCGAGACTCACCGCTGCTGAGACATACGGAGTCAATAACAGTTGCATTTTTATTTTTATTTTTTCCCTGCGGTCTTTATGAGGCAAGTGTATATTCTTAGCAGATTAGGTGGATCCAAACCGCCAATTGAATTTCTCTTAGCATTATAGCTCCTCACCCTTGTTTCAATCAAGAGAAGAAGAAAGAAAAACTCCATTTGATTGGAAAGTGCAAACCACGGGTTTCGAGCTTCACTGCATGCAGATTGGATTTTACAACCTCCAGGGCCTCGCGTCACTTCACACCTAAGGAGTCAACAGATAGCGCCTCCGACAGGAAGCAGCGGCCACTACTTTGGCAGCGAGGGAGAGAGTGCAGTCAGGTGAGCAAGATGTAATGAGCGAGAACTTTCAGCAATATTTAACAGTTCAATAAACGTCAGCGCCCCCCCCCCCCCCCCCCCTCCTCTCACCCTTTGGCACGGTTATCTGGCATCCTAGGTCATAATCCTGGTGCAGACGGGCGTAGGCCACCTCCTGGAGCCGAGCCCGCTCCAGCTCCGATAGGTTCTGGATGGCCACTGGCGCCAGCCGCACGCTCCGCCCCGACAGGCTGCTCCAGGTGAAGTCGCCCTGTGGTGGACAAGCAGGAATGAGGTGAGCCTGTTAGAAACAGGGAATCTAGCCCTTAGCTAGGCTAATTAGCTTCAATTAGCAAAGTGCCCAGTTTGATTTCATTCATGAACTGGTTGGGCATCCTAAAACACGCTCTAAGCATATGAATAACATATTACCCTGCACTGTGATTGGCTCCACTAGCTAGCTAGCTAGCTAGCTAGTTGCAAAAAAGGCTCACAGAAATATGAAATCACTTTCTTTTGTTCGGACACATGGCCAACAAACTGATTGGTTTTGCTTTAAGCATTAGCACAGAATTAGTATAGCAGTTGCATCCTGGAGAAGTGCCATTAAGAGAGGGTTGAGAAACCTTGAGCCAAACGTCTTACTTGCCTTCTTTAATTTCACAATTTTTTTGCCAATTTGCAACGATCAAACGGCAAGTACGCTAACAGTATACTTCCAATTTGACTGGATGATGGTTGAACAGGGTAAAGAGGTAAGACTTGCTTTGTCAAAAAGCCAAACTCAAATTATTTCCCAGCAATTTTATTTCAAACAAATTGAGATTGAAACAGCAGAGCAGGATGTGAAGCGGCATGTGCGCCGCATTAAAATTCCTTCTCCCCAAAGAGGAAAATGAGGCGGGGTGGCTTCTCCTGAGCTAGCGAGCGCCCCATCACGGCGTGGCTCGCCGGCGCGCCCAGAACTGTTTAAAGTCACCACGGGCCGGTTGAAGCGGGTTGTAAACGGACGGCTGGAAAAGACGGCGGCGGGTGAAAGTCTGAGTCAGCCTCTGGCCGCACATTCCTCCGCGTCTGCCGTGAGGGGTCAGGGGGAGGTTCAGGGGCGAAGAGGGGTGAGACACTGCTGCAATTTATCTAATGCCTTGTCCAGACGGGGGATGGGACGGCTTACGTGGTTGCGCTCTAATGTGTCTGTGTTTACACCGGGCTATTCCTCAAAAAAAAAAAAACGAAGAAAAAAAAGAAAAGTTTAAACAGCGGCTGGATTCCTTAAGCTTCAGCCTCCGTTGTCAGTGGGAGTGGGACGCATTGAAAAAAAAAGGTTTGACGCCCATTTAATTCTCCAAATAATGGTGCCGAACGTCGGGTTGGCCGGGGCTAGCTAACAATGCTAACAACGACATCCATTTTGAAATCTTGTTCCGCTGACAAAGAAAAACACAGTGACTGCGATTAATTGAGGCGTCACGGTGCCACATGATGGTTTTCCAACCTCCTGGTGTCAAGGTGTCATCTTGAGGAACTGTGCCCCCCCCCCCCCTCACCCCTCTGACCATTCTGCCCCAGTGAGCGCGGAACGACAAAGCTGGACACACGGGTGACTTCGCCGGCTATTTTTTAATGCCCGTGTTTGCCCTTCTGATTGGAGGATGAGGGAACCCTCCGCTCCTTTACCCGCTTGACCTCACATACACACATAGGCACGCATACAAAAGGCGAACAGTTGGAGAAGTTAAACAAGAGCCCCCCCCGCCACTGCCCTCCTCCGTCAAGCCGGTTGCGCCCGGCTGGGTACTCTGGAGGGGCGTGGGGGGTGGATAGGCTTCACTTCTCCAATGTCAACCCGGAGAAAAGCTGAGGAATGCCTACAGAAGAGGTTCCTGAGCTCGGGGGGGTGGGAAGGTGGTGGTGGTGGGGGGGGCAGCTTAACTTCTGGAATCGCAGCTGGACTCCGGCAACAAACGCACGCATTCCAGTGCGTAAAACTGAAAGCCCCCCGCGTGATTGATGGTGAGGCTGCACTTCTGGCGGACATGCAGCACATCTGCAAATTCCGTCCGGGGAATGACGTTCTCACCACGGGAAGATTTCACATGTATCGCACCACCCGGACCAACTTTAGCGAGCCGATCAAACCGTCGTCCAATCAATTCAGTGTCTTTTCGCTCCGATGGTTCACATGTGCGTCCGCCTCAACGAGCTCCCGCCTCAAAGCTGCCCGTGCTTTATCGCTCCGGCCGCTGCTCGCCAGGCTGCCCCCCAGGGGAGAACATGACTGGGCCAACACCGAGTGTGACGAACATGATTCATCCAATGACAAAGCATCCCGAACTTTATCTGCGGGCTCTCTACAAGATGGACATGCGAATGTGAGATTGGTAAAAAAAAATGATCACGCGTGGCGACGCGCTGGCGCAGTGGTCAGCACTGCCGCCTCACAGCAAGAAGGTTGTGGGTTCGATTCCGGGCCTGGGACCTTTCTGTGTGGAGTTTGCATGTTCTCCCTGTGTCTGCGTGGGTTCTCTCCGGGTTCTCCGGCTTCCTCCCACACTCCAAAAACATGCATGTGAGGTCAATTGAACATTCTAAATTGTCCGTAGGTGTGCATGTGAGTGTGAATGGTTGTCTGTGTCTATGTGGCCCTGCGATGAACTGGCGACTTGTCCAGAGTGTCACCCTGCCTTCGCCCTAAGACAGCTGGGAGAGGCTCCAGCAGACCCCCGTGACCCTGAGCTCGGGACTAAGCGGGTATAGAAGATGAATGGATGAATGAATGATCACGCGTAAAAAATCCAGTTTTCGGCCAAAAATCAGTATCAATAGTAAGTCATTTTATTTAAAGCGTAAAAAAAAACATGGAAAATCCTCTCTTTTGGGAGAGGACGTGAACCTGGCTCTTCACTTGAAAAACAAACACGCACTCGCATTCACAAAACAAGCTCAGGACCGTCTTTGGAATCACTTCAGTGGATCAAAGATCTTCCTGAAGGAAGAAACGGGGGCACGGGTCCGACGCGGAGGGAATCGGATCATAACTTCAAACCTACACGTTACTGCAATAAACTGACCCGGTTCGGGGGTTTGAAATGATCGAGTGGGTCAGTGGCAGAAGGAGAATCGTCTCGTTGACACCTAAATATATGCACTGGCTGAAGCGTGTATGCGTGTATATCCATCTTAAGTATGTCACTTAGCACACTCATGCCGTGTTGCCGCCGCTGCTGACACAGACTTTGGGACTGCGGCCTGGTGAGTCACCAAACTGGGGGAAAAAATAAAAAAGGAGAAGAAGGCAGTTGCTGTGGCGACAGGAAAAAAATGCAGAGAAGAAATCAAAACTGCTTTGGGAAGTGAGGAGGGGAGAGTAACACGAGTCAGCTGACGTTGTTCTTGACGATGCCCCGTGGAAAAAAACAAACAAAAAAACATTTTGTTTTTTTTCCCCTTCCGGATCCCACTTAGCCGAACATGTGACGTGTATGAGCGGACGGCGCTGACGGTCGGGGATGATCGCTGCAAAGAAAACACAATGACAGCAACAACAACAAAAAAACCTAACATCTCAAGTCTTACTAATTCATTAATCGCAACGCATGAGGGAAAAGAAAATGTTGTCGGAAACATTTGCAGAACACTGTGGACGACCTCGTTTGACCTTCAACCAAGGTCTTGAAAATGAAAGGCAGGATTCATTTATCAAGGTTCTGCTTTTTTTTTTTTTTTAATATTGCGGATTAGTTTGTTTTGGACAGGAGAAGCAAAAGAAAAATAGCTAAGCTAATAGCTAGCTCTCCTGCTGAAACCACGCTTGCAGCTTGTTTAGCGTCTCGGCGCGACACGCCGCGCACAGAGATGCTAAACGGCTCCCCGTGCTTATGGAAGGGACGCGAAGCCCGCGTGACGGACGGCGAGAAATAACACCTGCTGTATGTTTTGGACGACTCACACAAAACAACAAAGCTTGTGCCAAGCTCATTTTGGATTGGCTGAAAGGAATATAAATCACCGTCTTGAGTCTTTCCTTCTCGCATTTTCTTCTTCTTCTCTCCTTTTGTGAATTTCTTTTTTTTCCCACCTCTTGACCTTTACAGGCCCCCTGAGCGGCTTCGGGCCCGCAGGAATGCGCTGTGTATGTTTCAGCGCTTCCTTCACAGGTCAGCTCCATGCACGCCCATACGCATGCATGTAATAGGTCGCTCTCGCTGACCTGAAACCTCCTTGCGGTTCACATCTGCTCCTAATCGCCGGCCACCCGTGCTCTCTGGCTGCCAGGCAGGCAGGCAGGCAGGCAGGCAGAGTGTCCTGTGCTTCAGTGGAGGAGGAGGAGGAGGAGGAGGAGGAGGAGAAGAAGGGGGATTTGGTATTTGGATGCACAAGATCAACGATTTGGACGGCGGATGTGCAGTTCCTGCATAACGTTGGGTGACTGGATGTCCAGGCAAAATGTTGATTTGGGTCGTTTTCACAACTAGTGGCTGTGGGGCGCTGCCGAGAGGGGCAAAAACACGACTTTTTGTCACAGCACCCAAAAGTATTGAAAATTCCGAGCAGTATCGATACGATTGGGGACTCAGTCAAATGATGGATGGATGGATGGAAGGATGAGTGAAGAGTGGATGGATGGATGGATGGATGGATGAGTGAAGAGTGGATGGATGGATGGATGGATGGATGGATGGATGGATGGATGAGTGAAGAGTGGATGGATGGATGGATGGATGAGTGAAGAGTGGATGGATGGATGGATGCATGACAGATCACTGATAAATGGATGATGGATGGATTGCGGCAGTGCGAGCCGTCCATCCCGCTGTTCTAAATTGAGCCGGTGTGTGAAATATTTGCCAGGTACATATTTTGTGTCAAAAATCAAAATTCGAGCAACCCCAAAACGACCCAGCGGTGAAAAAACAGGGAGGCCGAAGTGAAAAGAATCTTCGGAAATCTCAGCCCTTCAGTCGCTGGCAGACGCTTCTGAAGAGGAGGTGAGGGGGCGGCGGCTTCAAACATATTAAAGAAAGATTAATACAAAGAGCCCGCGGCCATAATGAGGCCCAGAGGCCCTTGAAGATTTGGGGGATCTTGCGCAAGGCTTATGTAAGCGGTTACAGCCAAGTGGAGAGAATCAGGTGCGGTCTCAGCAGTCAGGTGAAGTAGCTTTTTTTTTTGTTTGTTTGTTTTTGCTTTTTCTCCAAGAATCAATGCTAATGACTTGGTGGCGTGACTCAGCGGCAGCACTGTGGCATGTGGGAGGCTTGAAAGAAAGCAAATAAGTAACAAGTTCTAGAATTACCAAACAGATGCAGGCATACGACAGGACACGGGGGCTAATGAAGCTAATTAGCATTGCAGGGAACAACGAGGCAGTCGCTGCCATCGAGGAGACTGATGAAGGAGAATAATGTAGGCTGGTTTTGAAATATAAAAAAACAAATACCAAAGAAACAACATTGAATTGGAAATTCTGACATTAAACGTTCCAACTGTGCTGAAAAGGATTTCACAATTTTTAAAGGAAAGTTATTTACTTGTTTGGTGAGGCAAACAACCCAAACGCATGTTGAGTATGAATGGGTACGACCCTGCTCTCAAGCGTTGAAGGCAAAATAGCATTGGGATTGTTAAGCAGGACACACCCAAAGTTCTGAGCCATTCCGGCTATTGCATGACGCCCCCCCCCTCCCTCCTCTCCAGAAGATAAAACTTTATGTAACTCTATTAAGTGACCTCAGTCCTCAGAAACGCCTCCGTTCAGTTGCCGCTCTAGAAAAACAACGAGAAAAAAAAAAAAAGCATAAAAAAACTGTGACAGTTTGAGGTCAATCGGTGGAAAAGAAAAACCCCAAAACAAAACAAAGCGAAACATGGAGCTGATGTGCGTTAAGCGGTGTGAGTATTGAGCGTTCAGCGCGTACCGCGCTTTTATCGGTCAATCAGTAAAAAGAAAAAAAAAAAAAAGAAAAATCATTGCGCGAGTGGACCCGCGGGCATTGCTTTCCCATCGAACGTTCTGCAGCCTGTGCACTTTATTATGTCAGCGCCGTGAGAACAAGACCTCACACGCACGCGCACGCAAGGACACACACACACACGCACACACACACACACACACACACACAGACACACACACACACACACACAAAAGGGTTGTGCAAGGAACAACTCCCATGGCAAACAAAAAAATGAAAAAAAAAAACACACACACACACACACACACACAAGGGCCATGCCATCACCTTTGGAATGTCCTAACGATAAATTCAGAGATAAAGGTTCAGCATCTGAGACCCTGGCACGCCCCCAAACCACCCCGTCCCCTCCCCCCGTTCCTCCTTCAGCCACGTATGTGAAATCGCTGCTGTGGCGTCTCAAGTTCAAGTGTTGTGTCTGTCGTCTCCTCGGAAAAAAAAGAGGGGAAAATTTTGGATCAAGGGGCCAAAAGAGGGACGGGACAGCAGGCTCAGACAGCACCATCACGCTACTTCCTGTCCTTAGGACGAACACATGACGGCGATGCAGACAAGAAATAAAGGGTGACTTTCCGACCATGAAAACAAAGAAAACACAATTTTGAAGCGTTCCCAGATGTCTTTGGGATCCTAATTCCCTAATTGCAGGAAGCCGCAACGGCGTCATCAGCTGTCTGTCATTTCTGCAACAGCTGCTCGACCCCCCTATGGGGACTTTGGTTGGCCCTTCCACATAACCCTCCTCCAATTTTCTAAACGGGCGATTTTGCATGGATGTTTCTGCAACAGTAGAGGCGCCTGATGAAGGTCAAACAAGTCCCTCAAATGCAGGATGGTGACTCATCCCACACTATGACTATTAATATTTTGGTAAAGGAAGCGTGGTTCCAACTGTCACCTCTGATAAGAGCTCTGGCTGACAGTTTTAGAGTTTCCAACAGCCTATTTCAGGAGTTGAGCAGGAAGTGCGACCGTTCCTCGGCCCTCCGTATTCCACATGCAAGCATGGGAGATTAAGTGCTAATCCTATTATGGAATAGTTTGTCTGAATTTTTTTTTCTTTTTCTTTTGCACAAGCGGGCAAAGGAGCAGCCAGCGGGCTCACCTCGGTTTCACGCTCCCTCGTTTTCTTTCCCCGCAGCAGGTTCAGATCAACTTATTGTTTTCCGCGTGGCTGACAGATCCCCAATGTCCCCCCTTTGCCCCTCCTTTACTTAATCCTTGGAGGTCATAAAGACCAAGAGTGGGCGGGAGGGGTCAAGGGAGGAGGCTTGCAACCTGACTGAATCCGGATGTTGTTGACAGTAGAAATGACGTTTGAGTTTTTTGAGTCCGATCAGATGTGGTATGCGGTACAGGGCGGTAAGAGCTGTGCAGTGTGACCAAACGGGCTCTGAAGGTGAGGCAGGCGTCTGCGACGAAGAGTCCAAAGGTGGGGAGAATGGCGGCAGGTTGCTATTTTGATTCTCATGGCACTGCGAGAGTCGTCTCATTTGTGGTTCCAACACCACGGGACAGAGATAACCCGGTATCTACAGCACAGAGCATCAGTGATTTCAGAGACCTTTGTGGTACCTTTGGCAAAAGATACTAGACACAGAGAGACTTAATGACTTGCATGACCAGAACGTAGGACCAGAGTTACTGGATCAGCAATATCATCTAATCCTCAGAGTACAACACTAAATACAGAGTACCAATTTCAATAGTCTTTGGTAAGACCCGGCCAGGGATCAAAGCCATACATTCTACCACAGGACCACTGGTTTGGTTGGGCTCATACCTCCGAGTCATTCATCTCTTTCCACCATCCTTTATCACCTGTAGTCCGCACCCCAAACCCGACAGAGGGATGTAACCCCTCACAGGAGCAGATGAAGGTCTGGCGGGTGAGAGAAAACACTTCCTGAGCGCTAGAACCCCAAACATTGGGGGCCATTGTGCTCGCCTCGCTTCCAGGAAGCTTTGGCCAAGTGGGACTTCCTAGCCACACCCGCCAATGCCCAGAGACCGCTTTGTTCTCTCCGGACGTTGGGGTGTGACGCCGCGCGGTGTTGCATGCAGGCAGGTCACGCCGGGGTCAACCAGTCTATTATTGACTTCCCATGCAGCGGAAGAGAGCGAGCGAAAGTGGCCCCGAGGGTGGCGGTGGGCTGGGGGCGGGCGGTTGTGTCCTGACCGGCGAACTTCCAAACGGCCCAAACTTGCATTTGTGTGTGTGTGTGCGTGGTGAGTACGTGTGTGTGTGAGTGTGTTAACAGTAATTACTAGGTGCGGAACACTTAGGCTTACGAGCGCTAAAGGGGGACTTTAACAAACGCGGTAAACTGCTTATCACCTCCTGGCTGGCGCTGATCCAGTTGTGCAAAGAGAGCCGATGGCGAGTGCTCATTCACCGAATGTTCCCTCGGCTGCGGAGTGGCAGAGCGGAAACTTGACCACGACACAAAACGCCATGTTTGCCAGTATGACGACAAAATTGGACACAAATGGTTTTGGAACTCCTTTGATTTCAAATAGCTCGGATGAAAGTACGGAAGTTCCACCGCCCCGTTCTGAAAACACACTAGAAATCAGTGCTTTGTGATGTTATGACCTCTTTTTATCCCAAAGAAATTGAAGGAACAGCACAGGTACAGGAAGCTAAAGTTGTTGGTCTTTTTACTGTAGGAAGCACAAACAGAGGGCTAATCGCATTGTTTTCAGTGACTCTATCTCTAGTTTGGACAGCTAATTAACAACAGGGTGTTGTTGCAACAGGGTGTGGAAATTTTTTATGGGATCCTAAGATCCTGAGATTTAACAGCACGTCCGCACTGTCCAGTAACAGGCATCAGGCATTTCCAGCTGTGACTCCCACCGTCGTGCGGCTGCACGTTACATAACATCCGTTTTGCTTATGTGCATAATCTCTTTCGTCCGTTACGATGAGGAATGATGCAAGAATAGTCGTTGCTTTTTCCTCCTTTTTTTTTCAAAAGGGAACATCCACATCCGTGTTAAAAAAAAAATAATAGGGAAATGGAGGCTCTGTCGCAACCGATAAAAAAATAAAAAAAATTGAAATAAGCAAACGTGAAGACGTGGTCAAATTAGCGTTACCACCATGTTTGTTGATGCGCAGCCAAAGGGAGAGCGGGGGGGAGGGGAGAGTGAGGAGGGGGCAAAGTAATGGAGTCTGAATAGACTGGAAGGTAAACAGCATGCCACGGTGAGGTTTCTGTGTGTGTGTGTGTGTGTGCGTGCGCGCACACTTGTTGATCCTCACATTCCAGAGGCAGCCTGGAGAGAGCAGCTAATCCAGCCTTGCTCAAAGGGCCCTTGAGCTGACCCCTCCCTCATACCCCCCCACAACCACCCCCACTAACCACCCCCACCCCCGCTACACCTCTGTAGGTCACACACACACTCCTGCGCATGTAGAAATGTACGCACGAGTTGCAGCTTCAATGCGTGGGCACAAACTTTAAACAGGTCGGCAGGCAGGCGGGCTCCTTGCCTGTGCAAATATGTGCACATGCACACACACACACACACACACACACACACACACACGCACACACAGAGGGCGGTGGGCTGGTTGCAGTGTACATCCTTGACATGCTCCAAAAGTGTGTGTGTGTGTGTTGTTCCTGTCACAGCTGTCTGTTTACTCTCGGCAGCGTCTTTCTTCTTCCTTCTTCTCGCCAGGCAGGAAATCTGACTGGCACCTTTATGCTACCAAACCAAAAAACAACTTCACAAATCGTAACCACAAGCATCACACGTGGATGGCCAAAAGCTGCCATCGGGATGCTAAGGTGAAGGTTAGCCTCTCGGTTCAACCACCAATTCTTTACAGTAGCGACACAGCGGTCAGCGCTGCCGCCTCACACCAAGAAGGTTGCGGGTTTGATTCCGGGCCTGGGTTGCTCCCTGTGTCTGCGTGGGTTCTCTCCGGGTCCCACAGTCCACACGTATGCATGTGAGGTGAATTAGAAACTCTAAATTGTCTGTCGGTGTGCATGCAAGAGTGAATGGATGTTTGTCTCTATGTGGCCCTGCGATGAACTGGCGACTTGTCCAGAGTTCCACCCTGCCTTGCTGGGAGAGGCTCCAGCAGACCCCCGTGACCCTGAGCTCAGGAATGAGCAGGAATTGAAAATGGATGGATAGACAAAACAACACTAATTAGTGGCTGGTATTAAAACAGCTTCTTGGTGAGTCATCAACCGGGCACTAGACAGTGTTGGCTAATCCGTGAGAACCAAGCAAGTGATGCAAACTCGGTGGAAAACTTTTTTCCGCCTCCTCGTGTTTGTTTGGGTATTTTGGTCCGGCGTCCCTCAGGGACGGAGCGCTGTGGTGCCGCTGCACAGTCGGGGGATACAGGAGGAGTTCTGCTTGTTTCAATTTATTTTACTTCGCTTTTCCACCGCCGAGCGAGAAAAAGCGAAGCGCGGCAGAGCGGTCGTAAACCAGCCGCCAGCAGGTGCTGCCGCCGCAATCGTGTCGCAACGGCGTTGTCACACAGTTTCCACCTGCTGAACTGATGCGTGGCATAAATGCGTTGACCAGAAAAGGTGAAGCTACGACCTCTGGAGAGTCGCCGCTCCGTCAACTCGCTGCGTGCTAATGACCCACACCTGCTGTGCGGTTGCACGTAATAAATAAAATAAATAAATAAATAAAATAAAAAAATCACACACGCACACACACACACACACACACACACACACACATGTATCTCATTAGCCGCCCGTCACGTTTGCAAGCGAAAAAAACAGATGGCGCTGTGGTGCATTTATGCAGGCCAGACGTTTTTCTTCGACCTTCTGCATAAAAAAAAAAAAAAAAAAAAAAAAGCCTTCCTGGAAATTTCTGACCCCTTTAGTGAGCGGACGGGGAATTATCATGTTGTGTGGGGGGAGGGCGAAAGGTTTTTTCTTTTCTTTCGTCTTCAAATGGGGCCGCCCTGAAGCTTGCAAAACCTGTTGCAGGGAAGAAAAAAGAAGGCAAAAATAAAACACTTGCCGACCGACCGGGACGGACGGACGGACGGCACACTCTGTTCTTGCAAATAAGGAGCCAGTTCTGCTTCTGTGCCTGCGTGTGTATGTGTGACTCATTCGCTCGTGTGTACACGCACGGTGACTGATTGCAATAGAGACACTCCCCCACCACCACCAACACCACCAACACAACCAACACCACCACCAACCCAGAGGGTGTGAGGGTCCGCACAACGTAACTAGCTGTCCGGGCGGCCGGTGATGTGGCACCTCAACGCCATCACCCGACCCCCCCGACCCCTCCCTCGGGCAAGATGCTCACCTACCCTCCTGCTGCTGAACCCCCCCCCCCCCACTCCCCCCGACTCCCACAGCGAGGCGGCGGCCGTGAATCAAACCTCCCCTCCCAACGTCCAGGGCGCATAGTTTTGCTGAAGGAGGATAATGTGCCTTCGTTCGTTGGTTCGTTCGGGCCCCGGCGAGGTCTTAGAGTGGCGCGCGGGGAGGGTGGGGGGGGGGGGGGGGGGATCGGACAGCGTTGTCATGGCGAGCGGCAGAGAAAACTAAATAGGCTGTTTTTTTTTTGTTTTTTTTTAGACTTGAACGCCCCTCGAAGTTACAGCAGCAGCAGCAGCAGCAGCACTCAAGTCCACTGAGTGTCTCGCCTCCTCCTCCTCCTCCTCCTCCTCCCCTTCTTCTTCTTCAGAAAAGAGCTTGATGGGTGGAAAGGAATGTAATGTGTGTCGCGACTAGATAAGAGGTCAACCCCCCCCCCCCCCGTCGAAGGAACAGCTGAGCTCAGTGACGCATATTGTTTTGGTTGCTTCTTTAGGTTTCCCATCAAAAAGAACAAACTCTCGGCAGCAGAAGGTCGTCAAGCCGTTTGATCGGCAAAGAGACACTGCTGGGGGCGCTGCTTGCACCAGCTGGATAGTGGGGAGGGGGCGAGGGGAGGGGGGCTCGTTCGGACAGGTTAGTCCAGGCAAGGGCAAACTACGACCCCGGGGGCCATATGCGAACTTGAAGAAACAATATTAATAGTATGTAAGTCATAGAATTGCTGCATTTCATCCATTATTTCAGTGTTTGAAGAGCCATGGGCCTTCAAAGACACTGATTTTGTCGTAACACTTGTTCATTTTCAATTGAAGTTAAAGCACATGATTTCTACACATCCCATGATGTATTTGTCCTCCTATGAGGTGGCTCACCAAACCATTCCATCCATCTGCTGCTGCTCCAGCCTCTCTGTCACATTTTAGATCCCATTGTGGCCCCACCAGTCAAAGCTTGGTTAGCTGGGTTAGCTGCACTCAGCTCTGGAGGGGAGACGGGGGGCGTGTCCCTCGTCCCTCGGGGGCTGGTCAATCAACTTCATCAGCACCTGCTTGTTTTCGACCAATTGCGTTGCTCCGGGGCTTTCACTTGGACTTTTTTACCGAGCCCCGCTGATTTAAAGCGTTACCACTAACGTCAACGCTCGCACGCTTCCAGTGCGGAAACCAGACCCCGCCGTGCCATTTGGCTTCAAGAGGAGAACCCCCCCACACCCACCAACGACAGGTAAACCGCTTCGGTGAGTGGCGGCGGTGGAAAAACACTGGGCCCTCGCAGGAACAGAAGGGAGTAAATAAAGCCTGTTTATCCCCTGCTGACAGCCGCTCGGCCGCAAAGTGGAAATGCAAATTCCTCGCCCGAGTGTGGTGGGGGCGGTGGGCGGTGGGGGCGCAGCGGGGGTAGAGGGGTGGGGTGGGGGTCCCCAACCAGGAAGAAAGTGAGAGTCGACCCGCCGGTCCTATAAAATGACAAATGTGGAAAGGATAAACGATCTCATCAAACAATAAAACATTTGTCTGCAATCCCGTCTTTCCAACTTTCCAGGAGTGGAGGAGGACGACCGGGTGATTCGTGGCTAATTCCAACCAACCTGAGCGCCACTTTGCAGTTCCCCTCTCCTCCAAACACAACATGGCCTTCAGACGTTTTTTTAAAGATTGTCCCCTTGGAGTGGGAAGACACGGCGAGCCCTCCGTCGTCACGGCATCACGTCGGTATCTCAGCTTCTTCGTCCCAATAAAGGAAAAAAAAATCCCACGTCTACGCCGGCGGCCGATGATGGCGTATCGCGGCGGGCCCCCTCGAGAGACCCCACTCCTCACCTTGGGTGGCCCTCGACATGTTTGACCGCTTGAGATGCGCTGCACCTGCTCCACTGGGTTTGTTTTTTTTGTTGTTGTTGTTTTTTATTTCGTTTTTTTTTTTTTACGATTTGTTTTGCGCCGTACAGGAAGTCCCGAAGAGAAACGCTTGCTTTCTCCAAACAGAAGGACGCGGGGTGAAACTCAGCGCAGGGAAAAAAAAAAAAAAAAAAAACTTGTCCTGGCAGGCAACCTGTTGCTCCTCGGGGGCCTCAACCCCCCCCCCCCTGCCCCGCCTCCTACCCCCACCCCCACCAAAATAACACATCAAAACAAGAAGAGAGAAAAAAAAAAACACAACCTGCTAGAATCGGAGCGGCTCTGAAACGCTGACTCTGGCCGGCCTTGACCCACATGGGCGCGTGTTTTGCCCTCATGCGTTTGGCGTCAAAAAAAAAACATAGGAACAAAACAGACACACACTCGGGCCCCATCTCTCTGTCACCCAGCTCTTCCTCTCGAAACCAGGAAACATGTGCGGTCTTGCACTGTGCACAGCAGCAGCAGCAGCAACAGCAGCAGCAGCAGCAGTAGCATGTCGCTCGGAAGCGTTCCATCACTGAAACCCCTGTTTTTTTCAGTCACCACCCTCTCTCGCTCCTTGAAGCGGCAAAACATGCTTCAATTTTGCAAACAACAATAGCGATAAAAAGAAAACAGACACTTAAATACTTAAATTTCCTTCCCAATCTCAGTTTGTGCACCTTCACTTCAAAAATCAAGCGTCACTGAACCGCGTGCAGAAAATAAACACCTCGCGCTCTGTCAGTTCAGCACGCCCTCCCCCATCCAAGAGACGGCCAGACGTTTAAACGCCAGCGTACATATTATTTATGACAAATACACGAACAGACGGCGCGTTCAAGCTCGTACTCACAAGGTAGGAATTGTGTCTGTCGAGGAACACGGAGTCTCCCATGGCCCCGCGCGACCATCAAGCAAAAAAAACAACCGACACAAGTGCAGCTGCTGCGGCGAGTGATATCCGGTGGATTGAGGAGGAAAAAATATCACAATAAAAAAAGAAGAAAACGGTACATAAAGTCCAGAAGTTTTGCAGCGCCGAAACCTTCGCGTCTTTTCCCGCAAAAAACGGGGACTCGCACACGCGTCTCCTTCGCTGCGCTGCCTTGTGAGCGTCCGTCACCGAGCGCGCGTCACCAGAGCCGTCGGTGCAGCCACACGGGACGCGGCGTTGCGCGCGGCGCGTAACGGATCCATTGGCACTCCTGCGCGCTCGGCGGAGTCCGGAGGAGGCAGATGCCGCCCGACGCCGAGCGGAGCGGAGTTGGGAGGAGGAGGTGGGGAGGGTGAGTGGGAGGGGGGAGGAGAGGAGAGGAGGAGGGAAGCTGTCAAGTCGGACGCCACGCAGCGCTTCCGGTGTAGAGAATTTCAAAATACGTCCTCATTTAGCGCCTTCTGCAGCGGCCAAGTAAGAGTTGACCAAGACATTAAATACAGTTATTATTATTATTATTATTATTATTATTATTATTATTATTATTATTTCTATAAACATGATCAATTGGAATGCCCAGATTAATTTTAAGTATATATATGTATATACATATATATGTCCATGGCAGAAAACCTGTATACAAATGATTTTTTTTGTTGTTGCATGAACTGTGTGTCTTTGTTGATATGAGTTCTGGGTCAAGAAGTTTCAAAAGTGACCTGGTTTGGGGGCTTGTCTCACACATCATTGTCAGAAAATGCTTGTAAAGCCAACTTTTGTGTGGGGTTTTGACGTTGTGGAGGGGAAACAGCAGATATTTTTCTTGGCACAGCTCATTTATGAGAACTCCCCTGTTTCCAATCATCGGCCATCGCAGCCGTGTTTAGAAGAGGATTGGCTCCAGTTGTGCAACGCTTAATGGACAATCTCTCCTTGAGCCTTGTAAAAACAGGAGTAAGCAAACCACTACCCAGCCCCCTTTCATTACTATTATTATTATCAGGGACACTTTACGAGAAACCGCGTAAAACAAAAAGAACACTTTGCCGCTTTATGAAAGCTGCATTCTTGCCTTCAATATTCTGTATAGTTTTTGCGTTCGAACAGGGGGAGTTACGCTAAGCGAAGGAGGGGAGGACGCGGCATTCCTCCTTCCCCCGCCCCCTCCCTCTTATCAGATAGCGGTGCGGCCGCATAAAAGAATGCCGGGGAGTTCAGAGGAGCACCGGCTTGGTGTGCAGATAGCAGGGCGTCACCGTGGGTGACGGAGAGAAACCCGATGCTCTGACGCAGCAAAGGCAGAAATTGTTTGTTTTTTTGTGCGTGTGCGTACGTGTGTGTAACACTGGTACACTTTGCTTTGTCCCCCAGAACCCAATACCAACGGAAATGCAAACATTTTTTTTTTTTTTTTTTTACTTCCAGGTCACATCGTGCGACCTCTTGGGGAAAAAAAAAATAAATAAATATATATATACATATGCCCTTTAAATTTGTAATTGAAAACACATTCCTGTTTTTTGGGGTTTTTTTTGACAGTTCTTTTCCCCTCTGGCCAATATAGAGCAAGTCTTATTTTGAAAATCTCCCATCCAGCTGCTACAGTGCAAATGAAATTTCTAAATATGTCAATTCGAAACCTTTTTTTTTGTTTTGTTTCCCATCATTTTTATCTCTGTCAACTCTTAATGTGATTGGATGGAAAAGCGAGACGGACTGAGGCTCCCAGGGCTGCAATAAAAGTGTGTGTCAGACAGTGTGATGCACTTGATCACGTTTTCAAACCTTTTGGCCAAAAGCAAAACATAAAACTAAAAAGTGAAAATCTCTTGCAGTTTCCTCTACAGTAGCGGTACTGAACAACAGAAAAAAAAAAAATGCGGCTGCAGAAGAACAAAATAACTCGTAAACATTCTTTCTTTCTTTTATCTGTCTTCTCCCCCCCCCCCACCCCAGCACGACTCTGACTGAAGTCCAGACGCGAGGTTGGATGCCGTGTGTTTTACGGCCGTGTGGGCGGAGCCCCATTGTCTCCTGAAATGGTGTTTCAGCGGCCCCTCTCTCTTTCTCTCTCTCACTCACTCATGCACACACACACACACACACACAAACACACGCACACACACACACACGCTTAGGCTGAGAGAGGGAATTTTGAGATGGAGTTAGAGCAGGAAGAAAAACAACAGTGTGGTTGGCCACCTTGACAGGTTCGGAACGCCACGCTAAATTAGCCGCTAACGCTCGTTCAGGAAGCGAGAAGAAGCATTTTTTTTGGTTCACATTAACACAAATTGCAACTCTTCCTCCGCTCCAGATGCGCTGACGCCACGTCGCGTCATATTTGTCGAGCCAGTAGAGCCGCACAGGACTCCGCTTCCCTTCCTAAGGCCCGGATGCCTGAGGCGTGACATCACCGCTTGGGCCGAATTAGCCTCGGCTTGGAGCGCTTTCGGAGCCTCAAGTCGTAAATGTCGGAGGAGAATCTGGCCAAAAAAACGGAGACAAAATTAATAAAAAGAGGGCGCCGAACTTCTGGGGCTGCGCATTTCCTAAATGGTGCAATCACCCAGAATGCACTGCGGCGTCACAACACAATTCCCTGGTTCCCTGTGTGCCATCACCCCGATGGCGCGCCGTCGACTTGCTTGGCGTGCTTTGGCAAACGATTGCATTTCGCTTCGTAACTTAGCACAGACCGAAACGTGTCACTCGCCCCCTGGTGACCACCCCTGGTATCACGATTCTCTGCCCACTGTTGCCCGTGAGAACCAGCCGACGATCAGGGAGAAAACATCGTATAAATGCAAATTAGGCGGCGTTTCCCTCCGTTCATGTCATTTATGTCGTGGACGGCGGACTCTGACCCCCCACCCCAAGGTTTTAACGAGACGGCCGTGAAAAAAAAGTGGGAGAAAAATGGGGCCAAAAACAGGCACGTTTTTTTTTTTTTTATCCTCCCCTTTAAAGAATGGAGAGGAGGGGGATCACGTAAACGAATTTACAGCAGGGGCTGCACAAAGCTGCTCTGGGGGGGTGGTGGTGGTGGTGGGGGAGGGGTGCAAGAGGGGTGACTTCACAACTGGGGAATGCGTACGTGTGCGTGTGTGTGTGTGTGTGTCGCGTAGTGTGTAGTGTGTGCGCAAGAATTAAATCAAGACTACACACACTACACGCTGCACGCAAAAGTAAATATAAACAAAGCGCTTCTCATCACGGCAAGACAATAATCAGCCGCAGGGTGTTTTCATCAAGGAACTGATCACTCAGTAACTGCCAGGCGCGCACACACACACACACACACACACACACACACACACACACACGTACGCGCACGTACGATGACAGCACCGGTCTGGATTCAATCTGGACGCCTCCGTCAGCGGGCCGACCCATTTGTCCTGCGTATCCGTGCCACGGTGCAAAAGGGTCTGCAGACGGGGAGGAGGGGTGCATGTGCATATGTTAGTGTGTGTGTGTGTGTGTGTGTGTGTGTGTGTGTGAGTGTGAGTGTGTGTGTGAGTGTGTGTGTGTGTGTGTGAAGCAAAGGAATTTTGGGTATTGGCCCAGCGTGGCTATACGGCTTTTATCTGTCCCCTCCCCCCCCAAGCAACTAAACGCTGCTTTAAAGGCGGCGGGCAGGTCAGGACTCCTCTGGAGGAGCTGGAGTCCTGACCTGAGTCCTGGGGGGCTTTTTTGTAATGAAAAAAATTTGGGGTGGGTCAAAAAAAAAAAAGGACTCTGAGAGTCATTGGCGACCTAAAATGGATTATTTTTTTGGGGGGGTGCACAATGAAGTATGGAGTATTCTGTTCAGTATCAATCTGACACCGATACCATCGGTGTTGAAAAAGCTCAATGATTATTACAACGTCTCTTTTTTTCCTGCTCCGCGCGGTAATCGTCCCCCCCCCCCCACCCGGAGCAACACGCTACCCTCTGTGTGCACAGGTGTGATCCGTGTCAGCGCCTGTGCCCTTTCGACACCCCCCCCCCCCTCCCCTGCCAACCCTCCCCTCCATCCCCACGACGTCACCTGGGGAGGGGAGGAAAGGAGGGGGAGTTGTCCTCCGTCATCCCTGCCACTCATCTCCTGCCGTGTTTACATGCGTCCCACTCTTCGCTATCTGCTGATCTGACCCCTGCACGTCTATCATTTTTTCTACCTCCCTCCCCCACCCCCCCCGCCCTCCCAGCACCGCCACCGCCATGCCACACCTCCCCAACCCTTGCCGCCGCTTTCTCAGCTCTGTTTGTCCGACCGGTTCCCTCTCTGGAAAATCTGGGAGGTGGTTTCAATTTCCCCGCTTTGTTTTTTTTAAAAAGGGGTTTGGCGGGGAGGGTAAAAAAAAAAAAGAAATTAAAAAACTAGCAGGCATCCTTTGGTGGGACGCAGCCACAGAAATTTCGGCGTAACGTTACGGTAAGTTCAACCGACCCCCTGGTTGTTGTCGGCCAGTGGTGTAGTGTACATGATGTGCAGGTATACGGCGTATAATCGCGAGAAAAGGTACCAAATGACCTTACAACCACTAAAAGATGCGCAAAGATACATAACATTTAACTTGTGATAAATGTTGATTGAAGTCCAGTGGTAAAGCACTGTTATATATCCTGTGTTGCCTACAGTACATTTACATTTAGACAATGACATCATCAGTCTTTCATGATCTCACTTGTATGCGGGTGCTGTATACTTAATGCATTACTGAGCACGATGGTGGTCCTTCTTGTTTTGTGTTTCGAAGCCAGCTGCTGGGTAGATGTGGACAGATGTGCAAATCAGAGTATACCCACTAGAATAATCTGTTATTTATTGGTTTTTTTTAGCTAAATTTATTCCCAAATAAATCATCAGGGAAGCAACTATAACTCATGTGGTTTTCTCCTGACTCTCACACCACTGAGCTGACGTTCCCAACTCTCACACACACACACCTGTTGGTTGCCCTTCAATGGCCTCCTTGTCCTCACACGTGCGCATGTCGCCGACGCACAAAAGTACCCTTCACCTCCCACGTTTCCTCAGTGTGTGTGTGTGTATGTGTGTGTGTGTGTGTGTGTTTTTTTTTCTCTATTCCTCAGTCACATCAGTTGCCATGGAGTCCCGGGCTGAACAAAGAGGGGGTTTTTTTGTCACTATGCGCCCATCGGCACATGCTAACGTAGCCGCGCATCCGCCGTCACCGTCTGTTTTCAGAACCACAGCTGGAGAAACCTTCACGGTTTTCGTTCCCAGCGTCTGTGCAATGCCATGGCAACAAGTGCATGGAGCCTTCGGCCCTCCCGTTGCCACGGCGCCACCGCATTGGAAGCACTAGAGTCTTTATGCATCATTAGACAAGCTCCAAAGTGGGCAAGATAGATAGATAGATAGATAGATAGACAGACAGACAGACAGACAGACAGACAGACAGACAGACAGACAGACAGATAGATAGATAGATAGATAGATAGATAGATAGATAGACAGACAGACAGACAGACAGACAGATAGATAGATAGATAGATAGATAGATAGATGGATAGACAGGTAGATAGATAAAGATCAGGCAGGATTCTTTTGGCGTCTCATTTTTTCCCGAGAATATGAAAATAAAAGATCTTTGCAAGAAATCCAAAATAGGAACCTGGTGTGTCGAGCCAGTCGAGGGGGGGGGGGGGGGTAATTGGACCACACTTTCATCAGTTACATCGACGTGGACCACCGCTTGCACAGTTTGAGCCTGTTTGAGCCAGCGATCAGCACCACGAGTATCTACGCTCATCTCTTTAGCCACTGTCGCCGCCGCTCACAACTCCTAAAAGCCTCCTCTTTTCTTCTTTGCTGGGTTTTCCCCAGAACAGCTTTTGTCTGTCCTCTCTGTCTTTGAATTGAGTCTTTAACCGCGCACACAATCGGAACTCGGCGAGACGGGCGAGCGCGGCGCCGGACTCTGAGCCGACGAAAGCTCCGCTTCGCCTTCACCCTCTCCTTTCTCTTTCGGCGATGACCGACGTCGGACTCTGCTCTGACCTCCTCGGGTGAACTCGGCTGAGCAAACCTCCAGAGGACGAAGAGCCGGAATGACGAGTCGTCCAATGAGTGATGTGACATGAGCGTGTTGGCTTTTGCGTCTCACCCGGCGCAATTGTCCAAACACACCCTGCACCTCGTGTGTGTGTGTGTGTGTGTGTGTGTGTGTGTGTACGTGCAGGGTTTATTTTGTGTGTGAAGGGACGTTTTAGTTTCTTAATATTATTTTCCCACCACATTTTCGAACCCCATTTTGACCCCCTTAACATCCTCCAAAAGTCACCAAATTTTGCAAGCAAAAATTTAGTCCATCAAGAATCTGGATCAATCTGCTCAATAGCACCATCCTACAGAGGCCAAAACACTAAATTCGCAACAGCACCCTCTAGGAAGGTCATACAGACTCAGGATAAAGCAAACTCAAAACACAAAGCTCACAAACCGTAAGTGCGTTTGTCTTGAAACTGGAGTATGACACAGACAAGACCTTGATGACAAAAGGTCGACAAAGAAACTTTTGAGATCCCAACCGTTTTCATTTAACGGCTCTTTAATGTCGCAGTACACTGAAAATCAACCACTACGCAGCTTCGAACCCCATTTTGACCTTTTTCACATGCTCAAAAAACTCCCCAAATTTTGCACCCTGGTCAGACCTGCACATAAATTTAATAACTGTACAAATCTGCTCTTTAGCGCCCCCTAGACAACTTAAATTGCACTTGCGCCCTCTAGGAAGGTACTGTAAGTGCTTACTGATTGAAAATGGAGTGTGACACAGACAAGACCTTCATGACAACAAGTTAATCAACAACCTTTTCAGATCCCAACCGTTTTCATTTAACCGCCCTTTAAAGTCGCAGTACACTCAAAACCGACCAAAAATCGCTCAACATCCCCGGAAAAACTAAAAAGCCTCTAGCGGCCTCTTGGAAGGTGGAAACGACATGGGACAAAGACCCACGCCTTTCTTGGATAGAGAGCTACATTTCATACACTCGAGTTTTTTGAATTCGACAAACAGGAAGTGAGTATTACACAGACTAGATTTTCATTTTCATTTTATAGGCCTTTGAAGTCACGGTATGCTCATAATTAAATTTTTCAATGTTTCCAGCGATGCAATTATAAATCACTCATTTGTCTCATGGTGTCTCTGAATCAGACAGTCAGGCTGCAAAATGCTTATTGAGGGGTTTCCTAGTGACAATGGCAGCGACATCAAGGGAAGGTGTTAACAGGGGTCACCAGAGTTTGGCAGGCATCTGAAGGGATCTGTGGAGGTCGGGGGGGCATCGGGAGGGGGTGGAAGGTGTCCGAACGGGTCAGCAGGTGTTGGCAGGCGTCAGCAGGGGTTGCTAGGATTCTGAAGGGGTCGGTTGTCGTCGGGAGGGGTGGGCAGGTGCCGGGTGGCATCAGCAGGTGTCAGGGGTCATCGGCAGGCGTCGCCAGGTGTTGGGGGCATCGGCAGGTGTTTGAGTACAAGTGTTAGACATCATCGGGCCGTGGAGGTCACAGTGGCTCAGTCCTGCTAACGCTGCTTGCAACTTTAATTTGTTTTATTTTTTGTCCAATGTGCTCTGCAGGCAAATTAGCCCGGCATTGTTGCCCGCCCGCTCCTTTGTCTCATTGCGATTGTTGCTTTTGTTGTGATGTTTTGTTTTATTTCACTTGCAAATGAGGTGAGCACGAGGCAGGGACACAGGGATGAGTGGGAGGTTATGATACGAGGCTTTAAATAATTTGGGCTTTTTGTGTTTGTGCTTATTTTTCATGGTAATCAGCTTTGTGCAGTTGCCATGCTGCTCACTCCCCACGCAAAATAATGTTAAACATGCTTGTAAAAATATATTGGAGTGTTTTGTCCACAACTGACAGGCACTTTTACGACACTTCAAAGGAGTTGTATTAAAAATTGTAGCAAATTCATATCAATAGCGCAGCACTAATAGTGGTTTAACTTTGACATTTTTGCATCGATTGGAAAGTCCTAACGTCCGAAAAAGATCAGATCCCCCTAGCAGCATATGGCGGAGAAAACACAAAACATATTTTTCATTGAGGGAAAGTTCTTCTCTTGATGAAGAAAATAGCAACAGGTTTTAATTTTTGCTAACACTATATTAGCACCCACGCTAATCTCTTGAGCTGCAGGGAGGCTCACACCTGCTCCCTGTTTATGAGGTCCAGGGTCCCGCTGTTTCCACAGTAACGCTTGAGACGGGACCCTGGCAAGATGGCGTTCCTGACGCAGCTGCAAGTGCGCCTCCACTCTCCACGAGTTCAACTAGAGAAAAGGGTTTCCACCGGCCGAGGAGAAGCTGGGACGTGTCACAAACACTGCTGTTAAATTGATTCACTGGTTATTTGCCACTTTGATGGGAACGCGAACTCGGCTGAACCGCGGAATAGAGCCATTTGGACATTTGTGTTTGGATTCCCGGGATTTTTGCCCAACACTCATTTTTTACGCGTTTGCGTATTTCTTTCCTGCGCGCTCTCGTTGCATGACCAGCATGCAACGGGCATGATGTGCCTGTGCACACGCACGCAATAGCGCGCATGGATTTTCCGCATCTCCGCTCACCTGGCCGGCGCCAGGTTTAACTTCTAACGGGCCGAGCCGCCACGGCTGCTGTCAGTCGGTCAGGCCTATAAATATTTAGTCTGCTGTATAAACACGACGGCCTTCGAGGAATGCTGCGTTCAAGAGGTCCGACAGCAGCGCAAGCACGCGTGATGATACGCTGGGATAAGCACGAATCCGCGTTCCGCCGCTCAGACAACGTTACATTGCCGTGGAAATCATGGCCTCCGTGTTTACTACTAGAGACCTGAGGAAGAGGATTGTATCAGTGTGACGCTAACAGAACAAACGAACCGGCACCTCGTCTCTGCAGTCACTCACTGACCCGTTCTTCCGCTACCTAAGCTACGCTAAGAGGAGACCAGACCACACGTCATTGTGCTTTTCAAATATCATTTTACTACATCCAACACACGGCCGTTTCAGCACCAGCAGCTCTGGTTTCTCTCTTCTTCTTCTAATTTCTACCCTCCAAGTCTCGCTGCATGTGCTTGTGATTTGTTCTCCTCCACTTCAGGGAACTCGCAGCAACTGCGTCAGAGGCCTTTGAACGTATAAACCAGCTCGTAGGGATGATGTCTCTCTCTCTCTCTCTCTCTCCCTTTGTTCACTCTTGTGTGCTTGGCCCACTGTTTACGTCACTGAGCAGTCGCCGCGGCAACAGATGAAAATCCAGCGGCCTGGTTTTTGTCTTTTTTGTTATACATATATATATATGTGTGTGTGTGTATACATATATATATATGTATATATAATCAAACTACTGCTCTCAGACCGTTACTAGTTCAAGAAAAGCATCATGGTTTATATTTAAGCTCTTTTAAACAGCCTACTTCAAGGCTGTTCACACAGAATTTTGGACACTTGGAATTCTCTCAATCATTCTTAATTGTCACACTGCGATCACTTCCCCCTCCTCATGTGCCACCTGTGCGTCTGACCCAATTACCCATTGTCTCCACCTGTGCCGCATCACCTCATGTGTTTAAATAGTCTGTGTCGCCCTTGTCTTGTGCCAGAGTGTCTTGTCACGTCTAGTGCCCTGCCACAGCCGAAGAAAAACTCCCAGTAAGCTGGGGTTTTTTTTGGTTCGTTCTTGATAAATTTTTGTTCTTAGTCAAAGTTTTGTTAATTGTTTCGGAGATTCTGTTATTCAGCCCCTCTTAGAGAGTGATTTTTCGTGTCTACCTTATTAGCCCTTTTGCATTCCTCCCAGTGAGCGCTTTTGGTTTCGATCTGTTTTAGTCTAGGTTTATCCTTAAGTTATATGTAGCTTGCCCCCGTTTTCCTCCTTTGGAGTGATTTATAGTTTATCCCTTGTTTTCATAGATTAGTTACTCTAGGAGTTTCACAGCCTGGTTATTTTATCACTTGACCTAGAGGTGTATCGCGTGTTGGGTTCAATAAATATCTTTGCCTCTCCCTACCCTCTGCGTCTGAGTCCTGCCCTGAGTCCCAGCCTGATATTAATAAGTCACTGGAAATGTCTTTGTATGTTTTTGTTTTTTTACAAAATGTACGCAGAGTATTCAAGATTATTATTTCAGAAAACTAGTTGTATTGGAGCTCAATGCAGAAATGAGTCTAGAGACCCCACACTTTTGAACGGTCATGGATATAAATATACATCTATTTGGTACTAGGCGTTGCACGGTGTTACACTGCATTACGTGACAGAGAGAATCTGGTGCCCAGTGTTGCCACATGCACACAGACACACACGCACACACACAGTGCTGCGGTGAGTAATTTCAGAGCCTATTAAATCTCCATTAACACGCAGCCTCCCCACTAACCACAACTAATGCGGCCCAGGTGTGCGTGTGTGTGTGTCTGCGTGTGTGCATGTGTGTTTTCCTGATTTTAAAGCCCATCCCTCATCTCCCGACTCTCTCCTCTGCTGTCTCGCACAAATACCTTTGCGAAGGGACAGAAAGGGGGCTGTCTCAGAGGGCGGAGCCAACACCTGGCTGGAGGTGTGGCCACCGCTGACCCTGCAGAAGCATCAGCACTGGGAAAAAAAAAAGTTGTCCAAGTCCTGAATGCTTATTTTCGGGCCTCTGTCTCCCCTGGAAGCTCTCAAAGACTCAAAATAAAGCAAAGACATTCCTCTGCGCTGTTCTTAAGCCATGTTGACCTCCTGAACTGTTTATTCACAATAAAAACAAAAAAACAAAACATGCACCAAGGGTGGTGCTGCAGGAAACGTAAGGCCAACGCGTAACTTCCTGCACGGGCGGAACTTCTTTCCAGGAAAGACCTACTTGGGCTCCAGGTGCTTGGAGAGGTGTGTGTGTGTGTGTGTGTGTGTGTGTGTGTGTGTGTGTGTGTGTGTGTGTGTGTGTGTGTGTGTGTGTGTGTGTGTGTGTGTGTGTGTGTGTGTGTGTGGCAGAAGAAAAGCCCAAAATGGATTTATTTATGCGCGGGAGCAGCAGAAGCAGCTTCCTGGTTTTGGCTTGTTTAAGGAATCTGATCCTTCCTGAAGCATAAACCACCCCCCTCACCCCTCATTGGAATGACAGGGAGGACAAGTCCGAATCTAATATCACCAACAACACTTACGCACACACACTTTAATGTTCTGGGAAGGTGCTCTGCAGGAGAGGAACATGATCTCTGCTTGGAAGTGACGCTGTTGCCCTGCTGGAACGACCCAAACACACATTGTTATGTTTGCATCAAGGCGTGTTGTGTGTGTGTGTGTGTGTGTGTGTGTGTGTGTGTGTGTGTGTGTGTGTGTGTGTGTGTGTGTGTGTGTGTGTGTGTGTGTGTGTGTGTGTGTGTGTGTGTGCTGGTGACAGCACAAACAGCTCCACTGGAGACCTTTTATGAAAATACTTTGGAAACACCTAATGATAACATTGGCGGCGCTCGCCAGAAGTTTTTAGAGGTTTAAACACAGAGGGGAGGGGCCGGGGGGCGGGGCTGAGGGCGGGGATACTGTGGGGAAAATCCACACTGCTCGCTGCAAAAAAATATCAAAAGTCATACGTATTGGCCCTTTAACAGCCCTCCACAGGAGCAACTTGTTTGGTGTCCTGTGCACTCAGAAACCATTTCAAGCTGGCTCACGCCCCCTGCAGGCCATTTTGACATCCCAGATTTGTTTTTACCGCAGGGAACACATTTGCATATGCTGGCCTCTGCTGCCTAAGGGGTCAGTCCCTTTGAGGTGTGACTGAATTCGTTTAACTCGACTCTAATTTCATTTATAGCGAATTCCATAGTAAAAACAGTTTGAGAAAGCAAATTTAAAAGTCAACCATCCAGTCCAAAACAAAGTCATTAAGGTTTAAAAACAGCGAAAGGTCAAAGCGCCCTAAAGAAATGCCAAAGAACCCTGAAGGCCCGTTTCCCTGTGTGTGTAATCTCAAAAACGGCCACCAGATGGTGGTGAAATCCCTCTGAGCTGATCCCTGGCATTCTCTCTCTCTCTCTCTCTCTCTCTCTCTCTCTCTCTCTCTCTCTCTCTCTCTCTCTCTCTCTCTCAGCCAGATGATTCCACGGCTTTGGTGGCTAACAAATGGTCTGCACTCTCCTGAACCCACACACACACACACACAGCGCTCCTCCGCTAGCAGCGGCGCGCAAAAGCTTTTTCTAAAAATAGCCACGACTGCTCTCCACGAACGCTCGCCGTCTTACTTCTCTGCTTTGCTTCTGCACAACACCACTGGCAAGCCATTTTTTTGGGGGGGTGGGGGGAGAGTTTTATTTTGGCTTTCAAGAGACCCTGCGACTTGACAGGCAGGTCCACACACACAAAAAATAATAATAAAGGAAGAAGAGGAGGAAAAAGAGGCCCTGCCGGGGATCTGGAGTCTTTTTTGAGGCTCGCTGATGCCAAACAGATGTCAAAGAATCAAGGTGGAACCATTAGACAGCGCAGTGTGTCACTGTAGCGCGCAATCCCCTCCCCAGCCGCCGGGGGGTGATGTCATTACTAACCACCTACATTCTGCTGACCCGCCCGACCCTTTCCCCCCAGCACCCCTTGCAACCAACAACAGGAGTTGTTTTCAGAGGGAGTTCCCGCCAGAGAGGGAGGACGGACGGCATCGTTGGTTCGGAAAACACGCAAGCATTCCGGCGTTGAGCCAGTCTGCTCTTTGTCACCCGCCACTGCAGGAACTCTGTATGTCAGAGGAAGACGTCGAGGGCTGAGGCCAGTATTCGCGGGAATGCTGTCGGGTGGTGTTTTGTTTTTTGATTGTTTTTTTTTTTTTTTAAAAAAAGCAGCTTTCTCCCTGGGAAAATATTGTGCTTTATGGTTTGTACAGTCATAGCGCTGAAGGTTGGGGCGGCCCGGCAGGAAATGCTTTCATAAAAAAATAAAATAAAAAAATAAATAACCATACATGACTTTCTTTAGCCGGCGAACTTTAACGTTAGTCTACCGAGGAGGCGTTAGCTGCAATTTGTCAACGTCACGCACTTCTTCAAAGGCTGCGGATGAATATTTGCACATTCGCTACGACTCAGAAGGTCCAAACGAGCAACTGCTACAAAGCTAACAAGCTAAATGGGAGACTGCGGCTCAGGAGGTAGAGCAGGTTGTCCAATGACCGAAAGGTTGGTGGTTCAAATCCCACTGCAGTCCGTCATTATGTCCTTGGGCAAGACACTTAACACTAAATTGTTCCCAATGGGGCTCGGCAGCGCCTTGCATGGCAGCAGCCATTGGTGTATGAATGTGTGAATGAGAGGCCTTTGTAAAGCACTTTGGGGGACCGTGAAGGTGCTGGAAAAGCGCTATCAGCGCAGTCCATATTTGATCAACGGGGGCGTGGGGCTTGGGTAGAGGGGCTTAGCCGCCGTCACCCGGGGTCTCAACAGGTCTGAGGTTTTGGAATTATCTCCCACTGAGAGGAGCGACATGGCCTGCTGTCTTATTATTTTTTTTTTTAATCTGCATGTTGTTGATAAATCAGGGGCTGGGAACGCATGTGTAAATGCAAAAAGTGGGCGTAAAACTTCACAGGTATTAATTTGTGTGAGCTTAGCTGCCGGGGTTGACCTAAATCCCAAATGTGCATGATTAATCCTCACTGAACGCAACGCAACGCAACGCAAAGCTGTTTCCTCCACTGATAAGCATCCACGAAGGTAAAGTGCGACGCCAGGGGGTCCAAATGTGTTACCCAACAGTAGGAGACAAATGAATCTTATCTACATGTTGCAGAGCGAGATTTATCTCAGAGTTCTGGCCCGAATCAAAAGTAAAGTTATTTGTGTTTGTTCTCTCTAAGCTTATATTTTATTCATTCATTTATTGATTTTTAGGGCTTTTTTTTTTCTTTTTCTTTTTTTTTAGCAGCGCAGAATATGAACAAACCCACAAGTTCCCTTTGGATATCTCATCATCTTTTTTTAGAGGGAAGCCAACAGATTAGCACGGTAGAAAGACCAGGATACATGGAGACGAAAAATGCTAAACTGAGAGTGAGGGGATCGGCTTTTTCCCCTTGTTCCCTCTGGCCAATGACAAACAATATTGCAAGTGGACATCAGCGGGCTCACACATACACACATGAACACACACACACGTGCACGTAAACTCGCACACACCGTCACACACACGCAGTGATGCGAGTAACCCAACACCACTGCTCCCTTGCTGGTGGCGAGGCTTAATCTGCACCAGACAGAGAGATTCTGGCAGCGGAAATTAATGTTTACTTTTCCGCTGTCTCCATTTCAAAAACTGCTCCCCCTCCATTTTTTTTTTGCCTCTTTGTTGTACAATGAGGATGGTCGGGGGTGGACAAAAAAAAAGAACCTCCCAAAGTACAACGCAAGATTACTGGTAGCCAAATGATCACGCCGTCATGTGGTTCGTCCATCGAAAAACTGTGTCATGGCTCCGTTCCCCGAGTTAAAAGTGCACCTCCCCCTCCTACCCTACCGCCTCTCTCCACACCGCTGCCCCCCTACCTCCCTCTTCCTCCTGGCCCAGCATATCATCTAGTTGTGAATGGGTACGTTCACATGACACTCGAGAAAACCAAATTATGGCCTGGGTCCGATTATGATCAACTGAACAACTGAGCAACTGAAGTGCATGTAAACACGTTAATCCGACTAAGGCCGGAGTTGGAGAACTTTGATTGGAATCAGAGAACTCTGATTGAGGCGCCCGGATAATACGATTAGAATTCAAATTTCTCTGTCATGTACACGCCTTAGTCGACTCAGACAATGCGGGTGCACATGCACCACACCCCCGCGTACTGACTGTGACATCCAGTCCCATTGAAAGCAGTTTTTTTTTTTTTTGTCTTGTAAACCAATGCCTGCAGTCTATTAGCAGTCCATCTTTCACTGGTTGGTTGTGTTCTCTGGGCCTTGAAACACTTACAACTCCCTTTCTGAGCACCTGTGAGAGTCTGCAGACAAACTGCAAACAATGGAGTGATGGATTACGCAACTGCCAAGCATTTTTTTATCCAGGCGCAACCGAAAGGATTTGTTGTGGACCGCTGTGGAGCTCTTACAGGATGCGTCCACGGGCACGAGCAGCCAGAAAATAGTTTTCTCTGTTCCAACACACCATCAATTCGTCCCATTGGCTTGATAACAAGACGTTGTTCCGGAATCTCAACCAAACTTTTGGTGGCTTTGCAGCTCTGAGACTCTGGGCAGCTCCGACCGATCAGACTCTGACACCCAGGTCAGTCAGGTCAGCCTACAATCCATCACACTCTCGGTGTTTTGACACGACTCTCTTGTCGGTGACACGCTGCGCTTCACTTTCTGATCGTGGTCCAGGAGGCTTTGCACTCACTCCAACCACCTTCCCAGTTTGTTTGCCTTCACCGTGATGTAGTTGCTGTTGCAGAAGATGAATTCCAGAGATGTCAAGCCAATCAGTGATTCGCTTCGGCCAACTCGAGGGAACGGAGGGAGGGAGGAAATCGAGGAGGAGAGGCCAAAAAAGAAAACAGAAAAAAAAACCCAGATAGCTGTAAGGTTCACGAGTTCAAGGCTCTCTGCCGCCAAGGAAAATAGAAGCGAACCGACGCTCGCATCTCCACGTTTTATTTACACAAATGCCAGCAGTTAGAAATGAAATAATTCCTCCTGCCTCCCTGCTTTGCCTAATCAAATTTATTGTTATTTCCAGTCAAACAACCTGTTCCCTAGTGGAATATTTACAAAATCTTTACACAACAATGACAATACAAATCCCCCGTGACACTTTAAAAACGTTCAGAGGGGACACGCCGTGGAGTTCCTTTTTTTATTGGTTAACAATTAATCTATCTATCTATCAATTAACTATCTTGTCATCAAATTGAACATCTGTCAGTGCTAATCAACATTAAACATTAACAGCATCCGTCCCGACCGAGCTGTAAGGTTAACTGGCCGGGATGAGCTAGTTAGCCAGCCTCTCATCCATTTGTAGTGTGCACTTCCTCATGCATAGCGACGCAGAGAGAATTAATCAAAACGCAAAAAAGACATTTCAGACCATGTGTCGTTGTTGTTGCTGCTCCTCCTGGCAAAGTGCCCTGACCTGTGTCAACGCCACAGAACTACACAACTTCTGGAATAAACAACGGCGCACACAGCGTACATTTTGGCCTCATCGCACAGCAGTCCGTGCCAAAAAGAAGAAATGAGAGATTCTGGAGCCAGGAGTTGAAAAGCGTGAGTGTTGATAAATGAAACGTCTCGCGCTCGGCTTAGAAAAATGTTTTCACAGCATGAGTCAGCTAGCAACACAGGCAGGAGAAGAAAAAAAAATACTTTGCATTCCGTGTGGAAGAATACATCAAAATATATCAAATGAGTGTTGTGAAAGAAACCGTACCCCATATGCCAACAAACTGTCCTGGGAAGATTTAGAGCTCCCGGTGATGGCTGTGTGTAATTGTTACCGCTGGAGACCGTCGTGAGTGTTCCCTTTAAAGGAAACATCTCCGAGGCCTCGTCGACGGCCCTCCTCAAAACATCAGATGTTGTCCTTGCCGTGTTGACTTTTCACCCCCCGTGTGGCGAGAAGATCTGTTATGGCTCGTTAAAAGTCCTGGAACCCGTGTAAAGCGCTCCGCATGCTGAAATTTACCGAGTAGATCGAGTGGTCAAAAATATGAAAACTGCCGAGGAAGATGGTAGCTAGCAATAGCGATGGCGCAATCTGAAAACAGGTTTAGTCTGTCCTCGAAGAAGAAGACAACCAGGGAAGTGAAGTGGACGTGTCGTTAGCAATTCCAGCAAAAACAATGTGATAACAGCAAACCAGGTGTTAGCTTAAAAGTCATGTGGCAGCATGTCACCGGTTTAAAGTTTGACAGCTAAACTAATTCAGTGGCGAGCGGAAATACAAGAGCAAGTGGCCAGTAAACGACGCTAGCTCATATGTAAATGGGTGTGTCTGAGAAAAAATGAAATCCACCTCTCAGTTCTATCGCTTGCGTGCTAACACGATTATCTTCACTAATCAGCAAATTCCACGCAGGGATTGTTGTCAGTTTTGCAGGCTTTTAGCAATAAGTAAGTATTAAACCGAGAAGTGCAAGTTGATTAGACGGGATTTCTTCAAATCAGCCTGTAATCTCCTTGGGAGTCACAGTGGACCAGCAAGCGGTGAAGGACTGGTGGCTGAGCAGCAGGGCTAGCATGGGGCTAGCACGAGCGTGGCGTAGTAAAACAAACCCGGGGGGATCTTGGTAAGCAAACAGCAGAGCTGCTCAAAGTATTGCAGTGGAAAAACTCAAGGCTCTCTGATGTCGGCACGTCTCGGGAATGATAAATAAACCTGACTGCGCACAGGATCGTTTGGAATGCTAACACCTAGTAGCATAAGCATAATACAGTTAAATTTGAGGATATTTTTTTGCCCTTATTTGGGGCATCCATTGGGGACGTTAAAACGAACTTCATCAATTGCTGCTTGATTACCAAGTCAAAAAAAAAAAAAGAAATCTTGGGGGGTTTTTTTGCACTCATTTGTCCAGCTAATAAGCAGTGTCTCTTTCACATTTGCAATATCAGTGCATTTCCTTCAAACGTGATACACACTCCAGTGAACTTATGTAATGTTGCAGTTTTACAGTGCTCAGGAAGAAGCTCAGCCTCCCGACGCCGAATCCCTTTCAGATCTGCCGCCATCTATCATTCTGGGTGATGTGGGGGGCAGACTCCCCCTTTTTTTGAAACGTTAGCGTGAGTGCTTCTAAAAATAGCCCGCGCAATGTCAACACTCTGGCGCCCCCATAAACAACTCTGGACTGCGCTGTTTCCCTTTTTCCCAGAGGCGCCACACGTGCGCCTTTTTCCAATGAAAAATTCCCCTTTGCCAGCCTTCTCGTAAAATAAAAGAAAATCTCAGTTTCACGCAACGTTGCAGGAACGCGTGTCGATGCGACCAACCGAGTCCAGAGTCTGTCAGGCGACCGTGGCCAGTAAAAACGTCAGACGCAGCTTTCCTTTGTAAACTGTTGCATCGCCACGTGCTTCTCCTTTCTTTTTTTTTCTCTTTCTGTCTTTGCATCCTCCATAAAAAGGCAAAGCAGGGGAGCTAATCTGCAAGTGGCCACGCCTGCAAGTGACTTAATACACCTCTGAGATGCGTCATTAAATAGATGAAATGAACTTAGCAAAACTCAATTGTGCATAAACACTGGCTTGATTGTTTTTAACATTGTGGTCAGCCAGTGTGATTATGTCATTAAAGGGGCTTGAGGGGTTTTTATTGGAGGGGGGGGGGGGGGGTTGGGGGGCTGGCTGCTTTCTCAGTGCGTCTGGCTGGACTCTGTTCATTTAAATTTCCCCAGCGGCCTCATTTTCTCGCACCAGGCTGGCGAAACATACATAACATACAAATTTAAACCCAGCATCCAGCTCGTAAAACAAAAGGGGCTGAGAAAAAAGGGGGACAAGGGTACAGTCCAGGCTGATTGGCCGCCTCAAGAAATCGCACACAAACGGTGTGCCTCTCGCATGATTGGACAAGAGATCTGACTTTTTGCGCTCCCTGTGGCGTTCGATGGCAACTTAAACCATCTATGAATTTGCAGCTCAGTCTTTTTGTGTGGACTTCACTCCCCCCAAAGAAAGAGTAAGGGTGCGATGAGATTAAGGGCGTATTCACACCTGCCCTGTTTGGTTCGGACTAAATCAAAAAAGTTCCTGATGCGGACCTTTTGGGTTGGTGTGAATACAAACCAGCGAACTCTGGTGCGGAGCAAAGAGCCGGTCCGAGACCTCGCCGGAGAGGGAGAGGCGGTCTCGGTTCGCTTCCTAACGACCCATGGTGCGGTTCGGTTGATGTGTGAGATCGACCGCACCGTGGCTCGAACCAGTTCTGAAATCACACACCTTTTTACACGTCACAGGCTTCCGTAGCCACAACCATTATGGGAAATAATGTTTTGGTTAGCATAGTAGAAAGTTTAGTAGCACGTTGTCGGACCGTCAGGCTAACACGAGTCGTGGTTCAACGTGGAGCAATGAGGAGACGGTTCTTGCGTCTTTAATGTCGCAAAATGGTAAACCTCTCCTCATAAAATCCACGTTGCATCAAAAGCCTCTGATGCTCCAAATTTCCTGCAAATGCTCCTAACTGTCCGGGAAATAAAAATCACTCTGAGCACGAGTGCAGCACGCAGGAGATCCATGATTGTTTACTTTGCGTATTTTACCGTGTTACCCCGCCCCGGACCATTTTGTCCAATGACTGATCGATCTTTGCAGACATGTGGGTTTGTTGTCAAATCCTGGGACTCTTGTGAAAATTGCAATGTGAAAAGGAACTGCACCAAACCAAAAAAGATGCATTGTATTTTGGTCCGGACCAAAAACAAAGCGAACTAAAGGACTTTCCTGGTGTGAATACGCCCTAAATCATGGCAATATTTCTCGTCCAAGTGAAAAGCTGTCTTGTGGAGCAGCATCACGAGGCTTGGTGAACACAGCCTTTTGTTTTTCTTCATGGAATCAAAACCTTTTTTCAATTTTCAACTTTATTCTCAGCTGCTTGTTCTCAATTTGGTTTGTGTAATGCAGTGCATGTGTGGCAAGGCGCAGAGGGCCCAGACGGGCTTCGAACCCCAGACTCCTGAGTAATAGCCATGTGAGCTTAACCATTCGGCCAAGTAGCGAGGGCGCATCATCAATTGGAGGCATAGTGACAGGACCGCCACTGTCACACATGTAAGTTATGAATGCAAGTTATAAAACATTTTTGTTTTCTTAAAAGTAACGTGAAAATCTTTTCTCTCTCTCTCTCTCTCTCTCTCTCTCTTTGTCAATGTGTATATATATATATATATATATATATATTGAGAGACTATATATATATATATATATATTTTGTTTTGTTCTGAGGTGCAGTAATGCTGTTAATGGCGCTGACAAGCCTGGTGCCGATCCCCCAGTGGCTCCTGAAAACAGAAAATCTTGCTAGGAGGGGGACAGAGGGGAGAAGAGCGAGCGAGGATGCGGATGCGAGCACCCGAGGGAGCCGTTTGGTTGGCCGGTCGGCCGCATGACCCCTCGGGGTCGCTGGAAGTTGTGAGAAAACTCGTAAACGCCGAGCTTGTCCTCAGAAGCAGGTGGAACGGCGCCAGGCGGCGGCGCCCCCTGCTGGGAGCCAGTTGCCCCGATGAAGTTTTCCGTTGCTCGCCGGCGTGCCTCGTTTTTTGGATGGCGGCCAGCTTGAAAGGAGTTATTCCGACCCGAGAGGGTTTGAAAGGAGTCCAGGTGGGAGAGCAACTCCCCCTCCCCAACGCTAATTACCCACAATGCTCTCAGGCAGCCCGTTGCGGCATGCCTGTTTGATTCTGGACGGCTTCCAGGTGAAGGTCAGTGGTGGGTCAACAGCAACACTCCCAGATGATTGTAAATCACCTTGCCATTGGGGGGCTGAGAGGAGGCCTCCCCCCCAAAAAAAAAACAACACAAAAACAAACCACATCATCAAATCTTATGGAGGGGAAGTTTTGAGGACCCGTGCCCAGAAGTTTGAGGAACAAATAAAAGTTGCATGGAAGTTGAGAGTGATTCGGATTTTTCTTCTTTTTTTTTTTTCTTTTCTTAAAGTGAAAACAAAAACCCACCTCTGATTTCCACTCCGCGTACGGCGGGGAGCTGCACGGCTGTAGCTTCCTCTGCAGCCACCTCCGCGGCGAGAAGAGCGCGCCGGTGCTTCCGGAGGCGCCCCTGGGCGGGAAGGCCAGGTCCCCGGCGGTATTCCGTTTGTGAGCGAACTTGGCCGCGTCGTAGTCGAAGCTGAAGTGCGAGCACGGCGACACGTCCAGGGGGATGGACGGGGACGAGAGCGACGGCGCCATGGGCTCCGAAAGGGCCGGGAACCTGGAGCGTAACGCAGCTCTCGCGGCCGTACGCTCCGGGGACGCACCTGCATCTGAGGCGCCGTCCGCTCCACAATGCCTTATGATGGCGGGGTCCAGGCTGCGGGTCTGGCGCAGCCTCCGCTTGGCGATGGCTTTGGACGCGGGGGAGGAGCAGGAGAAAACGCTGCTGAGGAGACCCTGAGCCGCGGACATGTCGCCGGGGTCTCGCCTCAGCTCACCTCAGCGCCGAGCCAAGTCCAGCACCGAGACCTTCTGCCCATCTACCGAGTGGGGGGGACCCGCGAGTGGAGGCTGGCCGGTAGGCGTCCTGTGAACGTGTCGCATTTGGCGGCGCAAAAAACAAACAAACAAGCAAAGGAATAAACAAAAAAGAACGTGGAACTAACGGGGTCTCGCCTGCGTTCCGCTCCGGCGTTCCTCGGCGCGTCCGTCATTCCAGCGCTGCGGCGAGAGTAAGTGAAGGGTGAGGAGGGGGCGGGAGATGGGAGGGGAGCGGAGGAGGGAGGAGAGAGCCTGCAGCTCACCAGACCAAACCCCACTGAGGAATACATCATTTCAAGGAAGAAAAAACAACTTGTGTGTGTTTGCCACTAAGCTGCACCAGAGAACATTGTTTAAGCAGGAGGTCGTAAACGGGGGGCTAAAGACCGAGAGTGTTTTCTTTTTCAAATTGAATCAATCACGCAAAGTTGCTCCACTCGGGTGAGTTGCACTGGGGAACCCGAGTCGCTCCCTCTAATAACAACCTTGTTTTCATTGGAGTAATGAGGCAGCAAGGCAGACACAATGATCAGACAGGCAGAATGCAGACACCCACCATTTCAACCCCTGAGGATGAATATAGCCATATTAATCCTGGTCTCCCATTAATCCACAGCACTGTCTGGGAATAATAGGGCGCGGGGCCTATTAATAGCCCAGCAATGAGCACAGCCAGTGGATTAATAGTCTTTCCCTTGACGCACCTGTGGCAGCGGCCCATTGTCAATTTTCTCTACCACTGCTTTTCTTTGCAGCGATGCTCATCTGGCAGGTCGGGTTTAAAGGTGTTTGTTGTGCCTCAGTTGCGGGGAAGAGAAGGGACGGCGGGGAGGAGTGTGCCGCTTCGGCTGATAAAGGAGCTCGCATGACAGCGACGCTGATAATGTTGCACATACATTTGGCCTGCGGTGGGAGGAGACTGTCGAGAGACCAAAACAAAAGGTTACATGCAAGAGGAGATGTGGTCCAGGAGGCCGCAGGTAGCGCACAATGCAAGAAAGCTGAGTCTGATTTTGAAGCCAATAGTGGGTGGTGGTGTGATTTTTAAATGTTTTCATTGCCCAACAATAAAAATAAAAATAACAGAACAGCTGCAAGTAGCTCCGTGAGGGAGAAAACTGATTCATGTTCTTGAAGTCAAAGGTTCAAATCCTGTATTTAAGGAAACAGTTGTCAAACTTGCATCAACCAAAAAGAATGTGAAGTTTGACAAGACTGGGCAAAAGCTCAGGGTGTAAGACTTTAGACTCTAAGCCATGAGGTTGTGGGCTCAGTTCTTTCTGACAGAAGAAGTTGTGTTTTAAATGTCAACAGCTCCGAGGGAAAGATGCATGTGTCAGGAGAAAGAAGCAAGAGCTGACAGATAGCTCAGTTTGTAAGAGAACAGACTGATATTCAAAGAGGTAATGGTTCCAGTCCTATGATGGGAACAATCTATTTTACATCACACAAAAAAATAAAGTGTTCTGGGCCAAATAAAGATTGTCCAGAGTCAGCAAGTAGCTCAGGATGTAAGAGAGCAAATGTAAGACACTGAGATTGGTGGTTCAAATCCCTTGAGTTGTTTACATGTGCAAAAGTGATAAATGTACTGCTCTTGTATATTTTGTTGTATCCCAGTGGAAGGGATTTTACTGAGTGCAGTTATACGGCCTGATGGCTACAGGCAGGAATGCCCTGCGGTAGCGCTCCTTCTTGCACTGAGGGTGCAGCAGTCTTGAGCTGAAGGAGCTGCTCAGGCTCTCCGCAGTGTGGTGCAGGGGGTGGGAGGTGTTGTCCATGATGGATGTCAGCTTGGCCAACAACCTTCTGTCCACCACCTATTGGATGGAGTCCAAAGGACAGTCCAGGACAGAGCTGGCTCTCCTCGCCAGTTTGTCCAGTTTCCTCCTGTCCCTGTCCGTGACTCCACTCCCCCAGCACATGATGAGGTAGCACACTGCAGAGGCCACCACAGTATCATAGAAAGTCCGGAGAAGGACCCTGCTGACCCCGAAGGACCTCAGACTCCTCAGCAGGTGGAGGCGACTCTGGCCCTTCTTGTAGATCTTGTAGATAAAGTTGTGAGTTTGAGTCTCACGATGGGAAATGGATTAATTACCATTTGCCAATTTTAATTTAACATAAAGCACTTTTGACTGTCATGAGTTTGCTGAGTACAGTAGGTAAATAAAACAACAAAAAACACACCCTGTCTAATGCTGCCACTGATGGTCTCTTGCTGACATCTCGTGGGCGTTTTTGAGATTACACCAGTTGGAGGGTGATGACGTTTAACTGCGTCTTCTCCTTTCTTGAAGCTTCTCCAGAGAGACACGACGTTTCAGACAGAAGAAATGGATGAATGAAGTTGAATTTTAAATTTAAATTCCAACACCCCTCACACCAAAAAAAGGATGGTTAATGTGAAGGGGATTGTGATTGTATTTTCACAAGGCGACAGGTAGCCCACAGTGCAAGAGAGTTCACTCGTATCCATGAAGTTTTGAGCTCCAGCTTCATGACTGTGATGGTGTGTTTTAAATTGTCATTGACTCAAACAGAAAGGTAAATGTGGCAGGGGAGAGAGGTGAACCAAGGGTTTGCGTGTATATGTACATATATATATATATATGTATATATATATATATATATATATATATATATATATATATATATATATATATATATATATATATATATATATACTGACCCTCAGTCGTTCAAATACAAGGAGGAGAGATTTTTTTTTTTTTTTTTTTTTTTTTTTTTAATGTTTTAGTTACTTACTTTTATTTTTTTCTGTAACCGGGTGGTAAACACTTGGGTCTTCTTTTTATTTTATGTTGTTGTGGATAGCTACCACCAGGCGGCAGTTTACCGTTCGCCGGGTGTTGCAGAGTTTTTTTGTTCTGTGTTTTTTTGAGATACGCGAGCAAGAAAAAGAGACGAGAGTCGTGACAGTAAAGCGAAGCCAGTAAAGCAAAGCAGTAAAGCAAAGCCGTAAAGCAAAGCTAATATGGTCATCACGAGGTGAGGTGAAACGTTTAATGTGAATGTATAGGTTGCCGTGTGTATGAGTGAGTGTGCGTTAGCCCGTGTATAATTGCTAAAAACGGCTAATCGTGGGAGCTAAGCGTGACTCTAAGTTTTTGCTATCTTAGTTAAAGGTGACTGTGTCGAGTAGATGAAGCATCTCCACAAGTGACTGTAATCCATCCAATGTAAGTCAATGTTCTTGTATTATTCATGGGAATGCGTTTGATTCTGCAGTGTGTGAGGGGATTGGATTTTGATTGTCTTTTCTTTATGTTTGTCACTCTCGAGCCACTGCCGAATTTTTTTTGGTTTGTTGTTGTATTTTTTATTTTTCCTCTGTGTACTTTTACGACCCTAAGAGGAGGCATTTTCTTGTGGTTGCCATTAAAATATCAAAGACACACCTGTCCCCTGATTTTTTTGTTGTACGCCGGTGAATGCAGTTTTTGCCGGCTGCGCATTTTCACCACCCAAGTTAAATGGGCCATGAGAAGGTTCCCTAAAGTAAAAACCATGGGATAGGTGAATGGAACCTGTTGAATTTTAATTTCTCCAAAAGAAGCATAAGTGCTAACAATTTAAACCGTAATGAGTTCGAATTCTCTTATCTTGATTTAATTTGTATCTCTCTTTCTACCTCTCATTTACCTTAGCTTATGTTTGTGTTGACGCTGCTGTAATATAAATCAATAAATGAAAAAAAGAAATAGATGCAGTCATTTATTATGTCCACAAGATAGCAGCAAAGACCACAATATACCCTACTCAGGGGTTTGCTTCTTTCATTTTGCTTTTAGTTTGTCAGATAAATTACCCCCCCCCCCCCCCCCCACACACACACACACACACCTCTCAGCGAGACTGTTTTCTGCAATTACACATCTCCAAATCATGTGAAGCATCTCAACAACTTTGAAGGCATTGTTCGCACCTTGAGCAGCAAAAGGAAAGTCAGGCAAAAAAAAAAAAAAAACATAAAAAGATTGTCCTGTTATTTTCCCTCCCAATAGGAACTCTGCAGGCACTTTATCATTCTGAGTCATATTTTACATCCCAGTCAGACCACAAATTTTTCTAATGACTTGCAGTTTCTAGTTATTTTCTACAAGTCAAGTTTCTAGAGTCTCCCGCAGGGAAAGATAACTGTGGGATTGGTGGTTCAAATCCCTCGATGGTCGAAGGTGAATGTTAACCACAAAATGAAAAGGACAAAAATGCAGCGGGATACACCTGACTCTGAGCCAAAAAGTCTGTCCACAAGCAAAGTAAAACTTTTCCCCCAGAAATTATTGAGACACTTGGAGGACATCTAATAAAATATGGCAAAACACCTTGGAGAATAAGCGGGCGGGGGGGCAGGAATTGGCCAACATGAGTGCCCCTTTGAGGTTGCCTACAAACTGTTGCAGGTTTGTTTTAGATAAGATGCTCAGTTGGGCTTAAGGGCTTCATAGACACGCAGAAACGTGTCTTTATGGATATATTTTTAATCAATTCTGCCCCCTGGAGATACCAGAGAGCAGATGCGATAAGGTGAAAGTGCCTCAGTCTTCACACTCCTTGTCATTTCCAGCCCCCCCCCCCCCACTCCACTCTGCCACACAAACGTCAAGGGTATTTAGTGATTTCACCCCATTTTCTCAGTGCGACTATGAGTCACGCTTTGCGTATAGTTGTGCAATGCGTTTTTCAGCAGCCTCGCAACGGCAATCGGAAGAGAGCTTGTAATTTGGCCATGCATGATAACCTGTTATTTATGTACATGACAGTGAAAGCGTTTGAATCCTTGCTTTTAGCTCTGCACTTACCAGTGTAAGCACTTAGACCTGCACTTAGCCCTTCGTGGAAAAAGCGAGAAAATGGTAAATTCACACGAGGTGATTGTCAAAGTTTGTTGGTTTGTTTGTGTGTTTGCAATCGCCCCCTACTCACTATGGAGTGCGCTAAATAGTGGACACGCCATTTTGTAGTGGTGTCCGAATCCTGAGTGAACAGCAGTATTTACTGTGTAGTCCCACAAAGCATCGCTAAAAGAACCGTACAACCAATGGTCACTACCCAGCATCCTGCATTGCACACACGCTGAGCCAAAGGTAGAAAAGTTGAGCGTTTTTATTTTTATTTTTTTTAAATGTGTGAAGACACTATGTAATACTTACTTGTCACAGATATGTATATATGTGTGTGAAATAATTTATATATTTAATTATTCTATACATCTGCTGACAGGAAGTTTTGATAGTGCGACTGCAATGATGTCATTAACAGAACACAATTAAGTTAAATTACTTATTTAATTCTTATTTTAATCTCCGGCTAACTGGGCAGTGAGAAAGTCAAAAGAACAAAGTTGCTGTTAAAGTTGGAGTGTTTGCACTCCAACTTTTTGCAGGCCCCGGTCGCCTCCTCCAGCTCGTCCGGCGGGACCCCAAGGCATTCCCAGGCCAGCCAAGAGCCGTAGTCCCTTCAGCGTGTCCTGAGTCTTCCTCGAGGCCCGGTCCCGGGTGGGACTTGCCTGGACTCCCACCCGGGACCGGGTCTCAGGGAGGCATCCGAAACAGATGCCCGAGCCACCTCAGCTCACCTACTCCAAGCTCCTCCTGGGTGACCCAGCTCCTCACCCTGTCCCTAAGGGTGCGCCCGGCCACCTTAGGGAGGAAACTCATTTCAGCCGTTTGTATCCGTGATCTCGCTCTTTCGGTCATTACTCAAAGCTCATGACCATGGGTGAGGGTGAGAACGTAGATCAACTGGTGAATTGAGAACTTCGCCTTTCGGCTTAGCTCTTAATTCACCACGACAAATTGGTACAGCAACCGCATCACTGCAGACACTGCATTTCTCCACCTGAGGCAGGGTCTCTCCACTGACTCGGAGAGGGCAAGCCACCTTGTTCCGGTCGAGAACCATGGCCTCGGACTTGTCGGTGCTGATTCCAGCCCAGCCGCTTCACACTCAGCTGCAAACCGTCCCAGTGCACTTTGGAGGTCCTGGCAGCATGACCACATCATCTGCAGAAAGCAGAGACGCATTCATGTGGTTCCCAAACCAGATCCCCTCTGGCACCTGGCTGCACATTGACAACGGATCTGTTCATTATTTTCATGAACAGAATTTCTAAGGGCAGCCCTGCCAGGATCCAACATGCACTGGGAACAAGTCTGATTTACTGCCGGCAATGCGAACCTGACGCCTACTCCGACCACACTGGGGCTGAACGGCCCTCAACAGAGGGCCCCGGACCCGATACTTCTGGAGCACTCCGCACAAGATGGGTCAAGGGACATGGTTGAACACCAGCTCCAAATCCACAAAGCACATGTGGACTGGTTGAGCGAACTCCCACAAACCCTCAAGCACCTGCCGGAGAGTGTGGAGTTGGTCCATTGTTCCTCCTGAATCCGAGGTTTGACTATCGGCTGTGTCCTCCTCTCCAGCACCCTGGAGTAGACTTTACGAGGGAGGTTGAGGAGCGTGATCCCTCTATAATTAGAGCACACCCTCTCGTCCCCCTTCTTGAAAAGAGGAACCACCACCCCGGGCTGTCAATCCAGAGGCACTGTTCCCGACCGCCAAGCGATGTTACAGGAACATGTCAGCCACAACAGGAACAGAGGTATTCCTTCCACCGCCGTAGAACATCCTCAGTCAAAGACAACAGCTCCGCACCTGCACTATAAACAGTGTTGGTGGCGATTTGACGGTTGGGTAGCGGTTTGCCAGAACTTCTTCGAGGCTGACCGATAGTTCTTCGAGGCTGACCAATAGTTCTTCTCCATGACCTCCCCAAACTCTTCCCAGGCCCGAGTTTTAGCCTCCACTACCGCCCGAGCGGCAGCACGCATGGCCTGCCGGTACCCGTCAGCTGCTTCCGGGGTCCCACGAGCCAACATGGCTCGATAGGACTCCTTCTTCAGCTTGACAGCATCCCTTACTTCCGGTGTCCACCACATGGTTCGGGGGTTGCCGCCGCGACAGGCACCAGAGACCTTACAACCACAGCTATGAGCAGCTGCGTTGACAATAGAGGTGGAGAACATGGTCCTTTCGGACTCAATGTCTCCAACCAACCCTGGGATCTAGGAGAAGCTCTCCCGGAGGTAGGAGTTGAAGACTGCACCGACAGAGGGCTCACACAGACATTCCCAACAGACCCTCACGATATGCTTGGGCCTTCCAAGTCTTTCTGGTCTCCTCCCTCGCCAACAGATCCAACTCACCACCAGGTAGTGATCAGTTGACAGCTCAGCCCCTCTCTTCACCCGAGTGTCCAAGACACATGGGCAGAGGTTGGATGACGCAACAACACCGGTCGATCATCAACCCATGGCAGAGGACATCCTGATGCCAAGTTCACCAGTGGACACCCTTGAGCTTGAACATGGTGTTCATTATGGACAAACTGTGATTAACACAGAAGTCAGCCACATTTTGCTGCAGAGACCACAGCACTTGCATTTCCTCTTCCTGGCCAGCGGTTCTGGAAGCACACCAACATCGTGGGCTTCATGTAAGTTTAAACTTTTTTACTATTTAACACATTTTTAACTATTTTAGTTTAGATTTGGTTTGGATATTTTAATGCACAAATAGTTTTTTTTGTCTATGTCTGTCTTCTCTGGCTCACTCCTGGCGTGTGGGAGGAAGTGGAGGGAAAGGAGCAGATTGGTAATGACTTGTGAGGGAAACGCAGGTTCCTGCGGATGCCCGGGGCGAGCAGATTTCCTTCAGCTGGAGGATCATTTTTTTTAAGGAATGGAGGTCACGCCTGCTAAGGCGGAGACTGGCTCTTATAACGGCGAGGCGGTCGTAAATAAATCCCAAGTGGCTTTGGGTGGCTCAGGATTCACCTTTTCTATTTTAATCTAATTTTCGCCACTGCAGCGCCTTGCCTGGCCCGCCGTTATCCCCTGTGTCCTGTGAACAAACAGGATTTCCTCGATGGCCTCCCGGGGCTGACCCACCGGTTCTTTAATAATGCCGTCTAAGCGCACCTAATTCAGCGGCCGGGTCTCTCTCGCTGCTCCCGATCGTGCGGCTGAGCCCCGAAATCACACCGTCAGAGGGTGCCGTCTTTCATACGGGCCTTAACTCCCTTTGAAAGCTTTTTCACCAGGCACTGCTGCAATTTCAAACTCGCATGTCATCAAGTTCCGCTCTGCTGAGACGAGCCTCTGTTAATTGAACTTCATTGTGAATTGCGGGGCAGAAATTGGCCTGTGATTTATAATACAAACAAACAAATTAATAAATAAATGAATAAAATGCAGTCCTCTCGATAGCCCAAACTGCCTGCTCGTGGAGCTTGTTCGATGCGGAGAATCTACCTTTTTGTCGCTCCACCCTATCGTGCCCTTTGAGAGAGACGACAGACATTAGTCATTTCAGCAGGAATCCTATAAGAGCCTCTAATGTATGGAAATCACGGTGCTGCCGCGATTTCCCACAGAGGTTTATCTCTCCACTCGCTCGCTCTCTGTGCTGCAGCGCCGCGCGCATTACCCAGGCAGAGGGCCGCGATGGAACATTTCAATCTCAGATTGGCACTCGCATCAAAAGCGTGTGCCCGATGCTTGCTCGTGTGGCGCGTCGCTGGATGAGCTGCAGCCTGGAGAGTTTTGGGGAGGGTGCACTGAAGTGCAAATGAGTGAGAACAGCGGGGGTGCCGATCTGGCAGAACTTTTTTAAGAAAATGCTGCAGGCTCTGGTGGTGCGATACATCGATATTTAGGATCTTAGTATGTATAGCAGTAATAGCAATCGTGATGTTTTGGCAGTAAATATTGATAAATTTCTAAAGATTTCTAAAATAAAATATCACCTTTATGTGCACTTTCTGATCGTGGAGGACATATTAATCATAATATTGATAAAGTTGGTATCAATATTAATAGACAATCATTTAACAACATCACAACTTGCAATTTTAATTTAAATATTGTATTTGTATTGATGGCTATAATTGAAGAATTAGAGAGTTGCAATTTATCACGTTCTGGTCCTTGGATGAAGCTAATCATTAATCCACAGAGGGGGGAAAAAATTTGAAAACAATGAAAGGTCATGAAAATCCATTTCCATTTAGCAATTTTGATCACACATCTACCTCAATTACAAAGAGTCGGCGATACTGCCCCTGTATTTACTGGGCATCAAATCAATACCAAATTTTGCAGCATCTCACACCAGCCACTTCCCGAATCGGTTGAAGATCATTTCTTTCACCCTACGACGCCGCCGCACCATTTTGATGTACTGCTCTTGCGCTCGGTCGGCGTAATTATAGCGACAACAAACGAGCGAGATGGAAGGAAAAAAAGAAAACAAGATAATAATGGCGTTTTTAATATAGCCAAAGGCGCAAAACTGGAAAGGAGAACGAGGCGCGTCTCGCGCCAACGTGAGGGCGTTTGGATGTTTTATTTCCCAGTGCCGGATTCATCCATGCAATGAACACACAATGGTTGAAGTCACGTAAACATCGACCTAGCATCCATTTGCGATTAGATGGGCCTGTTGCCAATCCAGACAGTCCAGACTTGTCCCCCCACCAGCATAAATTCCTATTCAGGTAACTATAAAACCAAGCATCTGAAAAAAAAAAACCTCACAATCAGACACACAGTTTGGACGAACGGTCTTCAGCATTCCCCGACAGTCGTGTCCAACACCTGCTAAGAAATAATATTTTCTGTTGTAAACAAGTGTTTGGATGTTTCTGGGACCCAGAGGTGGAACAAAAGTTGACAGAGGCAGCTGCCGTTTGCAATTCGCCTTGCAGGGAGGTAGAGTGAGCGAGAGAGAAACGGCAGCGACGCTCTGACTCTTTCTATTTCTTCTCCATGGAACATTTGGACAAAGGCACAGAAATGCCGAGCGAGAGTTTAGAAAATAACACTGACAAAACATTTTTTTAAAAGGACTATTGCATGCATTTTTGATTCTTTCTAAGAAGTGGAATTTCTCATTCTACTTCTGTACCAGTGTCATTGTAAATACTTTGAATTTGGACGGAGATGTCGCATTTGCATGCATTTGTTAGCACATTTAAACTATGGCAGGGTTAAGATTTTCCTCATCTCATGAAATGATTATGACGATGCAAAATGAAGATGCGTCTGCTTTAATAAAGGAAGCATTATATGGTGTCGCCGATCCTGGTCCTTACTCACACTTGGTATCAAATTGATACCTCCTCTCGTATCACTCACCAGAATACTGCCTTCGGGATCGTGCAGCGTTATATGAGAGCGCTAGATATGAGCGCTGGCTCCTTCCTCACAGGTCACCCTGCTGGCATTCTTCGAATTGCAATTACATTTTTTGGTCCAATATCACAGGCTGGGCTCCGTTACTATTACACCCAGTGATGACTTCACATCTATCTCGAGACCTTTCGTGTAATTTTTAATCAGGTGTCGGCTTGGGCGCCCTCGGAGTGCTTTAGTTGTTTATTTATTTATTTGAGTCCGTAAGAGCCTTTTTTGTAAATAATATTTGTGTGGCTACCACCGGGGCATGGCAGCCTGTTAACCTGTCCTTGTGTTGCTTTTCTTACCATTTATTGCCATCATTAGATAGTGCTCCTGTAACGATGAATGGTTGGCAGTGGCAGACAAGATATTGCAGATTTTTTTTTCTTTTTCTTTTCGCTCAGTCGCTCATCCTGCAAATTCACATTCCTTCCGCACGCAGCACCGTTTAACGGTGAACTGAACGACCGTTCCAAAGTATTGCCAAGAATTGATTACGAGACAGGAAGAAAAATCGACTGAACGCAGCTTTTCACCTTTCACGTTCACAGTTTAGGGTGTGAAAAGCCTGCCTGGAAAACTTGATTTTACAACAGTAATTCCTGAAGAGGACGCTGGTCGCCTGTTATACATTAAGTGCGGAATTTCAAGGCTGTGAGCTACATGGGTGCCGGTTAGAGCATCCTTGGCCAATACAATTATCTGCAAATGTGTGTTTTCTGTGTAATTGGAGAAATAAGGAGTCCTACATGTCTCGTATTAGTGGAAACTAGGTGAGCCAACAAAAGCCTCCAGTTTGTATTCATATATTTAGCAAGCAAACATAAGATCTTTAGTGGACTTCTTCATCGTAAATACTTGGGCTGGGCGACACGGTGGCGCAGTGGTTAGCGCTGCCGCCTCACAGCTAGAAGGTCGTGGGTTCGATTCCGGGCCTGGGACCTTTCTGTGTGGAGTTTGCATGTTCTCCCTGTGTCTGCGTGGGTTCTCTCCGGGTTCTCCGGCTTCCTCCCACACTCCACAAACATGCATGTGAGGTCAATTGAACATTCTAAATTGTCCGTAGGTCATGTGCATGTGAGTTTGAATGGTTGTTTGTCTCTGTGTGGCCCTGCGATGAACTGGCGACTTGGGATAGGCTCCAGCAGACCCCTGTGACCCTGAGCTCGGGAATAAGCGTGTAAAGAAGATGAATGAATGAATGAATAATTGGGCTCAACAGCAGCAGACGAGGAGTCGAATCAACAAGTGCAAATCAATCAAACCCCCTTCGGTCGCTCAGTTCAAACACCCAGAGCAGTTTGCAAAAAACATTTTCAGAACTTGGGAAGTTTGTCAGACATTCGGGGCTTGACGTCTCTTCAATCATCACTCGCTCCTCTCACTTTGTTTTGATTTCCCCCCCCCTGCTCCCGCTCCGCCGCCTCCTCATTTATTGTCATTATTCACAGATGGAAATTTTCGTTGCTGTCTCTCCTGCTGACCCAGGCGGCCTCCTCCTCCTCCTCCGAACGGTGGGGGAGCCTTGGTCCAATCAATTAAACATATCACGGCGGGCAAATAAATCCAATACATCATTAATACACGCTGACATCAATAATGATAATAAAAAAGAAATATTGAAAAAAAGAAAAAGAAAGAAACCAGCAGCCCCTAATGAGCGAGTGGGAGAGAGGAGAGATAGCAGCAGATGCTCGGGATGAAAACCTCATCAACAATGGTTATGTAAAGAGTGTCACGCCTCAAAGGGGCCGCTGGGTGTCGCTGTTGAACTGGCGGACGAGCGGAGCCAGCCGACGTGACCGAGCTCTCCCTCATTCTCTCTCTCTCTCTCTCTCCCTCGCCCTCTCTCTCTCCGAGTGCGTAAAATGCAGCAGGGAGACGGAGGGGTGAAGGCCGAGACAGGGATGGAGGCGGTGCCGACCAAAAAAAACGGAGGAAAAAAGGCAGAAAGGAAGACGTCCTCAATTTGAGAGTCTGGGGAGAGAGAGGGAGAGAGAAAGAGAGAGGGGGGTTGATGACATAAAAAAAAAAGAAGGGAGGCGTGAGTCGAGGAGACCAGTCTGGCTCTTTTGTTAATTGCTGCCGTTATTATCCTGCTACTTTCTGGGGCAAAATATGTTTTCATTTTTTAAAGATATTTCTTTTAGAGCTGTCTGCCCCCCCACCGGGCCGCACCCACCCTCCACCCGTTCGCCCTTAAAGGAGACGGTTGGTGAATAGAGGAGGGGCAGCCAACACGGCGCGACACACCTTGGCATCCAGGGGGTGAACCGTTGAATCAAAACTCATTTCACCGCCTGATGAGTATCCCCCCACCCCCTCATCTCCGCTGACATCGTGACATGACCCATGAAAGTTATGCCCTTTCATCCCCCGCATCTGAAGTTCTTCCCCAGAGAGGGTGGCCGGCAGTGGCGGCGCTAATCACCGGGCCAACCGACCCGTTCAGTGGGATTGTTTGCGAACGGAGTCGCCCTCGCAGTCGCCCCTCCCCTTGAGAGAGAGCGACAGATAAACGTTTCCCTCCCCTTTGAGAATCGTTTCTCCCTTTCACTCGTCCACCGTTTTTAATCTTTTTTGGGGTTGGTCTGTGGCTGTGAGTGGGCGGAGCCTGGTTGCACGTCTGGGCTCCCTGGCGCCGACTGACTCAGCGACTCAAAAGGGAGCTGAGAGACTCTCGGAAAAAAAGAATTGACTTTCCCATCTCCTGCTCGTGTGTGCGCATCTGCTCCTACTGAACCCCCTCCTAGACCCCCCCCCCCGCCCCCCGCCCCTCTCCCCCCCTTCGCCACCCCACCCACCTTGCTCCAAGCCCTGCCCACCCGCCTGCCCAGCGGCAGAGTGGCTCTGTGTGTGTTCCGCCTCCTGATGAGAGGAGTTCTGAACGGCTTGTCGGCCCCCCCGTGTCCGGGACTGCAGACGAGGGGCTGGGGGGTCGGCCAGGTGACGGGGGTCTCCGGGGGGAAACGGTGCAGCAGCAGCAGCAGCAGCAGCAACGCAGCACAACAAAAGCCTCTCTCTGCTCAACGTGGCCACAGTGCAGCAAAGCAAAACAGCCTTGTTGTCGAATTTGGAAGGCTCGCTCCCAGGCTCTCTCTCTCTCTCTCTCTCTCTCCCTCCCTCTCTCTCCCCTTCTCTCTCGCTGGCTCACCCTACCCTTCGCCCCCACGCTGAGCCAGACAGGGAGTGATGCAGCAATCTGCAATGACTGCAAGGCTGGCACATACCGACGCAGGCATGAATCATTTATTTAAAGATGCATAAATCAAAAAGAAGAAGAATGAGAAACGAGCCGTTTCCTGAGATCTGACTGCTTGTGTGGCGGTGCCGCCAAAAAAACAAAAAAACAATACACCGCTGCCACGGGTAACCAGCGGTAGCTGGCACCAGAACGGCCTACATTTTCTTTTTTTTTTGTATCAATTTTATTTCGCTCCGTTGCCGAGCAGCTCGCCGCGGAGGAGAGCTGCTCGTCTGAAGACGCCTCACGGAGTTTGTGAAAAAAAAGAAGGAAAAACAATAACGCACAGTTGGCACCTGTAAATAACAATTACCAGAAGCTGGGGCCGGATTTACAGGCCTCCCTTTGGCGCCAGTGGGGCAGGGGAGGGGCGGAGGGACAAAAAACAAAAGACCATTTTAATGTTTTGGAAGTTCCATCTGTTGCACCGTCCCCCCTTTGTTGCTGGTGAAAGTCTCCGGGGGGGTTTCCGGAAACTGCGGCGTTCCCTGGATGCCAGCTAGAAGTACCCAGATGTTGTCCCTCCACTTACTTCTGCAGCACTGAGTAGGAAAAGAGGCCTGTGAAGATCCGGCTGATGGTGTCCGCCACCAAAACCAGCTGCGTTTGAGCCAAATCAGAAGAATCGAGTCGACTAAAGCTTTTTCAAGGTGGCTGTTTTTTGTTTTTTTTTTCAAACATAAAAACTGCAGAGAAGCACCAATGCAAGTAGCGGGTGTTTGACACAGGCTGTGATACATCTGCGTGTAGGAGCTGAAATTCTCTATTGAATAACCGGTGTGATTAGTGGGCATGGGATCTATTTAATTCTCAGTTTTGTATAAAATTAGCTCAGAAAAACAGGCAAAAACTATTTCAGTTTTTCAAAAACGCTCAATGAGTAAAAACATTTTTTTCTGAAACATAAAGATGAAACATAAAAATCAAAACAGTCGCACATAAATATATATATTTTTGCAAAGTGGCCACCTTGCTCATCCGGCGGCGAATCCTCTCTCATCCGAGTGTGAAAGCTGTCTGCACATTCGTCCTCTAACCCGACTGAATCATCTTTGTTGCTTTGAAGATCCAAGTGGTTGTGTGACGATGGTGGGAAATTAAAATGCGAGAACTTAAAGAAAAAAAAAAAAAAAAAAAGACGCCTGTTGGGCACGAGTGTCACATGTGACATGTGGTCATGCATCACAGCCCCTCCATACGGCTGGGGGGGCGGCGCTTAGATCGACTGGGGGCTCAGATGGCTTTCGGCGCTGGCCAGGGAGAAAGGAGAGAGCAACCGTCCTTTTCTCCCTCTCTTTTTTTACTCGCCTGCCACAAATTATCCTCAGTATCACCGCAATATTTAATTCTTGGCAGGCGCCGTCCCCCTTTAAACATCCCAGTCTCGTATTAAAATCAGGGAAAGCGACATTTGTGTAAGACGGATTGGCTCTTGACTGACCTAATGGATTTCAGTGAAGGCAGCTGAGTGGAATATTAAAAAAAATAACCAACGACTCTGACCGTGATATTTTCCCGGGGGGACGCTGCATCACGTCACTGTCGCAGAGCACAGCGCCTACCTCGCAAACGTATTTTTTTATTAAACCTTGGATTTGAATAAACTTGGGACCTTTCTTGGCAATTTTTTATGATAGGGTATATTGGATTCATGAACCGAGCATCCCGAAAGCCCGTTTTTTTTTTTTAAATCTCTTCTTATATTCAGATATGTAAAAAATTTGGACACTTTAAAATTCAAAAGCTTAAACCAATATCCTTTTCTAATTTAACCTTAGAATTAACTTTTTTCATAACTTTTTTTAAAAAAAATGCTCTTAATCCCTGCAGGACGATCTCCTATTTGAATACTGAAAATACTGAAATACATATTGAATGATGAGTAGTAAGAGTGGAGATCTCACAAAAAGTGCAACCAAATCATTACATTTTCAAAACTAATTTTAAATCAAAAAAAAGTTCACCCACAACCTATAAAAATGGATTTCTCTTAAAATGTAAGTGTCGATTAATTACTGTATCGGAAACGTATCGGAGAAAATTGCTAATTTCAATAGCGGCCGACCCAGCATCAATAAACTAAAAAGACAACCTTGCTCACATTCCTGGTAAAGTCTGAACGCACTGTCAGTCTTAGCTTAGTTTGACTGTTTGGAAAAAGAAACGAGGACTCATGCTCCTGTCTTCATTCCCGGCTGCTGCCAAAGCGATTCCGTCGTATTGATTTCCCAATCAAGGTTCCGCACCTTTCTGCCAGTCACCCTTGCGGAGGCAAAAACAAACAAACGTATTTAGACTTTTCTCCCGTCGCGTTTTAATTCCAGCGTCTGGCGATGAGAAAAATATAACAACAAAAGAAAAACAGATTAATGGAAGCTAAACCTGTAGCGCTTGAGGCCGTCCAGAATCAGAGGTGTGCTTCGTGGATAGTTTCATAAGCTGTTTCAATTGCTCGCTGGGGTTGCCGGTGATGTGAGCCGTTTTGAAAAACCCCCGTCATGAGGCAGTTTCTGCACAAAAGAGTCGATCCGTTAATCCCCCATTTGGTGGTGGGAGTACTGTTTCGCCGCTTCCCCGTCCTCTGCCGGCGCGGTTCAAAGGCATAACGACCCGAGAGCCCATTTAACTGTCGCCCATGATGATTCCGATAACTCTTTCCAGTTAAAAGAAAAGAAATGAGACTAATGAGCGCCCCCTTTCATGTTGCGTCCGATAATTGATGCGCGCCACCCCCTATCCCCCCCCCCACCACACACACACACACACACACACACACACACATTGTTCCTGCGCTGATGACTCCATTTGTGTACACGCTAAAAGCATGGTGTAAATCACGTGGTTCACGCCGTGAATGTCCAATTAGAGCGTCCCCGGCTGCTCTAGGCTGATTGAGGAAGAAAGACAACTTGATGAGCGATAGGTGGGAATATTGGAAAGTGAAGACAACGTAGATAGAACAAGGCAGAAAGGGGGGTCGAAAGTTGAGCTTTTAACAGTTTCCATGAAGAAAGATAAATACAGATTAACGGACAGGAGAATTTTTTGTAGAATTTGGATGCACTCCATGCAGTTTTAGCCAATTTTCAATGGGGGAAAAAAAAAGAAGCAAAATTAGGTTGGATGTAGCTGGGTCGTTTGACGTCGGATGTTTCCATAATAAGTCTCCTCTGGACTTGTGAGACAAAAAAATGTCTTCTTCTGGTTTTTTTCTACTACTCCTTCTGGTTGCAATGGGCCGCAATGCTACAACATAGCTACACATTGTGTACTCTTTGTTCAAAGTCTCCCTCGACTTTTTCACATCGAAACCGGATTTTTCTTATGTTTCTCTTGTCCTGCGACCCAAAGGCTCACTGGACGAAAACGCCCCTTTTCACCCTTTCCGAAGGCTTCAAAACTGCCTCAAGAAAGACAAAAGTTGGGGCAAACGTTTGTTTGTCTGCTCGAGTTGCTAATTTCCCCAGTGAGCGGCGTGGCAGCCGGCAACCATCAATAGCAGACAGTCGATGCCGGAGAGCATTAGCTTATTACTCTGGCGGAATGAAGTTGAGGCTTCGTGTCAATTAAGGGGGCACAAACGAGTTGTTGAGGAGTAGCTGTCTGGCGCTTCAGCATCACGGAACGCTTTGATTTGACTTTTTGGAAACCGGTGGCGGCTGCTCGTAAGGCAAAACTTTGGTAATGGAAAACAAAAAAAAAAGGGGCAGAGACAGAGAGATCACATCAAGAAGATGGAAAAGCCTCTCTCTGTTGTTTTAAAGAACACGCCACAGAGCATCGCAGGTCAAGGACTTGTGCCGCTGGGCTGCAGCTGAGTGACACATGGGGGGGAGGGAAATATCAAGGGTGGGCCGAGGACCTCAGATGGGCAGGAGGGCTGCACGGGGGCACGTCATGTGAGTGACTTGGCCAAATGACATTCTTTGAATCAGGCGTCCCGAGGTCGTACACACGGAAACATTCCCCACCGGATGCCATCTGCAAGCTCCCATTTTCTCTTCCTCTCCACTTGAGCCATTTAAAATAAAAAAAAAAAATAAAAAAGTGATTTTATGTGGCATTAGCAGGGAGTGCTAGCTAAAGCCCAGGATGGATTTGTTTTTTTTTTCTCTCTTGCCTGCAGATCTTTGCAGGTCTTTGCACCTGACGATCGCACATCTTCATTAATTGACCTGATTAATTTCGAGATTGAAGTTTCTTCATGGCATACTTTCAAATGCTTAAATAGATTTTTGAAAAAGAATCATTGAGGAAAGCCCTCTCCATTTCCCTGATCGGGGTGGCTGGAGGCCTTGCACCTGCCGATGCGGAACGGCCCCCGGAGAGCCGCGCGGGACAGCGCTAAAAGCTTTTTTGGCCACCGTCGAAGAAATGTTGCTTTTTCGTTGCCCGCCGGCCCGCCAGCGAGAGTGACTATGAGACGCAGTAAACGGCGGCGAATGAGGCGAAGCGACTTAGTGGACATGGAGGCAGAAATGCCCTTCAGGCTGTCAAACACTGCTATGAGAAGCTGGAATCACTTCTTCGGCCAGCAGTCTCTCTGGTCCAGCCTGTCGAGCCCGAACCTTTTGAATAACCTTTCGTCCCCCTGCTGGCCTGTGGTGGTGCTGCATAAGGTATCGCCACTGCCTATGCATAAAGATGGGCGAGCCATTGCGACGTCACGCACCGGTTGTCGAATACGCGTTACCTGAATAATTATCCTGATACCTGAAGCCTGGAGAATTGTTTCTGGGCGGCGTCTCCGTCTCATTTTTAGAGGTGGACAACGATTGGAGCCTGAATGCCCGCCCACCCGCTGGTAAACAGACTAGACTTGGCCGCTTTAAATTTTTAAATCTAAGATCAGTTCACTCATAATTAGACCAAAATAGACATTAATGTCTGTTAAATTATTTATTTTTTTTCAGTAGTGACTTCCACCGCAAAAAAAAAACAAAAAAAAAAAACAATTGGTAAAGGTTTGACTTTAGTTACCCATAATTCCCTTTGCCCAAGGATGACAAGTCTTTCCGGGCAAACAAACTGGCATTTAACAAGGACAGTGTGAAATCACGTTTCAAGCTGACTAACTAATCATCTAGAATATTCCTCGACTCTCCTTATTGAGGAGACAAGGGCTCCAGCGCACGAGGCGGAAGCAATTTTTTTTGAGAATTATTATATTGATTTTCTCACTCACTCTCCCTCTGCGTTTTTTTTGCTTTGCCTCCGTGTTTCTCCTTTCCTGCTGGGCTGATAACGCACTATTTTTTTTTTATTATCTTGTCTGTGTGGTGTAAACGTCTGATCGTCTGTTCTTTGAAAACTGTCCAGACACCAGGTAGTGGGTGGAGTGATATGTTCCCACCGCGTCAGGCAATATAGAGAGTAAATAGGTCCGGTTGTGATGAGGGAAGTCAGAAGCAGGAGGACCTCGGCCTCAGGTCAGAGTTTTCTGGCCCGACGTTGCCCCTCAAATGGACACAGCAAAAGGGCAACGTGGCAGCGGGAGGGAAGATTAGAGGACGAGTTGAGGAAGAATTCTTCTCCTCCTCCTCCTCCTTCTTCGTCTGCTTCTTCTTCTTCCTCCCCTTCCTTTTTTTAGTCCTGTCTGCGGGCTCGTCCTGTTCCCTTTTTATGAACAATCAAAATCAAATGTCACGGTTAGGATCCTGCACGTTGAGTGACGTGTGCAGCTACTTCCTGAGACAGCTCGGCATCAGCTGATTCCCTCGGAAGAAAATGGAAAATGAAAATGAAAAAAATGCTCACCTTTCAGCCATGGAACCCATGGATGTTTTTGGGTTACACCATTTAAAGGGCCCAACTGCAGATGCTCTAGATGCTAATTCTGATTTTTCCCCCTCCAATGTTTGATTTTGAAATTGTTCCTTATTTTGTCCTAATTGTATATTACATAATGAAAAAAAAAAATCACAGTGTGATTTTTGCCTTGTGATCCGATGCATTTCACCCATTAGATTTGCTTGCTATTCTTCACCTGGCCACAAGGTGCCACCAGGAAATCCCTGCCCTCCCAAAACTCCAAACCGTCATCGTTGCCTTCATTAAGCCAATGAATGTCTTGGGAAGTTTTTAATTTCAGGAAATTAAATTCCTTCTCAATTGCGTACCAGTTGAAAAGACCGAAAGATGAGAGACAATACAAAATAAACCCCAGGAGATGCAGATTAAACAAAGTGCTGTTCAACGACAACAATGAATAAAAGTGAAGAACATTAAGATTTAGTTTGCGCATTAAAAACTGAATCTCAAAGACTCAAAGTGTGGCCAAATTAAGAGCGCGCAATTAGACAAAACACTTCAAATAACAGGAGCGCCGACAATAATTCGGATTATTATGATTGGACGAGCGAGATTAGAGAGATTTCTTCTCTCGGCCATCTAAATATCTATAAACATTTTGTGCTATTTTCTGCGTTCTAACTCCAATCTGGGCTGACATTTCCTCGGCTCCATTAACAATTGCACAATCTCACAGATCGTAACTAATCTTATGAATTAAAACTAATTAATTTTCCCCCAATGCCATACATTTTTGTGTAATTGAGCACTTTTTTAATCTGTCTTTTCTCCGCGTGAGGCAGCTAATCCCGTTTTGCCAAACAAGATTTTCCAAATTCTCGCCCGTCAACAAACTGCCGCCGCCGCCGCCGCCACTTTCTAATGACTCCATTCAGCGGCGACGCCTTTTTAACAGGGAACAATCGAGTTTACCAGCGGGCGCCTGAGCTCGCCCTGATGAAGCCGCCGGCGGTGGAGTAAGTGTCTCCAGCTGCCCGCTTTGACATCAAGCATGCCGCTGATGGTTTAATTAGCTTCCCGTGCGCTCTCTTCCGGGCACCAATCAGCAAACTCCCTGCGCCTACCCCTCCCCTCACACCCGTGTCGCCGTTTTAACCTTCCGCAGCGTTGACATTCCCCCACGTAAGCGCACACGCACGCCCCCGTCGCCGATGCAATAACACACCAACAACAACAACAGGGAACAGGCTCGGCTCCCGTGCCCCCGATGACGCCTGATCCCCGGCCTCGCCTGCCCACCCGCGCGCTAACGCTAATGAGCAGCACTTCCCGGGTCCCGCACCTGGCTGTCTGACGCGGCCGCATCGGAACAACAAGTCATTTAGTCCTCCACGCTTCATCGACCAGGCCCATTCATTAGCCGGCTACCCCCCCAGGGGAGGTGCAGCCTGTCGGCGGGAGGGAGATGACGCCTGTCGATAGCGCATAGTCTTTTCCACCGCGGGGCCTTCATCCGGCCCTCAAATTAGACCCTTTTTAAACACACCACCGTCTTGCAGGGAGGAAAATAAATAACCTCCATGTGCATGGGGGAAAAAAAAAGAAAAGAAAAGAAGAAGAAGTCTCCATTTAATTTAATTTAGTTTCTGCTCACTGGCTTTCACTTTGATGAGCCCAAGAAGCTCCGCAGAGATACAGAAAACAAAAGTACACTTAGTTAGCCCGCTGTTTACAGCCTGCGAGATTCCGCTTGTTTGGAACGGGCACAAATACAAAAAAATACACCAAACCTGACCTCGTTTACATGCCCCCTTGTGACACCACACACGGCTCGCTTCCAGAACTTTACAGATTCGATTGGAGCGCCGCTCACTTTCCATCTAAGCCCACGCTGAGCGAATGAGGAGCTCCGCCTCCGCCTCTCCTTCCCGGGGAGCCTATTGACATTCGCTACTGTCGGGGAAACATCGCTGAGGTGAACTTTGCCACAACGCGGCTCCTTTAATTTCCGCCAGAGCTCATTAATTCGTCAAAACAAAGCCTAATGAGGCGGCTGATTAAAGCCCTGGGCCGTTTCGTCCCCCTTCCGCCGGCAAGCGCGGCGCACGCTACGAGCCTCGACCGGACGTTAGCGGCCGTGTCAAAACACCTTCCTGTTATTCCGCCGTCATTTTACCCGCCGCAGTTGCACAACAGCAGACGTGGGGTAGCGAAAGTAGACGGTCTCTCGGCCTCGCTCGTTAATCAGGTGTGCGAGGAGGTTTTCCTCATCGAGTCGAGGCCGGGGGAGGGGCACGTCGAGGGACCAGCCCTCCTCCCTGGGCGCTCTGGCACCGGGGGAGCTGATCGCAGCACATCGCCGGTGTCCACGCGCACAGATGGCAAAAGGGGGGAGGAGCTCGTTGTGGGGAAAGATTCGCCGAGTGCGCAGGAGACGCCGCACCAACTCTCACGGCAGTGCAGAATTTTTAAAATAGCGGTTCTAGAAGGTGGCGGGACACAACAAAAAGTCCAAAAGGATGTTTCTGTACTGGAGGCAGAATGATATCAAGTTCCCCCACGTCCTCACGCCGAAGGGAAATTAGGTCTCAGCGAGGAGGTCCCGAGCAGCCGTTTAACACCTCCGCGATCGGCGCTGCGATAAAACCACGACAGCCGAGTCGGTGGGGCGAGAGAGGGAGTGAGAGAGAGAGAGCGAGAGAGAAAGAGAGAAGAGTCACGACGCAAGGAGGGTGGGAGTGGAAGCTGGGTAAAGGCCAATAATGCGTTGCAGTAAAAAACTGCAGACACTTGGTAAAACTGTCTTCGGGGAAGTCGGAGGAGGTGTCGGACCTGTTGGAGCTGTTTAGCCTCTGAAAGGCAAAAGGTTCTGGCGACCAATACTTTGCGAGGTCACATAAGGAACCCCCATGTGGCCACTCCTGTTTTTACTCCAGGCTAATCATGGGAAAGGTCTGAGTCACTGTCGTGTGTAGAGAGGCGTGTTCTGGAGTTCTCATCAGAAATCTTTCTTTTCTCTGGTATCCCTGGCAATGTATTTCTTTTATTGGTGAAGAGATATCAGTATTGGTATTGGCATCAACAACACCGGCCCCACGTTCAACTGGTATCGTAGTGATGAAACATTCCGCATCATTCCCGGTATTAATATGCTATTTTCCAGAAATCCACACATCCTAATTGAGTCTGAGATGAAAAATAAAGACATGAAAAAAAATAAATAGATCAGAGCCAAGGCCAAACACATGGAAATGTATTTTTGTAGCTATATTTAAACAAATCCTCATCTGGGGAGAGTTTTGAACGTTTCGCAAGCCTGGAAGCCGCGCATCTGTCACAGGCTGTCTGTGAGGGTGGGCGAGCAAGCGAGCGCGCCTCTAATTTTTCCCACGTAGCTCACGTCAGTCATTAAGCTCTGCTCTTCTTCTTATATATTTTTTTCATTTTTGTAAATGTTTGTCTCACGGAACGTAGCTGATGCTGAAAGAGATCGTGTGAGAGAAAAAAAACCCCAAGGATTCTCAGCGGCAGGCCTCGGCCCTCAACTTGAGTTTTCTTCCTTCTATTTTTTATTTTCTTTTTTAAAAATGAAGCGATGTTCAGGCGCAGACGGGGAGGCAGGGGGACTGTTTATGTAAGAGACGGGGGGAGGGATGGAGGGAGGAAGGAGGGGTGAGGGTGAGAGGCGAGGCGGCTCTGGAAAGCAAAAGGAGCATTTGGGTGGAACAGAGCTGTTTTAGATACAGCGTGTCACTGTTTGGAGTACCAGGGTGGATACATGGGGAGGGGGGAGGCGGGGGTGCGGGGGGTGGGAGGGGGTGGGGGGTGTTAGCGGCGCAGGCTGACAACTAGCCCGAGGTCTGGCATAAATAAGGGATGGTTAAGCCCGGCGATGTACAGCTCGCCTCATGCGAAATAACCCAGAGGGCTTTAACAAGACTGTGGCTGCCACTTTTTCGCTCCTCTCCGCCTGTGTGTGTGTGTGTGTGTGTGTGTGTGTGTGTGTGTGTGTGTGTGTGTGTGTGTGTGTGTGCGCGTGTGCGTGCGTGCGTGCGTGCGTGTGCGCGCGTGGGAGCAAGCAGAAACAAATGAAGAAGAAGAAGAAGAAGAAAAAAAAGAGCACACTCGCGCTGCTTAGAAGTTGGCCCGTCAGCCCTCCAGCAGATCGTTTGCTCCGCTCGCACGCGCACGCACGCACACACACACGCACACACGCACGCAAAGCAGTCCAACGTTTTCCCATAAGAGCGGACGAGCAGAGTCAGCAACTGTGATTTATTCTTTTATTGTTTGTTTATTTTTTTTTTTTTGCATTCCACTTCGCCCCCCCTCCCCACCACAACCACACTTACATTCATCATCAGGCAGGAACGTTTCCACCTGCCGTCCTCCCACGGTTGCAGTGCGCTTTCATGCCTCTAGATGTCACTGCATTGCACGTCAAAGAGTTTAAAGGTAAAATATATATATACATATCTATATATATCTCTATAAATATCAATGGCAAACTTTGACTGTGTAGCGCAAAATCAGGAGCTTTTCAACGCTCGGAACTGAAAGAGATTCTTCTGACCCGTCACGATGATGCGATTCACTTTCCAGGAAGGTCAGTCGGCGAATTCCGTCGTAAATAGAATTCCAAATATTTTTTTCTTCCCGTTTTCCCTTATAAATGATAATTGGAAAACATGTTGGTGTTTTTTTTTTGGTTTGTTTGTTTGCTTTTTTTAAATGAGAGTGACTGAACTTGAAGACACACTCCTGTTTAAGCGATATGTCAGGGCCAAATTGAGTCTGAGGTTTTTTTCTTTTTTGATAAAGCGTCACCCCGATGTGTCCCTGATCACAGGCAATGACCGCCGCCTTTGTGGGTAAACAAAATCCTGATTGCTCTCTCGCGTTAGCGCACGTCTCCGCAGATGAGAAGCGTTGCCAGGCAACAGGAAGCAACTCTCGCTTTGCTTCTGGGTTTTTTTTTCATTATCTTCCCTCTTCTCTATCAAGTAAAGGAAACACCCCCCCCCCCCCCCCTTCACCTCTCCCCCAATAAATATTTGTCGTCTTGTGTGCGGCAGGTCTGACACCAGCTCCTGGAAGAAGCGGGAGGAAAAAAAAAAACATGTTTTTCTTCTCAAGCTTTCGATTGCTGCTCTCGCTGCTGTTGGGATTCAAGCTGCAAAGCGAACTCGATTCCTCCGGCCCGACTCCAAACTTTGTGGATGAATCCATTATCGGGGCTCAGGTTCCCTGCCTGCTGTATGTAGGTCATGTGTGTGCGAGTTCGCTACTTTTTTCTATACCTCCGGCTATAGCCGCACTTTGCATGTTCCCTCCAAAATGTGAAAAAAAAAAAACAGAGTTATTGAATATGAGATCTGAGCGCCTCAAATACCCAATACTGCTTTAAATATTCTTTGTCGGTGCACAAATCAGAGGATTAACTGCATTCCTGAAATGTTGGGTGATCATCTTGTGTTCACCTCCTCGAACTTCCTTCTTCTTATTCAGTGGCTCCGGACCATCAGACCACCGCACTTTGAAGGGGGTTTACCTATAAACAGGTGGTTGACCAACGAATGCAATAAGTAGGAATGCTGTTTCCTCTTTCAGCTAGTATTGCAACTCTGAAATCTGTACTGGTGGCATTGGAGGAAACAGCATTTTGGGTATGCCTGTGCAAATTTGGACGGCCCATTTTTATCCAGGAAAAGGATAATGAACCTTCTTTAGCCACAGTTTTTTGCAGCAATGCTACGACAGGGAAAAAGGTTCAGTTCCTATTGGCCGGTTCTGGTTCTCCCTGAAGATATTCTGGGACCAACATCGGAGCTTTGGGTTGCATTTTGGTCCTTCATTTTCAAAAGGGATGACAAAGCCCCCTGTCGCCCCCGCGTTTGTTTTTTTTCTTCTGTCTCTCTTTCCTCCGCTGCGCCGCAACACAGTCGGAGGGAGATTACACAGTTGTAGTGGGTGCCGCCTGTCGCTTCACAAATGCCCATCATTTATTTCCCAGGCAGAGGGGCGATTACAGAGAAGTGGCTGGCTCACGATAACGGCGGAGGGGGGGGGGGCAGACTTCATGTGACGCTCCCTCACAGTCTGTCTGAATCCAACCCCTCGGTCAACCCAACACAATTCATAAAGCCGGATCAGCGGCAAGTTCGTCGCTGGTAACGGAACGTTTCTGTCATTTCAAACTCCACACAGTCAAACTTTTTTAATGTGTCTGTGGTCGACCCCATGGGCATTTAATAAAGAACGTCCGGGCCAAAGGTTTTACAATCGCTACTTTGCGAGGCAAGCACAAGGCTGCTGGATTTTTTTTATCAATTCGTTCTTTTTACAGACCATCTTACTCCTGTGACAATGAGCTCCGAGTCCTTTCTCTCATAAATGCCGTTTATAAGTCTGTTCACCGTGTGAACCACGGTATTTCTTTTCTAAGTAAATTTGTTTAGCAAAATCACTGTAGCGTCCTTACTTGCCAAAGACTTGTCAATCCAACTGAGAAAAAACAAAAAAACAACAACAAGCAAGGTCGACTCGCAGCTATTCAAAAGTGAAGAATTAAATTGCGCCTTATCTCCCGCCTTTGAGAACTTGTTTTCGTAGCCTTGACGGCATTTGAACAATGTCGCGGATGGAGTGGGAAATCGGTGTCACAGCGTTGCGTCTATCTTTCAAAAAACAGGTGGCGCGGAACTCCAAGGCCGAACGTCTTACTGTCCGAAAGGAACAAAGGGGAATATATATATATATATATATATATATATATATATATATATGTATATATATACATACATATTTCTTTTGCACCACACGAGGTCACCGCTTCCCCCTGAGTCTCCGCCGAAACACTCACTCACACACGCACACACACGCACATATATGCATAATCCATTGGACCTCTGTGGCTTTTTGCAGAGGCATGTCAGAAAGTTGCAGCAAAGAATTTACTTTATTTTTTTTAGGGAGTGTGTGCCCCTCCCCCCCTTCCCACTTTTCACCACATTTTAATTGGCCCTCGACGTGAAGAGTGCCCGCAACCACACCCACGCCTTTCAAAACAAGAGAAAAGAAAAAAAAAGTTGAAGAGGCAACGCGCTGACCGCACCGCCGAGGCTCTGACAAACCCGCCGTACATCAGCGCGGCTGTGTGCAGCGGCGCAAAACGTGCACGAGTTCCCTGTTTCTAATTCTGCCGTCGGGGCCCGGTGGGACCCATTTGACCAATTAAAGCGCCAGCGCCGCCTTTGTCCGTGTGAAGAATGGAACGGGGGAAAAAAATGCAAAACAAAAAGAGCCCTCTTGACACCCAATTAGAGTGCGACCCGGCACGACCTCTAACTTCTGGAGACAACAACAAAAAAAAAGCCAACTTGAAACGATGACTTAACGCCCGCTTGATGCTAACAAGCGGGCCGCAAAACACGCCTCCGTTTCAACCTGATACTGTTGCTGTCTCGGCGACATCTGCGCCTGACATCAGCCTGGCCTTCCCGCTTCTCCTCGTTGCAGTGCCTCCCACAGTCGGGTTATTCAACACGCTCACTTTTTTTTTTGGACGACCCCCTCCCCCACCCCGCCAGTCCGACTCTGAATTCGACTCGTCATTCGTCGTCGTGTGCAGCGGCTTTTCTTTTTCTTCTTTTTTTTTTCTTATCATTTTGCTTCGCTCAAAGACTCCTTTTTAAAAGCTCCAGTGACAGGATTGATGGCTTTGCTTAAATCATTGCTAAATCTGAAGACGCCCCCCCACCCCACCCCATTCATTTGCCTCCACCAGCCATTCCGGCGCGCTCGACAATGAGTGGCTCTGTCAGTCGTTGCGTGCAAATTTCCACCCCCCCCTGTCGATTCAACCGTCAATCACTTGTCAAAGGCGGCCACTTCTTCTTAAATTGGCTTTAAAGCCAAGTCCGATTTGTCACTGCACGTCCTTTTAGGCTTTTTGTTTTCCCTGTAGTGTTGTATTGTGTTGTTTTTTTTTGTTTTGTTTATTGACGTGGTCGCTAAGCAGACAGGACTTTCAATATATATATATATATATATATATATATTCTTTTTTTTCCCTGTTGGAGCCACATCCTGAAGAAGCCAAAGTGAAAATGACGCGGCTCCAGACGTGTCTCGCCGCCCTATTTGCTTTATATCCGTATTGATTACGAGTGCGGCGGAGAGAGAAGCCGTTCGATCAAAGCGGAGGGCGGGAGGTTCCGGCGGCCCTCGCAGGAAGGTGGAGGAAGAGGAGGAAAAGGAGGAGGAGGAGGAGGTCTGGGAGGCGAAGGAACGTGGCAGCGGCAGCGTGGGCGGATGAAGCAGAATATAAAACAGTCGGCGGGAGATCAACTCTGCTGATCCCGCTTTTTGATCTCCCCCCTTGATAAATATGAGTCGGTGAAACGGAACGCGGGACCCTGCACCACCAGGGTATGGGCGCCGCCGCCGCCTTCCCCCGCCATCCATTTCTGCCCCGCACGCACTCCATCAGTCACCTCATATCCAATCGCAGCGTGAGGCCGCGGCTGGGCCTGCTTAACATTCAGGCGGCGCGCTGTCAGGAGAGGAATTCATACGTACAATATGCAACTTTTTCATTTTCTTTTTTTATTACCACCCCCCCCCCCCCCCCCCCCCCCCGCATCTCCTAGCAACACGTCTGGGAGTGCGTCACCACGGAATTAAAATGGGGACGTCAGCGTCCGGCGAGTTCATGAACCTGACAGATGTGGATTTGCTGATTTTATTTTATTTTCTTGTTGATGCTTTTTCCCAGAGGGACACTTTGAGGCTTTATTGAGTTTTTTCTTGAAGACAGGAAGTGAAGACTTCATCCAGTCCGAAACTCAAATTGGAAAAGGGCGACACAACAGTGCGTGGCAATTTTTCAATTTTGCGCCGCTAACTTGAGATGTCTGATCTGAGTGTTGCCCGCACTACGATAACTTTAGTTTTTTTTCTCAGTATTATTTATCAGCATCATTATTATTCATTTGCACTCGAGGAAAAGTGAACTACAAAACAAGCCATGAAAAGTCATAAAGTGTGTTTGTGTGTCTGTGGACGGGGGGGCAGTGGGGGGTGGGTAATACTTTTGGACTCAGCCCAAGCGATGACTGGAAAATTCAAGTGTATTTCTTTTGCCGGTAAAGGAAATAATTGAATTTTGAACGGGTTCACTGTTTACATTAAAATGGAAATGAAGATGCTGCCTGTGTTTGCATCAACACGCCGTTTCCTTAGGCAACAAATTGCAAATGAGTCTTGACCCTCCTTCACTTTAATACACTATATTTCATATTTTTCCTGTTTCTTCTTCTTTTTTTTTTTTTTTACCCCCCGCCTTCCACCCTCCTTCCTCCTTCCTTTTGAAACCGAGCACGCCGGGAATCCTTTTTGGTCGCATAAGTGGCATATCAAAGGCAGCGCCGAATAGACGATATTATATGCTAATGTGCGAGTGCGCCGAGGCTCGAGCCTGGCGGACGTTTTTATTTGGGAATGTTTATTAATCAAACCCGAGCTCGGCTCGGCCGGCATCGGCATTCATGCAGTGGCACGTGTCATAAAAATAAAAACAGAAAAAGACGCCACTTAATTAAGCAGGAAGCAAGAAGGTTGCTTCATTGATGGCATACAATAATAACGATGATGATGTTTGACTGGGACTGAGTAAATGTTTGCATGCAACACACACAGGGTTGGTTGGTTTTTATTGCTGCTGTGAAACCAAGCATGACCCAAAGTGTAAACTCCGTCCGTCCTCGTGTGTCCGCGTTTATGAGCCCTCCGCACCTTTTCCGAATCAATGAGGCCGTACCATTCTTAATTCTTAAGGAGATGCCACGTTTACGGCTTCAAGAATGGAAGAATAATACCAACAATCATAATATTAATAAATTAATATGAATTATTAATTATTCTTGCTGAGTGAAGTAAGCGCCATGCTGTTCATGCTTTCCAGCCAAAAACATCAATGCAAAATACTATGGTCTTCCTGGATCAACACTTTATTGGCAAAGCAGCTCATAAAAATGCTGTTCAAGCATTTTGAACGAGCATTTTCGTCCTGCACGCTTTTTTTTTTTTTTCTGCCAATGCAAATGATGCCTTATTCTTGCATTAACTCAGCATTTGAAGCATCCTCAGAGCCTGGAAATGTTGAATGCTGAAAAAAAAGTTTGTATATGCGTACTAATAAAAGTCAGAAAGCAATTTTGAATGGTCGCCCAATATATTTTCTTTTGATATGACGGATAAGCTGCAAGAGGAGGGGGAGGGGAGCGGAGGGGTGTATATTAAAGGCGCATAGCAAGCTCATCGTACCATTTCGCTGTGGAATTATCTAAGTTGGTGTGAAATGAGAAGCCTGGAAGTGTCGCAGAGGGGAAGGCGGACATTTGATAAGACGGCTTCTGCTGTGAACTTTTCTCAGCCGCTCTCAGAGGAAATGGTGCCCCCGTGAGATTGAGGCTACCACAGCCGTGTTGCGAAGCAGAATGGTGCGCAACACGGCTAAACTTTTTTTTTTGGGGGGGGGGGGATTTTTTCGGCGGTCGAACCCTGTCTCGCTTTCTCAGATAATTAGCCAAAAAAAGAGAGAAAAGAACCAGTGTGAGGAGCTCTTATCTGGGATCTCTTGACAGACTATTAAACCATCTGTCCGCACGGAGAGCCTTTAAATCACCGGGAGAGACAAACGGAGAACAAAGAAGCTGCAAGTGTTTTTACTCTCTGTTAAATATGACTCAGATTTGAGCCTTTATCGGCGTGGCCATGAATCACCTTGGCATGAAGAGTCAAGCTGAATGCTTGAACGGGCTCTTTGTCCACTTTATCGGAGCGCCACCATTGGAGGACGTGGCCAATAAAAAAAATGCAACCAACACTCCAAGCAGAATCATTTTGCACCAATAAGGCCACCACAATTGTATAGATTTGTGGACATTCAACTCAAAAGGGTATTACATTTTTTTGAAAATACATTAGAGTGGAATTTACATTTACATTTACATTTACATTTACATGGTTCTCGACTGGAAAAAGGTGGTTTGTCCTCTCCGGGTCGGTGGGGAGATCCTGCCTCAGGTGGAGGAGTTCAAGTATCTCGGGGTCTTGTTCACGAGTGAGGGGAGGATGGAGCTTGAGATCGACAGGCGGATCGGTGCAGCGGCTGCAGTGATGCGGTCGTTGTACCGGTCCGTCGTGGTGAAGAAGGAGCTAAGCCGAAAGGCGAAGCTCTCGATTTACCGGTCGATCTACGTTCCCACCCTCACCTATGGTCACGAGCTTTGGGTAGTGACCCGAAAGAACAAGATCACGAATACAAGCGGCCGAAATGAGTTTCCGCCGCAGGGTGGCTAGGCGCACGCACCCTGAGGGACAGGGTGAGAAGCTCAGCCACCCGGGAGGAGCTCGGAGTAGAGCCGCTGCTCCTCCGCATCGAGAGGGGCCAGCTGAGGTGGCTCGGGCATCTGTTCCGGATGCCTCCTGGACGCCTCCCTGGGCAGGTATTCCCGGCCATGTCCCACCGGGAGGAGGCCTCGGGGAAGACCCAGGACACGCTGGAGGGACTATGTCTCCCGGCTGGCCTGGGAACGCCTTGGGGTCCCACCAGATGAGCTGGAGGAGGTGACTGGGGCCAGGGAGGTCTGGGCATCTCTGCTCTGCTAAGGCTGCTGCCCCTGCGACCCGACCCCGGATGAAGAAGAAGAAGAAGAAGAAGAAGAAGAAGAAGAATTTACATTAAAAAAAAATCAATATGAAATGGATGAATTGGATTTTTAACGGCCTTGAAGAGAACATTGATTGAACATTGACCGTGATGCACTCAGTGGCCACCTTGCTTCTATCGGGTGCCAAATAAAGTGGGAGGGTGAGTGGGCGTTGCCTGCAGAGATACAATGACTGCATGCTTCGGTTGCAGCCATTTTGCTTTATGTTGCTTCTGAATAATTGCAAGCACATTGATTCAAATGTGGCCAACAATGTTGGTATACTGTCAGTACTTAAAGGGATACAATTGGTACTTGCTACTACTTTTGTCAATCCAACAGTGTCATTGTCGCAGTCAACAATGCTAATTATTTGGGATTTTGGATTTTTGCGCTATCACACGCCCCTGTTGGACCCCACCTTGTCTCCTGTCCCGACACTTTCCTTGACCTTCAGCCAGTTTCCCTCACTGTGTTTCTACATGCACCATGCTGCCGCCTTGTGGTTGACCGATGAGCTACCAGTGAATGCTTGTCATGACGACTTTGGACCAATTGCGAAGTTTGAGCGCCTGCTAGCGCACAGGTCTGACTCCTGACCCATATTGTGACATAACAAAGCCTCCCGACGTGATCTTGTAACTCATGATCTTGTTTGCTCGCAGGTCATGGAGCAGAGGGAGGCGCGGAGGCAGGAGGGGAGGCGAGGGGGTCCGGGATGGGGGGAGGGGGTGTTTTGCGGAATGCTGACAGATTGGATGAGCATCACCATCCCGTGGGCTGTTCGCGCATGTGTGCGCGTCAAGCCCCCTCGCACGCAATTTCAGCTTTCTGCGCTTTCGCTCCTCACGTGCGCCGGGGCCGCGACCCGCGGCGGCACCTCGGCGTCAGGGTCCAGAGGTCGCGGTCACACATCTCGCACATCGCTGTGCTTGCCGTAGCAGCTTGGGTGTGATGTGCAAACAATTGGGGCTTGTTTGTTTTTTTTGGGTGGCTTGGGGTTGTTTTCATTCCAGTGACGAGTCAGTTGGCTGGGCGAAAAGAAAAGAGCCTCGACACAAAAACACAGTGCACAATCCATAAATGCATTTACGTCCCAGCAAAAATAATTTTCTCAAACTAAGTGGAAAGCGACACACCGCTGCTCTAAATGCGATCCATCTTCGCTCTTCTTCTTCTTCTTCTTCTTCTTCAGCAGCCCTTGAATCCCTGCCGGCCTCAAAATAATCAGACGCAACGTTTTAATGTTTAATTCAATACCTGATGATGGAGGTAGAAAAACGGAAAACAGAGGCACAATTTCCGGTCCCCCCTTCACCGCCCGCCATTATGTAATTCTGTTTTTCATCAGTATTCTCAACAATCTCTTGCACACATACACACGCAGACACACTCGCCTCTCGTCGACTGCTGTGATCAGGGTGCAAATTCAATGTTGCGGCTGGGCAGCTCGCCGTCATATTCCCCATCTCCGGGAAACATTTCAAGCTGTGTCTAAGTGCACACACTGCTGCAAGAGGAGGAAAGAAAAAACAAACAAAACCAAACAAAAAAAAAAAAACAGAGTGAGCGAGTGTGATGATTAATGGGGGAAACTTTTGCCATTGACTCAGTTCGGATGACAGCATCCGGCAGGGAAATTTTCCTTTTCCCACCATTGATCCAAGCAAAAAAACAACAAGTGGAGATTAGATGCTGACGCAGGCATGATTGGTCATGAAAGGGAGGGGGGTGGGGGTATCACGAACCCCCTCCTTCCGCTGTCTTTGTGTTAGACTTACCACATGCACATTAAGGTGGCAAGCATGAGTAAAAGTAGTACACATTTGGGGAGGAACGCAAAAACATTTTGAAGAGATTAGTCCGCAAAAACATTTGAGATGCGCAAAACCTTTAAAGTGGTTGTCTGAAAACCTCTTCCCCCCGCTGGGCAAATGTAACTATCCACTTTTACAAAAGCAAAAACTTCCATGTAAAACTTCAGCTTGAAAAAGCGGCCAAGTCACGTGGACCGTTGCATAACAAGAAGTGAACCGCAGCTGTTCATCATTTTAATATCAAAGATAAAAAAGTAAGCATGGTCTCCCCCAAGTTTATTGGCTGGATGGCTCATCAATTCCCCACCACGGAGCCCAAGGCTCTATCGTTGACTCTGCGTTGTTGCGGCGACATTTATTTCCTTAATATACCACATTGCGGAATGCCTCTGCTGTCTAATGAATGGGGTACGCAACAAAGAAAAGGACAACTTTTCTAGCTGACACAAAAATGACATTGTGTTTGAGTTTGTTCAAACGCGGCAGAAGGGGGCGACATGAATTTGTAAATGAATGCAGCTACGCTAGTTTGTAGGGTGTCAACTTTGTTTTGACTCCACTGGGAGGAACGAGGCGTGGAAATTAACAGACTTTCATTTGCAAAAACCCAGCAAGAAGAAAAGAAATAATTCACAAGACTGCCAGCGTCCAGTAGAGAGCAGCTGAGACAACAAACCATCCATCCTCATGATCTCGAGAAGACGAGTTTTGAAAGTGAACGGGCTACTCAGCACCGATGCTAATTGGCGAGGTGGCTCTCTCTTAAAGTCACGCGCCCAACAGCCTTAATTAAACCGTCAATCGGAGAAGAACAGCGCCCGGATTCATATTCCTCGAGCTGATGAGCTGGAAAATCGGAGAGCAGATGGCGCGGCAGAGGGTTCGCTTCTCTCTCCCTCTCGTCTTTCTGCGAAGGAGCCTCTCGCTTAGCGGTGGCCGGATGAGGGCAGATGTGGCGGGTAGAATAAGAACGAGACCTGATGTGCAGTCGTTTTGAGGCACCAAACACAAACAATGTTACGTCCATAAGCATCCACTGTGCAAATGCAAATGGAGAACACAATGTTTTGTGTCAGGGCGGCGTTTTCTGAAAAATAAGGTGAATAGTTTTGTACATAAACAAGGCTTTGGGCTTGACAAGGAAGCACTAAAGTAGAGTTGAGTCAAGTCCCCACTGAACCTCTTTCAATGCTGATTCTTCACCTAGCATAATAATTAGAGTCACTACAGCCAAGAACTGAACCTCTGATTGGCGATTACAGAAGGAACCAAACTACAACCAGCACTACTTTCAACCAATGGCTAACGCCAGGCATTTTTGGGGGTTTTGTTTGTGTGGATGGGTGGCTGGAAACCGGGCTAGTCATGCTGTTCCCAGGATTATTAATCCAGCGATGCCGTTCTGCTGGAGACTGAAATAATAATGCAAGAAAAGAAAAACAAGAAACTGACAGGAGATATGAAACCAACTGTCACGTGGGATCTTTAACAGGCTATCAAAAGACATAACAATCACTTTGAAAAAAACAAAACAATCTATCAAACCCTCGTTACGCCTTGCTGTTATGCTGGCAGATGGCGCGCACATGTGTTTGCCATATGTTTTCTACATTAAATGAGATAAACACTATGTATTCATATAAGATATGTTGTTTGGTCACCAGAGCAAAGTGAGTTACAGAGGACAAAACCATGAGTCAAGTTGGGCGTTAGACTATTTTACAATTTCGCCAAGATATTTTTTAGAGTAGCACCCCAAAAAGAATGAAGAAGGAGAAGTACATTTTTTCCTCCCCTCCCGAAAAACTTTCCGAGCACAGCGGCGGCGGCGGGCTTCAGGTCTGCTGACTGCAGAAGGAAATCCTTGCATGTCAGCTCTTCCCTGAGACTTCAAATGCGCCCGGCGTGGCTTTGATGAATGTTTAGGCTCACGGCGTGCCACTGCAGAACCCAGTTCAACTTCTCTTTTTTCGGCCAGGGAGGATTTGATCATTTCTGACTCCTATCAGCGAGTACAACCTTTTCGTAACCCCTCACCCCCTCCCCATTCCTTCCGCCGAAACAAAACAAACAAAAAAAAATAATTAAATGTAACATTTTCTGTACGTTCTATTAAAAACCGAAGTGCTATTGCTCAGTGAAGTGAGTTTGTTTACTCGTCTGTCGGTGGGTTCAACGCTTCATGTAAATATTTTGCCCCGGGGCGCTCCAATTATTTTCTCCACCTGGAAACGAGCCTGGGTTCAGACTCAGCGCTCAACAAGTGCAAAGAATAAGTAGGAGGAGTAGTAGTAGTAGCTGTTGTTTAAACAACGTTAGCATTAGCATGACTGTATTGTCTGTAATATCCAAACCAGCTGAGACATTCATTGACCACAACGTGTCCTTTGAATTGTTTTCAGAGTAACTTTAGCCCGCTGCTAACAGCGAACTAGCTCCCTGGTTTATTGGTTCGTAGAAATCCCTCCCTTTACAGCGACTCGAGGGCCAAAGTCGCTGTTAGATTCTCGTGGAAACACACCAGCGGGCGACGTGCAGCGCAGCTTGTGCCGTTTTTCCTTTTAATCCTCGCCGCCTGACAGTTTACATGACGGCTACATTTTGCTGCTAGCCCGTTCATAGAGTCGGCGCTGTCACGGGAACCAGAGTCGACCTCAGTGCACAGACGTGTCCGTTTGATCTGATATCCTGGAAAGCCTCTTCTTCCCCCCTGATGCCGAGATGCCCCCTCCGAAGGCCGCGGACGGTTCGGAATCTCTTTTCCCTGCTCACAGAATTGTTTTTACACGTGTTAAAGCTAAACGTAGTCGTTTTGTTTTATTTCATACAGTCGGGGCAGTGGTGCGATTTGCAGGTTTTTTTCTTCTTTTTTGTATTTCTAAGCACACCGTGTGGCCGGCCCTCACAGTGATTATCACTCCGGTTCCGCGTTGTGATTTGGAAAATGATTGCCTTAAATAGAATCAGCCGCGTATGACGCTGTATTTCATGCCGTAATGGCTAATTTTTCGCAATTAGGGCCCAGTTCGCGTTTGCTTGACGTGGCAAGCTCGCCTGGGCACGTGCGTCGCACATGGCCAGTTTTGCCATCAGTGCGGATGTGTGGGACCACAGATTGCAGCAGATAATAATACTGGGGAGGGGTAAAAAAACAGAAAAAAAACACAAAGCAGACTGCAGGGTGAACTAATTAATAATTAGAGGACGGTCCTTTGATCAGACGGTGGAAGCAGCGTTTGTGTTTGAGGTTGTTGTGACGCTTCCACAAGTACGGCCAGACATCTGTAATTATTTAGGAGGGAAGCAGTGTTGCATGGATAAGTTTGTTTTCTATTTTATCATATATCGAAGGAGGCCGTTATCAACATGCGTCCATGCGGAACAGCTGCCTGTCAGAGAATAGCTAGCCCCTGTACTGACTCCAAGACTCCTGCTGACCGTGACAGCAGCGATAGGAAATTGATAGATGCGGAAAGAACTCTGGACCAGCAAGCGCCGATGAACAACAGAGTCAACGGAGACAGTTGAATGATCTTCTACGTTTTATTTTCCTCATGCTCTCTCACGCCTCTGTGGTGCAATAGTTGCGTCGACTCACCTTTTTTTTTTTCTTCATCCCGGATTGATACTTTCAATGGAAGTATCGTTGGAAGAGTGTCCCAGGTGGTGAGCAAAAGAAAGATGTCCAAAAGATGCTATTAAGCCGCCTTGGGTGGTAAAGAAACTGCTTTTTCATCACGATCTGAACTCGCAATAGGCAAAGAACAAAGAGAATCAGCCGTGCCGAGGACTAACTGCACTGAATAAGGTCTCGGCTCCCCGGCGGTTTACACCTGATGCTGAGATATCGACGTGACATAACAACAATCAGCAGGTGCTCGCTGAGACGTTGGCTCCGGCTCAGGGAAACTGCTGCGGGGATCAATTATTCATGTGTGCGTGTATTCCATTAGTGTGGCTTACGCAGCCTGCGGCGCTGAGCCAAGGGTGCCGCGGCCGTGCCGGCGACCTTCATCCTCCATCGGGCCAAATTGGCTCGTCGTTGGCGCGAAACCCGAAAATGGGAAAGCCGATCGATGCAGTCAGGAGGGTTGCGGTGAGTGCAGCTGGGGTTTGGTTGTGTTATGCTCTGGCTCGTTTCTGGAAACTTACGCTCGCGAATATGGGGTTTGCATTTACGGCATACCCGGGCGAAGGCCAGTCAACGAAGTCTTAGCGCTTCACTCCAAGGCTTAATGGACTTCGCAGTTGCCATGGCCTCCCCAAATACAGACGGTCGAAACACAAAAACAAAACAAAAAGTCTCTCTGAAGTTTCGAGGCTCGACCTCAAGGAACTCAAGGAAGGAAAAGCGTGAAACAATCAAATAACTCCATGAGGCAAAAGTTTGGATTTAACGTTAGGGTTCAGTGGGACGTCGGCTAACTTTCAGAATGTAACAACCTACTTGAGCACTTGACAAATAACTCCTCTTCTTCTTCAGCCAATTGGTTGTCTACTAATTACTAAATATTCCATTTTGTTCTGGTAGCGATCACGATGTGCTGCTGCTGGTTGACACTTTGCAATAAAATTAAATCCTAAATGCAGAAAGACGGTTCAAAGGGAAAAGCAAAACTGTATCAAGATGTTTATCAAATTCAAAAAAAGATATTTGTAGCCAATTACAAAGAGTGGAGAATTTAGCTGTTGGTATTAATTTGGTATTAAAACTGATTTTTTTTTTTCCTGTTTAATTTGACAGTGTGAGGTTTTCCGAAACTGAGCCGTGAGCAGTGAAATGAACTTTAGAGTTTGAAAACAATTTAGAGTTGTTAAAGTTTTTCACCCTTGTTTTCCTCTCTATGGGGGCGTTCTCATAGCCACGCCTCGCCTCGCCGCTACACGGTTGTAGGGGGCGTCGCTTTGGTACCTCAAGCGCTCAGGGTCCAAGCGAGACGAGGCGATTTTAGTGGTGACGTCGCAACGAGCAGGGCACTGGATTGGCTGAGTGTCCTCGTCGATTTTCCCTGTCGGAGCGGACACCGACGCCAACTCCTTGGAAAACTGTTCTTTCTTTAACAGAAAAGCAACCACAGACCGAGCAGCAGGTATGAAACAGCTTATACTCCGTCCATCGCTGCGCTGTCGTGTATCCCACAGAAATGATGCCGTCGAAAACATTGTACCCGCTTTACCGCGTCGACTCCGCCCACGGTCTCGTGATCCGGGGGCCAATGAGGACACAATCGAACCATGGCAAGGCGAGGCTATGAGAACACGGCCTATCTCTCTATCTATGTATCTACATACAGGATATATATAGGAGGATTGTGCCATCTCCTCCTGTTCTATCACCTCTGACTAGCTGTTGCCTCGTCGTCCATCCTCCCTGACGCCGAGGTCTCTGATCAGTTCACTGTGGCGGCCCTTGAGATAACCCACATTAATCATGCCGCTGTTTTCGCATGACACCCACCGACGCGCCGTGAACCGAGCGAGCTGTCTGGCCTGGGGCCGATGTCCTGCTTGACGTTGATCCTTGCGATGGGCGAAGATCCTGTTGCGAAGTCTCGAAACCAGAGAGAGAGTGAGAGAGTGAGAGAGAGAGATGCTTGCGTGCGGCACCGAGGGCTCTCCCTGTGAACTGAAAAAAAGAAGAAGAAGAAAAAAAAAAAAAACAAATTGCTGAGTAATACACCGCCGCCGCAACCGCCGCTGTCGCTGTCCCCGAGGGGAAACACACACACGCACACACACACACACACATACACAAACACACACTCACTCTTGCATGCGCACAAACATTTGAGTCAGCGCTGCCCGGCGCTCCGCATCAACAAGCCCCTCAAGTGATAAGCTGCTGCGGCAGCGGCTGCGGTGGGATTCCACTGCTAATCTCCTAACGTGATTTTTCATACAGCTCCGGCGCAACATGCCTCTGGATTAGAAGCATTTATTTTTATTTTTTTATTAAAGAGACGAACGTACAGAGAAAGGGAAGAAAAGGGAGTTGTGCTCGTTTTCGGGGCTTCAGCCGCCTGAGCTGTAAGTCGATCGCACAGTTTTTCGTTATTTCTCTCCCGGTGGCAGACAAAGTAGCACCATGCCTCAGAAGATGAAGGAGTTCGACATTGGTGTTGGTGATTGGACGAGACCACAGCCAATCAAACCCAATCAGCCCCCACATATGCTGTGAAACTGTGTTTATTCAGTCAAATCTCTGTTGTGATTACGAGCAAAGCTTCATGTGTGATCACCAGTCACCATCAGTTTTTCTTTTTTTTTTTCTTTTTTTGGTCATTTATTTATTGTTCTGGTGGCATCATGTTTTCTGATGGCGTCCGACAGATGGATGATGGCTCTGGCACGTCTGTGAGCAGTGGTTGGCCATATGGAGGATGTTCAGTTTTGAAAAAAAAATCAAAAAAATGAAACTGCTTGATAACACTGAGAGACCTTGTTTCATTTTAATTAGGCGGGCAAATCAGAAAAAAATTGACTGTGTTCTTACCATGCGAGACGGCAATAAGTTTTAGTAGACGGTAAAGTCTGTCTGCTGTGTCCTCGGAGGCCAACCGGCGACATCTTGTGCCCATTTGCCCTCAGCTGTCCGGAGGCCACAAACACGCAATAACACAGCGGCTGCATCGGCCGGCTTTTACATATATATATATATATATGTATATATATATATATATATATATATATATATACATATATATATATATAAATAAATCTTTATTTGCCGAATTTGTAGACACTTGATTTAGAAGTGCAGAATCTGATTGATTGGAGAAAGAAAAAATTTTTCTCGAACCTGAAATTATGAGTGAGAAGTAGAAGAAGAGCGAGTGCTCAGATGGTGCCTCCTGTGGTCTTCCCGGAGCAACGCAAAGATGATACACGGCGTGAGGAAAGCCATATTGTGGCTCAGTGAGGCTTAACCGAAACAACTCGACGGCCGGATGGTGGATGGATGATCCCCACCCCCACCCCCACCCCGAGGTCGGCCAAAAGGAGTACGCTCTTGAGCCGTTTTTATTCCGTTCAACGTCTGGTGGTCGATATCGAGAGCAAGAGGCAGCAGTCGGATGTCAGATGGTAATGAGGAGGGAGGCAGCGCTGACCAAGAGAACACGACCACTTGAGAATCGCGTTTGAAAAACAGAAAAAAAAACCTACCCCTCCACCCCCCACTTTGTCACGCTAGTTTAGTTTTCTTTTTCCAATTTTCTTTTCAGTTTCCACGAAATATCACCTTTTAAAAGACTTCCTGCAGGGAGGCGACAAATTGCTAGCATTAGCTACAGCTAGCTTTTAGCTTGGTGTTTACTTTTCAAACGGAAATGCGCTCGTTGGAGATCATTTTCTGAGGTCCCGGCCGCCTGGAAGACAGCAGCGGCTTTACCCGAGACGGAAACATGCACTTTAAGTCAAGGCAATTTCACGGGTGCCGCCGCCAGATTGTCTCTGACAGGCGCTTCTGAAGTAACTCAAAGCTTTGATCTCATTTCTGGAGCGTACCTGTTTACCCCCTCCACTGCAGACACAAATAAACTTCCCTCATCAAACCCACTCCCTCCAGGGTCACATGATTGATGGGTAATCGCCGCTACGCGCAAGGGCCGTCGCGTCGGAGCTCATTTTGCATTTTTTTGCCGCTTCCTTGTTGAAGCGCTTCTTGACTGCTCCAATTAGCTACAGAGACCTTTCAGTTTATGTCCTGAGACGAATGTGGTTAAAGCGTCCCTTGGAAGCTGAAAATCAGCCGATTCACTGAGCTACTTTAGGTCCCTGAAGTGCCTCGGCGACGCATGACGCATACAAGTATGGAACGCGGCTTGGGATGAGCTATAGACATATTTAGCTCATCATATGTACAAGAAAGTTTATGATATTGTGCCTTTAGACGCCCTGTTAATGTTTTGCATATTAACGCAGAAACTTCTCCTTCGCTGCGAGCGCAGTAGCATTTAGCTTTTCTTTTTTTTGTGTGTCTTGATTATGCAACAGTTTCTGCCAGTGTTCCCATTATCCTTTGTGCTCAGCTCATAAGTGCAGGTTGCAGACTTACCAAATGGTGGCGCGCACCGGACTGAGTTTGTTTGCAGTCGTCAAATTAACACTAGCTAGCGTTGAGATCACAACATCTCTCATTAGCTTGTTGTTGTTGTTGTTTGCACAGTCTGTTCATGCTGTAATTCAACACCAATTAACTCAACGAGATTTCAAATCTTATTCACAACGGAATTGCTGATGAGGTAACAATGACAACATTTATTTATTTTTTTTTTAACCTTTTTAATATATTTTCCAGCCGTTAATTACCCCGCGTTGTCCCAGAGTGACGAGCAAAAAAACAAACATTCAGGGCCTATGACTGACGGCTGCTTTGACCAATTTTTTTCTCCCGTGGCCGCCTGAAAACAAACAACAGCGAAGGCTTTGCGCCCTGATTGGCATCTGGTCTGTCCGCACGAGAGGCGAAGTGGATAATCCTCGCCAGGCCCACCGTCCCATCCACCGCAAATTACGCCGCACCACTCTCGCCCATATGACAGGCAATTAAAGCCGTGGTGGCCCCCAGCCTCGGACTTGCCTTTGGCTAAACAAGCGCACGAGAAATTTCTTCATGTCACCTTGCTTAATTTTAATTGGGGATGTCGCCCCCTGTTCAAAGAGCGACATAATTATTATCGTTATTATTGTCACCCTCCCGCCCAGTTCCTGGTCGCTCAGCAATTCCACAGGAATTTTTTTTTTTTTTAAAAGAATTGAAATTGAAAATACCCTAATTAACTTTATCAGACCTATCTTTCCTTGTACCTGAAATCAACGAATTAACTTTTATTTTTAGCTTTTGCCTTTGGATTCGAAATCCATCTGAAACCATTTCAAAAAAAGTTTCCCTTTTCTACATTAGTTTGTAGAGCATTGAATATGGACTGTAAATAAGCAGGTGGTGTTGGTCCAACGCGAATCATTTATTTATTGATTTTTTTTTTTTTTTTTATGAGCACAGATTTAATGATGCACTAATGAAGCAGATTTTTGACCATCCACCTGTTATATAACAACACTGCAGAGGAATATTATCTGCTTCCCAGCCTGGCAGCACGTTGGAGGAATTAAGAGATCCTTGGAAACTATTAATAGTGCCTTAGCCTGCAAATAAATGAATAAATATAAATAAATAAATAAATAAATGTATGAACGATGTGTTGTCCCGGTGATGGGAGAGGTGCAAATGTAGGTGAGTGTAGGGCTGGGGCGAAGCGGTTGCCATAGCAACAGACCAGCAAAGCCGAGGTTTGGGAGTGTGTTGAGTAAAAGCTGCGAATTCAAAGGCTGAATGCATGTGGAAAATTACCGTCATTATCATCATCATTATTATTATTATTGCTGTGGTCGGTATCTTTCCTCGAGTGAACTTTGGAGAGTACGTGCGAAAGCGCTGCTGACGGCGCTCCGCCAAGTGGCCAGTTTAGAGGCGACGGGAAGGTGAAAGTTGGAGATTCTGCTTCTCCGGTTTCCTTCTCTTGACCTGCCGCCGCAGATGGATTTATTTATTTCATTTTCCCTTCCCTCCCATTTCGCTGCTTTCATCGCAAGACATTCTGCCCACGACGGGCAAAGTCCGTGAACTCTCGTGGCTTGGCAGCCACGGCTGGAGTCACCTGCGTGGGAGGGCGGGATCTTGGCGATTGTTGGTGTCCGGATGAAAAATGTTCTGGACGTGTCCTGAAAGAATTCGGCCGAGTCCGCTTGAGGTCAGTTGAGGTCAGCCTGCAAGGCTTCATGATTTAGGGAAAAAAAAGTGCTTCACTAGCACAGTCACATAAAGTCTCTCTCTTATTTTTTTTAAATTACACTAAAATTTAGCTGTTTAATCCCCTCCTTCAGCTGGATTAACTGGGGATGTAAACTGAATATTTGATTTTATAATGCAGAAAAATCACATCATTTTACGCAGACGTGATTGTAACTAGGTATAAAAATTGCTTTACAAAATCCATTGGAATACACAAAGTTGGCAGACGATGATTAATTGCATAATTTTGCCATGAAATATGGAGCCGAGTAGTTTCGGATGAATGAATTTGAAAATAGAAGACATTTTATTTATTAAATGTCGTAGCTGCAATTTTTAAAAAATCACATTTTACCGCACATCGGAACCGTGCAAAAGTACAAACGGGTGGTTGTGTGTTCATGCTGCCGAGGGATGTCAATATGCGGCAACTCCTTTCTTTCCTTTACATCACTTTTTTTCAGCTGCTGTGATTCTTTTCGCACGCCCCTAAATGCAGCGTGACACCTCGGGCCTTCGGAAAAACAGCCAAACTGTTTTCCTTCCTCTAAATTTAACAAGTAAATTTAACAGCTATTTCATTTTTTTTTTCTTTGCTCTCACTGAAGCAAACGCTTTAATAAATTCATTCCTGAACCCATCTTTAGGGTTTCCTTTAGATAATCTGAGGGAGTGAGGCGGTGTTCCGCCATATGTGTCGGTTGGTTTCTCTCATTAAAGAAAAAAAAAAGAAAAAGGAGGGGATGAGAGCCGCCGCCTGCAGGAGCTCATGTTTTATTGATAGCGGTGATGTGTCTGCCGCGCTTGTCTTGGGCTTGAGACTCCTTTTTGATCTTCTTTCATTAGAGGATGTTCAATATTTATCAGTACAGTTTCCCCATTATTCTGCCTCCGAATTGGTCCAACTTTCATTTTTTTTTTCTTTCTCTCTCTCGGCTACTGAGACGGACACCGTTAGCCCTCTGAACTCCTCTCTTCCCTTGGAGGTTGGTTATCATTCTTACCATTATTATCATTATTATCGCTTGAAGTGCTTCTGTTAGAATCGTCACTTTTGGGAACTGGGAACCTGATGAAGTGTTCCAGGCAAACCGTGTTGGTTACAGTCTGGAAAAGTCGACCCTAAAAGTTTCCCATAAAACTTTAGGATGAGGTTGATGGACAGACAAAAGACTGGGACTTTACTGTGACAACGCACTTTTTTATTTAAAGTCTTCAGTGCCAAATAATGATCCATTAGGCTGAACCTAGCTGTTGGCTAAGCAGAACACTGTGATCTTAGGTTAGTGCACAACAGGAACGTCGAGGAATGTTTCAGCCTCAAAGTTAAATCATTGCTGTATGCTAATGTCCAAGACGCTCATGGGTCATCCAGCAAAACCTTGAGTTGTTGGAAACCTATGCTTGACTTGGTAATGGTACATACCTGTTGTATAAGTTCTATTTTGAGACTAACATCAATGAGTTTGTCTAGTTTTTCCAGCCTTGCTGCCGCTGTTTCCTTCGCCTCCCCTTCCATTCGCACCCTTCTGTGCCCCGACACGACCTCCGCTTGTATGTTTGCTGTTGTGTCGCCGGGTCAGGCATTGATCAGTTTGCCTGGCCGTGTCATGTCCAGCACCACCTCGGTCAAGGTCGGTCCTTGTTGCATGTCGGCGCGGCCCCAAGTCTCTGACCGCTGCACCGGTCTACACAGAGCGGAACTGACAGAACACTTTAAACCTGCACTTTTGTTCCCCATTGGCTCATCAGCATGTTGACAGAGCAGCCGCAGATATCTTTTTGCCAATTTGCATTAGCGCATCTTAAAAATTTTAATTGGATCGGTCACAGCTCCGCTAAAATAAAGCTTTTCAAGATGGATCGTGGGGGAAAGTTTGTCTAAACTTCTTAATTGCAAGTTTTGTGATTTAGTGGCCTTTAAACTCCACAGTGATAAATCATTGTGGAAATTATCATAAATGTCGTACCACAAGATATACAGCTACTTCTGAAAATAAAGAAATAGAATAAATAAAAACTACCATCACTGCTGTGTCTGCTATGTGGCCTGAAGTGTGCACAAGGTGGTAGTTGCTTCCTGATCTTCATGGACTTAGACCCCTGGCCTCAGTTATCTCCTCCTTCCACTCTAATGCCCCATGATAGGTCCACCTGAAAGCATTTCTGATTGGAGCTTTTCAAGATGGATCCTCCGGCTCAACTGCAAGGTTCTGGGGTCTCAACCTTGAAACAGCAAACCATAGCTCAACTTGTTCAAAACATCACAGTGATTCACCCTGTCATAAACTCTTCTGATTGAATCAGGATTTCTGCTCAGTGGTCTCATTGATACTTCGCCAAGGGTTGAAAACTGTGCGGGAGGAAAAAAAATTTCTCTTGTGCAAATCTCCGCCTCTTTGCTGCTTTATGCGTGAGTGACTAAATGCTGTGGAAGTAACCGAAGTCAACAAACTGACATGAGGTCCATTTACTTCAAATTGGCGGCAGCACGTATTTAAAACTGTCACGCTTACATAATCTGCTGCCCTGTATAGAAAGTTAACAGTGATCTTGACATTTCATGACATCGACAGCAGCAGCAGAAACAACAACACAAGCCTCCGTGAAGGTCCAATGTATACCAGCACGGCTATGTTGACTAAATGAGTAAACTAAAACTCTTTCATAACGCAAAATAAGTTAGCTAATGCTTTATAAAGGGATTACCACCACCTCCAGACTATCACTGAACTCATTGGAGTGTCAGAATGAAACGTTTTGGGGTTTTTTTTAGCCAGAGGATTTGAGCTTTTCCGTCTCTACGCCTTCTTTAGATGTTCATCTCTGGGCTTGGTGGCAGAAAAAGCAAAAAAAGGCCCCTGTCCTCTGATGTCTTGAAAGACTCGACTTACAGAAGCCCCGTTTCCCTTTGTGGCTAAACAGATTTGTTGATGACCCCCCCCCGAGAGGCGGTGGAAAACTTTCTTCGGTTGTGTTTTGAGCGCCAGAGGCTTTCCACCAGAAAAATCTGACGCAGCATCGTATAGTTAAAGAAATAAATAAATTGGAAGGTATGTCGTCCTAAGAGTGTAAATGACGATAGCGCCATTGAGTTAGCTGGTTTAACTGCTCCAATGTTTTTCTTTTCTTGTTTCTTGTTCAGTAATTATTCTAAGGTTTCTAGTTGGCATTATAAATAACACTGATGACTCCTAAAGTATCAAGTTTCAAATTTCAGTTTAATTTTCTTTTCTCTTTTTTTTATGTGCCTGAAGATTTTTTGAGAAAAGCGTTTCAGCGCTTTGTGGGAAACATTTTCCGCGGAATGTGGTTTCAGGCAAATGGGTGAAGCTCTCATATACATTGTGTTAAAACACACTTCCTACATGGGACATCCACACCTGTCATCGGGCATTTGCACTCTTAGCGCTGTGCACTTCCTTTTGATTTGCTTCATTTCCAACGGGAGCTTTGCGAGACAGATCGTTGTGAATCAACGCCGATAAATCCGTTCGGTGACTTAGACGCAGGATGAACCCAGTCAGGGGCCAACGGGACGGCGTCGCGCAATGTTTTTGCATCCAGACTGTAGCAGTTTAGCGTCTGGCCGATTAATCCGGGGCTAAATGACTTGTGGAACTTGTGGCCAGTGAGTCACAGGCAATAGTGTGAGTCATGCATGGGTGCGGGGGCACAAAGAGCCTGTCAAGGGAAAGGAAATGTGCCGGCGCGACTGTGGTTCAGAGGGGTCAGAGGAATTAAAAGGTGTGTGTTGGGGAAATGCAACCCACTGGTTGCAAGAAGCAGAAATAATGCTTCCATCGCATCAGAACAGACAGAACAGACAAAACAAGGCAGAATAACCTTTTATTGGGCTCATTGCGGCTCTTAAAGAACGGGAGTTGATACAAAGTATTGTTGAAATCACGTTTGTCACTTCCGTCTTGATTTGAAATGTTTGTCGCATTTTACTCCGGCCGGCTCCCTCCACACAGAGTCCGCTGGCTCTGTGAAATGATTTTGCCAAGTGATGCACGATATCGACTCAATATCACTGCGATATTTCCAGAGCAAATAAAACATGCGCTCAGCCACTACGACAAAAGTCCGGCAAGCCCCCCCCAAAAACCGCCGCGGTGTATCTGCATTTCCTCCAAAATCCAATCGCATCGGCCGGGTCTCACGGGTCACCCACAGAAAATGACAGAAAAAAAAAGAAATAAAAAATGATCCGCAGACACTCGGCCACCGAGCGATTCTTGTGCCCCAAATTGAATTTGGAGCTGTGTAGGACTCAATTTGTAGTGAGGAAATTGAAGTTTCATTAGATTATGAATGAACCCACACTTTGCTACCAGACTTGTTTTGTTTGGTTGTTTTTCTCATTTTCTAGATGAAAACCTAGCATCTTTTTTTTTTGTTCCATCACAGACTCGCCAACCCGAGATAGAATTAGCCAATAAAAAAAAAATAGATTTTTTTTTTTAATGCTGTTGACTTCCATTTTTTTTTTTTTTTTTGTCTTTGGTGACCCTAGTGGAGTTGCAATGAGATTTTTTTTATTAGGTTCAAAATGCAATACAGCTATATATATATATTATTTTAAAGTGAGTCAGAATGAAGCCGAGGTCAACCGGTCGCTTCAGGAGCGCCGCACAATGTTTGCATTGCATCGTAGTTCTTCCGGGGTTCTTCTGCGCTTTTGAGAAAAAAAACAAAAAGAACAAAAAACTGACGTGAATTTCAAAGCAGTTTTCTTTATTCCCCCCTTTATTTCTTTCTGAGATGCGAACTGACTGACCCCTCCGCCTGCCGGCCATCGATCCGCCATCCAGACCGGCTGAGCGTGGCGAGCCCTGATAGGCATTTCTTCCCCTCCCTCGCTTCCACGAAAAAAGTCCACCCGCACACGTGCTTTTTTTTTCTTTTCTTTTTTTTTTTTTAAATTCCTTCAGCCCAACAGAACTCAGTGAACTAGTGTCGCCTGACGCCTGCTCTCCATTTTTCACGGGCCGCCAGTTCTCTGCTCCCGGGTCACACCACAGACACACACACACAAACTTAGTTGCTGTTGCTCGTCTTAGTTGTGCATTGTTTTTCCGCCGCGACACACGACAAGAGCGAGAGCGACTTTGCCAAACAAAGTGATGGAATTTGCTCCCTCCGCCTCATCCCCACAGTTGTACTTACTTTTAAAACGCACTCCCTCCTTAATGGCCCGCTCAACAAAAGATCAAGGGGCCGTAATCACACAGCGATATCGGTTCCACTAAACGGCTCTAAAGCCCCCCCCCGCTTTTCAAGCTGAGAGTTTTCCTCTTCAGGTCAATTAATGAAGCCGCCGTGAGGAGGAACCCGCCTTAATGGAGGATGTTGCAGTGGAAGGCGGAGGGAAGAGAAGGTTGATGGCGTTTTTCATTAATGCTCCGCCGCCAGCTGATGGATTATTGCCTGTTTGTGACTCGGACGTTTAGGGGGGCAAACAAATAAAAGAAAAGGTTCACAGAACCACACCACAGCAACAAAAAAATATCCAAGTGTAAATAACCTTTAAGTCTTTCAAGTTGTAGTGATGCTGCCCACCACCAGGGGGCCACCCGCTGGTAGACAGAGTGTTTCTGGGGGTAAATAAAAGGGAAATGCAACCTCTTCCTCTTTTAGCTCTTTTTTTAGCTTTGCTAATGGTTTTTCTTTTCAAACCAACTGCCTGTTGGCTTCTTGTGTTTGCAACCTTTAATCGATGAGGGTGGTCATGTGATTGTCCTTTCGCTGAAATCGAGAGTTGGAGATAGAATTTAGCATAACCCAGTCGACCTTTGCTCAAGGGCTATCACACACAAATGGAACATCAGCCAGGGTCTGTCGCTTTCAATGCGAAAGCTAAGTTTTTTTCAGGTTTTTTTCACACCCATTTTTGTTGAATCAACAGTATTGATTCCATCCTCCTCTGCGAGGGTTATTGATCCGGTATTGGAGGCTGCCGCCATTGGCAATTAATAAATCACAGCCCTGGGAGCAGGTGCACCACTTTGCCGGCCAATTGGAGAGCGCCGTGAAGGAATCTAATAGAGGGAGAAGCAGAGGGGGGAGGGGGCGACGACTGGAGGTGAAGTGTAAAATGATTGTAATTACACTTTGGTATGAAATTACCATGTGTAATTGAAATCAAATTGAAGGGGTTCCGCTAAAACAACCTGCCAGTTATTGGCTGTCCTGTGTGGGATTAGAAGTCAAAGCACCATTTCCAAACCCATCTAACTCCCAACCCACCCCTCCACCCCTCCTTCATTATATTACATGCGCACACACACACAGACACACACACATGGTTTTAATAAGATTGACGCCATCAGTGTCCAATTCAGCGGGTAATTCAGTCAGCAAAGCATCAGATTCACCGCGTGACGGGTTTGATTCATATATATATATGTTTGTGTGTGTGTGTGTGTATACTTATATTTTTTTCTAATAAGCAGAAAAAATGGAGACGCAGATCAGTGTCGAGATTGCGGACGGACACACACACACACACACACACACACACACACACACACACACACACACACACAGTCACGACAAGATGATGCTGTCAATGTGGCGATTGAACCATCGCTCGCCAAAGATGAAAATAAACTAAAATAAAACCCCTCATCATTATTGCTATAATGGAAGTGACAGTTGCTTACATTACAGTTTTTTGCCCTTCTTTTTTTTTTTTGTTTTATAACTGAAGAAGCTGAGCGGGGTGGGGGGTTGCGGGCTGGAACGGCGTAAATTTCGAGCGCCAGATAGTCGCGTTTAAATTTGCAATCTAGACGAGCGGGGGGTAAGAAAAGTGCTTACGCGGAACACACACACATATATATGTATGTGTTTCAAAAAAAAGTTGTGCAAGTAGGCTGGAAAGCAGAGTGTAGAGTAGAGCAGGTGGCCAGGAATCAGGAGCACTTTCCAGTATACTGTGGAAGCGGCGACTCTGCAGCGAGGGCAATGCTGCGGCTGCCTTTAGCAGTTCCTTTCACTGGCGGAGGACAACATAAAAGGGAATGCAAATGAAGTTGGTTAACCGTCAAGACGCTTCAGTCATTGGATCAAGTGCGCTAGTTTTGCAGGACGGAGTGGTAGAAGAGGAATAACAATAGTCATAATAATAATAGTAATAATAATAATAATAATAATAATAATAATAATAATGATAAGAAAATGGCTTATCCTCATTAGCTAACAATCGGATGCTACAGGGGAAAGGAGAAAGGCAATGTTAGCAGTTAACGGTTAGCGGTCCCAAAAGCAAGTTGCGTTTTTCCCGGAATTTTTCTGAGCCGACACTCCCTCTTCCTGCAATAGGAGGGAAAAAAAGCTATGAAAATTTCATCAAACAAAGCGGCACTGGGCGCCTGGCAGAGCTGATTTTTTTCAAAGCATATACATTTTTGAATTTGCCCCCCAGCCAGAACCGCTAACTGATGCCGGGTCGTCTTTTTTCGCTGACGCTTTGGACTTCTCAATTAAGCCTCGGCTTAAGATATTCAAAGTAGGTCCTCATCACATGCAGTATGGGACATTTTTTGCTCCTATTTATTTAAAACCCCTTCTGTTCCCCCCTGCCTGAGAAATGTCTCGTCACGTTTTGAATTTCGAGCGTCCAAAAAAAAAGAAAAAAGCCCTTACAAAGAAAAATCTGCCTCAACTATCTCTCCAACATCTGATAGAAAACATTTTCAATCGGGCGTTTCGAGTTTCAATGTAGTCAAAAGTCAGGAGGGTGTCCTCGGAGCTCCTCCAGAGCTACTCTGATAAAGCTGATTAAAGAATAAGGTTGTAAACGTCCTCTCCTGAATGTCCCTTTGATTTAAACGTGCTGTATAAATGCCTCTGAATATGTGCTTTTGGGCCTGAAAGCACATATTTACCAGTGAAAAGCAGCACTAACCTCCGGTGACATCACACCTACGGGAAAATGGGAGAAAAATACAAAACAACAAAACCAATAATTTAGCGCCTGTCGGACATCGTCAAACAAAGAAAGACAGCGCAATATTGGTCCACCGCCTGCCAGAGCTTTGATTAAGGTGGCCTCTGGAAAAGGCCTCTGGGTGCGGAGGGGTGGGGGGGTTGGTTGCTCCGACAATAGACTAGGAGTTAATTAGAAATGCATTAGTGTCGGATCACTTCTAGCTTCTAGGATGCTGACAAAACAATTTGCAAGAGCGCTGAAGGCGGCAGGAGGAGGAGGAGGAGGAGGAGGAAGATTCCTGTTTGAGCTACAACATTATTGCCATTCACTCCAAATGTGAACAAGCAGCAGTTAGTGGTGCATCTGCACGTTTACTGTTTTTTCTCCCGCCTACAGCCGCATCGTACAGTCAGACCAGTCGCTCCAACAGGTATCTGACGCCCTTTAAATCGCACTCATGCATGTCTTTCTCCTCTGACCGGACCGGCGATTCTCCGGCCGCTTGTCATTGTGCTGTTTCGCACGCGGCTCGAGCAGCGGAGAGGTGAAACGGAGTTCATCCAATTCATGGGGATTCAAGGACGCCGTTGTTGGCCTCCGTTCTTTGATTTAGTGTTCTTTTGTTTATTATCCATATTTCTCCACAGCAGCACACTAGCGGCTCCCGCTGATGCCATTGTTAGCGCTAACAGCGTTGCAATGGAAAAAGAACATATTTATACATGTACAACCAGATTCAACAACAACCTTGTAATTTCAAGTAAGACTCACCAGGATACTCCAAGGAAAGAAAAAAAAAAAAAAACGGAGCTTCGCATGTAGTTTTGTTGACAGTTAACCGGCCCTGTCGACACTTAATAATGGTCCCAGTCATTAAAACCAACTCATCTAATACCGACCTTTTTCCGTGTTGCTCAGAACTATATGGCTGTCGGCCGCAACGTGCTTCTCCGTGTCGTGCTCACAACAAAAATATGGCTACCAGCTCGTGCTCACGGACAGGACGCGTTCAAGTTTGTGGGAAACAAGTGTATCCTAACTAAACGTAACCGGCACGTCGGGGGGTGTGTGGCGTTTAATGACCGTGGGCAATTAGGAAATATAATAAGATAATGAAGTAAAAATAACCTGGGTTACATTAGCTTGCCACTTCTCATAGGTCATCCCAATGTTAAATCGGCCGTTTCCCGTGGAAAAGAAATAGTTGTAACAAAGGAAGGATTCATTCAAATGTGTTCTTTTTTTTCCTGGCTTTTTATTCTGATAAAGCTCCTGATTACTCAGTAGAGCAACAACCACAAAAAGACTTATTTCACTTTGCTTTGGTGCTTCAAAAAAGGAGACCACAGACACTAATAATCACAACGTGCCAGCGCAACCTTGAGGAAAATGAGCCAGAATCTTTTATTGCCGTTGGTCGGGACGATGATGTAATCGTGAGGGCGTGCACATCAAAAATCCCGAGCGTGACTTCTCGTGGTCGTCCTTTAAAATACAAAAAAGAAAATAATAATAGTTAAAAAAAAAAAAGAAAAGAAATGCATTAGCAAGGCACTTATCATGCAGGGCAATGAGTCAGAGGCATTGTGCCAAATTACAGGGGACCCTGCGATGCATTACAGCGATGAACTTCACGTTGGATACTTTTTCTAAGAAGGAAGAAGAGAAGAAAAAAGAAAAGTGGAGATTTGCATAAAGCGGCTGCCAAATGATCTTCCTGCCACTTCCTTTTTTCTGCTTCTGCACGTCAAGCGAGCCCGCCACGTTGTACGATCTTATCTGCCTCTGTGTGTGTGTGTGTGTGAGTGTGTGCGTGCTCATCTGTGTGTGTGTGTGTGTGTGTGTGTGTGTGTGTGTGTGTGTGTGTGTGTGTGTGTGTGTGTGTGTGTGTTTGTGTCACCGGTACGATCCGACTTTGGCTTCAGCCTGCTGGAGGCAAACGGAAGCTATTTAAGGAAGCTTGCGAGGATGAGAGGGAAAGGAAATGCGTGTGTGTGTGTGTGTGTGTGTGTGTGTGTTTGGCGGGTGGGGGGGGGTGAAGGCACAGAAGAGCGAAAAATGACGAGCAAGACAAGGAGAGTCAAGGAAATTACGGCGGCCAGGAGGAGAGAACGGTCGGGAAGGGGGAGAGTAGAGAAGGAGTGCGGCAAGGTCACGTAGGGCCAGATGGAAATTTCTGAAAGCACACAAGATGAGATGCCGGGAGGAGTTAGTTGATGTGAAACCACTGCAGCGGGGTCAGGAGATGAAGTGGACGGCCTCGTTGTCAAGCGGAGAGGGACTGGAATGAACCTTCGGTGGAAGGAAACGTCCAGAAAAGTCTTGAGTTCAGGTGTCCTTCAGAATTGTATGTTTGTGCAGTGGAAGAAATGCGTCGTTGTGCGTTCGATGTTAGAACTGAACTGAACGTGTGTTGGAGCAGGGTGTGCAGTTGAATTCAAACTTTAGACTTCGTAGAAAAAAAAAAAAAATCATTATTGCGGAATTTAGCAAGATCAAATAATTTTATTAATTCTATCTGACTTGAAACAAGAGAGGTTTAGTCTGATTTAACTCCTGACAGTGAGAAAATAGTTATTAGTTATTTGCACAGCGCATGTGAACTTCTGGTTTTAACTGTATGTCTGAATGTGCTCCACAAACAGAGCGAGCGTGCGCCTGTGGTGCTAGCATGCTGCCTGATGGCTAACCTTAGTGTCCGTGAATTATCCGCTAACATTCTCCTCACTACAAAAACAACATTGTTGACATTAGAGGTCTACCTAATGTTAGCATCTGGTAGCTGGGCTGACATTTTCCTCGCTATAAAGCTACGTTATCTGTATTATCAGGCTACCTAATGCTAGCATCAGGTAGCCTGGCTGACATGTTCCTAGCTATACAGCCACATTAGTGTCATACCGCTGGAGTTAGCACGCTACCTAACAAGAGTATTGACAAGCTAAGTCATTGATGGGCTACTTGCTCGGGCTGCTGTGTCAGTGACATTGAAGAGGCTTGGACAAAATACCAATTCATTCCGTTTTGGCTGCATTTTTTATTACCTTCTCATTTTTTAAAGTTATCCTCTTTTGACCGTTATAGGAGGATGATAATCTCTGTATTTTGGAGTTAACACTGCCCTGAGTTTGAGAAGCACTCCGAACCCAATTTGGTCTCGAGCAAAGTTCTTTTCTTGTAATTTCTTCCCATTTTCCACTCGAATTAACTGCAACCAGCCCTCCTCTTTATTAGCAAAGACAAAGTTTCAGAGGGTTTTTTTTGTGAGTAAGTGGGATGGGACTTATGCCAACTTTTGTCTCTGTAGTCGGATCTGCTCCACGAACCCGGCAATTTCCGTCATTTCCCAGCAGCTCAGGGCCAAATTAGTGCAGTGCTCCACAGTTTGGCTCCCCCAAAGTCCCCCAAAGAGGGTTACCAACCCCACCCCCCCGGGCCCCTGCGCCTTGTTGTTTCGTAGCATGTACTTCAAATTAGTAACATTTCAACACGTTAACAGGTTTGGCATCGCGGAGTGGAAAATGTGACGTGTGTCAAATTAAACTCGTCTGGTTGACGACGCGTGTTTGCCTCGGAGCATTTCAAGCAGAGGACCTCACCTCCTATGATACAGACTCCGTTCAGCATCACTGACTCATTTCTGCACTAAACTCTGTTATAGCCATTATATTCCTGTCAAATAATGATCTTGAATGCTTGCGGTCATTATGAGTTCACAAAAGTGTAGGTATGTAAGTAAGTATGGGAACATTGCAGTGTTTCATGAAATACCTTCAAAGTCTAAAAGTCAAAAGTGATTGAGGGAAAGCATGCAAGTATTCCGTGTGAACACACTGACAGTCGGCTGTTTTAAACAACCTAAATTATAAACTGTGATGCTTGTTTACTTTGTATGTGATTATAATACAAAGGTTTGTTTTTTGGAAATGTTTACTTTTACTTCTTAGCAATTTTAAAGCATTCAACTTCTGCAGAGATAGCCTCATATTGCACAATTGATATTCATTATGTAAGACATTACATTGCAACATGTCCCATTCAATTAGACATTCAAGGCATTTTGTTTCAGGAAACTGCTGGTGGAACCACCCACCCCAAGGTGCAATATAAAATCCAATGATTTCCTCTTGTTGTACTTTGTCACCCGCCCCTTGGATATTTTCAAAACTGAACTAAAAACAAACAGAAAAAGGCTTCATTGCAGCCTTTGTCAGCAACAGACAAGACCTTGGGGGTCAAATCAGTTGGCATGTGCAACTGGCCAACTGATTTGGCATTTGCAACGGGCCAATAGGATTGGCCCGTTGCAAATTGAGGCTTCCGATTGGTCAGTGCAAATATCGGGAAAAAAAATCAACTCTGGTTCTGCGACCAGATGACAAAAAACCCCGGTCTGAAACGGGTACCAGACCTGTTTTATTTTTGTATTTTTTTTTTTTTTTCCCCACCAGGACTATGGGGTAGAAACTTTACTTCAATTTGAATTGTGTCGTGATTTGGAAAAAAAAAGAAAAAGAAAAAAGAGTTGAGCTCTTCCCCCAGATCTAATTTCGGCATTTCTAAAGGAAACGTGGCACTTTGTCTGCGCTCAAACAAAACAGTCTGGTAGTCTGGAATGTGTCGACGAATATGTTGTGTGTTTCGACTCAGAGTGTGTGTGTGTGTGTGTGCGTGTGTGTGCGTGCGCGTGCGTGTGCGTGTCTGATGTTTCCTGCTTCCACCACTAAATCAACATTTCCGCGGCAAGCAAAGTTACACAGTTGAAGGTCACGTCCCAGGCAAGACTTGTCTTATTCTGCACTGTGGTTTGAGTATATATATGTGTATATTTTTTTCTTTTTCAATTTATGCATTTTCTGTGGACGCGTTCCTCGACGTTTCCTCCTCACGGATGGAGGTCCGTCTGGGGCAGCAGGCTGCAGGGCATCGCCGGGCAAAGTGAAGTCGGGAAAGGATTATTTTCTTCAATAGGAGACGAGGCCACGCTCCGACTTCTAGGGGGAGATTTGTCTTTTTTTTCTTTTTCTTTTTCATTTGTTTTACATTGAGGGGGGGGGGTCGGGGGGGACCGCCGCCTGGCTTGTCCCGTTTTTTTTCCTTCAGACGCAAAAACATCATTGCTATGCACGTGAGCCTGTGATTCAAACAGCCGCAATTCCGCCGGCAATTAGTTCTCGTTGTGACATTTGCATGTATAATCGGGAAGCGTCGGGAAACACGGAGGCCGCTTTGGACGGCGCCGTTACACATAAACGCTGCATGAATAATGGAAGGAAGGGTTCGTTGACTTAGCCTTTTTATACTCGGCATTCACTTTTGAAAATTAACCTCGGTCGGGGGGGCAGGGGGGCGTCGAGATGTGGCATGTTTCAAATCGGGACTGGATAAAAAGAGGATCTTTCTGTCTTTACTCACGTTTGTCTCTTTTTGACAGGAGCGAGACTCCTGACGAGGTTCCCCGTCAGGAGAACTTCCTAGGAGAACGGATGGACCTGTTGCAACACCAGGTGACAAGAGCAACAGGCTGCGATAATCCTCAGAGCAAATGGAGAAACAGGGCAGCCGAGTAGCTGAGAGACCCACAATGCACTGCTCTCCCCCCAGTTTCTTTATTTCAGGGATTACAAGATTCAAGGAACTTTATTGTCATACCAGCTCACCTTTTACGGTTACGGTACGAATTATACACACAGATGAATACCTAAAGAGAAATTAGCTCTGTGTGTGATAAGGTCTGTAATATTGCACCTTTGGTAAATGAATTTTTCCTGATGATGGAGCGACATGGGGAGCCGCAGCCCCTCGCTATCTGCGCTCTCACTATCGCTGCGTCACGCTGTCATTAGGTGGCGCCATCGCGGTGTTGACCATTTTTCATCAACAGGTGGGACAAACTGAGTGTGTTGTTGGGGAAACATAGAAAAGAGCTCCAAACAAGCAAGTAGTCACTATCTATGTTGTTTTTTCCATCAGCTGAGTCGTTGCAAAACACTTAAAGTTGGCCCAGGTTCTCGGGGTCTTGGAAGTTAAGGCAGTGAGAGAATCAATGAAAATCCCATTTAGATTAATTAGCAGGTGAACAACAACCCCCCTCCCCCCCACACACACACCACCACCACCACCACGACCACATACCCCGACCTTCAAACCCCCTTTCAGCCACTGGCGCCATCGATGCGTCACGTTGAATAACGACCCCCCCCACCCCCCCGCGAGCGTCTCGTCCAGACCAGAACTGATTTCCACATTTTCTCACCACTCATCAATTGTAGTGATAACGAAAGCCCCCCCCCGCGCTTATTAATAACTGTTCTCTTTACAAATCACACGGCTGAAAAAAACAGAAACAAATCTTTCAGTGGTTTCTGTTCCTTCGATCCGATTAGAATTTGTCTGATTGTGTGCTCGTTTTGTGACGGTGGCAGAAAAAAAGCTCACGTCGACACTTTTTTGTTGTTGCTGCTGCTGCTGCTGTCCCTGATGTTATCGTCCGACTGGCGGGACTCTTGCTTTGCCGCGATCGGGACCCCGCGGTGGAAACCTGGCCTTGGGGAGAATTTTCAGACGCCACCTGGTCACGATAAACATCTTCAGCCCGCCGAGGTGGCAGCGGCGACGCTTTAGCATCCCGCCGTTTACGGGCCATCTGCCGCGCCAGCAACCGAGTCTTTAAATCCCGACTTTCACAATGGGGATGGTTTTTGTTGACTTTTAAAAGAAAAAGAAAAAAAAAAAAGCCGCTGAGCTCTTCACTTCCTGTTTATTTACGTGGCGTGTTCGGATTGAAAACGCCCCGTTCGGATTATCGCAATTTTTTTGTCCACCCCAATGTGAGTCGACTGGTGCGGTCTTTTTTGTACATGCTGATAAGGATCTTCTTGTATCAAAAGTAATATCAAGATATTTTTTTTCCCATTATTTATCATATCATATAATTATTTTATTTATTTTGTTGATTTGAAAAAAAGCAGGCAAAAAGCTCATTTTACTGATTGATCTGGTTTAATAAACCAGATTTTGTGGTTCTGCATGAATTGTGAGGTGTAAATTATTATGTCTTTCGTCTCTCTTTCCACGCACCCATTAGAACAGACCTGGTGCTTCTGTTCATTACTAGTTTAAGGGCAGCCAAGCGGCAACTTTAATGTGTTCCGCTGTCAGTGCACCAACATTTGTATCTTATTTTTTTTCCACCCACCCCTCCCTGGTCGTCTCTCGATAGTTTTTTTTTGCAATTGCTCCGACGATAGACCTGTCAAAGGGCTGATCGGCCAACTAAATTCAGTCATTGTTCGCCCCCCCCATCCCCAGAGACCTGGAGCAAAAGTAAATAGCCTGACTTTTCAAATAAATGCAATCAATTACCCGCCTGCCTCTGCCGATGTGTCGCCCCCCCCCACCTGAAAAAACAAAAAAACAAAAGAAATTTGCCGTGTTGAAGCAATAAGATTAGAGGCCCGTCGCTGCCCGTGTTGGTCCTCGCCGCCGCTGTTACCGCTGGTGACAGGACAATTTGCCCTGAAACATTGAACACAGCCAAGACCGAATTATAGCACCGGCGCAAAGAGCCGATAACCAATTTTCAACTTGTAACGCGGCCGCTTTGTCTCCTCAAAGTCATCAAATGGTAATTAATCTCACGCCCGCACGGCTGCTCTGAGGGCGGCGGCGGCGGTAAAGTCGGAACGGACGCAAGGAAACGCCGCGAGGACCTCCCGCCTCGACACGTGTAAACAGGAAGAAGATGGAAAAAAACAAAAAAAAAAAGTTTCTCCATTGGAAATTTGTATTCAAGGCACTTTTTTCATCTGAGAGTGCAACCACTCGAAGCAAATAAATAATAAAAAAAAAAAACGTAGGCTCCCCCGACGGCTACATTAAGTTTCGATCACTGCAGCTCAGAGGTAGTCAAAAAAAAAAAAAAAAAAAAAAACAGAAAAAAAGCACCGCTGATCCAACAGACCTTCAACCGCTGGGTGTCAGCGGCGCTACCGCTGCCTGTTAAGTGAAAAGGAGCAGAAACAAAAAGTGTGAAAAGCTCTCCAGGAGTCTCCCACAGGGGGGGCGGGGGGGTCTGACACCAATGGGCCAAAGGGAGCCAAACCATTTCTCTGGTTCCAAGGTCGCTGGGGTGGGTGGGGCGGGACGCAGTGAAGTAAGACTTTTAAAAAGCGCTACGCGAACAGGTGTGGCACTTTCGCCAGGAAGTGGCTGTGCAAATGAGCTGCACTAGTTGTATTTCAATGTCGTCTTGGCATTGTGTGTCACCCTTCTCCAAACTTTTATGCTTGCTGAGCAATGCATGGCCAATAGCACGCTAGCACTGAAAGATCTGTTATTTGTTGATTGGTTGTTCATTTGCCAGGTGGTTCATTTGTTAAAGCTGTCCATAATTACACCTTTTTTGAATGACTTTTTTTTTTTTTTTTAGCTTTTTTCTGTGTCGTCTTGCCACAAAGACCATTAATGTGTTATATATATATATATGTAAAAATACAGTTTGGCCCAAACAGAGAATGCAAAGTGTTACTCTTATGGTTATTTTATTTTTTTTAACTTTAAATCCAAACTATAAAATAGTGCACTTATAAATGGACTTATCTCGCTGAGCATTGATCCAACTGGCAACCAGGCAACTGAAGGCAGGTTGATCATTGTTCCTGTGATGAAGGCAATAACAAAAATGGGAAAAAACTGAAGGCGACGCCATTGGTGCAGCGAAAGCGCTCCTTTAGTAACATCAAAGCAGTCTGACGTTATTCATGGTAAATCTGTCTAAAAACCCTTTGGTTCAGATGTTTGGAAGCGGCTCCATGATGAAAAGACTGGAAACTGACAGGCTTATTAAATTTATATATGTATATATATATATATATATATATATATATATATATATATATATATATATATATATATATATATATATATATATATATATATATATATATATATATGGTGGCACAGAGAAGCTTTCAAATATCTATCCATATATATATATATATATATGGATAGATATTTGAAAGCTTCTCTGTGCCACCATCCACCTTCAAACACATTACGGAACATTATATTTGTATCTTTGCCCACTCAAGTGTCCAACTTTCAACTCCCAACCGTTTCTCTTCCTCCTTCTTCCTCCCTTAAGCACAACAGCTTTGGCCCCAAGTCTTGAAACTTTGAACTATCGCTCGGCTCGTTTCTTTCATCACCCCCTCCGTTTTTTTTTTTCTTCTTCTACCCCATGCCCAATATGCTGAGGCACAATTAGGCGGACGGGAGCTAATTTATGCTTAGCGGTGACAAACGGTCAGTGAATCGTAAAAACGATATAATTACCTTTCAGTGTAGGGGGAGAGAGAGAATATGGCGGCGCTCATTTAATTGACGTTAATTAGTCAAAGGGATTAAAAGTTGAAGCTGATACCGCCGCCCGAGCCTTTTCCCCCTGCTCCAAACTCCCCCAGCGGTGAACGGTGGTGCAAGTCCAGAGTCCTCGTCATAATGAGGCTCTTGACTTTTGCGCGCATTATCTTTAGGTTGGATATGTTGACAGAAGTGTATTTAATGAACCCTCAGTTTGTGTTTCCTTGTTTTTCTGTCTATATAGCTCCTAAAGTTTCTGCCAAGTTTCTGCTCTGAAAAAGACAATTTCTGCGAAGTTACCAAGCAATTATGAGCATCATGTCACACCAAGGTGTTTGTTCCATCTTGCCACAGTGGCTGACGAAGCGAACGAAACATTAAGCCTTGCCCGCGACACTTTTTCAACACTGTTTTGCCTCATTTTTTTTTTCCTCTGTCATCCTTACGGTTGAAATGACTGCAAGTCTAACTCATGTGTCCAGTTGCGTACTTTGATCCGTACTTCACCGGTTGCAACTTTAAACGTCAACCCAGTTTTGGAGTGGTCTGTTTCTCTTCCATTCTGTTCCGACTAGATCGCCCTGTCTGTTCCCAGAGACCCACCTGATCCGTCTTCCCTGTGCTCGTTTGCGTGTTTTCCATTCCTTTTCCTCCCCCGTCTTCTTTTGCTCTCTCGGCACGCAAGTTTTTGCGTTGCCGCATTATATTCCCTGGGAATTGATGGCGGCGGTTATTCAAATGAGTGCGGCCCCCGTAAGAAGCCCGACTCTTTAACGTCCGGGGGTCATTAAAGTGTTCAACCGGGCCCATCCTACATCCATCAGCATCAGGCTCGCCGGAATTAAAGCACTGGCGCGGCACTAAAATGCATTTGAAAGAGCTGGGATTGAACATTGAGAGACTGTTCGAGCTGTGGACGACCTTAGTGGAGCAATCGGAGCGTTGCGGAATCAGTGGTGGGAGAAGCATCAGGCCGCCGGGTCGCCTTGGCAACAATGTCTTCATGCTGTTGTGGGTATATCTTCAAACAACGGATCTTGCAGGGAAACCAAGATGAGGTTTTTAGGACAGTACAGTTACCCTCGGCCGATTCCATGTCACAGCTGAGCAGTAGTGCCAAGCAGAAAGCAAGGAGACGGTCCAGCGAGAATCATATTTGATGGAGCATCTCGGATTCCCCGTGTTCCCCGAAATGGAGAGAGGACAGACTGTGCTGATGGATTCATGCCGAACGTTCTTCCTCACACAACCCCTTTGTTCTCGTCTGGGTTAGGGACCTTCAGGCTGCGATGTTGGCCAGACCTGAGACCTCCGGGTCTCAGGACGGCCACCAGGAGGTGGTGCGGCACTGTGACATTGCTTCCCACGGTGACGAGCACATCATTCCCGTGAAGATCTCCTGGGCTCTTTTGACTTTTGAAAGAAGACCGACCAAAGACCAGCTAATTTTCTCCCCCGACCGCTCCTCGTCAATGTTGTGGCTTTCCAACGGGAGATGGTTGGGAGTCAGGACCCTTCTGGACGAACTTTGGTTGATTTTTGTGTGTGTGTGTGTGTGTCTTTCTCTCCTGCTTCATATGACCCTGAAGAAGCTGGAGATCAAAGGAAACACTTTCAGAGTCATTCCAAATGTGTTGTGCTTAATATCCCCACTTCCTCAAAAGAAAGAGCAGCAAGTGGTGAGTGGCTGGCAGTGATGGCAAACAAGTCATTTCTGTGTATTTTTCAAACATGTGCGGCCGGCCGACGGTCGGACTATAATGACAGAGTTGCACTTAATGAATCAGATGCGGCTGCACTTTGAAGCCTCACACGTCCAAGGGAGACAGTCCCGGCTGTCTGTCTCTCTCTCACACACACACTGGTATGGGTGTCAAACGTGTCATTTAGTGGATCGATGGAGACGACAGCCGCTGCTGAAAGCTAAAGTGTCTCGCTGCCATCACACGGAGAAGAGACGCCGTGGTGCAGAATATAAAGATGGGGATAATTTCTTTTTGAAAAGGACCAAAGCCGAGCAAAGTCTCGAGTGTCACGTGCGAACCAGCTGGAGGTGGAACCCGCAGTGGTTTGCCCCTCTTGCCAAAAGCAAGGATCGTCAGGCTTCCATTCATTCATTCATTCATTCATTCATTCATTCATGTTTTCCCATGTGAACCTGCTACTGGCCAAGGCATGTGGACCTGGAAAAGCCCTTTGTGACATCTCAGTGGAAGCCAGCTGAGGTGCACCTCGTCTTTGTCCTGCCGCCCTAAAGAGGTTCCAGATCTCTGGACAGTGCGCTAGCAGCACTATTAGCACTGAGCTATAATCAAGATGTCAATTCTCAAAAGGACTGTAAACAGCGTTCTAACTGCAGTGCGTTTCTTTGCTTGCCAGAGTTATCGGGGTAATTAGACGGCTGAGGCTGGTGTTAAAAAAAAAAATTGAAAAAAAAAAAAAAAAAGATAAGATCAGGAAGTTGGCAGATCTACAGATTTTCCTCTAGCAAAGAAAACATTAAATGAGTAAAACAACAACATTTGCACACAAGGACACCGCTGACGGCTGTGCTCCTCACGTGTTCTCCGGCAGACACTTCAGCTGCTTGTTGCTGCCTCGGCTCAGCATGTGGAAGATTGTCCCACGGCCCATGAAGGAGGATTAAAGGGCAGCGGAGGGACGGGCATAGTGCTTTATCCTTCACAATGTATTTATTCTTACAGTTGTCCCTGCCTTTGGTGTCACCTGCCCCTTCAGAGTTCAATTCTCCTCGCTTGTCTTCAGGAAAAATGAAGGGGGGGGTGAAGTGAATGTGTTGGGTGAGCTCTGTACATTTTCTGCACAGGCATTCACACATATATGTGACTGTCGGACTCCCCGGCAACCGCCATTGACCTTTTGGATTTATTCAGATGGCGCCGCCCATGTGGAAAAGACTCTCACTGCGTCTTTCCAGTCATGCATCGAGGAGCTCGGCATTCAAGGACGAATCAGCTGCATTATTTCAGGTGTCCCGCGGAAGCCACCTTTGATGATTTGTGCCCACCCCCCTTCCTTTGTAGAGCCGCCGCTGCCGCCATGCCTGGGTGGCGCCACCCAGAACTCTGGATAGAATCCTGAACATGTACATCCGCTGAGGTCTTTGAAATGCTTCTTTAGGTTGTTCAAATTTAATTGTGTGCATCTGCGTGCATGTGGTGCCAGGGAGCTAAAAGCATTTTTCTTTATGGCACACTAGCTTTGTCGCACTAGCTCTGTCATGCCAACTGGAACATATCAATAAATTTATTCATTCTGGATTCATCTTGCATGTCATTGGATGAACTGTTTGTACAGTAAAAGGTGAGACAGAAATGAATTTGTTGCTACTAGATTAGCAAGAAGACTCAAGGGCTCCACCCAATAGTGTGTGTGCATTCATGTTTTGTTTTGTTTTTCATTCCATTGTGAAAAACCTTTTATGCAGCGCTTTTGTCCATCTTTTATTCCCCCCCCAAAAAATTGCCATTCGGTTCTGCTAAGGATGCCGTCGCTGTAGAATCTACACTAATCTAGCAGCAACCACAATCACAGTTGCTTCCCATTTGCTGTTGTCTTCCTTTTTCTCTGGCTTTTGAGGGCGGCTTTGCACAGCTTCCAGATCAATTCCCCCAGCGAGCACGGCATAAATCCCTGGTTTAAATGTTGGAACGTCAAATAAACACACCTCTTGCGGCTTGGGTTTCTCTTTGCAAAGATTTAAAAAATGAAATGCACGTGATCACGGACGACCTCTCGTCCTCATTAGCGTGCCAGCTATTTGCAGTCCTGGCGACCCGCAGCGCCCCTGTGTCAACAAGTGAAATACTATGGATTACGTAACCCAATTATGCTGCGTTCGGCCCGACCACGTTGCCTCACATTTCCCAAGCAGTTAGTTTCCCGACTCTCTGGCTGCTGATAAGGCCTGAATACGGTGATTAAATTTCATTTAATAAAAAGGCCGCCGGACGGACAATGAGAGCGAGCCGCCTTTCCGGCGAGATGAACTGCATTCCAGATTGGCCATCGATTCGTTCAGAGTCTGACCTCCGCATTCCCCCAATTATGCACACATGCAGCGAGGGATTAGCCGCTGTCAGAGCACTGCCCCCCCACTCAGTTCTCAAGGGAAGCAGAAAAATTAAGTGGACTGTGCAAAAAAAAAAACAACAACAAATTAAAAAGGGCCCAACAGCAGGGCTGCAAATATTTTGATTGCTGGCTTTTTGCAGGTGGTTAGACTTGAATTAAAATATCAAAAATATTTGTAATTCAATATCAGAGGACAAACAAGGTGAGACAGTAAGTATCTTCTCAGCTAGGCTAGCCAACCCAGTCCCAGGCCTGGAACTGGGAAAAATGGACTGGGAAAAGTCCAAATATATAATATTCTATACAATATTCTTCTATAATACTCTTCTTCTTCTTCTTCTTCTTCTTCTTCTTCTTCTTCTTCTTCTTCTTCTTCTTCTTCTTCTTCTTGCAGGGATGTCAGAAAGAGGAGGGTTGGGCTCGACAAGCCATATAAACTGCTTCCTTGATTTGTGCCTGACAGAAACACACACTGGGATCATGGTGGAATTGGTTTACTAATCAAGGTTTCAACTCCTTATTAATCTACACTTCGGTTGCACTTTCTGCTCGATCCCCCCTGCATCTGCAAGGCGATGTGTGTGCCTTTACAGTCGTGCACATGCGGCGTACATGTGTTTCGCCTACCCTCGATTTCCATTGGCTCCATTAGGGGAATGAGACGGTGGGTTAAAGGGGCGGAGGGTGAGGTTGCTCTCTCGAAAATGGCAGAGGGCCAGAGGGCGGGTGACGGGTGACTAATGACTCTCGCTGAGGACGACGGCTTCAGATTTATGTTGCCCTGCCGCTGCTGTCGCCCCTCCCTCCTTTTGCCTGACTCCAGTTGCAGCATCTAAAAGCCAGAGTCGTTCAAAAACTACCGGGGAACGTGAGCAAAAGCAGGACGAAGGGAAGCCAGGAAACGCACACAATCTCTGAGATTTACGAGCAAGAGCTGTGCGACAAAGTGAGCGCCCGTACGGACATGGCAGCAGTAAATAACACGCGGGGCAAATTGGGGTCGTACGCATGCACAGGGAAGTGGCGACTGTGGGCGGAGCACGACGACGGTTCGGCCCCTTGGCCTCGTTCAATGACCATGGCAATCAGGGCACCACAGGCCCCCTTGACTTTGACCCTGTAAATGGGGAAATTATGGGCTGCAACGGCCTTGCTGTCTGGTCTATAACTCAGCTTAGCTGCTAGCTAGTTGCACACTACCCCTTGTTTCCGCTAATGTGTTTGATTATGTCACCTATCCGTGCAGTTAGAGGTCCGTAGAAAGACTTTTCAGGAAGCGGAGTGGCTCGTCGGGCCATGTTGGCAAAAGCTCAAGGTTTCCTGTTCGTGCTAATTCAAGCCATTTGGCGTTTCTAATATATATATATGTAACCAGATGAAATGGAACTAAGTTGTGAACAGCGTTAAAAGGTTTTCATCAGAATTTAGCCAAGATACATTTGACAGCTGTTTGCACGTTGCCTTGGAGACAGGGGTGCGCGGGGTTCCGGGGCGCATTGTTATGACGTCAGCGGCGCCGGAAGGGACAGCGCAGTTAGGAACGGGACAGAGTGCGTCCATGCCAAGTTCGTGACGCGAGCGTTGTGTAAACCGCTGTCCGTCGTGGGAGAGATAAGCTACCGAACGGGAGGACGGCGTAAGTGGCCGATATTGGTGGAGTTTGATCAAGTTAAGTAATTTTGTGCGGCTTTGTGGTCGTGTGTTTAACTGTGCGTGCCGGTTGTGCTTGTCACAGAGGGGAGAGTTTCGAGCGTGTTCGGGTCTTCGCAGGCGCGTTGCGGAGGGCGCGTTGCGCGTTGGGTGAGTTGAGCCTTGGTGTATGCAACATAATATATGATGTTCATGTTGCTGTATGAGTCTAAGTGGTCTGTACGATTTTGTTTATTTTCTGTACAGAGTTAAGGCCACCACCGTTGTCTTTATTTGTTTTTGTTTACAGTAGTCTTCATTGAGACTGTTAAGGAAATTAGGAAAGTGTGTAGGGAAAGGTTTAATACATATATAGGCCGCCGTGAAAAGCCCAGCATTTTAACTCTTCACATGAAAATGCCATCCAACGCTGGCTGATGTAACAGCCACTACTGCAATGTGCTTGCTAATCGTATTAGCTGCAACAATGCTCGCACTTCTTTGTCTCTTGCTCCTCTGTAGTCTCCCATGGTTTTATATTGTTTTCCCCTCTGGTTGCGTACATCCTAACCGAAAGGGCACCGATTGATTTCCTCAATGCGGGAAAAATAAAACAAAACAAAAGAGAAATAAACATCAAAACAACAACAAAAACATGTTACAAGGTCAGTCTCTTTTATTTCAGGCCGCACACATGCAGATGAGTCTCTGAGGTGTTTGTCACAAGGAAGCTACAGGTCCTTTTCCTAAGACAAAGACGACCCAGTGACATCATTCTCACGCAGAAATCCTCTCTTACCCTCCTGGAGCTGCAACAACAACAACAACAACAAACACTTTATACATCTGTTTTCACGGGCTTGAATGCCTCTCCTCGCAATGGATACGCTGACCTTTAAATCGGCTCCTGGGTATGCTGCGCCTTTCATGGGCGTCCAGGGATTAAACAGTTGGCTGCAAACTGGAAGGAATCCTGCCGCCCGGCTCCCTGAAGGGGTCTTAACTCGGCTGCTGCAACACAGCCGGCGCCATTGTCGGCTGAAATGCCAGTGCAGGATCGAGCGGCTTCGGAGGGGTTGAGGGGACAATGGTGACACTCAACTCTATGTGTCAGGATGCGTTAACCCCCCCTCAAAGCCCATCCCTGACCCACCATCCTCTGCAGCCACCCTGAAACCGACAGTCCCGCCCATTGTAGTCGTGGTCACATGCTCGCCAAAGGCGTAACCATTCAGGATGTACAAATAATGCGGCAAAGACTCGTGGAAATGTCTGCACTGTATAGAGTTTATAGCTTGAAGCCGTACTGGCATCAAATTGGTGCCGCCGCTAGTGCTCGTCCTTCCAAACCAGTATAGCAGATTTCTGTGGCTTGACAACTGTCCGCTTCAGTTCGGGGGGGCCCTCACCAGAGCCACCTATCCGTACAGGGATTTCTAGGCTTTACACCGATCATATCGGCTATATCGGATCTTTTTGAAATGTTCGTGATCGGGCGTCTTGTCATAAATCACCGATCCGATCAATGACGTCATGGTCGTGTTGAAACTTTTTTCATCTGTCTCATTTACTCCAAAGTAGTTCCACAGCATCGACATGTTTATTTGTTTGTATCCGAGAGCTAATGATTCATGATTCAAAAAAAACAATTTTCGTCTTTGCGCTTCTTCCTGTTTTGAGTACTGTCGCTATGTGACGGACAATAAAGTTTCTTTGAATCTTCACCACAGCAACATCCATGGGCGATGCAAACAAACATGTCGGAGGTGCGGAAGTTTTTCAAAGTGAGAGAAACAGACATAGCACAAGCGATCTGCAATATATGCAACGCTGCAGGACCTCGCGGGGGAACATCGGCAAAACATTTCAACACGACAAATTTAATCAGGCACTTGGAAAAGATACACACGGAGGAGCATGTTGAGTTCAAGAAACGCAGCGCAGAGAAAGAAAAAGAAAAGCAAACTCCGAAACGGATGCTAAAGCAAACAACTTTCGACAGTGCTCGTCCATATAGTCGGGAAAGTGAGAAGGCAAAGGGGTGGCACAAGGAAGCTGCTGGAGTTTATTGTGTGAAGTATATAAACGAGTAATTTAAATATTGCTCCTCACGTGATCTGATCGGTTACCGGTTTATTTAAACTCACTGATTGGTGATCGGTGATCGGTATAAAAATCGTGATCGTGTAAAGCCTAGGGATCTCTGCAATTTTTGCCAAATTCTGCGCCAGTGGTAATCGCAGTGGTGCATGAGGGCATTTGAGAGAGCAGCCGGTAAAAGAGCGGCTTTGGCACGGGGCGCTCGGAGGCACGAGGGTGGTGATTACAATCTGAGTGCTATTTTTTTCCCCCATCAACTCCCAGATGGCTCATTTACAAAGGTGCAATGCCAGCTAGGGAAGGGGACAAAACAACCCTGCAGGTATGAAGCAGAACGGATCGTTACGAGCGGCAGTCTTTTTTTTTTTTCAAACAACACACATGGTGGGTGTTTGGCCTCTGCCCCTCATTTACACCGATCTGTTAAAGCAATTTTGTTCTTTTTGGCGCTACTTCAATCGACCCAGCTGTCACTCCTACCTACTTAGAAAACTTTGAGAACAAAAAAAACAGCCTTGTTTTATTTTATTTTGTCTTGTTGAGTTGTGTTTTGTGCCACTTTGGGTCAGTGAGCAGCAGCTTGGATCCCCTGCCGCTCTCCATTCCAGCCAACCGCAGGGTTTCCAAGCAGACCTTTTGCCGGGATTCGCCAGGGAAATCTTGATAGGCGGAGCCGCAGCACCTTTGGCCTCTGCTGGTGCAGTGAGCGGCGTCTCATATTTTATTTACTCATTTCCCGTGCTGTAAAGTGTGAGGATAGACTACTGTGATTTTGCGTAACTAATTCTTTGTCAGATCAAAATTGCAAAGGTTGGCGTTCACAAGTATTTGCACATTCAGCCATTTACAAACAAGCCTTAGTAAGATGAAACTGAATCAAATCTTCAATCTTCTTTGTTTCTTTTAACCCCAAAGACCTGCTGTTATGTAACATTTGACATGTATTGAAGGGCCAACAGCCAGTGAATGGAGTGGGGAAAAAAAAAAAATCAAAAACCTGTATTCATTATAGCGTCTTCCTGTTAATGCCACCAGATTGTTTTTTTTTAGCGTCAGCCTCGACTCGCTGCCTCAGCCAGGTCTTCCTTGCCGCCGCGCTTTTGTGACTCATCCCAAAATTACCCCTCAGTTGGCTCGGTGTTTAAAAATATCCCTCGCACGCTGTGCCAAGGTAAAACTTGTTGGCTCCCGGCGCATGTTCTGCTCCAGCAGGAGGTTTTCTTTCAAAAAAATAAAAAAAATAAAAAAATAAAAAGCTTTTGAAAAACCTTAAACAGCAGCAGGTCTGAAAGCCAACACTGCTGGGGAATATTTAAAGTATCTCACTTTCCCGCAACACAGGTGCGAGCAAATTATTCAACAACACAAAAGTCCTTGATTGACCAAATTAGCACAATCAAACACGCAGTGGATGCCTTCCGCTGCACATGGGCACCGATTGCTGCTTTTCCCGCTAGCAAGGACGAGGCAGCTGAGAGTTTTCCGCTATAGCCGCTATGTTCTTTGTGTTCCTCACTCTTGATAAAAAAAAAAAAGAAGAAAAAAAGCGAAGCCAATCCTGTGGCTGTGTGTCTTTCGAAGTCACCTGTTAAGCAGGACATTGAGAAGAGGCGTCGCGATAAGAAGCTATCTCAGTGGTCGGAAAGACTTCTCTGCAGGGAGGCAGGAGGAGAAAGATGGCAAAAAAAAACATAAATAACCCAATCTCGATCATAGTAATTAGCTTGAAGAGTTCGGAGGTGACGGACTCCATCTAGAGGCCAGGAGGAATAACGTTGAATGTTTTTGGAGGCGGGCACGCAGGGTCTTGTTATTTGTCGCTGGCATCGCAGCAGTGTGCAGACGCCGTCATGCTGCCTCACCGATGCACTGAAAAAATACAATTAAACAAGAGAAAAGACAGAAACATTTTCACATCTGGCACTTCAATGTTACGATTTGAATAAAAATGTATTTGTTTCGATCCCGAGTCCCTGGAAATGATCAAGAGGCTCGTTTTGGGTTTGTTTTTGGTCCCAGGTGTGTGAAAAAGCAATTAAAAAAACATGATTGGAATTCCCATCTGTTTATGTATTCATTTTAACAATGGAGTGAAGAGTGAAGAGAGGGAAAAAAAATAGAAAAAGTCTCCATCGCTGCAAAAAGAAACGTCTGAGTTGGGGATTTTTAATCTCAGTTGACAAGGAGAAATCTGAAAAAAATAAGTAAATAAAGATGCGACCTTGGCGACTTCGACCCATGACAAATACCCTGCACTCCCTTCGCCCTCCTTTCCCCTCCCTCCCATCTCATCATATTTCCAAAATAATGTTGACTGAGTGTGTCACCCTGGAACTCTTACTAAGTCTGTCCCGGCCCAGGAACTAGTTCCCCAATGGCCGCCGGGGTCCCGGAAGATGAATATATGTCTGCTAGTGTGTGTGTGTGTTTGTGCGTGTGTGTCCTGTGAAATTAATGCCGCCTGTCCCTGAAAGAACCTCTGGTCCCATGAGTAACCACACTGACTGGAAAACGCGTTCCCTGCTCGTGAGTAACGGCCGTCGGAGGCATCGGGAAGCTGCGACCTTCGGCCCCATAGAGCGAAGGTCGCCGCTTCGCAAATGATTTGCATGCGGAAAGCCGACGTGACTTTCTCGTCCTCCTCCACAAACTTGCAGAGGGGACGGCAAGTCGGACTTCTGCCGCACTTGGAGGCGTCAGTGGAGTCGGAGACCCGTCTGCGGTGTCGGCTGTTTTTGTTTTTCGCTAATGGAATCCCGCGAGACTTCTTCCATCTTCCTCTTCTTCTTTTAATAACATGCAGCTGAGCTGAGTCGCTGCTCTTTGGCTGCTGGAGGACGTTGGCTCGGTGAGGGGGACGAGGAAATAAAAGGCAGGCCATTGCTTATAAATAAATATATATATATATATATACATACATATATAAACTGAAAAATAGGATGAAAAGAAACAGGAAGTGACTTGAATACAAAAGATTTGGAAAACTTTTTTTTGTTTTTTTTATTGTAAGTATTCTTATGGGTGGCAGTTACAAATCAGACTGGCCCGCATGAATATGAGATTAGCCCCGCCTCCAAATTCAACTTCCTCCCTCCACGGGTCCTTTCTCAAACCGATCCACGAAATAAAACCTCAGAGTTCCCCAGAAAAACAAGCTCCGCCTCCCCCCCCCAGCAAACTTTACGTCGGCATTATGTTAGCGCTTCTTTTCCAAATCAGAGGAAAGAAAAGCCCGGTCGCCTCCACTGCCGCCGCCGCCGCCGCTCAAGACGGCAGAAGATGCCCAGACCCCGACCGCGGCCCGTACGGCTCCTCGCGTTTCACGCCATATGGTCCCTTCTTTTTTTTCACTTCTCGCCTGCAGCGTGTGGCACTGAACAAGCTCCAGGCGCGCTCGCTCGCAAGTTAACCTGGTGGTGGTGGCGGCGGCGGCCACACAATTTTTTAGTGGCTTCAGCGCCGAACATTGAGTGTGAAGTCGATTTAAAGCTGCCGGAATCAAGAATATTCAGAAGGGTTTTCTTGGCCCTTCTTTGTATATTTTTTTTCCCTTTAAATCTCCGACCGCCGGCACTTTGACTCTCTCGCTTGCCCCCCCGGTGCCTTCTCTCTCTCGCTCTCTGCCAGCTCACCCCGCCCCCACCCCGCCTCCGCAACAGGCGTCGGAGTTTGAGCGAAATGGTCCATCAAGGTCTTTTTTTGGTGTTTTTTCTCTTCATGAGCGACACTGATCCTTCGCTTCTGGTGGTGGCTCCTCCCATCTGTTCACCATGGAGATGGTTTGGAAATTTGGGACCCTTGAAGGAATAAACCCTAACATCCAGACTGCAGTTTTCAGTGGCCGATGTTTGAGCTGCTTTGGGCTCAAGGTCGCCCTTCAAAAGAAACAACGACACAGGAAGCTGTTCTTAGATTTTGAAATCGGGGCTGAACAACAGAAAGGCTGCGTCTCAATTCAGGGTCTGCATCCTTCGTTGGCCGACGGAGGACGCAGACCCAAACCCGCCTCCCCGGTAACCACATGGGACAGTCATCACGCTAACCATTGGGTCGCCATCCAACCATGGCGTTGCGTGTTCAAATAAGTAAAAAAATCCACGGTACAAATGTAATATTTTATGTGAAGTTTCAATATCTAAATTTATATGTCGTGTCTTTGCCAGTAGATGCCGTCATTTCAGCTGACTTCCCAGGATCCCAGGATGCTTTGCAGCAGCACGCAAAGCATCCTGGGATACAGGAGTCCGCGAAGGATAGTAGCAGTGCATCCTCCAAATCGGCTAAAAGGAGGGTGCATTTGGAGCGTCCTTTGAATTTTAGTGGATTGAGCGCCGAACATTGAGTGTGAAGTAGATTTAAGGCTGCCGGAATCAAGAGTGTTCAGAAGGGTTTTCTTGGCCCTTCTTTGTCTATTTTCTTTCTCTTTAAATCTCCAACAGCCGGCGCTTTGACTCTCTCGCTTGCCCCCCGGCGCTACTATCCTTCGCGGACTTTAGTGGATTGGGACTTAGTGCTGTGACGTAACTGGCCTTCAAATGCAGGCTTGGAAGGATGCAGACCCTGAATTGAGACACAGCCATAGTATAGTTTTGGTCCACCGGGGAAGGGCTTTGTCTCGACCTCTCAAGCTCACTCTAGAAGACCTGATTGGACGAGGACCCTGGCTGACCTCGACAGTTTGGTGGAACATTAGCTTTCCATTTTTCGGGCACATTCGCTCGATAACCCGCTGCTGTGTGTTTATTGCATCTCCGCAGGCGATCCGAAAAATAAATCTAATGAAGAGTAAGCACCACTCTCAAAGAGAAGCTCCACCACCACCCTCCATCCACCTTCCCCCTCCTCCCAATACCCTTTCTGCACAGCAACACCTCAAAGTGTGGCATTGGGCAGCCTCATTAAGGGGCCGAGAGGCACAACTTGAACTCAGGATTACTCGTCGTCTCTGCCCAGAAACCAGTGCTTAGTCCACAATTCCACCCCCGAGTCCCTCTCTCCCAACACCCTCCAATCTTTTAGCTCCCTGCTTCCCCCTGTCTTCTTCTCTTTCTGCTGACCCTCCAAATGCGTCTTGGTGGCGAGGGAAATGTCACTAAATGCCAGGCCAGACGTAGCATTCCAAAAGCTAAATGTTAGTTCACCCATTGTTTTGTTTCTGTGTGTGTGTGTGTGTGTGTGTGTCTGTCCATCCGCCTGGCCCCACCAGCTGTTCCCCCGCTGCTACCCCTATTTAACCCCTCTGACGGAAATATTTGGCTGAAGCCATATGCCGGCATTTGGAGGGACGGTAAAGCGCTGAGGAAGCTCTCCCCCGCTCGTCTGGCAGACACAATTCCATCGCGACAACGGCCTGATCCAAGGCAGCGACGTAGGCGTCTTATGAGTATTGGAAGTGTGACAAGGTAGTGTGTCGTTCCTGTTCCCGCGTTTGTCATAGCGCAGCTTTCTTCAACCCCACCCCTTTGTGACATCATACAAGGTGCTCGCATTTAGGCGTGGTAAATTAATGTTCTTCGAATATGGGAAAAAAAAAAAAAAGAAAAACGTACATTAGAATTCAAAAAGTCATATTAGAATATTGTACAAAATGTAGTTTTAGCGATGAGAACAGCGCGCGTGTTGACGCACTTCCGCCGTGTGTGTGTGTGTCCCATGGTGCGCTCCTTACTGGCCTGTGTAGCTGCAGTTACTCGACACAACAAGGAAGCAAGGACTGCTGCCCGAAAACTTGAAAAGTACTGTGTGGCGTTATTTGGATTCTGGTCAGTTGGAGGTAATGTTTTCCACAAATCCAAGGCTGTTTGCAAGTCATGTGATGCAGAGCTGGCATATCGCTCTACTACTACAATCTGAAGATGCATTTAGTGAATGTGCAGCCCGCCGAAAGTCGCTGAAGAAGAGACAGCGGGCCCGCTTTCCAAACAACCTAAGCTAAACTAAGCTAAGCTAAGCTTTTACAGCCCGACTGCTTCTCAGAGTGGACATTTTTGCATAATTTGCTCTGAAGTTGCACTAAATGTCACATGTTGAACATGACGCTTGAATTTTGCCTTAAGACGTAAAAAAATCACACTACCATTTGACCATTGGTCGTTGTTCTTGACATTTGGCAGTGTGCGCCCTCTAGTGGCTATAATGGTGTCCTGTTTTTACAATAACGAGTCATTTTCTCCGGGGAAAAGTATGTAATATAATATTCAAATATATTTGATGTTTTGGACAATTTTTAAGACCGAAATTTGAATTTAATTTCTGAGGAATGTTACCAGCCCTACTCGCATTCCTCTCCCGGCCGTGGCCACACACCGAGGTTCATTTCCACCCTCGCAAAGTTGAAATGAGCTGAATGCAGGGTTGCAAACAGACGGCTAAAAATATGAGTCTTTTTTCTTCCTTTTTTTTTCCTGTAGACATCAGGAGTATGTATGTATGATTATTTTTCTTTTTTTAATTATTCGCCAGAAGGCTGCAGTCTGAGGTGACAGATTCACATCCAGATGTTGCTCCATTATGGGACCTTGAAGTGTATTTTGTGGGAGGCAGACTCACAGGCGCGCACACACTGACAATTCCAGGACCCAGCACGTTAGCTCTGAAGTGAAAATAAGTATCCCCGTGTGCCGCCCTGGGATTGCCCGCATATGCCACCGAGGTGAATCCCTTTAAGTGTTCCCGTCGCTGACACTTCCTCCTCCTCCTTCACCCCGACGCCACTTCGCCTCGCTCTCCACACAGACACACATGCCTGCGCGCAGGCAAGTGACACTCAGCATCTGTAGCCGCCCGCGACACAACCTGCGAGTAATCCATAACCATCTATCTGATGGCATCTTATCTGGCCCGACACAGGGGCAATATCACCGTAGGCTAGCCAAGCGTCGCCCGGCCCCCAGAGCTGCCAGACGAGGTTGTCAGCCGCAATTCCACCTTCGCCTTTGGAAATAATAAAACACCGGTTTACTCTTGACATGAAATATGTTACGATTTTTTTTTGCCATGACAAGTCCAGCACTCCAGATTTGTCTGGCTGAGAGTGTGAACCAAAGTGTACTTAAAAGGGATCTTTTGTAAGTATTTGGAAAAGGTGCACAAGGACCCCACGAGAACATCTGAAGCTTGTTGGCTTCCTCTCTTAATTAACCCGCATTGTGACATATTTGCGAGGTGTTCCTTGATTCAGAGCGTCACGTTGTGTGGCCGTACGGCGGGGCGTCACCTATCAGGGAGCTCAGAACCGTTTGAGTCGTGACCCCTCAAAATATACACAGTGCTTTGTTCCAAAAACAGCGGTTAAAAAAAAGTGGTAAAACTTCTGTTTTTTGTTACTTGTTACAGTAGAGACTCACTTTTGTGTTTTTATTCAAACAACCACGCTGTTAGTCCGTTAAAAATAGAGAAAAGTAATTCATGTTTGAATCCAGTCCACTGAATATTTTCTTGCCTCAGCATGAAATCCTTTGAAATGCTCCACCATTTGTTGACGCCAGTGTTGGATTTTTCTCCTTCTGAGTGTACAGATTTGATGGGAAGATGGCCAAACTGTAAACATGTTCAGCCGTTCACTTCTACATTGTTTCCTCCCCCTGACTCATCCTCTGTGCCTCCCACCCTCCCCTCCTCCAGGCCTCCTAATGGATTTCCTTTGCAGGCGGATCATGTAAAACCATTTGCAGCTCTGGATAATTGCATGTCATGCTGCTTTTGTTTGGAGGCAGCAGGTTGGCTGTTTTCACACACACACACACACACACACACACATATACATACATATATACATTCATTCATTTTCCATACCCGCTTCTTCCTGAGCTCAGGGTCACGGGGGTCTGCTGGAGCCTATCCCAGCTGTCTTAGGGTGAAGGCAGGGTGACACCCTGGACAAGTCTTCAGTTCATCACAGGGCCACATAGAGACAGACAACCATTCACACTCACATGCACACCTACGGACAATTTAGAGTGTTCAATTGACCTCACATGCATGTTTGTGGAGTGTGGGAGGAAGCCGGAGAGAACCCACGCAGACACAGGGAGAACATGCAAACTCCACACAGAAAGATCCCAGGCCCGGAATCGAACCCACAACTTTCTTGCTGTGAGACGGCAGCGCTAACCACTGCGCTTTTAATGAGGTCCTGGGAACATTTGGACTAGTGCTGACTGAATAGAGGCGTCTTTCTTCTAAATTCTCAGAGAAAAAAGCGAACGCTCGTCCTAAGAGACACTAATTACCGGTTGGAGGCTCCGCCACTTGTAGCAGCACCACTTGAAAAAAACAAACAAAAAAAAAGTACATTTGAAGACAGGCTGTTTGATTATTGCTCAACGTGAAATCTCTCTCTGAAGTGTTTCTGCAGCTGTGCAGAAGCTCCAATCAAAGCCCCCTGCCTGCCTTGTGACCTTAAAATGTATCAGATAGAACCGGTGTCAGCTGTCAAGGTGCCGGGGTGCTGCTTCTCCTACTGCTTATTGACACTGAACTGGCAGCTTTCTTGAGTATTAAGCAGTTTGTTGCATTTTTCTTTTTTTTTACCAAATCTTTCACGCAGCCGCATAAATCTCCCTCACTGCCTCCAAACACCCAAGAGATCTGCTAGAAAGTTAACATGATGCACCTTTTTTCCCATCCTGGATCTGGTTTGATACATTATAGTCGAATGTTTGACTGAAAGCTGACAAACACCACGTGTTTGTCAGCTTTCAGTCAAACATTCGACCGCGTGTTTGTCAGCTTGGCAACTGCCGTGTATATTCCTCACGGCTTGTCGCAAAAATTTAAAAAAACCAAAAGAGTCGACGGCTTTAACGTCGCTGGAGCAACGTGGAACAACGTGTTTGTTTCCCTCTGCTTTTGCCACCAGGAAGTAATGGCGGCTTCGTGAGGGTGTTTTTTTTCCAGTGCTCAAAATCAATTTGTTCTCAGTTCTCCAAGTTCACAACAGAGTTTCTCCAAAAATGACCGTCGCTAAAGGTGGAGCAATCGTGAGGTTATTCACTTTTTGTCCCCGCACCGATTGAAAACAATTTTGGGGTTAGGATTAAAATAATACAATAGTTATTAACAATATTGATGAACAGAAACCAATATCTGTAATAAATGAGCTGGACCTTTTCCACACATAAGCCCATACTGTACGTCCATCACCCACTCATCTGTCATCTATCCATCTATCTGTTCATCCATCCATCCGTCCATCCATCATTTTATCCAGCCGTTTTTATCACCACAATTTTCCGAACTCATTGTGGAGCTATGTTTGGATTTTTGTAAAAAGGAAAAAAATAAAAATGTTTCTTTTGTCTTTTCCCTTCGAGGACGAGGGCTGAGTTTGGCCTTTGCAGCTTTTCAACCGAACACAAGGTCACACACTCCACAGTGTGGAAATCATTTTGCTAGATAAAAAACGTGCTGCTGCTGCTGAAAGTAGTTTCAACACCATTGATCTCGAAGCACAAAACCTGATGTTGTTTTTTTTTTTTCTAGCGAAACTTCAACAGTTCTTGGTTCTAATTCCAACCGCTCCGAGCGTGTTCTGCTAATGTTCCGCGGCGGCGGCTAATAGCTGCGTGCGCGCGGCATGAATAATGCAGCGGCGAGGGAGTTGCGCCTGCGGACGATATTTGTTCTCCGCCAGGGCCGGGTCAACCACCTTCACCAGCGGTTCTGTCCTGCAAATTGAATCCGCCGATTGATGAGCAGGTTTTAAAGACGGCACGCCCTGCAGACGAGGACGTTCGGCCACTGCGGCGCTAGATTTACTCGCTGAGAGGCAGAATTTAGTCTTTTTTTTTGTTTTTTTCAATATTCTCTGCCGAGAAAATGATTTAGACTGAGGGGGAAAACACACACATGTAGCCGGTCAGAGAGGATGTTTTGATTGGGTTGAGCTTGTACACAGTATTATTATATATATATATATATATATATATATATATTTTTTTTTTTTTCCTGACTGGCCTGAAATTGGCCGGCGCACACAGATTTAATCAGACACCCAAAACAACAAAAAAAAGTTCTTTCAGCTCCAGCAGATGGGGGGCGGATCAAATGGGCACTTTGCAGATAAACAAAGTGAGTTTCGTTTTCCATCGATTTTCTTCTTTTTCTTGTTGTTCTGCTCCGATGCATCCGCGCCAATAAAATGTCAGAATTAATGTGATCAGAAGAAATCTAAAGAAAAAACAACAACAACAACAACAACAGCAACAAGAGTTTTCACTTGAAAGTTAGATTTTAAATCAGGATTCTGGGAAAACAGCCGGTTGCGCTTTATTTGTTGAGACAATCTTCAGGAAAAACAAACAGCTGATAAGTTTTTTTTATTTAGCTTCTTCCTTTGACAGTTGTGTCCGACGCAATTAATGGGCCACCAGAGTTGTTTGGGCGCCTCGCTAAGAAAAAGAAAGTCTCCGGCTTGGCATTCGTTGTTTTCAGACGAGCGGATTGGAAAATTAAAAAAACAAAAAAAAACAAAAACAAAAACAAACGGACAATAACAAAACAAGCAAAACAGATTTCTTTTAGGCAGCAGAGTCCTGCCGTTGTTTCACACGCATAACTTACGTTTGTCGTAAACCGCATAAACAGAGCGATGCTTCAGTGGGCCGGTTGCGTAAACGCCTGATTTTCACACGACTTTTCCAGTTCAACTGAGCGGCTCTGGCGATTGTCTCCGGTCTCGTGACGGCGACGTATCGGTTTCAATTTTCAAAATTGTCCATATTTTCATCCCCTCCTGGCGCGAGAATCTAATTTGCTAATTACCACACAAAACAAACAAACAAAACATCTCCTTGTTGCCTAATTACTTTGGCGACGAGTTCAAGTGCCGCTTCTCAAAAAATCAATTTCTCTCAGAAATGGGAAAATTAAAAAAAAGAAAGAAAAGGAAAAAAAAAAAACTGCCTCTTTTTAATCCTTTTTGGAAAGACAAATGCGGCGGGAGGGAGGGAGAGAGAGAGCGAGTCGGGCGTCGAGGCGGCAGCGGCGCCTTAAATGAATTTGACCGCGCTGGATTCAAGGCTCGCTGGCGGCGGCTCAAATTGGCAAAGTGGCCGACAGGTTTTTCTCGCTTTATCAAGGTGCCGAGTCGCCCCAGCTGCCGGTAGCCGCATTAGCATGGCGCCGCTTCGACGCCTGGAGCCGATCAGGAGTTGCATTTTCATCGATAACCCCCCCCCCCGACCCATGCATTCCAATCGCGCTGCAGTTTTTTTCGACTTTGCTTTTTGCAACTTTGCGTCCATTTAAAGCGGCTGTATGCGATTCCTTTTTATTTTCTTCCCGCCACTGGAGGGCGCAGCTGAGCTGTGCGTGCAAACCACGAACGAAGAGGCTTTTTTTAGACCTCCGCTCCTCCTTATACTGCCCTCATCTCTATCGCACCGCCCACCTCCCTAGTCCCTAGGTGGAAGTGTACGGTCCAGTGAACAAGCCGGGCATGCTAACGTGAGCCAAAAACCTGTCTCACTAATATGAAGTATGTCGTGATTTGAAAAAAAGAAAAAAGAAAAAAAGAAATGGAGTTCTTCACCGAGATCTAATTTCAGCATTTCTAAAGAAAACGTAGCACTTTGTTGGCGTTTGTTTTTGTTTTTTCCTTCCCTCCACCGTCTTTCACAGCATCAACTCCATTCTCTGCCCTGTTGTTTGTGTAGGATCAATCTTCTCATCCTAATAATAGAAATATAAATAAATTAAAAAAAAAACAAAGTACGGTAGCAGGAAGTAGATCTAAGGAGTCGACCCCTCCATGTGCGACCTCTCAAACGTACGCCGTTCCCGCTCCAAGATTAGCATCAGCTGGCGCTCAGCTGGAGGCTGACGCTCTGTCGGGTGCACATTCTTTAAAGAAAAGCATCAACATTAGACGTTCCGGCTCTCTCACCTGGCAATTTGTTTTTGTTTGGCAACTCCTCTCGGTTGCACTCCGCTCAAACGAAAATCTTAAAATATTCAAACAAATTTGAAAATCTCCCCATTTTCTTTTTTATTCTCTATGTTTTTCTCACACCAGTGAGCAATAGAAGGCCACAGGTTTCCCCCAGAGCAGCTCTGCTGGTTCTCGTGGCTATTCTATTATCACCATCATCCACCATGAATACATTTAGTCCGTTTAGTCAGTTCTACTGTGTAAATCAATGCGCCTCTGGTTGTTGCCGCCTCGCCCTCATCCATCTACATGGTGATATCTGCGAGCATCTGCTCGCCGGCTATGATTACACCGGTGGGTGGAGGACAAACGCAAGGACACAAAGCCAGAGGGTGGATCTTTCATTTATGAGTTTTTCTATATTTCTTTTTTTTTTTTGTGTGTGTTTTTGATTGATTGATTTATTCTTTTATTCCACTCATTTACATCCTGACTGTAGGTGACCTGAGCAAGAACGACGCAGTGTCGCTCCTCATGTACAGGCAACCCTCCAACAGCTGCAACCAGTGGAAACTGTTATCATTATTTCCATTAAAAAAAAAAATAAATAAATAAATTAAAAAAAAAAAAAAATAAAAAAAAAAAATATATATATATATATATATATATATATAAATACATGTATGAAATTATTTTGGCACCCAGCATAATGTTTTTTCTATGTTGGAATGAGAATCTTGAGGATTTATTGACTTATCACGGAAAAATGTCCCTTCTGCCATTCACACAGTGCCCCCAGTGGCTCGGGGTCGGACTGCTGAACTCAGGGTTGCCTGCCCAGCAACCTTGATGTCTCTCCTCTGGTTCTTCGAGAGCAAGCAGGCCTGCTGGCCTGCTCTGGGTGAGGCGGGGAAGGGGCTGCGGAGCTCTAAGGCAGAGCAGCAGCAGGACAAACAGATTTAAATATATTTTCGTACACTCTGACCCTCTGTATTACACAACAATCTGCGGCACATACGGGCTGGCCTCGGGCCGAGCCAGCTAACGCCGCGTAAAAAGCACTTCAGCAGACCGCCCGACCTATGGAATGCGCGCGAGGCCACCCGACGGCGCCCCCCCCTTGTAAGCCTCCTGCGCAGTGGCTCTGGTTACGCAACTCGGACTTGTTATTCACAGCAGGTGGGCGGGCCTCATTATCCAGACGACGAGTCATGCGAGATGTGGTGGGCGCGGCTGCCAAGGAATGCAAATCGGCTGTCGAGGAGAGAAGCGGAAGTGTTGTGTTTTTTCTCTTTTTTGCGTGTCAGAACGCTCAGCGAGGCCTCCGTCCTCGCTGGTCTGAACTCCTTTTCAATTCATCAGGATTGACGTCAGCTCTCGGTGCCTTTTTTTTAAATTATTTTTGGCTCCCGCTGCTGCGTTAGGTCAGCTAGTAGTTTGGCGAAGTGGCGACAACTTGTTCGGCAAAATTTTATTGAATTTAATTGAATGACTTTATTTCAAATGTGTTTACAGAGGGGAAAAAAATATAGAAAGCCACGTAATGAAAAAAGGAATACAGTAATACATGTTTGAGAAGGGGCACGAAGAAGTCAACACTGTTTCACTCCCTAATTACTGTTTCTCATGGTTCATTTGAAAATATAATCTGCTGTAACATATTTGCAAATGTATAATACATACAGTATGCATGTACACTGCAAAACATATAATCCATATAAATTGGTTAATATGCTACAATGTATTTAATATTTAATGGAAATATACATATACATATATAACATGTCAGTATCAATACGGACATTATATACATATACAATATAAACAAGCCACCTGGCTCAGTATTTCACACTCAAAACCGGACAAGTCACACACATTTAGACGGAATCTTTTTTTCTTTTTTTAAAAAAAAAAAATATCTCAAATTTATTCAACCTCTGGCGGTGACCCAGAGCTGACAGCTCTTGGGGGAACTGGGGAAGTTGCCAACAGATCCCATCCATGTAACGCATCCATGTTAATTCAGGTGTGCAGCGCAAAAAACAAACAAAACAACAACAACAGATACAGGTGCCGCCGTTTCTAAAGATGTTCCTGCCGAGCGCAGACGAGCCTTTAACCTCTGCTCGTGAATCATTTACGCCGTAGACGCTGCGGACCCAGCCTGGGGTGAATATTTCATGCAACTTATTTGCCCTCTGGAATGGCTTTGACTCTGAAGTCCGATTCCGGGCGCGCTGCGAAGGGCAGACGTAAGGCCTCGTTGGTTCCTTTTTGGATGCCTATACACACATATGAGAAAGTTCCAATAGAAGTACGAGTCCTCTTCTCATTTTCCCTAATTCAGGAAAAAACAACGCAGATTCAATATTCCAATAAAACAAACCTAAAACCTCTTCGGACCTCCCCAAATTGTCATATTTAGCCCTCTGTTTGCAGCTTCCCACGTCAATCACAACTTCCAGGGAAAGAAAACTGACATCCAGTGCATCCAGTGTAGACTCAGGCTGCAGCTGCTGCAACATTTACGTTCCGCCGGCCGATAAATCTTTCAAATGTGATGTCGCCTCTCGTCGTGTGAACATGAATATTGCACGCACTCAAAATGCACACAATGGAGTTCTCGCCGTGATGAACCCGACCGAGCGGAAAGTCTTTTTTTGTGTCAGCTGTTTGCAGCCTTTTTTATTTTTTATTTTTTTTTAAATACATTAATGAAATGCAACAAAAAAAAGTAGCTAATTGATTGTCTGGTGTGATTTTCTTTTCCTCTGGCACGCACACACAAGGGTCCCCTCGCAGCGGCTCTCAACGACGTTCATCCATCATTTACAGCTCCGAGTCACTCCGGGAGCACCGTGTTGCGACAAGTGCCTCCAGTCAGCCGAGGGAAAAAAAAAATGACGAGGCGAGCGAGAAGATCGCGGGCGGAATGTAAAGGCTTGTTTTACTTTGCAGTCGTGTGGGCCACTTAGCATTAGCATGTGGCGTGAAAACAGTTCCCGATAACTACTTTAGTACCTCGGATTAAACGCGGGAAAACAGTGGCTTTCAACATTGTGGAGTCTCAGGATCCACATTTTTTTCCCCCTGATTTCATTTCAATATAATTGTTTGTTGCGGTACTAAAATCAACTTTGAATGTTCAAATTTTCTATTTTTAGGGACGGAAAACTCTGGCAACTCGGAAGCCAGCAGACAAAAAAAAACAAAACATGCTAATTAATAAAAAAAACAACAGAAAAATCCCACAATCAAAGACACAAAAACCGTTGTGTTGTCAGAAGCCGACTTGTTTCTTCTGCTGCTTTTGTTGTCTGAAACATTCTCATAAAACCGTCACGGACGCTCCGCTCGTTTTTAAGTGCAAATGAAAAACGTCGGCCTGAGTAAACATCCGAAATTAATTAATGCACAATTTCAGATCCTCCCGGACTTTATTGCTTCCAATTTACTCCTTTTTTCCCCCTCTCTCTGCCTCGCAAAACTCAAAGCAAAACTCTCTCCCTCTTTTCCTCCGTCCGACAAAATTTGGTTTTCTACCCGTTACGGTAACGAGCCGCCTTGAACAGCGCTTCTTCCATTTATTCAATTTATTCATGCCTTCTCCGAAGAACTCTTTTCGTGGCTACATTTCTCATTTATTTATTGGCTCCAGTTGAGTCTCACAGTCGACAGGACGAGGAAGAAAAAACAAAAAAAAAACAAAAAAAAAAACAGATGAATAAAGTAAAAGCATCAGCCGGCAGACAAACTGCGACGAGTAAATAATCAACATTTTCAAAGCTGCGAAAGAAAAAAACACTTTATTGCACATTGTGCCCCTCTGGAATTACCTGATGCGCATTTTGATTCCCGAAACAGGCGGCGGCGTTGGGAGAGCGGCGAAGGACACGTCCAATGAGGATGGTTGATGTCGGGGTGTGAGCGGCGGCGGCGAGATGTGATGCCTTTTTAAGTGGCTTTGCCCGCCTCATTAAGTCCGCCAAGGTCGGCGGGAGGCGCCGAGGTCGACTCCTCCCAAAGTGTTTGCCCAGGATTTTCCGAAAAGGAAGTTTGTTTTTCTTTTCTTTTTTTTTTTGAACACTGTCACGGTCAGGTCTGGAGGTGCGATCGCCATCTGCTGGTGACTGAAAACCCGACGCAGAAGTCGCCGGTCCGACCCGCCCCACAACCAAAGTGTCTACTCTGGCGTCTGATTCGCTGAGTCATTCGGCCAGCGGCCGCGTGTTTTTCGCAATCCTCCGTCTCTCTCCTCCTCCTGCTGGAGCACCCATGCCGCTTCACCCCCCCCCCCCCCCCCCTCGCCACCACCCTTCCCTTTTTCATTAGCTCACTAATTAAGTCTCCGCCAAGGTCCATCTAATGAGCTGACCAGCAGGTCTCGCCAAAAACTTTTGACGCGGCTGCCCTGCGAGCCTCGCTTTACCTCGCCGCGACCCCTCCACACGCAATTTAGAATTCAGACCCCCCGCCCCTCGGCTGGGGGTCCCGCCGGTCTCTGCATAAAGCAATAAATTCTTTATTGTTTACGCCGCCACGTCGCGGCTTCCTCGTAAGTTTGCTGTGGGGAAAAGGTAAAATAATAATAATAATTAAAAAAAAAACGAATTTGAAAAAAACGCTGCAGTCGAGAGGCGGACGGAATTCATCCGTCGGTGCCTCATCAAGGCTGCAAGTGTGTTTTTCTGCGCCTTACTCCTGGATGAGAGGGTCCTGTGGTTGGCCTGTAGATAAAGTAAATGAATAAGTAAATCAGTAAATGATAAAAATCCACCCTGTCATCAACCTCCCCCCACGCCCCCACAACCCCTCCGTCTTATTTTTCGTGATCTGCGCTCCACTTTTTAATCAGATCCGGCCGACGGGAAACGCAGATCCCACCTCCCTCCTTTCTGCTCGGCTGCCGCTGCCGCTCGCCTCGTCGCAGTGGTTTCCATGGCAACACGGCGGCGGGGGAGGAGGAGGGGTTGGAGTAGGGGGGCGTCGATGAGAGTCGGGGGCGGCTGTAATTATGACTGATCTCTGGGAGATCTACGGGAGGAGGAGGAGGAGGAGGAGGAATCCTGCAGCGAGCGGAGAGAGAAAACAGCTGCCGAGTGGCTGTGGAATGAGTGACGGCGCCCGTGATTGGCTGCTCTGACAAGAGGGGGGGGGGGGGGGGGGATTCGCACTCGTACGGAGTAGGAGCATTACCGCAATAGACCTCTTTTTCAGTTTTCAGGTCGCATTAGCTAAACCTGGTATCACATGATGTGAAAAGGGCCCCCTTGAAATACTGGAAAACCTTTTAATCAGACAAATCTTGATGAAAAGGAAAGGTCCCTTTTTATTTCGGCCGCATCACATCTCATCACGTCACTCGCAGTGGATAAGAAGTAAATCCAGACTTTTCAGCGTGTGTTTTTTTTTTCCATCGGTGTGTTGGGAAGACGCAACAGCTGGTCCTCGACGACGTGCCGCGAGCAAAATCAGAAGTTCTGCAAGTATTTCTGTCGTCCTCCAACTCTGAAAGATCTCATCCTCTGCAGACGGCTGACGTCTGGCTACCGAAAGTGCCGACACCCACCAGATCTTTTTGTTTGTTCTTTTGTTACTTATTCTCAACCAATCCCCCCCCGCACCCCCCCCGCCCCTCCCTCCCCCGAGCCGTTTCATCCTTGGGCCAAATTGGTCGACAAACAGCCCGAACGGCAGACGACGGGCATTGGCGATTCCCCAGAGCGCCGCCGCCATCGCTCTGACAGATTGGACCAGGATGGAGGCTGAAGCAGGACGGACGGAGAGTCACCTTGAGTGAGAGTCCCCCCCCCCACGCCCCCACACTCTCATCCAGTAGCGGCTGGACTGGTAGCGGCTAACGACCGCGTGCCTCCGGGCTCTTTTGCAAAGTTGTGGGTGTCGTGAAGCAAACTGCCCCAATCAAAGGTATCACGCGTTCCATCTGTGGTTTTGAGGCGTTTCGCATGATTTTTTTTTTTTTTTTCCCACCATCCTTCTCTCCACAACCACCGCAGCCAGAGATCAATAAAGCGGCGGCCCGACTCATTAGTCAGACCCCCGATCGGCCGACATCACAGTGAGGCATGAACCTCATTAGCACCAGGATGGATGGATGGGGAGCCGAGCCGAGCCGAGCCGAGCCGTCCTAGTCCGGATTAACAGGAAGTGATTAGGAGCCTCCTCCGCAATGGATTAAATTCTAATGAATTTATGAATTGAAATTTTGTTTACAAAATTGGCAATGCAAAAAAGAGAACCAAAAAAAAAAAGAGGAAGAACAATTGTCGGGATTTTTCATTTTTCTTTTCAACGCTGGAAAGTTACGCCGGGTCTTTTTTTGTTTTCCTCACGCTGGGGGCGCTAGCGTAGCGTTTGTCAGCTAACCAATCGAGGCGAGTCAACGTCCTCTGTCCGCGTCAGCGCTTTTTACCGACCTGCCGTAAACGCCATATGGACGGGAGTGAGCCAGCGGTGAGGATGCGATCCGCCGACGTCAGCCGGCACGTTTACGACGGGACACTTTATTATACAAAAAAAAAATGCACATCAAAGTATCGGTAATGGATGCAGACACAGCTGGAACCTTGTTCTGCCTGCATGTTTTTTGCTGATAAAATTGTATCCTTGATTGCAAATGGACTTTTTATTGATGTGTTTTATTTCATTCTATTTTTAGCAAGCACTTCCAAATAGTGATGCAAAGATTATGAAGAAGTTGACTCTGCGCGTCGTCATTGACTCGTCCAGTTTGTCAGCTAAACTACAACTACTACTACTATCACTACTACTACTACTACTACTAAAAATAATAATAATGATAAGTTAACTTCTATGTTAATCTTATCTCATTTATTTGGTCAAAATAATAATTAAAGTTATTTGTGTATTGGGCCTTGATGTGCAGCGCTGCATTCTGCAAAGACTGCAAAGTCGCTAATGTCACTTTTGTGAGAGTATTTAGTTTTGTTTAGTTTTTGTTTTTTTTTTCTGCAAGGGGAAAGAGAAATGGAGTTTTGCCTAACGAGCCAAAGTCGCTGTCGCCACACAGGCCCAGCGGGACGTTTCTGTTTGCTCTTCGCTGGCCGCCGTCCGCCGCGACTTCATAAAACTCTTTGAAGTCGTTTGCCGGGGCGCCGATGCCAGGAAGTGAGCTTTTGCTCTCTGTTGTTGTTGTTTTTGTTGTTTTTTTATCGCCGCCGCCCCCTGCAAATTCTGCCAGCGAACGTTTCATCCTTTGCAATTCTGCCTTTCATCCCCGCGCCGCCCCTTGCTTTTGCTTTTTTTATGTACCTCCATGAAATAAAGCGCAGCGTTCCAGGCCTTTGCACGTCGGCCGCTGGAGTAAAAATGTCGGGTTGAGGTTTGTGCTGTCGTGTGCGGCGCGTTTGGGCTGAAGTTCATGTCCCCGCCTCATGTTTTGTTTTTTTGTTGTTTTCTTGAAATTGCCCACATGGAACCGGGACGAACCCTCGATGTTGGTTTGTCCAGGACGTTTGCCAGCACCTGTGGTGGATTGTTGACCATTTTCCACACGTAACAAGTTTGCAAATGTTTTTTTCCACGGGATAAGCCGCTCAAATTTGGCCGACTACCCGCAAAGTCCCTCCCAAACATTTGACTGCTTGTGTCCGTCAGAGTCAAAGGCTTATTTCAAGATGAGACGTGTTCTTATCGCGCTAGCGCTAGCGGGATTAGGCTTATTGCGCACTGACAACTGTGACTGCTTTTTCTGTGTTGTGCAGCTAACTCTAAATGTTACCGCCCCTAACCTGTTTCCAGGTTTTCCGGCGTGAAGCTTACAAGCTCGTCGAAACGCCGGCGGATTCCAGCAGGACAACTCGCAGGTGTCACAGTCACCGTCTGACAGATTGTCGTGTAGCCACAAAAAAAACACACACACACAATAACACACAGGCACAGTCGTGCCCACACACAGGTACACTCGCCCGGAGCATTGCGCGCTAGCAAAGCCTCCCCGCCGCCCGCCCTCTCGGAGCTCCATCCACAATGTCGAATTTGCGTTTGTTGGTCGATCTCCCGGGAAGAAAATATTTACCCGGCGGTTTTGACCGGATACTGGATTTGGCGACTGCACACAGAGCAAAGATCAGCGTGTCGATAGGACAGGTGGGAAGCTGTCGGGCAGGTCTGCTCCCCCTCCGCTGGCGCTCGCTGTTCAGTTTTGTTTGTCGCTTGTCGAAACAACAGGTGTTTTTTTTGCCGGCGAGCGCCATTTTATTGGTCTGATTAATCTACCGTGTTGAGTACCAGCTGTTAAATTGACTTTTTTCTCCCTCCTCCCCTTCCCCTCTCTGCCCTCCTCCTCCTCCCCTTCCTCATCCTCCTCCTCCTCACCACTACGACACTTGGCGAAAAAAAAAACACTGGGCGGGGAGGGTTCCATTAATGGCGAGAGTAAAATGCGATTTACTGTTGAAGGTTTAATTGGGTGGTTTCTCCAAAAAGGCCTCTTAGTGCTGAGTTTTAAAATACTCTGAATTTGAGCACAAAAACAAAAATAACAATAATCGATAATAAAAAAAAACAAAAAAAAAAACAAAAAAAACAGAAATGGTCCAGAGTTCCCACTGTCACAGCCAATACCTGAATACAGCAACAGCATTTATCATCATCATCATACTGTAGACGTTTTATCATCATCTTGCCTTTTTATTTACCTCCCCCAGTTAGCGACCTCATTTTAAAACTTCACTTCCAGCCACTCGGAGTCGGCAGCGTGCAACCGTCCGAATTGAAATTTATCCCCGCGTTCAACCTGCTCTGACGGCGTCCCGGAGTTCCTCCCGCCTCTCGTGGATTTAGTCGGTCAGCGGAGCGTGGACGCGTGGAAATGAGGCTGTTTGCATCCAGGAGGAGGAGGAGGAGGAGAAGAGAAAAACTTTCTAAGCCCAGGGTGGAAAGTCTCCTCTGGCTAAATATAGCCATCTCCTAAAACTAAAGAACAACAAAAAAAAAAAAGTCTTGTGTGTTCTCTTCGACCTACACGGCTCCTTCATCCTGCATAACAAGCTCCGGAGAGAAACAAGCCGCATAATAATAAAATCATAATGCCATTTGACCCGGGGAAGTCGGAGCCATTATGCGCGGGCAAATTACTCCTATTAGCTCCCAACAGCAAGGATTAATCACCGTACAAGAGCGGGCGGGCACGCGCCTACGGCTAGCGTGACGGCTGTGAGGCGGAGTGATTAGAGCCGTCATCTAGATGGGAAAGATTGTAAGCGTTTCGTAATTTTGACCTTGGCCAGAGGCTCGGTTATACACATGGTCTTAATGTGCTGAGGCAAATGATGATTGATAACGGTAATGACTGCTGCCAATCACGGCTCGGGAAAAAAATAATACTAAAAAAAAACAAAAAAAAACTTCAGGGTGCAGGTGGCGGGGATTTGTTGAGGCCAGTTGGGAGAGAGAGACAGGAAAGAAAACAAAACTGTTCACTCCGGCTTGAGAGACAGAAGAGCAAACAAGCACGGGGGTCTTTAGTGATTTAGACAAGTAGATACATTTGATTTCTCTTCTGCTTGATTGGCAGCTGTTTTGCTAACATTTCAACATAGCATAATGCTAACCGGTGGGGGGGGGGCAAGTTTTCAGTTAGGTTTCCATGAGCAACAATTCAGGAAGTAGCTCCCAGAGGAGTCAGAGAAGGGAAACAGGAAGTGATTGCAGGTCCAGCTGATGTAAGAGAGATCAGCGTGGACGCTGTCTGGGTTTTCATTTTGTTTTGTTTTGTTTTGTTTTTTTAAAAAGAGGAGCAAAAAACAACGATGAATAGTTTATTCAGGCAGAAGCGTCACATCAAACCGCAAGCTGGCCAGCGAGTTTTAGTTTAGCTCATCAAATATCCACTCGTCCTCTCTTCTCTGACGTTCCCCTCACGGACCGCTTCAAGCGTGTAGACCCTGTCCCACGCTGCTGTTTTATCGTCCCCGAGACAGTCGTCGCAGGTTTGTTGTTACCCCTGTGTATTTCCAACCCCCCACCCCACACACACACACACACACACACACACACAACAACAACAGGGGGTGTTGTTGTGATCCTTGCCCTCGCTGCCATGGCCCCCTCTCCCCCCCCCCCCCCCTCCCCTCTTGCCATCATTTATCCAGGGCGCTCAGGTGGAAAAGCATTTCATTTGCTAAACAAAGTGAAAGGCCGGCACGACACGGGGGTGTAATGGAGAGTGATGGGTGGCCGCTCGTAGCGGGAAGCCGGGGGGACGCAACGTAATTACTCCTCCTGTCAACGCGCCGGCATACATCACCTCCGGCTGTCGCCCGCTTTAAAAAAGGACCCCGGCGTCGTGCCGCTCGCGATAGTGCGAGGCGACGGCGCTAGCCTTGTGACTAATTCATGTCCTTTGTTTTTGTTGCATCGCTTTCTTGGTGGGCTAAGTGTCTGTCGCCACGTGCAGCTGACGTCACCAGATCGGAGGTGATCTGGTTTTGCTAATGTGATTGACAGGAAGTGGTGGGCGGATCCATCCTGATATGGGTGGCGTGGACCCCGACGTTGTTGCTGGTTATCGGATGGATGGCCAGCGAGATGGGATCGTTACTTGAACCCCAGTTGTTCAGTGTAACGTAGCAACGAACCAAGAGATGCATTTTGATCATTGAGGAAAATGTTTAGATTCACTGAGACAAATTGGACCCAACTCTATTTGTAGATGCTCAATTTTTTTTATTGATGTCTGCTTCCTTGTTACCCACGCTGCCACCTGGTGGCAGAAAAACTAAATCACCAACGATTGCTTACCGACCTTTTACTTTCCTTTTCTTTTCTTTTTTTAAACTTTCTTTGCCAAAGTTTTGAAAAGACAAACAAAAAAAGAAATGCTTTTGGAAAACATTGTGCGTTTGAAAGCGAGAGCGTCCGGAATCCTGGCCCGCTGAATATTCAGCGCTGAGTGGTCGATGGCGCGTGCGCCTGCAAATCCATTTTGTTGAGTGTACAGCAGAGTGAAACACTCCTGTCGTGGGAATAAATTTCACATGAAGGTTCGCGGGCTTATGTGTGTGTTTGTGTGTGTCCCTCCCCAGCTGACAGTCCAAAAAAGCTCAATTTCGGCTCCCTTTTGTGAAAGCGCGTGTGGACCATCAGACAAACTCTTTCCGGGCTTCGCTCGGGACTGAGATGCATTATTGATGGAGGAGGCTCCTCCGAAAGGAGGTCGTTTTGTACCAGAATATTTAAAGTCGTGGATGTGTCTCTGATTGAAACACAGGCAAAATTGGCCACAAGGTGATATCACAGTGGAGTTTATTTGCTTTTATTCATGTTTATGCACAAATATATATGGCTGCGATGAGTCATGAGTCACAGGGGACGGCTACTGCTAACGATGCTGGCATTGATGCGGCTAATGAGTCCTGGAAGTTTTTTTTTTATGTTTTAAAGACTTTTTTTTTATGTGGCGTTGCTATCCACCAGCTCGCAGCAAGCGCTAATGTTTGTGCCAAAAGCTATCCAGTGTTTTAGCAACTGCATGCGATGTTTGCGAAGGTATGATACAGCGTGGTGCACTGGTTAGATATTGCAGGGCTTTTTTGGAAGATCTTCAGGGGCATTCCTTTTTTTTTTTTTTCTTTTTTTTTAAAAAAAGAAGCACATTAAAGATTGAAGATTGAAAGATGGCTTTTAGGGGTGAGCCCCCCTCTCGCTGTACACATACATTTTTACTCCTCATTAAATAAAACCTGACTCCTTTGTGTTCATTCTCCTTTATTTATGACCCAGAAACCTTTGCGTTTACGTGCCGTAATAGATTCAATTCTCACGGCTGCTGATCTGGGGGTCTTTATTTTTTTTGCTTTAGTGTGCTGTCAACTTATTTTCCCTCCCCTGTTTGAGTAGAACACCCTTTCAAGCTTTAACTGTGCTGATACATTCGTGCCTTCCTGTTCCTAAACACCCGTTAACGTCTCGTTCTCACCATAATTACAATCCCGGCGTCCTCTTTTCCCTCCTTCATATCGAGGCCAAAACTACTCGCTCCCTATAATAAGCATTGTGCCGATTTTCCTTACAATCCACTAATTCTTGCACTCCTCGCTCCGACTTCCTGCCGCCTCTCCTGGTGTTTTCTCTTCTTTTGAACTCGACTCGCACGAGCGTAACGAGCCTCGCCTGGGGGTGACCTTTGGATTTAGCGCTGACGAGGCACCGCTGCTCTTCTCCTGCAACCCTTGCCACTATTTCTCAGACCACGTCGCTATCGTTATCGCCGGAGCCTCAATTAAGGACCCAGGACTGTGGACGGAAATTCCTCCCACGGGCCCACACGGGATGCATTGGCGCCCCCTGTGGCGTTGCAGTTGGTCGACGGCGGATGACATCTTGAAATCATCCGTTTTTGACCTAAAATATTCATCATAAATGTCTGTATATTCATCGTTTTTTGGTTACTATGCCCGTGACAAATTCATGTCACTCATCGACTGAATATAAAGATGGGCGGAGCTTCCAATTTCAAACAAGTTTCCCCCGGTGCTGCTTGTTACTTCAAGGAAAAAGCAGCCAGGAAAAAAGTACCGCTTCTCACTTCCGGCGACACGTGTCTTTAAGATTTCACACAATGCGTGAGCATCTCGGCCAGTTTCACTGGCTTAACTTTCAGATGAGAATTGACAACTGAATAAAAGGCAAAGGCTCTGAAGGAGATGCTTTGAAATCAACTTAAAGTTGAATTCAGGAGTTGGATTCTGCTTCCTGGATGTTTTCGTTACTGGAGACCGAGTGTTGAGTGTTCGGAGGTCCGTCTGCCATGGCCTCTGTCATCTCCGAGGTGGCGAGTCACCAGTCCATCTCTCAGAGCAATTTGAAGCCGCCGTGAGAACAGAGCAATTATCCTCCTCCTCCACTCGTCCTCCCCCTCCTGCCTCTCAGCGGCAGGAATGAAGGATGGACTCATCTGGAGACGCCTCTGGGGCTCCATCGCCGTCCGACCCGGAGACGCCTCGCCACAAATCCTCACCTGTTCCCTCGGCGTCGTTAAATCTCGTCCGCCAGCCCACTGCTGCTGCCGCTGCTGTTTGCTTTTTGCTGCAAGCGTTCGATCGGCCGCTTAATTTAGCGTCGAACTTCCCCCAGCAACTTTTTTTTGTTTGTTTCCTTCACTTTTTCAACCTCGCCTGGCCAACTTCTTGTTTTGACTCGAGGTCGACTCTCAAATGCAGAATTTGCTAAACTAAACGCCTCATTGGCAAGTCTGGAAGTTTCCTTGTGTGTGTGACATCTTCAAATCAGCTGTTTTAACTTAAAACAACATGTCTCTAAATCAATATGTGACTAATTTATATGGACTTCAATTTATGAAGTACATATAAGGGGAGCTTCCAGTTTCTGAGAGGAGGCCAACGTGGTAAGCGCCATAAACCTGCATTCTATCTCCTGACCAGCAGGGGCCGCCAAAGTTGGTTGCACAAAGTACTAAAATAAATTACACGCTGTCAACACTCAACCCAATCTCAACAAAGTTACAAACTGATTAATTCTTTTGTTGTCGTTGAAATGAAGCAATCACGTTTTCGACTTTGTCACAAAACTTTAAAAAGTCGTAGCTGCGACGCTTTTGTCTAAATCTCTATCCTCAACCTCCAAATTACATTTGGGCACAGCCAAACCCCTTACCCCCCTCCACCCGCGCCCTGCCTTCTCTCCTTTGCGCAAGCCTGGGCAACTTATTTACTCAGCACTTCTGCACATGATGGGATTTGCATGCAAATCAGCGCTGGAGTTGTAGCCGCCGCCGCCGCTGACCTTAGCAGAGGGGAAGTGGGGGGGGTTGTTATCTTCCGGCGGCCGGGGTGAAGAGAGGTGGAGGGGAAAAAAAAGAGAACGAAAACTAGTGACATCGCTTGGCTGCAAAATCCTTTGTCCAATTGTTCTCTGCGCACGGCGGTGCCGGAGCAAAGCCGGTCGGATCCCTGTGGGGGAGGAGTGGCGGGAGGGGGGCGGTGGCTTAACGGGGCTTCGGCGGCAAACATAGATTAAAAACTGGTAAGCCCGACGAAGCCTTCGCCCCGTTGACTTTCTTTAACCGTTGGTGGTGGTAGTGGGGAATGGCGGTGGGGGGACTCAGAACACGCCTTGTCTGGTACGCCACACCCCCCACAACCCCAACTTCCTCCAGTGTGGTTTCACTGTATTCGGCTCCAGAAGTTTGGCCCTCCCCTCCTGGACGGAAAAACATCTCAGACGCAGCTGGTGAAAGAACAGACACACACACACCGAGTGAGAGAGAAAGTGCACCGTCTGCAGAACAAAAACACACTTCCAGGAGGTCGCAGTCGCCGGGGATCGTCGACTATTCTTAGGTGAGGCGGCTAAAAGGGAAAAAAAACAAAAACAAAAAGAGAAAACAAGGTGAAAGGAAGTTATTTCTTTCAGGACGTCCCTGTCCGAAGCATGGCTTAACTTTACCTGAGAGGCTACATACTACACACTAAACACACCATAAACTTTTACTTTTTTCCCCCCTCCATTCACCCCTCAAAAAAACCTTCCACAGAAATTATTTTAGCCCTCTGTTTACAGCCTCCTTCAAAACACTGAAAATGGCAATTGAGTTGGACATTCAGACTGATTGTAAGGTGGATAAAAGACAAGTCACTATCTGGGTATACTAGCCCTTTGTCTTTGACGTTCATCACAACATGTATAAATATACATACATAGCCATAAGTCACGTAATATTAAAAACTCCAAACCCCACAGCTAGTTCGCTTGTTTGGTAGCTTGCTGGCTCGTTGCAGCCAACAGTCCACTCGGTAATTGCTCCCGTCTGAGTTGCGGCTAATTGAGACGCTCTATTGAGACCATCAACCAGTAAATGGGAAAAGCAAAAGGAAATGAATGAAGAAGAATTGATCAGGCCCTGCGGGAATTTTCCATCATTACGCAAATAAACGTATGTTCAAAACAAAGTGTTCGCAAAAACGAGCTTCCCATCCGCGAGTACGATTATTATTATTATTATTATTATTATTATTATTATTATTATCGTCATTATCATTAGTATTACCATCATTATTATCATTAGGAAGCATGAGGACTGCCTCACGCACATTCGCAAAAACATTAAACACGCGTGGGAGGAGGGGGAAAAAATAAAAAAGCCTTTTATTATTCAGATGAATGCAGTTTAGCCCCACCCCTGTTGCAATTAATTGTTCAGGGGGGGAGGGTCTGCCGGGACTCGATGCTGGATAAAATCCATTTTCGCCCGCGCTCTCCGAGGTACCGGAGCCCGACAAACACATCAATTACGTCTCGGCCGCATGCTAATGCGTCCGTTTAGCGGCTCCTCGTTGCGAGTCGCGTCGGCGAATCCGCCTCTAAGAATTCCCGCTAAAAGTATCCCGTCCACGGTTACAGTCCATGGCTATTTTTGTGAAACTTCTGAAACTGTCTTCTGCTTAAATAAGATATCTAGACACCAGTGGCGGCTATTGGTCTTTCAAGGAGGGGAAGCTCAGTTTCGGCCTACATCATAAAATGCATTTCTTTACTTATACGTAAATTCTACCCTCAATTCCTTCCAAGAAAATGACCTGTGACCCTGTTGTACCAACTAGCCGTCCTTTCAACCCACAAGCTAATTAATTCATGGCTGCAATACTTTGAAAGGCGGGTGGGGCAGGGGGGAAATGACTAACATCGACTTCTGGAATGTTTGAAAGTCATCAGCCCATTTCCAAAGAAGCCCATTTCATAAATTGAGCGTTCTGGAACGGAGCCGTCGTCGGGCCTCGGGTTGAAACGGAGGTCCAGCCCGTCCTCGTCTCGCCGCCGTCTGCTGGCGCACTTGCATCAGAGGGAAGAAAAAAAAGAAGTGGTCTGGGAGTAACAGCGGTTCCTCTGATATCCCATCCAGGGAGGCAGTCAGACAGCAGATTAGCCGCACGTCTTCACATAGGCCTCCCCTGGGACAACCGAGTCCATGTGACGGCGGAAAACGTGCGGTTTGGAGTGATTCAGCAGGGGCACCTGCTCACCTTCTCTTTGCTCAATGCTTGATTTCCACTTTATTTGAAATATTTTAATTACATTTTTTCATGCCTTTGACATGAAAAGCTTGACAGGAAGAGGAAGCGCTGCACGGAACAGCAAAGCGCTGCCTTGCTGTTCCGTGCTAACATGAGCAAACACCCAGAGCATCTTTAGAGGAACTAAAAGGAAACCATAAGGAGTTGCTAACCTTCACATTTTCTTCCTCGTGCGACTATTGCAACAGCAGATTATCAGTGTTAATGCCCCGTTTAAAATGTTCCACCGTCAGTGAGAAAAGTTTGCAATCACGTACGACCATTTAATTTTCAGTCTTAATTGCCCGCTGCTGGATTTTGCCTGCGAGTATTAGGATTGGGGAATTTAAATGATTCCTTATTTCAGCAACCCTCTCGATAATGGTTGCGGAGACTTAATCCCACATCGGACGGCCCTGCAGGATCGCCGCCCCCTTGACCCATTCGAGAACTATTTTCAAACATAACTTTGATTTTCTTTCTTTCTTTTTTTTTTTTTTTGGTATTTCTTTTTGAGCGCGTCAGCATCAGGACTCGCTCAGGAACCGGAGCCGCGGGGGGGCCACGAGTTCGCCGCGTCCGCCGGACGTAGACGGCGCTTGAAGTGGGCGAGATAAGGGCGGCCGACGGGTGCCGCGGGGGGCGCAAGGTGAAAGCGAGTGGGCGCCTTTTTCTCCGAGACTCAGCACAAAGTGGAGGAGTGATAGGCTGTCGGAGAGCGGGAAGGAGAAGGGGGGTGGGGGGGGGAAGAGGAGCCCATTCATCTGATTAACTTGTGCCGACACTGCAGAACCACTGAAATATTCAGAATAAAATATTGATAGTTAACTTCGGGATTTTTGCATTTACCCTCCGAGAAGCGAAGCGTTTCTTTTCTACTTCTCTCCCGTCGGCTGCGCTGAAGAGGGGAAAAAAATTGACTCCAGTGAACTACGACACAGTCGAGGAAGATTAATGTGTTAGCCCGCTCGAACTACGTTAGCCAAAACACGAAAAAAAAAAATTGAATAGCTCGATATGTGGTTTTAACTTGCAAGCCCTGCACGTTTGATAAGCACAAGTTGTTTTTCTTGCATTGACCTACAAAGATGTTCCTTCACGCCAAATGGTTTATTTCATGATTTGTTTTTCGTTGGGGGGAGGTTGAGGATTTCTTCATCATCCAAGGCTCAGCCCTTTCATTTAGATTTCCACATCAACAACAAAAAAAAGGCTTTCTGACGGTCGTCTCAGACGTTTTTCCAAATTTTGCCCGCATCCAATTTGTGTGATTTATTCAATTTTTCTCCTGCAAGGACATTTTGTTTTTCTCCTTGCGGGGAGTCGGCAATGCCTCCAGGAGTTTGCCGACTTCCTCCCCACCCCCAAAATTAGCCTTCAAATCACTGCGTGCGTGTGCGTTGGTGAAAACGTTTGGAGGCAAGAAGGTAAAAACCCGGGTCGACAAACCTGGCACAGGTCTTAAACAAAGGAGGCTAGCTAGTGCTATTAGCGTTGATGCTACCACTACTAGCGGCAGCTTTCTCACATCACAGTCATGGTGCGAAATGTCCCTCTCGGGGAAGAACAAAGCCCTCGGAACTCACTGCTTCTAAACGATTGTGCTAGCTTGAAACAGCCTGGTGCTAAACTAGTGTTGGAATAATTGACATTGGTCTTGGTCTCAAGATCGGTCTCGAGACCACTTTTTAAGGATCTCGGACTCTGAGGCTTTTTTCTCGGTCTTGTCTCGGTCTTGGACTGGACAGTCTCGGGATTTTTGATCAAGACCAGTCGACACTCAGCAATGACACACCCCCTTTTTCCTAGTTAATTTATTTTTTTAATTTTACAGAGCAATTTTTTTTTTTTTGGAAATGGTTCAAAACAGCAAAATGTTAAAGAAAATGATTAAAAGATACCTTGCTGAAATGAGATGTTGCTGTTCAATTAGAAGTAACTAAAATTTAATAAAGATAATGGTCTTTTTTTTTCTTTCTGTTATTTGTCTTGGTCTGAACGCCAAATGTCTCGGTCTAGTCTCGATCTCGATGCTCTCTAGTCTTGATAATGTCTCGGCCTCGGTTGGTGCCGTCTCGACTGCAACACTACTCTAAACTTTAAAGCTTTGTTTGCAAAAAAAAGAAAAACAAGAGCGATGATCCCGTGTCGACGCGTGTCAATTGCCACCCGTTGCAACTTCTGAGCACTCTTTGTTCGCCTCTCTGCCTCCTCCTCCTCTCTCTCTCTCTCCTCTGGCCCCGCCCCCTCCTTTCTCATGTCTGGGCAAGGGCAGTGCTGAGCTGACTCATTCAGAATTGAGCTGTCATCTGTGTCACCTCGGGCGTGCGTGCACGTCCCCCGCCCGCGTGCGCAAACACGTCTGTGCATGTGTGTGTGCTTGCACGTGCGTGCGTGCGAGCGTCACCTCGGGCCGGGATTGTTGCTGTGGGAGGTTCCTGTCAACACGCGCAAGCTGCGCCACGACTCGTCGGGGAACATGACTAACGTCGGGGCGAGCGAGTGCGCACGTCCCACACGATGGTCCTCGCACGGACGCACTCGCGTCCTCACAAACAAATAAAAATAATAATAAGAAGAAGAGTTGAAAAAGGCAACCCGGAGGTTGGAATTAATCCAATTAATCAAGTTAATCAACATCAAAATATAAGAGGTCTTTTGAAAGGTCGTCGCACCGTGATCACACCAAGTATGTGCGTGTGTGTACGTGTGCACACATGCCGATGGAGAAGATGACACCTTTTGCTTTTTTGTTTTTTCTTCTTTTTTTTTTAGAGCAGCTGGCAAACAGACAGGCCGATTAGCCCACAGGGCCTCGCCGTGGCGGGACGACAACGACAGCATATGGCGCCATAATAATTGTATTAATGTTGTACATGTATCTTTTCATGGGGAGCTCTGAGGGGGCGTTGAAGCTCATAGGCTTTAAAAAAAAACAATATAATAATAATAATAATAATAATAATAATAATAATAATAATATTATTATTATTATTATTATTATTATTATTATTATTATTATTATTATTATTATTATTACTAGCTAGCCCAAAAAAACGACCAAAGGCCCCCGGGAACGCCCGCGACCCCGGTGATTATCACACCGCTGCCGAGCCGTGACATCATCTCGTCAATGCGCCCTGCCGGCCAAATATCCCTCGAGAAAACTGTGACTCACCGTCCAGACGGCGACGTTTCTCCCAAAACCATTTTCCTTTGTGTCGCTTTCACGACCGTTTTCAAAGCTCGGTGTGTCTTTCACCTAAATTGAGTTCTTTTTTATTTTAGCACCTATTTTCACGCCCCCTGCCCTCCAAAACTTGTGGAGCGCCGGGCTGGTGGTGTGCAGCTGGGGGGAACCCGCCGCATCCTATAGTGAGTTAGGATGGCAGGGGGTAGGCGGCGCTGCCTCACCAAAGTTACTTTTTTATTTTTTATTTTTTTGTGCCCGGCGATAGAAAATCGCAAATGAAGATTCAAAACGTGCCAGGCAGTGGGACCCAGACACACCTCTGCCCATACACACACACACACACACACACACACACACACCCAGACTCACACTCCCCCCGCCTGGCGGACACTCATTAGGATGCAGAGTGGAGGGATAATGTGGTTTAAGCAATCGATGAGTGCTGGCAGGAGCTGCTTCCCAGCTGAATTCTAGATAAATCCAAACACCTTGAGAGACCAGATTAGGGGCCCGTATGTGGATCCCACCAACACACACACACACACACACACACACACACACACACACATAAAGTAGACCAACTGGAATGCGTGTGTGCGTGTGTGTGTGTGTGTGTACAGTGTGCAGACGGGCTGGACAGGCTTCTTGCTGGATGGAATGTGGATTAGCGGCATGGCAACAGTTGCGACAAATCGTGGCTTCGGTAGCATTGTTCAGTGCCATCGGGTGCCTGCAGGGGGAACCGTTTAGCTCTTGAGTTTGGGCCCTGGTCCTGTGCGCAGCTACGTCACCCAGCACTGCGAACCTTCTTTTCCTATTTTTTTTTTTTTTTTAAGAGCTTCCCCGATGCCAGGAGCCTCACTTCCTGATAGTGTCTGAGCTAATCAGTGAAGCTAAATCGCTAAAGATACTGCTACACTTCATCCAACACGGTTTCCATTCAATTCAATTCAATTCAATTCATAAACACTTAATTCATCCCCAAAAGGGCAGGTTAAAACATTACAGGTGCAAATAAGTTGTAATTTCATTCACATGAAGGACACAAAAACGCAAAAATGCTGGAGCGGACATGCTTGACACTGTTAATACAAAAAAACCCTGATAAATATAACTACCAAGCGCATCTTGTCCAAGCTAAATACTTCTCGTGTGATTGTATTACTTCGTGGAATAATCAAGCTAAACTTCCTTCTGTGTGTCTCACACGCGGGATGTCTGAAGCGCTTTCCCAGCTAATTTGTTACCTAGCGCCAATCAGAACAAGGAAACGAGGTCCAGTTAGCAGGTGACCGGGCACTTTGGCTCCATAATCGAGGGCTAACCGCGGCTAACAAGAGCTAATCCAACCTGACGCCCTGCACCTTAAGCTGTTTCCTCCCGCGATAAACATACTGACAAACAAACGTGTTCCGTTTGTTGTTTTGTTTTATTTTTTTGTTTGTTTTTTTTATTTATTTTTTTTCAACACCAGCGCCTCTTCAAATGTCTCTGAAGAGAAACATTGCTGAGTTGCCTCAGCAACAAGACGGGGACGTCACTCAGAATGTTCCCCCCCCAATTTGGCTCTAATTGAGCCTGCAGCACAAGAGCTTTTTTTTGTGGTGAGAGCTCTTTGCCAATTTATTATTTCTTTGTTGTGTTGCTTGACGTTGCCGAGGCTCCTCCTCCTTCCTCTCCACTTGCACTCTTCTAGTTTCTGCAACTAATTAAACACACAAAGATTTAAATTGCGCACTGGCCCCGAAATGTTAGTCTGGATTATTTTATTCCTTTATTTTATTTATTGCTCCTTATCATCATAGAGCTAATTGATACCTTGAAGGTAATAGCTATAATTACATGGTGCCCCGGGTGAGACATCTGGGAGGACATGTCACATGCTGAGGGGGAGGGGCTGGGGCGGAGAGAGTGGGGGTGTATATAAGAAAAAATAATAACTCAACAACTGCGATTAATTAATCTCTATTATGTGGAGGTCGACCTTTCGCACGTTGACCTGGCAAAGCCTGAGAGTGCTCGAGTTGGATTTCTCGCTGCTGGACTGATGCTAACAGCTGGATGCTAACGGCATCACGGCATCTCCAGCTGCATTTCCATTACCCCTAGAATTGCCCCAAACCTAAATATCGCAATAAAAAACAGGTGATGGAAACCCCAACAACGTGACGTAAGGGGTCATGTAACCAGTTCACTTAACGTCCCAAAACGCAAAATGTTTTGTACCTCCATCCTCCTCAAAGTGGGGTCTTGTGGAATGAGATTTTATGAGAATTACAGCTCATGTGCTTCACACCATTCAATGGTAACACCTGTAAATCGCAATTGTACTTTTAAATTTTAGAAATATCACTTTTCTTTTGCGAAAAAGCTGTAATGGAAACACGGCTACTGTTGCCTAGTTGCGAAAGGTAGTGCAAGATTTCTGCGATGGCTAACCGCTAGCGGCTGGTTGCTACTACACAGGCGTGACGAGCTACAAGCTAAGTAGTTGTACATTATCGTGTTCATTCGTGGGAAATATCATTCCAGATCTCCGACAAAAGCCAACTCGTTTTCCCTTCTTCCACCTCGCTTATGTGCCTCTTCCGGCTGTGAAGGGACCTGACCAGTTGCGCAATCCACTGAAACTTTAATAGCCTGGATAAAAAGAGAAAAAAAACAACAACAAAAAAAAAAACACTCACTGTCTGGCTTGAGTGGGACGGTCGAGCGTCCCGGCTGTCGTGCGAGGTCAGATCGCTACCTGCGGATTAGCACCATGTAGCCGCCGGCAGGTCCAGGCAGGTGATACACGGTATTGCACTTGCTTCACAGAATATTGTTTGATCCTTCATCTGACGGCTGTTTGTTCACATTAGATGTAGGATGAGGGAACCATAAATAAATAAATAAATAAATAATATAAAGGCACCCCTGAAATCCCCCCCGATTGCTCCGGCCCTGTTGATGAATGGAGCTCTCCGTGGTGCTGAAGCAGCAACACGCTGGTACACTGCTGGCACTGCTTCTCCCTCTTCTTTTATTATCTCCTGCCTCCTCTCTAGGTTTTTGAGCCCTTTCTGTCAGATTGTATTCATTTATTTATTTATTTATTTTTCAAATCCTAATACCGGCTCCGGCGACGGCTTCTGAAAGGATGCACACCTGCGATATTCGCTTGCTTCTCCCTGGGGGATAAATCCCCCACCGGGTAAAGCCTCCTCTGCATGAAGGAGTTTGTCTGCGTGTGTCTGTGTGTGCGGTGTGTGAGTGCGCGGTGTGTGAAAGCGAGGAGGGGAATTGTTCGTGTTGAAGGACGAAAGTGCCGAGTCCTCGACGTCTTTGATTGGAATAGGCCGACAGACGGGCAACGTTTTTCCATCGCACCTGAGCCACAGCACCCACGTTCGCTGGCAGGCTGACGCCGACGCCACGCTTGACCGCTTGTTACTCTTTGGACAGTCGTGACTTCGCCGCGTGAGCCCACTTTTTGTGTTTCCGACATTCCAGTCGAACCCTCGTTTCTAAACTTTTATTTATTGTTTTTGCCATTCGACGGAACGACCGAAATATCGAAAACAAAAAAAGTGATTTCAAAATAGAAATTGTTGGGTGAAGAGCACACATCTGGCCGAGTCCGGACAGGCCTGAGTTATATAACGTTTGGGTGACACAGTTTTACACACACTCCAATCTCTTAAAGGCACAGACTTTTTTTTCGGAGGGTGTGGGGGGGATTAGTTGTGTGCGGGCCGACCGCCGAACTGCTGCTCCGCTGCCTCTCTGACGAACAGCGAGCCCGAGTCAGCTGGCGGGGTTTTGTGCCCACCTGCTCCACCCCGTGCGTGTCTGTGTGTTTACGTGCGTGCGCGAGCGTGCTAAAGAATTAAAGGGTTATCGGTCTTTATTCTCCCTAAAACTGGGGCAGGGCGCATTATGTAAAGTGCTGAATTATAAATCGGATCTGCCTGTGCGTGCGCTAGTGCGTGCACGGTGGCCGTCCGCGGCAGTCCAACACACACATGCCTGCCGTCCAGCCACACCTTAAACATGCACAAGGGGGCAAACACACCACACACACACACACACACACACACACACACACACACACACACACACACACACTGGTCGTCATCTCTCTCGCAAGCGCGGCCCGGCCCGCCAGATGGAGGCAGCAGATGACGAGCCGGCACCAGATCTGCGTCTGCGCTGTGGGAGGCGACACTGTTCAGGGCTCTTGGGGGGAGGCCATGGGGGTAGGCCACGGGGGTAGGGGGTGAGGAGGGGGGCGGCAGTGGTGTACTCAGGACTCGGGCGGTCGCAACCGTCGGACCCGTCGAGACTTTGAGAGCAACAACAAACTTTGTCCTCCCAAGGTGGCCGAAAAGCTTCCAGAGCTTCCATAAAGTGCCCCCGAAATCCCGGGAATCTACTTCCCACCCTTCACGGCGGGAGCTTTCAAGCAGCTAAGAGTGTACCGCACTCAAGACCGCACACAAGACCAAGTCCTTCCATCAGTGACGGACGTTCATCTTGTCTCAGAACAACGTTCTCTGTGGTCCCCGAACTCCTTTTTCTGAAGGAAAGGAAAGAAAATGATAATAAAAACAGTCCGGTGGCACCGTTTCCAGTCTCCACTGGTTGGAACTTCTGGTATCACAGATCAAGACGTTACGACTTCCACGCCTGAACCCGGCGTCTCCCCGGAACAGCTGTCGACACAACAAAAATGGAGTCACCGTATCCGTAACCGAGGCAGGTGGCGCAGAGCGACTGTTCCATCGCTGGAAGCGCATGGGGAAGAAGTCCGAGTCCGTCACTCTCCCAGCAAAGTGGACCCTGATTGACCGTCTTTAGAAAGGCGTCATGTCTGAAGGGAATGCGTAATCTCTTAAAAAAACTGGACACCGCAATTTTGCTCGTACGACTTGAAAAGCTGTTTGTCCGCCCGCCATAAAGACGGAGGTTGTTTTCTTCTAGATCTACGAGCCGAGTGCAAGCAAATTGCCCCGGAAAGATACTTTGTCCTCTTTTGTGAGTTTCTTACCAGCCGCTCGAGGGTGCAGTGCGGCCTGCTAAGTGTGGCTTTTTTCCTCACCTTATACCATCAACTACGATCACTGACGATGCGCTGGCCCTCCCCTTTAACTTTGAACGCTGGGAAGTTTAGGACTCGCCCCTGTGCAATTTAGTAAAGGGAAGATAAAAAAAGAAAAGGGTCAATTTGCGCCTCCTCGTCTGATCTCGCTGAACAAGTACGCGTCACTCGTCTCACAAACAGCCCCTGAAGGGGCCCCCTGAGCCGTGATTGATGCCCCCCGCCCAACGCCATCATTCTCTGGACTGTATCGGACTGTGGACGTCGGCTACATCTGTCACCATTGACGCCGGAGTCGGAGACCTCGGGGCGTCGTTTCTCCACTTCTTCTTCTTCTTCTTTGCCGTGTTTCGAGACGAAAAAAAAAAAAAAAAAGCCTCGAGCACGTCTTCATCAGCTGCCGGCACCGTCAGAGGAGGGGGAGGAGCTATGAAGTGGCGCCCGGCTCGGTTCTTAATCAGAGGAAAAGTGACGCCAAGTGGGGCCACACGACTCCGCTGACTCCGAGACAAATTGTGCTTTCAGCCGGACGTCCATCTCGCTCACTGTCGACTCGGCCCGGCGCGCAGGCTAGGAGGGTTGGTGTTCCGGTGGACAGGGCTCCACCGGCCCTGGACCTGGAACTCTCTTTCTCTCTTTGAGCCAGTGGACGTGCGATACCAGTCGTCTTGGGGCAAAATGCAAGTTGCCCCTCATAAAGCTCAGTGGGCTGTTCATTCCAAAGTGAAGGAATTTACTGCCTGGAGTCAGCGTTAGCGTTGCAGCTAACATGCTAGCATGCTGAACAGCTGGAGAAGCAAGACTGGGGGATAAAATGTTTTGACTTGTTGCCTTGCAACTCTTTCTTCTTCTTCTCCTTGGTTTATGGGTAGGATCAATCAAGCCCCATGCTGGTCCATGTTGCCTGTATGGGGCCCATATCACTGACACCCAAAAAACTTACTAAACGCAGTGGCGGAGCGGATCTCAGATGCTCTGTCCCCCTTTTTTTGTTGCCCTTGCCGCATCTGCCCAATACAAAACAAACAAACAAAAAAAGTATGGGCTTGTATATATGTATATATATATATATATATATATATAAATATATATATATATATATTGTATCTTCCTGTCGCCTCCTGGTCACTGATGAGTCACTGAGTCTTCCATAAGGGGCCAAGAATCCATTTAATTATGACCAGAAGAGCGCCACACGCTGTTCACCACCACGCTCACCGCCATTTGATGACACACTTCACTCCCAATGTGCGGAAATTACAGGATTGTTCCGCCCCATCCAATATAATAATGTACGTTTTTATTTATTTATTTATTTTTCTTTATGTTTTAAAGCTTCCCCGCGACCCACATCAGAGATCGACTTGGCGGCCGAGTTCCCGTCGTGCCGTCCTTCTGGTACCAAAAAAGGACACCAGCCTCCAAACAACCTTTTGTGGCTATTTTTTTTTTATTGTACGACTCCTTTCATTCGAGGTGCTCGGTCTGTGTTGCCGTGGTTACGGCCTGTTTGTCTTGTCTTGCCGTATCGAGGACACCTCAACGAATTAATGTCAAAAAGGCTTTTATTTATTTATTTATTTTTTATTTTGTGCGCCTACGTACTGCGTGGGCGATGTGCACACTGGAGACCGGCAACGACGACACGAGGATTTGATTTATTTTTGTGCCGCATCGACGCTGAAATGGAGGCTGAATTCCACAGATCGACATTGTTCACGGCCTTCAGCAGACATTTATTTAGCTTCTATTGCCTCTCAACCCAACTAAAATTCAGCCCACCGGCACTTGTGAATTGCCCGAAATCCAAAATTTGGTACACAATTTTTTTTTAGGTTATCGCTTGAAATTGCACTCCGTGCCTGCAGAGGTCACCCAGTAGCTGCGGGGCGTAGCTTACATAGTGTCGATCTCATCCAGCTCGTCATAGCCTGATCTTGTTTGCTGATTACAATCAAAAGCTGCAAATCCCAGCAGTGGGATTATTTGAAGTTCATCCCCGGACGTTAAGGTCAGTTGCTGAACGGCTTTTCGGAAGTTTTGACATTGAATCAATTGCTGTCAAAAAAACTAAAATAAAATTATACATAATATACATCGTAAAACAGTGACCTTAGGTGACCCGCAGTACCAGGCCGAGAGAGGATCCAGCATCTCTCTACTAAGCATCTATACCTCGGACCTCAGCCTACGTCTGGGAACAAGGGCAGCGGCAACATCCAATGAGACTGGGGTGCGGAGACCAGACAGCCAATCAGAGGAGGACGTAATCTGAGCGAGTCAGCAAGAACAACTGAATCTTCTCTATCTAAAAAGACTGACCAGGGGACAAAGAGTCAGTCAGACTTCAGGACCTGATAGCACTCGTTGATGTTAGGCTTGAACTCGACCCAGAGCTCTGTATACTTGTATTCTGAATTTGCATTCTAAAGATAAAATCAGCATTCTTCTCCTAAAACTCTTCATTCAACGAACACGCGGATCGTCAGCACGACACTAGAAAATAAGGCGATCCAACAACAAGAAGCTTGCTTTTGAGACTTGTGAACCGGGTGCTTGGTTTTGGACGCAGCGTTTCAAGTCCAACAAAAAGTCGTTGAAATACCTCAAATGACTTGGCAAGTTTGGAGGGTTACTGGAGGTTCAGGGCATATGTGAGCCCAAGAAGAAGGCTTCTTGACCAAATTGCCAATACCAGTAAGCACAGGAACTCCCTCGATGACGATACCTGCTGCATCTGGCTCATTGCAGACATATGTCTTCATGCTGTCTTTTTTCAGGTCCTCGTGCACACTGACCTCTGCCCTTCCCTTTATGACATAGAAACACAATAATTAGGACAAAATGCCTCATTTGAATTAAGATGAAAAATATAAAAAAATAGAGCAGGTGGCATTAGACTTCTAAAAGGGCAGATGGGAGGGTTGCATTGCATACTCTACTCATCTACTAGTGGCCCCAGTCCTAATAACGTAATGGTGTAGAATTAGCGCACAAGATGTTGAAACAAGGAAGTTTGTTTAAAATTGGCGGCGCGGATGTCCATACTGTTGCAATATCCTCACATGATCAACGTGCGGGGGACGGACATCTCCGCCGATCTGGAGGTGGGGAACGTCCAAAATGATGCCCAATTAACGCAAAAGACGTTAAAACACGCGGTCAGCTTGTGTAGAACCGTCTAACTCCTGAACAACCGGAGCAGAATACACTCGACAGTTGCTAAAAGCAAAGAGAGTAACTCGGCTGACTGTTTCAAGTTACGTGGGCGCAGGACATCACGTCCTAATGTCGGACAGGGGGCCAATGTGGAAAAATCCAAAACAAAACAAAACAAAACAAAAAAATCATGAATAAACAATAATAACAATAAAAAAGCTACTTACATGAGATTTGCTAAATATCGTCCCAAGACGGAAGTGTCTAGAATCCTCGGCCTGGAGGCGAAAGTCATTGTCAATGCGATTCTTTCTGCTGTCTCGGTCTGCTTGATCAATGAAGGCATATCCTCTTCTTGTTGGAGTTAGACAGGCTGTTTTACTTTCAAAATAAATGATTCATTTAAGTTTTGTAAAAATAAATATATCGTGAAGTCCAACAAAATCATTTTTTGATTGAAAATATTGAGTTCCAAAACACCAACACTTTTTATTTATAGGAAACTTATAAACACCCAAAAATAAAATGAAATCAACATATTGCAACGGATTTAATTTAAAAAAAAAAATGGTTCTATGAACAGTACCACTGAAACAGTTTTTACAGTGCATAGAATAAAAGTGAAAAAAAAAAAAAAAAATCATTGTATGCAGCCAAATGGTAAAGGTGTCAGGTGTTGGTGGACTCAAATGCACGACAACCACTGATGCCGTTTAAGGTGTTGATTGAAGAGTAGAGGTCGGGCCGTCCAGGGTCGAGAACCAGTGCAGGCGGTGGGGGAGGCAGGCGAGATCGGCGTCGGGGACGGACGGAGGTCGATAACAGCAAAAGGATCCAGACGGGGCGGACGAGGGACGTAGCCAGAGCCGAGCAGAGTCGCTACCGGGGAATCGGTCCGAGGACGAGGCGGAGGCAGGGTCGGAGACGGGCTGTTGTCAACCGGGGAACGAAGGAGCACAACAAGGAGACAGGCGCTGGATTACTGGTGCAATGCAAAACAGATAATCTGGCAATGGTGGAAAATGGGAGACTGGTTAATAAAGGCAGAGCAGATCAAAGGCGAAGATTGTTGGCTATCAAGATAGTAGTGGCAGGTTGTTAGCTTGGAGACCGTGACAAAAGGTTGCTGACCCCTGATAAATATCTTGTTAAGTTACATATAGAGCAGGGTAAAAAATGTAATAATTGAATCACTTAATTGGCGTTAAGTTAATACTAATGTGATTAATCACGATTAATCACGACTGACCCTAACATATATATATATATATATATATATACCCCTAAAAGGTATTTGCGTTTGCCTGTTTCTTAACAACAAAGCTGTGATTCAATCAATGATGATATTGATACCAGCATTGGTATCATTGGAAGTACGATGTCAATACGCTGATCGCAGGGAAAAAGTGCACTCGCGGTAAACAAAAAAAACAAAAAAACAAAACAAAACAAGGACTTCTGCCTTCTGCGACGTTACATAAGCTGTTACACTGACCCCGTTTTTGCTCGGTGCCCAGCTGGTAACGGATTTTGCGCTAATCCAGACCTCACCCAACCTGCCCCCTCAGTGAAGTGTAATTTAAAAGCTGTGCATTTGTGGCTTTTTTTTTGTCTCCCAACTTCTGAATACACCACAGCCCACCTCACCCCCTCTCCGCTTTTTTTTCCAGGAAATCTAAAGCTCCTCGGGACAATGGAGCCACCGACAAAATAACGTTTAAACAATGCGGGTGTAGCCGTCACTAGCAGCAGAGCATAAAGCCTGATCATTCACCACTAGTGGGCAATGTCGGCGATCCTGTTCATCCCAACATCAGTGGATAGCTAGCTAGCTTGTTAGCATACAGGAATACAAGGCTAAGAACACAGCTGATGAAAATCACTCAGAGAAGTGAAGAAGCTGAGACTCGCTCATCCAGGGTACTTTTGAAGGTTCTTCACAGAGGCGATTGCTCTAAAACTGCAAGGGAAGCTCAGCTTCCCCTAAAATGTCAGAAAATAAGTGGTCAAGTATGTGGGGGTCTATGGGGCAGTGGGCTGGCCTCGGCTGGGCCGGACGCTTGGCTTCTGCAGGATGATTGGATGATCTGTTTGAGGCTGAACCCCTTTTTGATAGACAGCGAAATGAGCGAATCAGCAATCTTGAAGTATAAACATCCGCCGAAGCAGTTTTCAAGTTTTTCAGTCCTGTTGGGAAAATACACGTTTTTCATTTATCCCATAGTATGCTTAAAGAATATTAATCTCATATCCCTTATCATGATTAAAACATTATTCATATGTAACCGAACAATGAACTATGCAAGTACTAACCATCATTCATGTATAACCGAACAGTGAACTGTGCGAAAACTAACAACTGTGATGATAAGGAACTGATACTGTCGAGGGGAGGAACGCCAGACAGAGGATGTACGACTTCAGCAAAATCCTCTGTATGTTTGCCCAATGTGTGAACGATTGATCACTAGCCATATGTAACCAGGGACCGCCTCTAAAATGCTAATAAAATGAGGCCTGTGAGACGGAGGAACTTCAGAGTTGGGAGGACGGAGCGTGACTGAAGTTGACTGACGTTGCCTGCCGTCTCAGCTCTCCTCCGGAGAAAGCCATACTTGACTCCTGTGTGTTTCTTTTTGTATAATTGTTGGGGTTAAACTTAACAATTCCGTTGTTTTGAGTGGATCCGAAGACCCTACGGATCCTCTAAGCGACTTTGTCTTTGTTAAAAATGTCTCGCAACAATTCTAGCGTCTATTTCTGGTGTTTTTCTAGACCGTAGCCGCTTGTGTTTGGAGACTCTGACTTCTGACACAGCAGGAGCTGCTGAGCCTCTCCCCCGTCACAAAGCACTCACAGGTGGTCACACTTCACACGAGCCTCGTGCAGTAGCTCCACCTAGCGAGCTAGCTACTAGCAAGCTGCGCATAATGGCAGATAATATGAGTGTCCTAAAAAGTTATGGCTTTGATTCAGGGAGACTGAGGTCTGAACTTCAAGTCTAACATTCAAACCAGGACTTGCAGGGCAACAGAGGAAAGCTGTGTGATTTCTTGCTGTTTCTGAAAGACCTGGAGTTGGACAGTTCAGCACCTCAGCTGTACAAACTTGTCATTAGTGGCAACGATTGGAGCTCCATCTACAGGTGCAGAGAGGAGCTCCTCCTGTTTAAAGCAGCTCAAGTCTTGAACCTGCAACACGATGGGCTAAGGCAGTTTAAGCAGCCTAGCTCTGCTGGCCATTGAGAGGACACTGGTCAAGTCCCTGGACAAGACGGCTAGTTGGTACAACCGGGTCACAGGTCATTTTCTTGGAAGGAATTGAGGGTAGAATTTACGTATAAGTAAAGAAATGCATTTTATGATGTAGGCCGAAAATTAGCTTCCCCTCCTTGAAAGACCAATAGCCGCCCCTGGTTCATCAGTATCCCGTTAGCATCTGCATCGACTAGTTAGTCGTCCAAATGAAATATGTTTGGTGTAAAAGTGTTAATACGCATCAGATTCTAATTAAAAGGATGCACTTTGAGGTGATGCAAACACACTAACTGCTGCTGCTATGATTCATTCATTTATTTATTTATTTAGTGTTTCCATTTCTGGTCCCCAATTAAAGGCAAGTTGGTCCCGGCTGCAAATTGTGTTGCTTTGCACTCGTGTCCAAATGGATGTAAATGAGGCAAATTAAGCTCTCCTTCGGCTTTGACACAAAGCCAAGTCGAGACTTGAGTGAGTTATTCTGCTAATGTTCTTTTTTCCAAGTCGCCAACAAAGGGGTCGAGGGGAGCCGCCGCTGAAGAGCCATTTACTGTGTGTGTGTGTGTGTGTGTGTGTGTGTGTGTGTGTGTGTGTGTGTGTGTGTGGCAACGGAGAGATGGTCCAAGTCCGTTGAAAGCTCCCTCGGAAAAATGTCTCATTAGCCGCTTGTTACTACCTGAGGCTGAGAAGAAGGGGGAAAATGAAATAATAATAAATAAATAAAAAGTCACTGATTGTTTTCAGTGTCTGCAAATTGCAGGCCCGGCGTGTGTTTGCATACAAAAACGGCCAAACGGCTTTGTGTGATATTAAAAAGCACAAACGCATCGGCCGCGAGCGACTCCTGAGCCGAAACTCAGCACTTCCGTGGCTCTGAAATGCTGATTCCAGACAGTGCAACGTTTTGTTTTTTTGTTTTTGTTCGTCTCGTTTAGTTTTTTATTTTATTCTGCCGAGACACATTTCATGTGTTCTCCCCGAGGGGTGAGGCAGGCAGGCAGGCTGGCAGGTAGCGGCAGCGGCGCCGGTACAAAGGCGAGCCAAAAGAAAAGGAAACACAAAACTCACCTTCAAACCACGACAAGTCAGCCGCTTCCATCTCCGGGAATGTTTAACCCGGACTTCTCGTGTAAACATGACAAGTGCGATATTGCCAAGAGAGGTGGATTGCTCCGCCGGGGTCGAAGAAAAAGGCTGATTTTCTTGTTGCGTACTGTAAAAAAAGTCATTTGCAGAGCAAAATGCGCAGTTTCGAGCAAAGCTACATGTTTAGTTCATTGACTGATAAAACGCCGACTGGCCTTGATGCATGTTTGTAAAAAAAAATAAAATAAAAAAAAGTTAGTGCACAGTCCATATGGATGCCTTCTGCACGTGAAAGTAGAAACGCTCGTGATTGGTTGTGTTGGTTGCTAAATGAAGCTCCAGCTCCAAACTTGTCCTTGCCAGATGTAACAAAAGAAGAAAAAAAGAGACAAAATCGCAGAAAAATTGGCCCGGCGTTGTCATCATTTAAAAAAAAAAAAAAAAAAAGAAGATCCTTGAATAATTCCCTTGTAAACATCTGGGATTCCTCTCCGAAGTCGGAGTGATACATTGGCTTTTTTTGTTTTATTGTTTTCGGTCAAGGCTTTTTCAATAAAGTTACGCTGATTCAATACCCAGCGGTCATCCTTGGGCTGCAGGCCTGCTTCGGAAGGCTAGGTCGTAGAAGCGCACATGGTGAGGGAAAAAAAATAATAATAATGAAATAAAAAAACACTACTATGGGGTGAGAGAAAATGCATGTGACTAATGTTAGCTTTTTAAAAGTACCGTGCTTGAAGGGCCACTTGCCAGCAAGACCCCCGCTAATATAGTTAGCGTAAGATTGCACTCACTCCCCCAGCTGCTCCTCAGACCTTTCTCAGTTGTCATCCTTGGTGCTCAAAGTCCAGTTGTTTCGTTTCCTCCCCTTTTCAGTGTTGCTTCGTGGTGTGAATCTAACATGTCACCGCTTATTAAGCGGGCCAGTGCTCCGCCAGCAGAACTCCTACGGGGTCTTGTGATGTAACGCGCCTAAGCCCCGTTGTTCTGCCGCTGCCTGCGGGCGACGTCGCGCGAGCTTTGTGAATAGCGAAGCTCTGTTCCCGCCGCTGCCCAACGACACAAACGATCCCCTCCGAGGTTTCAAAGGAGGCCAGCGAGAAAGTTTTCGTAGTGTGCGCGCTTCTGTTCTCTTGCCGGAGGAGCGGGTGGCGGAACCTCTTTGATGCCTTTGACGTGGCGGCTAGTGGCCATGGAATTCAAATCTGTGCTATTCTCCGTTTTACTAAGCCCCCCTCTATTTTTTTGCCACGCCCGTCACTTCCAGCATAGAGTTGTCGTAGCGGTATCGAGTTTCTGTGGTAACTGTTGTGTACGCTAAAGCTACGCTGACGATTTTCGTTAATTCACCGGTATTTGCGTTTAAAAAAGTAGCATCAAAGGGCATCTTGGCGGCGCAGTAATTTGTTTCGCACGCCAGACTTCGTTCTCTCTGTTCTCGGGCTGACCCGTCAGGTCCCAGCAGGTAGCAGCAGTGGTGAACTTGTTTATTTTCCAGGGATGGTCTTTGACTCAGCTGCATCCCTCCGACTTCTCTCTCCATGTGGTTTATTTGGCAAAATATTCAATGGCAACATTGTTTCTGAAAACTAGCAGCTGTCATTGCTTTAGCACGTTAGCTTCTGCTGAATGAAAAATAATCAAAGGAAAGCTTTCCTTGCAGCGATCAATTGTGTTTATTATCTTTGGTTTTTAATGGATTTATATCTTTCTTTTATACAGACCTGAGTTTTTCTCCTACCTTTGACATGTTTTGACAGAAACTCCGGCCTTCCTCAGAAAGTGTCTCTTGGTGGTTGTTTTACTTGATGTACATCAGCTGTAAGACTTCACCTTTAGTGGCTTGTGTGAAACAACAGCCAGAAAAATGACACAAGTCTCTGTTCAGTGAAAAGTTGCCGGGGGTGTTTTGCCGATCTTTGATTTCGATTAATCAAAATTTCTCCAAACATTCCGGAAGGGCTCGTTTTAATCTCAGCCCCACTTCCCAACACCCCCCAACCCTCCACCCCCGAGTTTTTTTTCTTCACCTCCTGCCTAATGGCTTGCGAATGGAAATCATAAATCAGCTGCTGTGTAAACAGCCTCCCGCGAAAAGCAATTGCCGCCGCCGCCTCCCGCTGTCATCAATCGCTCCACGATGAGCCGCTGAACTTTCCCTAATCTTCCTGGCCGCTCTGGGATAATTCCGTCTAACAGCGACGTGATGGGCGGGGTCAACGGCGGAATGAGGGGTGGGAACTCGCGGGGTCAGAGGCCCTTCAAGTGTCATGACGCCCCGCCCTCCTGGACCCGTTCTCTCTCTCTCTCTCTCTCTCTCTCGCCTCATCGCTCAAACGAGGCGCTGCCCGCATGCTAACGCCGCTAATCCTCCTGAGTTCGGTGAAGGAGGTTCATCAGTGACGCTGCGAGATTAGACCTGCACCTTATCATTTGACCCCGGCCAGTGGGGGGGGCGCGGCCTCGCTGATGAACTCCCTCTAATGACTGCCCACCACCTCCTTCTCATCCTCCTCCTCCTCGCTAGCTAGCCATAATTAAAAACCATCGGCCATCGCCTCAGGTCCGTTTGCGAGACCGAGACCTCCGTTGATTTCCAAGTTTTTGTAGCTAAGCATTAGTGTCCGGCGGTGGCATGGGGTGGGGGATGAGTGTGTGTGTGTGTGTGTGTGTGTGTGTGTGTGTGCGTGTGTGTGTTTCTTGAGCACCAAGTTTATTCCTTAATTTTTAAAATCCCCCCTTCCATTGTCTCCTCGCTACTGGCCGGTTCCCCCACGGTGCCAACATTAAGCCTTGGAGTTCTTTGAAAATATAGTGAATGCATTAACTGCCGATGCTATTAACTACCTATGAGAGCATCAGATTTCTCAGACTCGTGTTCTTCAACCTCTGTCGGTTGCTGAGTTTCCCTTGACAGTTTTTGTTTTTCATCACATTGGAAGAGGGGCGGCGGAAGTGGCGAATTTGGAAAAATTCCGTCTCTCTGCTTCTTATTTCGACCTTCTTACCACATGCTGCCACCTTCTGACCAACAAGGATACCTTATTCCCTTTTTTTTGGCACATTTTTCAGCTGTCTCTCAGAATGCCCCTCCCGTCCTTTAGCTTGTCGCAATTTGTAGTTGTCAACCAGAGGAAACACTGAGAGAAAACTACATGAGGGAACTGTAGTTTTTCCGTCTGCTAGAGTATCGCTCGCGGTTTTCATCAAAACCTAAACTCATACAACCGCCAAAGGTGCAGAGAAACCGCCTCGACTTATTGGCGTCGGCCGCGACCAAACGGGCTGGGGCGGATTAAACTCTTTGCAGCGGCGAGGTCAAACGGCGGAGTGGCAGCGACGATCCGTGTTGATTGAGAGCAACGGCGGATTAGCGTAAAGACCCGGCGGTGGCGGCGACCCGCAAAAACCCTATTTCACAAACACACGTCTGAAAAAAAAAAACTGTCTCGCAGACTTTGCGCACAGCATTTCCCCCAGATTTCACAGGAAAATAAAGACGAAGCAATAACATTTCCTCTCGTTGTGGAAATCTCAGCAGCCGGAACCTCGGCCAAACACGAGGACGGACCTCTGGCTCCGAGTCCTTGCCGCAGCTTGTGCTCCGGCTCGATAAACAAACAAACAAACAGACAAAACTGCACCCGGCGATGCCCGGAGCGGATTTTCTGCAAAGCTTTTTCTGCAAATCGGCGCCTCCACGCCGGCCCCTTGGAGGAAGATGTCGGCCAGAAAAGATAGCAGCCACTGTTGCTTTGTGATCGTCAATATGGACAAGACGGAGAGCAAACTGAGGTATTTCTAGGAAAACATCACATCTGTGATGATATTTGCCTTTCTTTTTTTTTTCTGTATTTAATCAGGCAAACTCTGGCAAATTGAACATATTCTGCTTAGTTGGACCGACCAGTGACAATGTCTGCTAGCTGCGTCCCACTCGCTGGCCCGACACCGAAGTCCCCGTTTACCAAATGGTAAGAAAAAAGGGCGCCACCCGCCTCTGAACCCACGGTACTGCGACGGGGAGGGATGTTGGAGAGGCGCCCATGACCAATTTCGCACCAACCCCAAACAAAATCTAGATGGGCAAAAAAGTGCGAAAAATGGAAGCAGCGCAGACCCCTGTGGCAGGATCGGAAGGATTTCCACGTCTCGCGAGGCCCTGGCTGAAAAAATGAACGCGGCGTGACGGCAAGTGACAGAACCAAACGCCAATACTGCTGATCCCCCCTCACTTATGCTGTGGCGTGGCATATTTTCCTTGAGTGTGTGAATACATATATGTATATGTATATATATATATATATATATATATATATATATACATATATATATATATATATATATATATATATATATATATATATATATATATATGTATATCGTCACCCTGTTAAAATAATGGCCTCTGTCATTTTTTGACGAAAATGACAGAGGCCATCCGTGATGATGCTGGCCATCTCTTTGTGTGTGTGTGTGTAAGTGTGTGTGTGAGAGAGAGAGAGACCAGTTTCATTGATGTGTCTTCCCTCATTCATGCGGCTGCAATCAAAAACGAAGCCTGTTTGATAAAAGAACAATGCCAGAAGGCTGCTTCACTTTGTATTCATTTATTGATCGATTGATTGATTGATTTATCTATTTATTCATCTATCGATCTGTCCATTTTTTTTTCCTTTCTTTTTTTTTGTCAGCCAATTTCCATATTGCAACTTCAAAGTGGCTCCAGCGCTGCTTCAAGTGCTTTTGCCTGTTTATTTATTTATTTTTTCTCCCCCTCCATCCAGGGGACTTTATAGCCACATAAGGCTGTTTAATCAGAGTTAGCTCTGTCTGGGCCTGAATTGCAGGGCACCCTGCACACACACACACACACACACACACACACACACACACACATACACACGTGTCCGTGCAAATACACTCTGATGAGATGAAAATGAGAGCACACGTTCACTCACACAGACGGGTCGTAGTAGTAAAATATAATAGATATAAAAAGCCATCAAGGTGTCCTGGCCTGGATGGCTGCTGCTGCTGCTGCTGCTGCTGCTGCAGCTGCTGCTGCTGCTGCTGCTGCTGCTGCAGAGGATGATCAATATGTTTGTGCTATAAATAGCCACTAGCGCAGTGTGGTGCTAAGGAGGAGGGATGCTGGGGTAATATATTTGACAGTGAGGGGCGTGTGTGTGTGTGTGTGTGTGTGTGTGTGTGTGTGTGTGTGTGTGTGTGTGTGTGTGTGTGTGTCAGACACTCAGCATGGAAATGTTGCTTCGCATTTGCGGTGCTCAGCCGGGGAGCAGCAGTATTACAGCTATTTGTCACCTCGCCGAGGCTCCCGAGTGCAGTCGAGTGCAGCGGACGTCGTCACCGACCTGGAAGTCAGATTTTTTTTTTTTTCTTTTTTGCCTCAACATGAAGACGGCTTCCCTTGGGGGTCTTCAGTGCAGGCTCAGAGGGGTTTTATTTCAAAAGAACGAACGCTCCTCATTTTTCTGCCCGATGGATTTGGAACGCTCTCCAGCTCCGTCTTCCTCTTCCGGAATGAAAATGCTACTCTGCCTGCTCTCTGTTTCCTTTAGCGGCTAGCAGCTAGCTATTCCAGTTTCTCAAATTTTTTCTTCATAAAGTTAAAAATAAACTGATGGTTTTGAAACTTAGAAATTTAGACAATATTTATTTCTTTTTACGGTCCAGCAGAGGTTTATTATAGGTTATAGTGCAGTATTGACAAAACAATGTGGAGTGAAGCCAAGGTTGCGTCCTCTCTCTGTGACCTTCGTACCGCTCCAAAAGTTTGCCAGTGACTCCATGCACCCCTGCTCTCTGAAGTCTCTGCCGACAAGGAGCTAATTGACAAATGCAAGCCGTGCACTTAATTACATTCCGCGCTAATGATGAAAGTGAGAAACCAGCCATCAAAAAACTTCCAGTATAAAGAGCCGGACGAAGTCGGACGGCGGCTCTAATGATCGCATCAACAGTGCAGATCCAAAGCCTTTTTTTGAACACCGATCGCAAATGAACCGTTTGCGTTGTCACTTAGCTCGACTTTTAAAACGGCGGCATCTTTTGAGAAATCATTAAATCATTAGTCAACCTCAAGACGCTGCAAAACTGCAGCCTAAATAGCGCTGACTTTTAAAAACAAATAAAAAATAGGGGAAGTTCATTAATTTAGAACAAAGAAATGGGGCAACATTTTCCACATCAGCGGCAAACATTAGCAAAAATAATTGGAACAATAATTGGAACAATGCGCGCGGGCGGGGGCCTCAAATTACTCAGTTGACTCGCCTCCCACTCCAAGTTGACTAAAAACAGAAATGTTTTTAGTTTGGTTTTTGTTTTGTTTTTTAAGAAATATGAGCAAAGCCATCACTTCTGCCCATCACCGTCGCAATTGCAAAAGCAAATTCTTACAGAATGGGGAGTAGATCACACAACCTACCACCACCAACCAAGCAACCTTGCGCTAACTGGTCATTTGGGCGAACTCTCCCCACCCCAACTAAGAGTTCTGAGTCTCCAGAACCAGCAGCCAGCGCTCGGTGCTGCAGATGCCTCGATTGATCAGATTGATTCGTCCCAAAAGTCGCTCCATTTTTTTTGGTTTAGTTTATTTTTGTCACCTAGCTGCAGGTGGCGCATTGCAACAGTGACACTGAGTTTTGTTTTTTTTTACACATCGCCATTTCCATTCCCTGTCGCGACTCTTTCTACATCTTCTGTGATCTTTTGTGACCTTCTGTCGGCGCCGTCCAGCTGCACCTGGTTTCCCCGCCACTCTCACCTCGTTTGCCGTCGAGGGCGCCGCAAAATGACTGTGACCTTTTGGTATTCAGAGAAGCCGTCACCGCCGCTGGTCTCCGGTGTAATTTGCTCCCCTTTCCTTCACACGCTGATAACCACACTGTTCTTTTTTTATTTATTGATATATTGATTTTTTTTTATCTCCCTATGGCTGAAAAATTATCAGAGGAGGCCTGCAGGTTAAAAAAATAAATAAAAAAAAATACAAGAAATCCAAAACGTGTTAATGTTTACAGAACATTAAGCATCGACACAAGGAAATTGCCCCCCCGTCAAGTGAGTCAAGTGCACTTATTATGCAAATACACTTCATCTGAACTGTAATCACAAGAGACAAATTCTCCCCCGGGGAGCCGTGACAGATGTCGGACTTTGATTGGAGATGTCAGTGGCTCTTTGCCCCCCACCAGTACCTCCCAAACTCAGCCCCTGATTATTTCCATCTTCTTTTTTTTGGAGGGGGTGTTTTTGTCACCCCGATGCTGGGCCGACAATTATTCCCTCGTTATTGCCTCAATGAGCAGTGCTGATTTTCAAACGGGCCATTTTTTTTCTTTTCTTCTCGGATTGATGATCTGTGGCGATGATGACGGGATTGGGGGAAATTTGGGGGGGTTAGGAGGGTACAATAATTACAGAGAGTGATGGAAAGTGACTCTCCCCGATCAGACTGAGATGTCCCCGCTGCACTAAACCCTTTGGAAGGCTCGAGTAGCTCGGTTAGCGTAGCCTTGACAGCCCTCCGCCCACAGCTTTATTTATTTATTTATTTTTTTACATCAAATTCTGTTTATTTGCAATAAAACTCTGGTCACTGCAATCCTGATACCTTTCTTTAGCCTTTCCATTTCCATCGACTTATGAATCCAACGCAATTTTTTTAGACAACAAAAAAAACATTTTCCTTCCAGGGCCGGCCAGACAAACTGCTGAGATTTCAGAGTTGAAAGGTGAAAGATTAGCCAGCAATATCTCAGCCGACTCATATCCCACCCGCTGAGGTTAAGCTGGTCCCGCCGCCCCGATTAGTGGCTGAAAATAAATAATGATACGACTAAAATACAGCTTAAGACTCCTTTAGCATCAGTTGTGTGCCGATAAATGTTGGCTGATTATGCTAATCCTTGCCCTCTGAAAATAGATTGTGTTCTTTCTAACAGGGAAAGGAAATAGGGGCATCATTGTCTGCGTGCGCTGAGCAGTACATGTTGTCCAATGTGTTTATTTACACCTATTGTGAATTATCAGCAGCGGCAACAATATGTATCAGTGTCGGTGCTGGGCTTTCTGAGGTGATTGGATCAATAGTGATGCCCTGGAGGTTGAAGAGCATCAACTTGGCTCAGTCCAACAACGTGATGGCACACCTCTAGCGGCGGCCGTGTGTTTGTATATTTTCTACCATCCAATAGTTCCACCTGACGTGGATTCAATCATTCAGATTTAAATGGTTTATCCCCCCACATCGACTCCGAGCCACCGCTTCCAACGTAATGCAGCGTGGCGGCTCCCAAATCGAATTATATTAGCCGTTTTAATCAGAGCTTACGGGGGGGAAAAAAAACAAAAACAATAATAATATTGATACAATTACCGTTGCACGTGTCGCAGGTGTTGGGTTCATTCGGTTGTGAGCCAGACGGGAGGGTGGCACTTTATTTATGCGTTAACCGCATTTACGTGCCCCTGAAGTTTCCGTTCCTGGGTGGAGGAAAACATAACACGAGCATGTGCCGTATTAGTGCAGAGCGGAAGCGTTGTATGCCCCTGTGTGTTTTGTCGTGCTGAGGCAAATGTCACATGTAAGTAAGACGCACCGTTCCTCTGGTCCCTGAGGAGCATTCACACTCTCCTCTGTGTATAGCAGAACACCGCTACCGCTGCCCTACTTCCTTCCATAATTGCATGCCTGCCGTGAGTGCTGCAGATGTATGTCTTTAATATGTTATTTATTTACGTCTCCGCCGATCGCAAAGCCAAGCCTGCGGCGACCGAAAGTCCTTGTTTGCATCTATTTCAAAAGGTTAAATCCCACTAAATGTCACAACACACCTGAGCGCGCCGGGTTTGTGTTCTGCTCTTCGTGGTCTTCAGTGAGATCTCAAACCCTGTGACCTGCCAGTCTTCCAGGAGTCGCCTGAGGAGGTTGATCTCTGCGTTACCCCCAATGGCTCTTCCTAAGACACCGCTTCTATCCATCCGTTGACCACGAGGACATCACGGAGCGCCCCCTTGAGGCAGCTGGAATTTATTGTTTTATTTTTTTTGCTGCGACCTAGCCAGGAAGTGAACCCCATGACCTCCTAGTCATCTTTTCGTGGGTGGGGGGGGGGGGTCCGCCTCGACAGAATGATCCCGAAATTACCCTTGATGGCTCTACCTCTGGTACCCTTTGCATCCATTTGGGACAAGGACGACATCAAGGAGCGCCCCCTTCGGGATGCTGCAGTCTTCTTTTCCCTGTGACCCTGCGATCCCAGGACCTCCACTCACAGGACCTCCACTCACAGGACTCTCACTCTACGCCTGGGCCTTGGACCATCCTTGGAGGCATAACTCAAAGCAACACACCGCCCATGATGCCGAGCAAGTGTTTTTGGCATACCTTCAGGTATTGATTGTCTCCAGGAGCGCATCGGACCGCAGCCTCCTGTTTACCTTCTGCCGTCCGCTGCCGGTCTCCAGAGGCTCTCCGCCAGATGAGTCGGACTCAGAGAAGTTTTTCCCTTTCCGTCTCCACTCGCCTTCCAGCGAACAGAAATGAACCCGCCCCTCCCATAAAGCCACTTTAACAGCCTCTTTTATTCCTTTGCATAATGTATTTAATTTAAGCTGTCCCACATGCACATATGGGTTGAAACTTGGGTCAATGTGCTGCAGCGCACTTCACTGTAGTGCCTGCCAGTGCAACCCCCCCCCCCCCCCCCCCTTCACCCCCTCCCTTTTGTTATTTTTGGAGCCAGCCTGCTGCTGTTTGAGTTGCGGCTATAAATTCATCAGTCACTCCTCGATTCAAATTAAATATTTTAATTCTAATCCCCTGGAACTCTTAATAGCTTTGTTACTTTTGCGGAATACATTTTGTTATCATGACAGATAGTAAACCTACTTTTGTGGCAAATACTCCTATGTTAATTAATTAATAGAAATTCCATTTTTTTTGTTGAAACTTTTTTATGCTTCATTTAGCAATCAGTGTAATCAGTCCAAGATAATTGATTGCATCACCCCTGAGTCCTCGTGTTTAAGAGAGTCTCTTCTCTGTGAAGTCTCTGAACCAACTCCGCTACTGCAGGTTTTGGATGAATACAACCAAGCCCACAAATAAAAACAGGATGCTGGTCTCAAAAGTTTTGTTGCCCCTCTTGTGAAAGTTCTGAAACTGCAGAAAGTCAAGAGCCATGGTCGCAAGTCTCTCAGTGAATACAGTCCGTCTAACAGTGGAGGTCCCGGCAGTGAAGAGGTATCCTTGGTAACCCTTTGAGACAACTAGTGAGAAAAGTTCCATCGCGAATATATGTGTTAACCCGGGTGCCAAAGTTGACTAAAAATAACCTACATCTTCCCCTTGGTGTACCGGCCCATGACCAGTCAAGGCAACAACTGCTCTACTGGCCATTTGTTGACATTCCCTCTGGGACGGTAAGTCGGGCAGCGCCAGGGTCCAAACTCCAGAATCCTCGCCGCTCCTCCCTGAGGACTCCCCAACCTGCCCTCAAGATGAGGCTCAGAGACATTCAGAACCCCCGGCCCTGAAATAACCTCGGCTGGCTCCTGAGATCCATGTCAGCTGTTGTTTGCCGGCTCCATTTTAGGAAATAATGGCGCAAAGGAGTGCCTCTTAACCCAAAAATCTTAGATCTTGAAATAAAAAGAGAAGTGCAGGCACTTGGAGAGAACACCTTCGGACTTTCAAGCAGCTCCTGCAGGGGACTGCGGTGTAGCTCAGGCAAACATAAAAGACAGAACAGGCCCGTGGCTAATACCAGTCTAAGTGCTTTTGACCTCTGTGCGATCGTGAACTCCATACAAACGCACTTTGACTTTCTCAACTTGGGCAACGGTGGGCCTCTCCACCTCCAATTCTGACACGTTCTTTCGTACGTTTCCTCCCAGCAGGTATTTTGTTCATCATCCTGCGACCTCTAACATGACACTTCGCGCCGAGAGCTGAGACACTCGAGCCTTGACCAGCCAGAAGTGACTTGAACCCAGTCGTCCGTCTGCTGGTTCAAAAAGCTGCTGTTAGATCAATCCAAATGTTGTGAATCTGAGCCGAAGAGATTGATGATGACAACAAACGTGTAGCACCATGCCCACGTGACAAACACAAGTGACGCTATCACATCACGCTGGGTGGGCTCTGGGTTCTTGTTTTTGAAGTTAGTGATGCCGTATCAGGTAAGTTGTAATAAAATAATAAAAAAAACAAAATTAGTTTGGTGCCTCCACTTAGTAGAATACAAAATGTAATAGAATGAGTACCAAGAAACCTTCAGAGAATGAAATAAAAATGAACAAGTCTATGAAAAAAAATAATAAAATACAGGCCTGAGTCGATGCTCGGGAGCGATGAGGTCATAAATTTGATGACCGCTTCGCTTAAAGAGCAAAGAATATAAATGCACTGTTAGTTGTCTTTCGTACTGTGAGATGTGTAATTGTTAGAAAAGGGAGATGAGAAAGTGGTGAAAGATGAACAAGGGCTCTGGTCGAAGAAAAGATGACTGAAGATGGAAGTTGAGAACGCTGCGGAGACGCACACGTGGCCCGACACCTGCTGCCCGCCACCCCGTTAGCTGTGAAAAGGTCCAAGGAACACGCCAGCTGTGTCCTCTGGCGAGCACACAAATGTATTATTTATTTATCCTTAATTTTTCAGGTGAACGCGTAGCTTCAGTTGCCCTTCGTTAGCGAGGCGGAAATGTTAGTTTGCCGCTCTGAGAAAAAACTGTATCTTGACAGGAGAGTGATACCCCTCTCCCTTCCTTTATTGGCTTTTTGCCGTTTTTTGAAAGGTCGGACAGCGGGCGACGGGGGAATGGAAAGAAGGGAGGGGGGTGAAAAGATGATGGAACGCAGAAAAGGCTGCTGGTTGGAAATTAATCTAGCGCGGCAGCGGCAGCAGGACGAGCTGGAGCGCGTCGCTGAGTGCGCACACGGCCAGGTGAGCGACCGGGGCACCTCAAGATGAATGCGTTTAATTAAATTCGCCCAAGAAAAATCATCAGCATATGAAAAGTCCCCCCCGAAGGATGAATTGTGCGATAGTCAGAACCTCTGGAGGGACCTTAAAGGAAAATGGATAAGAATGAGCTGTTGGTCTTTAATATGTGTTCAATCAACTGCTGGTTTCTCGCCCTTTGACAGACTGCGTTGACTTCTGGCCGGCTGCTTTGATGAAAAGGTTTCTAGGCTCCGGCTCCGCTCTCCCCCATTTACACAACAGTTTCCCAGCTGACATCTTTCTTCAAAGGTGATGACATGTGACTCCACCAGTCTTTCTTCCTTCTAAAGCGGTCACTGCTGCGACTGCAGTTCCATCTCACGTTGAATACAATGCTGTTTTTTGTACAGGTGACGTGTTTTTACACCCAATTTCCACATTAGGATGAGCTAATTCCTAACTAACCGCTATCCAACTCGTGTAATAGTAACTTAACTCAATAGCTAACTATATTGCTAACAATGCAGCTAGCTACAAAACCAGCTAACTAATTAAAGAGTGAAGTCAAGGTCTTGCCATCCATATGCAAACTAAGCTGGCGGCTAACTGCTATCCAACCGACGATACAACAGAAATAGCTGACAAACTAGTGCAGAGTGCTATCTGTTGGTCTTTATTGAGAGGGTGCGCTTACATTTCTGGCATAGATAGAATAATATATTGCTTACTTAACATTGTACATTCAAAGCATTTATTATTTAATAAGGGACTCGTAAGTAATGTTAATCCTAACAGGAATCAAAGAACATTAGATTGCATTGTTTTAGTGCTGTGTGAGAAATTTGTGGTGGAGTTTTGCTCTTTCCTGTCATGAGACACCTTTTGTTTGTTGAAAAATCCATTGGGAAACTTTACCGCTTCATACTGTTCGAAAATTACAACGCACAAAAAACAAAACAAAGAAAAAACTATGATGATGGCGATGCACAATTTCAAACGGCGGCCATTTTCCCACTTGCGGCCTATCAACCATCAGAGCCATTACAGTCAGAATAGCCATTACCGCCTGCGAACACTATAATAGCACCAATAATTCTGCCATACTGCCCTCCGTCCAAGCTGTTCATCCCACAGTATTTCAACCGTCCCTCCTTTTCGATAACGGCCACAAACAGCGCCATCACTCACGGCGCCGCCTTCCACCTCCCCCCCAAAAAAATGGACGCTTGCTTGATTTAGCCTCGGTTTAATTGACGGGGGAGGAGACGGACCGGTGGAGTTTATAGTGTCAAAGTCAAAAGAGGCCGTTCATTTATTTATTTATATATTTATTTATTTTTATTTTATTTTTAAAGTCCGGAGCAGATACCACGCAGAGTTCGCCTGGTTAGACTTTTGCTGTTGATCCACTGCAATATTTGCAGTACATGCAGTATTTATGGTTGTTTGCACAAGCAGAACTTTCTTCTTCTTCTTCTTCTTCTTCTTCTTCTTCTTCTTCTTCTTCTTCTCCTCATCTAAAGACGTTTTTGTGCAGTGGACCGGTGCACATACGCAAACGCTCTTTGCCACACGTAGATGAATCCAAAGGGAACCAGGGTGACATTCCACCTGCGTGTCCCAGGTTAATATGTCAGGGCAGAGAGTAAACATTCTAACCGTCCGGGGGTCGTCCAGCTCTTTCGATTCAGCGTGAGACGTCATTAGTCCCGCGCCACGGCGGCAGGGTCGGCGTGATCTCCACCCTCGGCGAAGGTTAAGTCAACGTTGCGCACGGGCGCCTTTAATTATTCATGCAATCCACCAGCGCAAATGTGGCTTTTCCTTTTTCCCCCTCCTCCCGAGTGGCTAAATACGAGTGGGGAAGAAGCGAGAGATGGTAACGATAACCGGAGGAAGTCACTGTGAATTTAGAGTGCGGAAGCCTTTGTAAATAAATAAATAAATGAATAAAAATGAACTCCAGCCTCTCCAGTGAGAGGAGAGGGAGCAATTATACAATGGACACAAATCCCTTTAAAGGAAACTTGCTTTATTTATTTTCATTATTTTCTCGCGTTTCAATGTTTTTTACAAACAGGACATTGGAACTTTTCCATCGTTGATCTTAAGCATGCCTCTTCCTATGAAATGAAAGTTTTATTCATGTGACGTAATTGGATAAACTTTTTCAAAGGACGACAATTCATGCCAACCACCGTGCAAAACCAAGACGGTGGCAAACGAGTGGAGCCCCATTGAAAAGTGATGAGCAGTTGGCTGCAAAACATTTGGAATTGAAATGTTGTGAGTATTTCTGTCCTTCGGAGGATCCAAAAAGTGGGATGGATGCGGCGAGCTGTTATTGTTCTTGTTTCGGCTTTTTTTTGTTGTCTCCGTCTGTTTGTTTTAGAACCTTACAAGGCAACAGTCAGCCACTTAAGGAACACTTTACAGGGCGGTCCATTAGGGCATATTAGAATGGAGCACAGTGTTTAGCAGCAAATTGCCAACTACTTTACACTCCAGATCTACGCATGGGTAAATGTAATAGGAATACTGTGTAATTACCAATGCTGCTGCTCCTCCTACTCCCGCTCAGATGGCACTCTGCCCCTCACACGGCCTGTTTTGTGAACTTGATGGGAACCAGTTCCCACCACCTGTCGGCTGATGGCGGATAATGAGGGAGCGTCCCCGCAGGGGAATGGACTGGAACGCAGTGTCTCCTGGAGCCTCCGCCCTCCTCCCTGGCCTGCGTGAGCGGCGGTCTAATCACGTAATTGTGGCAACTTCCCTAAACTGGAGATATTTCCATTATCGTCGCTGCGGTGAGCCAAAAGAGAGGAACGGGTTCATTCCAAATTGCGCAGGCCGGTTGGCCGGCCGGCCGGCCGGTCCGGACGCCTTTTGTGGCTACAAAGGTCACCGGCTGTCCTGTTCACACCTGCGGTCTCATTCTTTGTCACCCTATGAGGGCGCGATGTGGGAGGCAAGGATTTAGGTGGGACAAATCGCCTTTGTCTTCATGATAGTAGCAGCGGTTGGGGATAAGTGCTGAAAACCGCATGAGTTTCAAGTACAAACAAATTTAATTCTGTTGTTGGTTTTAGCCGGGTGCCAGTGTGGTTCTCTGTCCATGGTGTTGAAAGAAGGCGCCGGGAAGCGTTTATGTCTCTCTCTGTGGTTCTGAAAGACTGGATTCTATCTATCTATCTATCTATCTATCTATCCATCCATCCATCTATATGATTCTTTGTCCATGGTGCTGAACAGAAGTCCATCTCCGTGTACATGAATGACTGTCTGTCTATCCATTCATAATACTGCCTGTGGGATTCTCTGTCCATGGTGCTGATCACTGAAAAGTCTTTCTCGTGTATGTGGTGCTAAATGACCGCCTGTCTATCATCTGTCTATCGATCCACGCTACCGGTGCGATCTCTCTCAATGGTGCTGAGAGCCACTGCAAAGTCATTATGGCTGAATGCGTATTTCTCTCTCTCTCTCTCTCTCTCTCTCTCTCTCTCTCTCTCTCTCTCTCTCTCTCTCTCCCTCACTCCCTCTCCTCCTCTCTCTCTCTCTCTCTCATTAATGCCAGCGTGATTCTCTGTCCATGACGCTAAAACATTTCCTCGTATGACGTGTGTCACGGACAGGTCATGTGTTTGTTCCAGCAACGCCAAACGCCGCCGACTGATATTTCTCTGCAGAACCCACCCACCCACCCAATGGCACAATAAAGTCCCAGCCGCTGATGATTATTGCCCGTCGTAAACAGAGGACTATCGAAGTGTTGACATATTTAAAAAGTCATAAAGCCAGAGGTTAAAGCCGGCAGCTGTGAAACGTAAATACCCCCTCAACAGCTTTCTGTCGGCTTTATACTATACCCCCACCCCACCACACCCCCACCCCTCACTTTTTATATGATGTGTTTATAACGTTAGCACAAGGAACGCCGACCTCACAGCTGCGAAAGGTCCCTCAGCCGCTAGCTGGCCTTCACGCCCACACACCCGCTGGGTGCTGTCCTGGTAAAAGTCTTTCTGTAGTATCCACCCCTTATTTTTTTATAGATCAATACATAATGCTTGAACGGTCTTGCATCCAGACAGGCAGCGTGGGCGTCTGCGGAGGAGACGCGTCTCTGATAATGATCAATAATCCCGGTGCGATACTGGTTGCTTTTCCCGAGACTTCGGGTTAGTGATCTTCTCTTCACTTCCACCCTTGACCTCGACATTCCATTAAGGCCTGAAGATGGAGAAGGCTCAATTGACAGTTAAAGCCTGACTCCATTTTGACCATCGGCACGTTTCTTCTTCTTATTTTCCCTTCCAGGCCTTGCCGAGTACCATGGTTTTGCACACATGAGAGGGAAGTGCAAAAGTGGCCAGATGGGCGTGTGATCAGAGCTGCTCCAGTGGGCGGTGAGAGAACGCTGATGTGTTTGCACGGGCGTCAAAGCGAAACGTACGTTCCCTTTTTGGCCGCGGGAATACAAGGCGTTGATTGTGATGTCGGGTACAGACGTAACACACAGTGTATGTATGAATGGATCTGGAATGCCAAGGTCCAAAAAATTTAGTTTTTGTCACTTTGCGCTGTTTCTTTGCTTTACTGACATCTCAACATTAAACCTTCCCCTGGAAACATCGCTTTTAAACAAGTGGATGAAAACGAATCCCTCGGCCATCGCTTCTCCCCCGCTATCGTTGTTTGGTTTTTATGGCTCTTCGCGATTGCTTTCGCAGGGGTCGGGAGATAACAAAAACCAGAGCGAGGCGAAGGAGGATCCATCCGTCTGGCGCTCGGCGAAGTGAGTGCTCCTGTGAAACATCGAGTCAGCTAAAAGGTTTTAAGCCCTGTCAGCACCCTGCGGTGCCTTTACAGTTTAATACAGAGGGGGGCCGAGGCACGCTGACAGAGGGGGAGACGGCGAGCAACAACCTTTTGAAAAGCAAACCGCTGTAGCACACACACAAAGATGAGCAGAAGTTACACTCCAGAGTTCCTGAGGGGACCTATGAGGCTTTTCCTCTTTTCTGACCTCTAAATACTGTTACAATGCTGGATACTAGTGTCAAACGATGCCAAAACGTCAAATGAGGTTCATGCATTTGGACGTGAGCCCTGCAAGTTGTTGCGCATGGTTGTGCATGCTGTGTTTTACCGTCTTTTTTCCACTGTCCTGTTAGCCACCACCGCTGACCCCTGTTTGACACCAGAAACGTTTGCAGAGCGTCAGCAGAGCGTCCGCGTCGACGCAGTGAAACGCGGCCACTAAAGTCAACGAGCAGGTTCCCACCAGGCGCAGAGCGGCCGCGTTTCAGAAGCGTCCCAGAAGCAGTAAAACGCGAGCCGCTGGAAAAGAACGCCAGAATTTATTCTTTGACGCTTGCCGCGTCCCTCCTGCGTCATTCTGGTAGGATCGTTCAGACAGGAAGTCAGTGGTGTAAAAACATGGTGGATCCGGTTGACTTTCATCATAACACACAATGTGCTGGATTTTGTATTTATATGTGCTGTGCTTTACTGTGAAACATCAACGTGACGCATCGGCTTCAACGCTGTTCAGGTCGGCCGTCAAACAAAAACAGATTTCACTTTGAATCTCAAACTATGATGAACAAAATGCATCTATACTTTAAATACCTGCATTTTGCATGATGCCAGCAGTTCGGTTCATTATTATTTTTCTTTTTTACACAGTGTCTCGAAGTATCAATGTTTTGTTTCATTGTTGTTTTCTTTAAAAACACACGAAAACGACCTGGGTTGTCGCGCGATCTTGCAATCCTCGCGTGAACCGATCGAGCCGCTGCGCGAGACGCTTCCTGTGTGGGAGGCTGCTGGAGCGCGAGCAGAGCGTCAACGCGGTCGCTCTGCTGACGCTCTGCAGACGCTTCTGGTGTAAAACAGGGGTAACTCCGTGCTCTGCTTGTGTGTTGTGTTCACTGGCAGCGAAACTTAAGGAGTTTCGCTCCTTAAAGCGATTTCAATGCTGTTAGCGTGTTAACACCGGTTGAATAGGGCTTTTCCTGTTTTGTGATTTGTTTGGACTTAAGTTGTGCAGATTTTCTTGTCTAATAATAAACGACTCTAAGACTCAAGTGATCGTTTCAGCGTCTACATTTTCTCTGCTAGGACAGTGTTTTGATACAAGTCAACAGTATTAAACAACATCACTCTAAGCCCTCTGAAAATGTCTGGCAGAAAACAAAACAGAAACATGGTCAATGTAAAAAGTAAAAACCTATGAATCCGGGGACACGGAAGACACAAAAAACATCCAGGGACCTTCGGTCCGCCTTGTAGCCATAACTCCGCCCACGCTCAGGCAGTAACCAAGCCAATGGAAACGGGTTCCAACTGAGCTGTACTGTACCAAGTAGAGCTGGCACCAACATCATAACATTATAGAGCTAAGGTAAGGTTTTCAATCAGGCTGCCTAAGGCTTACCACATAAATATAGACGTGGATGAAGTAGTCTTTTCATCTAATCGTGGCGTGTGCACAATAGCACAGGTGTGCAACATGCTGTGAGAAATGCTATGAAGTTTATTTTGGACCGTGTCTGAAAGAAAAAAATAGCTTATCAAAGGTTGGATCTGGGAGTAAACACTCCGTAGCAGCTACGTTTGTTTGCTCACAGCTTGCATGAGTGTCGCTGCGGTGCACAAATCTATCTGTATTTCTGAATTGGACATCTTCAAAAGAGTTTAAATTGTGACGGTTTCGTAAAGTTTGCTGTTTACTCTCAATTCCCGCACTGGCAAACTGAGGAAGTGTGGCTCGGCAGTGACCAAGAGTGTGACCAATCACAGCGGAGTGGGCTTGGCAGGAGGCGTACACGGAGGAGGGCGGGGGTGGAGTGAAACAAAACAGACCGTTTTCGTGGGATGCAGGAAATACGAGGAAGCGATGCAGCAAGAAGGCCACGCCACGGCCATTAGATAAAACCTGTGTGACATTTTTGGTTTTATCTGCAAACCCAAAGCAAAGACCCTGCGTCATAAAAGCAGAGCCAAACGGGGGCGGATAAATTCAAATTCACGGACCGACGAGCGGGATCGCAATCTTTCAATCAACGTGAATCAATGATACCCGATGTCTCTCCCAAGCCGAACTTCTGGGGAAAAAAGGTTGAACTGAGTCATACCACCGCCTCTCTGCCCTCCCCCCCAACCTCCTCATCCCATGCAAGTCCACCTCAGTCACCCGTGCACGTGGACTCAAAGCCATCCCTTGCCATATGCCGGTGTGTGTTTGCAAGATGCCTCCTGCCAGCCAGCTCGCTCTTCAATAACGTGACGTATTACCCCTCCTCCCCTTCCTCCACCTCCTCCTCCGCCCCCTCCACTCCGTTCCGTTGAGTTATGTGCTTATTCATCCCTCACATCTCCGGCTGAGTCTAGCATCTAGCGTTCGTCAGGGAGGCGCAGGCCGGGGATGGCGACGACCCAGCCAGCCGGTGCTGCCGGTTCATAGCAGCGGGGTTGAATCGTGGCCGATCCTCAGCCGACTTTTGTCTCCCACCGCAGTGGTGTGTACTCACATTTGTGCAAATGAAGGCATGGGGGGGGGAGGGGGTACAAAAAACAGCTCCCGCCGGAGGCTGCCGGGGGGGTTTATCAGCTTCCCTGCTCTGTGATTGTGATTGCTAATGGATTCTCCCGAGGTCTGGCAACCATCAGCTGGGCCGCGGACGGAATTAGCGCAAATAGCATTAATGAAGTGTTTGAAGCCACTGCAGCCGACTGGTAGGGCCGATTGGAAGGGAAGGTTCCCATAAGGCGCTGGTGGTGCTCGGGGTGAGGGGCGGGGGGCTTCCAACGGGGCCCCGTCATCACCTTCCCGTAGCACGTCGACACGGATGCCACCGCCGGGGACTCCGCTTAGTGGGCTGACGAGATTGAAGCTGACAAGTACACGGAAATCATTACATCACAAATTGGCTGAAAGTCGCCGCGTTAGTGGCGGCGGGGACGTTGGTGGGGGTGGTGGGGGGATGTGGGGCATGTTTGCACTCACAACATACTCCATAAAACGCTCTCGCAAAAAACAAATGTCAGCGGATTATTCGTCAACAGTGGGAAGAAAATGGGTACGTTCGTCCACCGGACGGTCGTACGGAAACAACACCCCCCAAAAACAGGCAATAACCCCGAATAAACTAAATTGCGAGTGAGTTGAAACGTAACCGTCCACCGCTGGAAGCTTCAAAAAGATCAGTTGTGCGCATTGATCTGCCTGACGAGATCCCAAACACCCTTGCAGCCGTCTGAGCGGGAAATGGAGGGGGGAGGGGTCCGCGGCGGGGCATTTAAGTGCTCTTTTAAAAGGTTGTTGGATGCGCGGCGGGGCCCACGGCTACACGGTGGAGGGAGGGATTGGGGTGCCGAGGGCGCCAGTTTCATTTTGGGCTGTCACAATGCTTTAAGTAGCTCTCAGTGAAAGGTCGGGGCGTGGCGACGACTGATGGATGGCGGCCGCAGGGGGGGCGAAGGTGACACGACGGCAACGGAAGGCGCACGGTTGGAGACAACAGGGGTGGAGGTCACGCTTGTAAATCTCGCCCTCTCTTGTTGCTTTTTTTTTTTTCTCCTTGGCGAGGAGGAGCGGAAAGTGACGCAAGGTCAAAACTCGCGTCGGCGAAAATTTGAATATGTCGCGTGGGAGGCGGCTGAAGAGGACGCATGGCTTGGTTTGTGATGGATTTGCAGGCGCTACGCTAGCTACCGAGCTAACCAGCTGACTTTGTTTCTGAGGGTTTATTTTATTTAATTCACACCCATTTCAGTTTCTCTTTCTCCCACGTCGTCTTCTCTGTTGTTTAGTGTTTTCTGTCACAGCGCCACTCGATGGCCTGTCATACGTACTGCAACTCCCTCAGTGTGTGCACAGGGGGCGAAGCTCACAAATGTCTTTTACATGATTTGTGGATTTGGTTTCATTTTTTGGCAGAGGGAGACTGGTTAGGATTTTATTATTCTGCCGTTTTTTTTTTATTATTAAAGCAAAAAACTAACTAGAATAAACCGCTCGGCTATTTGCCAAAAGTGGAAATGGGTAATGGCGGTGTTCTCACGGTGTTTCGCTCGTATTTTTCCTCTTCCAAATAGAGCTGTGCTCACTTCTCTCCGCTCTCAGACTTTCTTCCGCTCCGTTTTTATTTCAGAAATGAACTTGGCACTCAGCAGAATAAACTCCTTTTTTCCCCCTCTCCTTAACATCCTGCATTACAGCCCTTCCCTTAAATCCCCACCTACCTCCCCACTCCGCATCTGTAATACGGGGGCCCTGAATTGAGCGTTCTGCCTTGCCGCACGCGTTCTAAATATGATTTGCATTCTCATTTCACAGATGAAACGGCGGGGCTTGAAGAGAAGAACGATGGCGGCGGCTGTTCCCGGAGAGTCGTCACGCCGGCTTTGCCCTCCGTCAGAGTAAGAGAGTCTCGATCATTACTAAACTGAGCCGAGGCCTATTTGGTACCGCAAACGCCTCCCGCAAGCTCCGCTAGCTTTAATGAATTCGTTTTTTTTTGAAAACCCAGGTTGAGGTAAGCAGCGAGGTTCTTTTTTCTCACGGTGACACAGTGACACGAGGAAAACAGCTCGGCTTTGATCGGCTCAGCGCGAAAAATTGGAAGAACCAACAGACGAACAAAAAAGAGAAGCTCTAACAGCTCTAAAGTTTTTCCTCCCACGCGAGTCGGCGAGTGCGCGAGGCGAGTCCTCGGGATGACGAGGCATCTCGAGCGGAGACGTGTGAGCTGCTGAGTCAATCCTCGTTGCCGAGTGATTCACTGCCGAGGACGGTGGTTTGGAGTTTGGACCAAAAATTAAAAAAAATAATAAAAAAAACGCGATATGAAAAACACTTTCTCAGAATTGTAGCGGATGAAGATTGGCACAGGCAACTTTTGCTCGTTGCGTTGGTCCAAATCTAGTTGGCTGCTCATTTAGTTTCTGTTCTGAGAGACAGAAATCGGCCTTTCTGAAGCAACTGACAACATACAGTAAAATACATGTATACATTCGCAGTGGGAGGCAAGTTTCGAAAACACAAATCCAATCAGAGAGACGTGGAATATTTACGATTGGCCGGAGACCGAGAGGGAGGAGGTCTGATTGGATCAGCTAGGTTGTGTCACTAATTCCAACAAGTGCTTGAAACGGCTTTGACCCATTTTTAAATTTGCCTTTCTTCTTTAATTTACCTGCAAAAAAACAGCAACACACCAACACACTAAAACACTATCACGCATTTAATCCAATAAATTGAAGCCAAATCCTAACAGGGCCCATTAATCATACAGCAGCAATAAATCCAGGGGCGCCTGCCGCAGATTCGGCTTCCAAGGTGGAATCTCACTCTTTGCGTAATAAATCTCGCAGTCATATTGTGTCTGTTCCATAATTCATACTTTTTGGCACACCAGGGCTCTTCTTTGTAGTTTTTTTTTCTCTTTTTCCGCCTCTAAAAATAAAACAGTAGTAAGAAGAAGTATTTTTTTTTTCAGTTTCAGTTTTTCTTTCTGTAGCCCCTCTTTCATATGGAACGAGGTAACACGTTCCATATGAAAGAGGGGATTTGAACACGTGCATGTTTTGTCATTTTGTGTGTCTGTTTTTTTTTTTAAATAATATTCTCAGATTCGTGTGCTTGAATTTATTTCCCTGGCTATCATCCGAGCAGGGGACACAGCATGTGTCGGATCTCCCTGGGTGATAGCGAAGCCGGCGCTAAGCTCCCTGAGAATGCCGCCACCAGCCGCTGGGGGAAGGCAGAGTAATTACAGAGAGCCTTTGTCCTCATTCGCCGACGGTAATAAGCTGAACGGATCACAACGCCAGCGCAGTCGAAGCTCTTTTTGCTGCTTGTGTATTGTTTTTTTTTTTGTTCGCACGCGCGTCACCCCCATCGTGGGTCCCGTCCCCCCCCCCCCACCGCCCCTGCACCCTCGCAGCGCTGAGCGCTAAGTCGCCTCCATCTGGCGGCGTCGGCCTCGCACCTGGAAGTTGTAAACAGCGTGATCAGAGGGAAAATCCCAATTTGCATGCAAAGCGCAAACGCTCAAACACGTGTCTGCCCGCGCCGTTGTCCTCAGTGGACGGAGACGACCGTGTTGACTCGAGTGTCGACGTGAGCCGAATCAATTTGCAACTGTCGCCTTCCAGCGTTATGGAAAAGTGTTTTCCAAGCACTTTGAGCTTCCTGCCTGAGGAAGAGCCTTTGGTGCCACTTTTGGCAAAGTCAGATAAGCAGATACGTTCAACAAGTAGGCTAGGAGTCTTCTTCTTCTCCTTTGGGTAGCCAGCAGCAGTGGCATCCTTGATTTATCACGGCTCAAAGGAGGCCAATGAGCCAGATTTGGCAGATTGACATAGAGGGACAAATGCATTTTCTTGCTGCTGGCTTGACGTTAGATGCTCGCTACAGTGCCGAACAAATTTGGGGTCAAAGCAACGGGGAAGCGACAAGAGTTGTTGGTTGGGTTTTGTGCGAAAACCGCCTTACCTTCTGCGCTAATCTCGCCAGCGTTTTCAGCCGCTTCCTTCTCCTTCCCTCCTTCCCTCCTTCCCTCCTTCCCTCCTTCCCTCGGTCCTTCAGGCCTTCTGGCTTCATCACAACTGGAAGGAAGTGCATAACCCTGGGCAACACCATAAATATGAGTGTTTCTGACAAATACGCTGTGCCACTTCAAGTCGAGGAAATTATCAAATAGGCACGTCTGCGCGCCTCCTCCCTTGCTCCTCCGTTAATCTCTCCTTCAGGACCGTGACAGATTCAAAGGCTCGGCCAAGAAAACCCTGCGTGAGAAAAATCAATATCGGAATATTTGCAAAAGGGAAAAACGAACGAAAGAAAGAAAAGGCCACGGCCTTATTGATCAGGGCCCATGTGAAACACTTCCTGAAGTGTGTGTGTGTGTGTGTGAAGGCGGGGCAGGCGAAATATCAGCCAAGGATGTTTCCCGTGCAAGGTCCCGCCTTGGGAGTGGAGATCTTTGATGCGATGATTCAGCGCCTCTGCACCGCTGATTAAGAGCCCTTTCCTCGCGCTGCCGAGCTCACCTCCGTCTCCACACGGCCGTCTCTTCACTCAGGTTGTCTTGCTTGATTTTCTGTCGCTCTCGAGGAGGGACGGTGCCCTGCGTGACATTCCGGGAAAATGTGTTTACAGTTGAAAATAAAAAAAATAAATAAATGTTTGAGGGGGCAGAGTTGGATGGTGGCATGATTGAAAAGACTGCTTCTCTGATTGTCTCGCTTTGGTGCATGTTAAACAAAAATTATATTGCATTTTCTTTTTGCCACAACCTGGAGTTTCAACTTGTGTTTCGCATCTGCTTTGGAAACGCTCTTAATCAACATTGATGTGCGGCCTGTACCTTTAGCACAGACACAAGCAAACGACCTGTTGCCCCACTTTGAAAATAACATTACAAAATCACTGACAATCCGCCATGCTAAAAGGACCCGTGGGTAAAATATAATATGTTTTTCTGTTTTGTTTTGTCTTGTTTTCGCAGGTGTCTAATATTCATATGATTTTTGGAATCAAGGCAAAACCAAACAAACACCTCATGCCAGCTAATTCGGCTGCAGCCCCTGTCCTCCCCGTCCTGTCTGTCTGTTTGTTATGATAATTCCGCCCCGCATCAGAACAAATATGCCGAGATGAAGGCGCGGCAACGCTTGAGCGCACTCAAACAAGTCGGTGAAGTGAAGGTAAGAAAAGAAAAATAATAAACTAGAACAAAAGCGGAAGACAAGGGGTCGGGAGTGAATGCGAGGGCTGGATGCCGGCGGTCGGCTCGCGGAGAGTGAAGAAAGTTTTTCCAACTGTGGGCTTGGTGATGGCGATGAAAAAAACATGTTGGTGGTGTTTGTGCAGCGACAGCACTTTTTTAACGACGATTAGTGCAAATCTTGTTGTTGGCCGTATATATTTAGATATTGATAATATCAATATTGGTTTCGGAATTGTTCAATATTTGTGTAAGGAGATTGATACTTTAGATTTGTATCTAGATGTTGCATTTGAATACATTGAATGCTATGTTTGAACTTCTGCAGCATTGTCCAATAAGATGGAATAAAATTGAATGGAGGGCAGACAGCTTTATGAAGACTTCTGCTTGAAAGATGCAAAAGGCACTCGGAAAGTATTTTCTATATACTAAAAATGCCCAAATGCAGTACTGGTTTCAACCAATTGGAAACAAAGGGTCAAGAAATTCCTTTCAAATTTAGCAATTTGATGTTGTATTCACCTTCATGAAGAAAAATAATTGGTATCATATGGATATCAGTGATACTGGCCTTGTGTTTAGTACATCGTCACCCTATTAAAATGAAAAAGTTTTTTTTGGACGAAAATTAATTTTTGGCTTAAACCATCTCTTGATAATGCTGGCCATCTCTTTTCGTGTTTTCCCAAAAACTTGAAAAAAATGACTTAGGCCATTGCTTTAAGAGGGTGACGACATATAGGAAAAATCTTGCACTATCGGACACGGCTAACAAATCTCCACTCCGTGCGCCCGTGCGAGCGCTGTCACCTCAGTCGCGATGAACTTCCCATCAGTCCTCGGGGGTGTCGGCTGGCAGGAGATCCCTCTGATGTCGCTGCCAGCGCTCCCTCGTCCCCGCGGGGAGCCTCCCCGGCCGCGGTGTTGAATCATCACCTAGAGTGCTTCGTTGTTAGCACTTAGGCTAAGCGCATTGTACCTGCTTATCTTATTACCCAGGCGCCGGAGGAAGCGCGCCTGTAATTGAAGGGGGAGGAACCTGCCAGTCCAGGCGGGCGCCTCCTCATTCGTTTAGCTAATTGCGTCGTCCGGGAGGCGCGGGGGGGGCTGGACTCGTCGGCGCCGATGATGGCAGGCGACATGACAGCGACGGTAATCGCAAATTCCGCAAGCTCTGACGCATCAGCGTTTGACGGCTAATTGGACGAGATGTCACATCAAGGAAATAATTTGGAAGAGGCGACGCGACTGAGAAGGTCCCGCGTTGTCGACGGCTCCGCCTGCCTGCGGCTTTTCATATGGAAATGATTTGTTTGTGGGATTCGGGGATTTATTCGGTTCCTTTGTGCGTCTGTATCGAAGAAAACGGAATGATCACCATCACATGATTGGAGCTGAAACTACTTAACTTGAGCAGATCCCTCCGGGGGCGTTGGCACCGACCCTGGAAGAGGTATCAGTGCCCCTTGTGATGTCACAAAGTTCCTGTTTCAAGACCTTTGCGTTTCCAGCACCTATACTTTTTAGTAAAGTAGAAGCAAAAATCACTCCTGATTGAGAAATGCTGCTGAAACATCATGTGAAAACAGCAAGTAAATTTTGCTGACTGGGGGTGGGCCTGCAATCGGAGAGACGGATCGAAACAAACTGAAACTACCCACGTGAGGAGCAGCAAAAAAATGGAACTTGGCGGTCCGCTGGCCACACGCAGCGAGACTCACCCCTTTTGACGTCGATTCTCAATCCTTTCAATTCTGTGCGACCTCAGCGAGTGAGAGAACGCAACGCTCCCGGAAAATTGACGCAATGTGTGGTAACAGCATCTCCGCAACAACCCCCCTTTTTTTCCTTTTTTTTTAACGAAGCACACAACGTTAAATTCACTCCACCGACAATACGAACGTGTCTGGGGCCGAGGCTAGCTGGAACACGACGGTCCACACTCCTTCAAAACTGTTGCTAATTTCATTTGTGATTATTTGAAAGCAGACCTGACCTTCCACTGGCCCCCACAAGTTGCCACCGCCCCCCAATTAACCCCGCCCCCACCCACAACCGCCACCGCCGCCGCCTCCAACACCAATTCAGGCACCTCCCTTCACTCAAATGTCAGCGGGTCGATCCAGGGGGGACAGCGCTTCAGTAAAACAACGGAAGAGGTGACGAGGCGGAGCACGAGCAGAGGGGGCAGGGCCGGCAAGGCCAGCAGGAAAACACAGCGGCGTGATGGACGGAGAGATCGGCGGGATGGGGGCAGGGGTAAAAATGCAGAACGGGGCGGGGCCGAGCTTCCGGCGAGGAGACGTGTCGGGAATACGGAAGAGGAGGAGAAGGAGGAGAAGGAGGAGAAGGAGGAGAGGAGCCCAATTTAGTCCGGCTGGTGAGAAATGGACAGGAAAGTGCTTACTTGGCACGCCTCTCCCTCCCCCCAATTCCCCTCATTTCCTCCCCCTCCACCCGCGCCCTCACCCGCCCGCCCCCCCTCCCTGCCTCTAAGCCCTCTGCGTCCTCTGCTCGCTTTGATCTGCGCTTGCCGCCCCTCCTCCCCGCACCACCACCACCACCGCCTCCTACCCGCCGCCCTCCCTCGCAAAAAAATACAGACGTAGCCGCCCCCGGGATTGAGCCAGACGTTTGAGGTTTTTTTTTTTCTTCCCCCCACAACACACGTGAATCCCGGCTCGGGCGTGTCCGCTTCCTGCGAGGGACATCGTCGAACGCAGAGCCAATGGAAATCCATAGATTTATTTTATGTAGATATGTGATGGACAGAATTTGATATAAAGTTTCCAAACTAGTATCAATCACTGTTTGTTTTTTTTTTTGCCTCATTTATTTTCTGATCACTGTGATTGTGTCACGCTTAGTCCGTTGTTGTTGGTCCCGGTGCCACTGAGACAACCAGCGGGGGTGGGGGCATAAAACTAAAAGGAAGTAGCCGAGGAGTTTTATTGATCATTTGCTCGGTACAGTACAGGCGGCTCTTCAGTGTCACAGCTGCTACAGCGTCCTGAAACTAGCTTATACCACTGTTGTTGCCATGACAACACGTCTCCCAATTATCACGCCGCACTTTGTGTATAGTGGCAAGTCCATTAGTTGTGTGTGCCAAAATTCACTTGCTGTAAGCGTTTCAGTAGTCTTTTTTTAGTGAAACAACTCCATTAAAACCCGTTTAGTGCGCCTCAAAATCTTTGGCCAATTTTTTCCACTTTCGCCGTCGTTTTGGCGACAAATCAGCCACTGGCTGCGACCAAGACTTTGACTGGCACGTGCGAGGGATCGGCCGCAAGACTGAGAGTCACGAGACACAGCAGGGGAGGTTGGAGTCATCGTGTAATGACGTCCTCTTTTTTTTTTTTTTTTTTTTTTACCAAAAACTGACTTATCCGTGGGCGTTGGCCCTTCCCACCGTTCATCGCAGATTCATATCCGCCGTTATTTCCATCCGGTCATAACACATTACCAGCTCTGATGTCAATTACCTGATCTCGGCGCCGAGGCTTCTCGACAAGGTGCAAATCCAATTAGCCTGCTGTCGCTTTGGCACCATCGCCACGTGCTGCGAGTCCTCAGCCAGGCCTTAGGTGTTTTGTCTTTCAGCCTTTCATCAGAGTATGAAAGGTTTCCCATCAAGTTATCGTCAGCACGAGCTGGACTCCACAGGACAGGGAGAGAAATTTTTCGAGTAGGACAAAAAAGGGCAGTTATTCTGCTTCTTCTGAGGGAGTTCAACTGGGAGCAAAGTCACATGAAAACAAACCCGCTGCATAGTTTACCATCAACTGTTCACTGTTACAGCCGTGCACGTGGCGGTGACGGTTGCACAGCTCTTGTATGGACCATGTGGGAATTGAAGAGCTTGGAAAGTCGAGTCAGAGTTTCCAGAAAAAAATTAAATTAAAATAAAATAATTGGTCCTCGTGCATGACCTTGGCTGTAAGACAAATACGTTTGTATTTTCTTTTCTTCTTCTTCTTTATCGGCAGAGTTGGTAAAAAAAAAAAAAAAAAATGAACAAACAAAGGATGTTTTGTGCTGGTTCTCTTGGAGAACACAGGAGACACTAAAGCAGAGATAAAGTGGAATTGCAAAAGCATTCGCGATTCTACAGCCAGAAATGCTTGAGTCAAGAAGAACGCAAATAATTGCTTCCTGCTAGCCGCTAGCACCACTGCCAGGATTTATGGTGAAGAGATGCTGAGATTAATGTTGGAAATATAGAGTTTTTTCATGGACCCGTTCATAGTAGCTTTTTTTTTATTATCATAATGAACATTGATTATTAAAATGTGACTGCCGTACAGCCGTAAAGGATGAATATAAATAGATAAAATTCCATTTTGCCACGTCTGCCGCTTCCGTTTGTCAATTTTAAATGCTTGGAATACAAATTAGATGACTAGTGTTTAATTGCTCTTTGTTTGCTCAAAAGTGTTCCATTGTATTCACCAAAATTTGCGAACACAACATCCCAAATGCAGTTTTAAAAGACTCGCAGTATCGATTTTAGGGCGCAAACCGTAAAAAGTAGGGGGGGGGCGGGGAGGCAACGCCCCAAAACAAGTTGCGGTGGAAAAACTCCACTTTAATTCTCGGGAGGCGCGCCGTCTCGGAGCGCGGCCGAGTGGATTTCGGTCTGTGCTAACAAGAGATGTGTTTATAAAGCCTCTTAAGGCAGATATGCGGGATAATTGGGCAGCGCTCTGCAACCGACTCCTCACCGGTAATGGTGTCTGCCGCACTAATCTGCTCTCCCCACTGGTTTCCCGTCAAGGTGACGGTGTGTAATCCCTTTGCTGAGAGAAGCTTTCTCGTCGGTTGTGAGAGCCCCTTTATTTATAGAACACAAATGTTGTTGTTTTTTTCTTTTTTGGGGCGTGGTGGTGGTGGGGGGGTTTGGACGGTGGGGTGATAACAATGGAAAAAGCTGCTTCAGTGAGAGAAATTATTAAATGGTGGCACCAAACACTTTGAGGACCGTGATTAAAAGTGGATTGAAGTAAACTGAATGTGACCAATGTCGGCTGGTGCCATGTAGAGCCGGAGGCCACTCAGGATTCCGATTCCAGTAGTTCCATCAAGATGGAATTGCTGGAAAGAAAAACACAGTAAGGAAGAAGGTGAGAGTTAGGTTCCACCGTCTTTGGACGTGATTTCCTTCACGTGAAGAAGAAGAACTACGAGGTGAAGAAGTGCTTAAAGCAGAAGTAGGACTAGTTGAAGAGAGGATAGTCGTGAGGTACTGGAAGAAGTACGATGACTTATACACGCATATCGGAGTAGTGAAACTGCTTTATCTTGAAGCAGAAAACAGTTTATAGTTAATGGGGAGGTAGTAAAGTAAAATAATGCGTGAGTCATATGATAAATTTCAGACACAATTTACCTGAACAAAATCGTGAACTAGAAATTAGCCAGTAGTTCCGGGATAAAAATGTCCCCTCATACTGTATTTTATGGGCAAAATAAATCAGTTTCCACTCGGATCCATACCCCTAAGCACCCGCTGCGCCCCCAGGGGGTCCCCAGCCCGTCAAAGTTGGTTCGGTCAAGATGGGCCAGCGAAGATTTATGTCTGCCTACAGCTTGGCATTTCATTCAACGCAGAGCTCAGTATGCTAGCCCTGCCTCCGGCCACGCCCCCGACCTCAGCGTCTATCCGGACCATCAGAACGCTGTCCGTCCATTAGCTTTGACAAGCTCGTTCCATTTCCACCCCCAAAATCCCTCCTCTACTCCCACCCTGTGTCACAGCTGTGTTTCCGCAAAGCTGTTTTTCCAAACGTGGAATAAGGTGCTGTTCAGAAAGATTAGACACTGTGTTTGTGCGTATTTTCATGATAATGGGACTCCGGCGTGTTCGCGGTTTTACCCCGGACGGCTTTTGAGCGCACAGACGGCACAGACGCTCTCCTTTTAAAACGTTATTTCGAAGTGCGTGGGAGCCGCGGAGGCAGCCGCCATGTCTCTCAAGTGCTTAATATTGTGCATTCACATTTTTTTTCTGTTTTTCCCCATCATGCTCAAACAAAGGTCTTATCTGTCAGGGAGGCTAATTAACATGCAAATGCTTGTCGGAAAGAGCAGAAATGAACGCAGTGCAGTTGCGTGACCTTGCAAAATGAACATGAGAACGAAATGTCTTTGGAATCGATGCGTAAAGGCCTTTTTGTGCCAGTTTTTGTTTCTCTTGCGCATTTTTTTTAATGACAATCGAACTTTGCAATTTGAGACAGTTTTACTTTGAATTGACGCGGAAATGAGGTTGATTATTTCTTTTAGATTCTGATTTTGTTACTTCTATCACATTAACTATCAAATAACAACATCAAATTGCCAAACAAAAACAACATCTACAACAACTGGGCTTTTAAAAACAGGCATTTTAAAGATGGTGCAATGTGAACTCGGCATCCAACTAGCTGCAGTAACGGTGCCTGAAGTTCCCCATGCTACAATTTGCCTGGAACATTTATTATTCGGACCCTTATGTTTTTTCTTGTTGTTGTTTTTTCATAACTGTGACCAGCTAAGACGTGGGAAACAACAACAAAAAACAGAGTTTTTATAACATATTCTTGAAGATGAAATTAGCCTCCCAGAGTTTGACGCAAAATCGCCCTGACAGTCCCAGAAAATATGTAAGAACCGAGCGCATCCTTTCCCCCGAATTGGTGCGACGACAAAACGTCACGGCACAAAAAGAGGACGGGCCAGACGGACACAGACGTTTCTCGGATTCACGCGCTAATCTCGTTATTGTTTCCAAAAACGTAGAATGGATTTTTCAAAGCTCCGCCACCCCCCCGCCCCCATCCCACTTCTTTTTATCCGGCGGAGCGAGACGTTTGTTTTCTTTGCCTGAGTCAATATAATGTTGGATCACTGTAAACAAAATGTCTCTTGTGTGCGTCGCCTGCCAGCTCGCTCGTCAGTCGGATACCCAGTGCCTGTCAGATCTGGTTCTCCCGCGCTACTCCGCCTTTCTGGGGCCTCTTTAATAATGGATTTCTCTAAAAGAAAATAACTTTGCTTCAATGAGGCAATTTGTTTTCTCCCGCGTGTCGCAGCAAATTGTGTTTGAGCACTTGTGTTCTAAGTGGGACAAATGTAGTTTTCCGTGATATTTAGGGACTACTTTTTTTTTTCTTTCTTTTCTTGTCTGTGTGCTTTCAGGCAGGAATGAAAAATAATTAAAAAAAAAACACCAGCGCGCCACCAAGCCGCTCTGGCTAAATGTGCTTTTTCCATGCCTCTGTTGTGACTCCTTCTGCCAAGTGAAAGATCAGAAGAGTGAGGGACGCGGGAACACAGAGGGGATCTCACTCCAAAAGGTCACGTATTTTTAAATCCAGACGCTAGGCGTGGTCGCGCAAACGCCTGCTAGCTGCATGAGGCCGCACGCTGTGTTGCAAGCTTTGTTCTCTGTTTGAACCGCCAAAGGGAAAAAAAAATCACACTCAAGAAAAGCAAACAGAATACAGGAGACCGGATAGAGCCACAGAAAATACTTTATTTCTACTGTAGCAGTAACTTGTCTAAGAGCTGCAAGGCATTCTGGGACGTGCTGGGACCCGCGCAGGATCGCCCAATGGTTGCACCTCTGAATTCTCCAACATTTTGTGTTGACAGAGTACCAGAAATGGTCACTTGGAAACCTATGTATATATGATCCCTTAGGATCAAGGGTCAAATGACCGCAGAAACACTCAAAGTACAAATTAGCATTGATCCCGAAAACAACATTATTAATGGCGACCTCGTGTGACCTCGGTCGATAACCCCTAAGCTAAAGTGTGAATGGAGTTTCACTCGACCGGCCCTACTGTTTTTCACAATTCCTGCGACTTGAGACACCATTTGCGATTTGTACAACATCTAAGGCAAGGTCTCTTTTGCTCTCACAGACAGATTGCACGTTTTGCCGTATACACACGGCACACGGGCAGTATACGGGTTGCACCCATGGAATAAACAGAGATGATCAAACACATATAAGGGCTCAGGAGCGAGTATCGTATATATAATTCATGATGCCTGCTATCATCCCCGGGAATCCAGGCGCATTAAAGTTCCAGTTTGCAGGAATGAGCCAACTCAAGGTTTCTTTCACACTTTCGCAGTGTACTCTGTGAAGTACATGGGATACATGGTACATATGAGGGTTGCCTCAAAGTTTCCTTAAAGGCAAAACAACAGAAAATGAATGCTTACCTAAAGAAAAACATCTAAATGCAAATTTGAAGCCGAAAGGTCTTTTAAGGTTGTCTTTGCCACTGTTACTTTATGCAGATGATACACGACTGTACGTTCACAGGCATGCACGGTTGCCAGGAAGCAGGAGTCCAGTAATACTATTGTGTGCAAATGTGTGTGTGTGTGTGTGTGTGTGTGTGTGTGTGCAGGTGTTTGGGTCTCTGGAAGCAGCCAAGCAGCTAAAAGACCTGGGGCCCCCTTGCACTACCCCCCAACCCCCTTCATCCACCTTCTACAGCCATAATTCCTTTTTGCACCGCCGGCACAGCCGGCATGACCTCCTCAAAAGAATGCATTTTGCAGCATTAGTGAATTAAAAGAAAAAAAAATCCAACATAATGAGTCAGACTTTGCTGAAAGTGAGTTTGACAACTCATATATGGCCCCCATGCTTTGAGGGTTTTCACTCACCTCTCCCCTTTTCACACCTCGACGGTGTCCAAACCAAAAAGGGAGCAAGGTGAATCGTCCTTTTATTGATTGAAAAGCTTGATTGATAGGAGCCGTCACGTTCCTCCCACAGGTCAAATATTGATCCCGGTGTCCTTTCAAAACTATCCGATTCCCGTCTTTGATGGGTGTACGCGACGGCAAAAACAGCTAAATGAATAAATGCTTCCATCCATGCAAGGTCAAAATTGATGTCTTTTTTTTTTTAAACGAGGAGCATTTCTTTGATTGAAGTCAACATTAAATGCAGCTATTTGATTTCATTTATTTATATTAGTTTGCAATGTATTACTGTCAGAGCATAACATTTTGAAAATTATCATTTATTTAGAACCATTCAGCACAGTCCTGAAAGGAACATCCAAAACAACAACACACTTTGCTGGATGTTTTAAATTTGCTGAAGAACCTTCTTTACCCACTGAGGGAGCTGATTGATGATGTAGCCCATGAAACCCTTTGTTAGTTGATTGAAAACGTCCTTAACAAGGGGTTGGTTGAGATGGACGAGCAATATTTCTAAAATTAAATCTGATCAATCCAGCTGCTGAGTCGAGTTTGCAGAAATTCAATGGCGGGATGGATAAAATCTTTGCGTCAGCGTCTGTTTCCGATAAATCTGCAGCTTTGACATCCTCGTGAAAAACTTCTCTTGGCCATGATCTGTCCTTTCCATATCGTAGCGGCTTCGTTTACTTACGTCTTACTTTTTGTGGAATTTTTCCAGAGCAGCTCTTGGAAAATTGTTCTGGACAATGATGGTGAATCTGGAAGCTGATTGGTTGTTGGGATCTGGCCAATTGAAAATGCCTCCACTGGGAGCTGGGCAAGGCGGATGAGCAAAATGAAAATTGCAGATACTGCTTGTTTGGACGGGCACATTTATTTATTTTTTCTTCATGTCGCAGGGCACTTTTCTTTTTTTTTTTCTTTAAAGGGCTCACTGACTTATTATGGGAGAGGGCGGGGAGATGGGTTGCAGATGAGGGCGAGGGACGCGGGGGGATCCTGGGGGATCGCTGATGTCTCAGCCGACCACTCGATCCCATCTCTCTGACGTGTTGCCTTTCAGGGGGTCCAAGTTTCCACAGCACACAAGTGTAATAGGAGCCAGGGGGCTTTGAACTGTAACACACACACACACACGCACTCACACTCACACACGCGCGAGGATGCAGTCCTTTCATCAATAACAACCTCATGGCTTGCGGGTGTTTAAAGATGATAAGGGAGCCTTGAATCGTGATTCACAACGCTGGGAGCCGGCCGCACGCACGGCCGGCGCGTTTGTGCTTGTGCACACACAGACACACACACACACACACACACACACACGGAGGGTCTGGCTGGTTTCGCCGGCAGCCGATGACGTTCATTAGCAAGAGCTGGCTGTGCTAACGATGGCCATCTCTCCATCTCTCTCTCCATCTCTCGCTCTCTCTCATTGTGTATCTCCACTTTATTTCCTGACATCGCCTCACGTGTTGTGATGTGCGTGTCAGGAAGCAGGTATTGGTAGAAGGCTAGCTCAAGATTGGACGTGTGTTACACGAAAAAGAGAAAATGCTCAAATCACATTTGTGGGATTTGTGATGTGTGAACGGAAATTGTTTATTGCTTCGATTAGGAAGTCAGCTAGCCGCGTGCTGCCACGGTAACTGCTCATCACTAGTACTACTTTTCCGGTGACAACTTTTACTAGCTCATTTACGTTTTGTTGCATATGACAAGTTGCCCGTACTGCCACCAAGCTGCCAAACGAGGATGGCCCAGGTGGGCAAGCAAAGCTATGTATTCCAATGCTAGGCCCGATGGCGCCTGAGTGGGTCGGGGGGGTGGAACTTATCTTGACGCCATCGTTCTAGGCGCGTGGCGCTACTTTGAGACTGGAAACCGTCTTCTTCCTCCCTTCTTAACCTCCCGTCACCAACCTGGCCGCCTCCCACTATCTGCGACACCACTTCCTGTCTCCGCCTGTGGCCCCGATCTGCCAGTTATTGATGGAATCCCCCTGGATGGCTGGCGCGCACACGCACTCGCACAAACACACGCGGGGATGGGGGGTGTCGGAGTAGGGGAAAGAAAGCCGCATTGGCCGCTAATCCACCCACAGTGAGAAGAACCCCGGTGAGTAATACCAGCTGATCCTCAGTGACCAATAAAAAGAGCCTGGAGACTGACAGCTTGCTCGGCAGCTGTGATTTATTAAGTGGGGTCTCCAGTCTCCCCCCCCCCCCCCACACACACACACACACCACCAGCTTCCAGCCCCCCCCTGCCTTAATTACTTTTTCTGCTTTCCGTCGTCTCCTGCCCTCCTGTCTTCTTTCTCCTTCTCTCCCTTCAGCTCTCACTGCCGTCCCCCCACCTCCTCCTTCCTCTCTTTATCTCCAAGTGTTCGTCAGCAGGGAGGGCCGGGGGGGGGGGGGGGGGGGGACAAATACAGTATGAGAAGGAAACAGAGGCGGAACTGGGGTGGGAGGGGCGGCGGAGCGACAGAGATAGATGGATGATAACAAAGCAATCTTGGGGGATCGTGGGAATCAAGGTAATGGATGCTGCAGATAGGGAGACGGGCGGGGGGGGGGATTAAGTGTGGAAAAACAAAAATATTGCCTCTGTAGTGTCCACTGTCCGTGCGTGTGTGTGTGTCTGCCCACCCGTGCTCAAAAAAGTCACACTGAAGATGGAACAACAAGAGAGCAAAGAACTCTGCAAAGTTTTCCTTCCGCCACTTTTATTTATCGCTACTAGGTTTATTTGTTTTTGCCTTTGCGCCAGCTGCTTTCCTCTGAAATGCTTTTTAGTCACGTTTAGCTAGTTAGCTAGTTACAGTCCCTGCCTTCTCTTCATGATCTCACCAGTTTTACCAAGACTCCTGTAGTTTAGCCATAGTTCAGCTATTTTGGTGCAGACCGATTTGTTTTCATGGATAAAAATAAATGCCGCCAACGCCTTAGAAAAACAAGCATACCACTACCCTCACTTCCCGTGTCTTTATTATTACTGCTTTGATTTTAAACTATCCGGAATGCTTTTGCTCGACATTAGTATGAGTCATCAGGCCTCGCGGTTGCACGCTGCCAAAACCCTGTCAGGAGGAGCTCCGCAGGCCGGGGCAGAGGTGTTCTGTTCAGCCAGGCGGTGGCGGTGGTGGGGTGACAGCTTTAATTGGCTCCTCATTGCTATTTGCAAAATAACATGGGCCAAATGTGAGATCACCGTGCGAGGTTTGGCGCCGAGCGACGCCGGCAAAGTACTAATTTTGCCAAGTCCAAATTATCCCCTTTACCAATTAGGGCATTTTATTTTTTCCACATCGGTGGGAACACGCTGGGTCAGTGTTCGTGTTAATCCTTGACTTGGGAGTTCAAATATTTGCATTTTGGAAAAAAAAAAAGGTTTAATTCTAGGTTGCGAATGAGGGATGCAGTTGAAAACGTGTGGGCGCGAACTGGGAGACACGGTGATCAGAATCGGAATCGGAATCAGCCAAGTTAGTTTTACACTCACAAGGAATTTGCTTTGGTGTCGCTGGCGCTTCATAAAGATCAACAATATTAAAAAAAAATAACTAACTAACTAACTTTACCAACTATATAAAAATATAAAAAGATTTACAAATTACAAAATAACAGGAATAATAGAATATACTGTCCATTGTATATAAGTCCATTGTGTGCAAGAGCGGTGTGTTAATGAAGCGCATATCTTCACTTGACAAGGGCACGCCTGGTCATCATTTCACATGCCGGTGATTAAGTGGGATATTTTAGTCCAATCATTTCCTGTTTGCTCTCTCAGCTCTTCCGTCCCTGTCACGGTGTAATCGGAAACCCGCTCATTTTGATTGATCTGAGCCCCCCCCCCCACAGCTGCTTAAACACACTTGATTGGAACGCCCCCCGTTTCTGTCATCGCCTTCCCCCGCATCGCGCATCGTCCCACTCAGAGGTCAGCGGGGTTAATTGAAAAAAACCCCTGCGCGGGATTCCGCAGCCTTTAACAAGAAAGCCACTAATAAAAGTCAAAAGTCGTATTGATCGCGTTGCGAATGCGGCCGCGGCCAAATGTTATCTTTCCAATACTAATAACCCCCGAGCCGCAGATGCAGAATGATGGTAATGAAAAGGAAAAAGGTGGCCGGTGCCGACGGTTACTGATGGCGCTGGGAATTGCCTGTGACACATCTGGAACGCCTCTCGCCATCCATGCGGTATTTCGCGTTATGGGCTTGCTCTTTATACTGACCTCGATCGGATAAGAATCAACATTGGAACAGGCAAAAACTTGAAATAAAATACTAGACTGTGCTAACCTTTGTGATGAGTCTTGCTCCCGAAGTGTCTGCGACTTTTTTTCCCCCGTTATTTTCAGCCCCAGTTTTCGATACGCCCTGTTTTTTTGTGCGCTCCGCAGGTCTCGTGCTTTCATCTACTCTGGATCTGGTCTCCTTCTGTTGTTGAGCACTTCAAGGCAACCAAGTGTTAGCGTCACTTTGGGAGATTGAGGAGGAGCCAAAAAATATAGATATAGATAAATAAGAAAGCAACATGTGACTAAAATTTTAAAATGAAGCACGACTGGCTGGATGTTGTCCCGACGGACCAATCACAAGACTTCAACTTGCTGCCAGCATCCCACTGCTCCTGGCTAATTGGGTACATGCTGATTTACAGTTTATGTAAATGGATATAATCCCATCGCTGCCATGCCATGTAAACGCCCTAATTGGACAATTGTCTCAATCAGAATATTGATCGGAGTCGTGCATGTGAACACGGCTCACAGCGATACCTCGGGGATGCCTGCAGATCGGCAAGCTAACAAGGTTTGTTTTGGAATTTAAATCAAAGATCCGGAATTTCGAGCGGAAGTCCACTGACCTTTGGTACTCATACTCATTGATACTCATGGATGTTTTTGATTTTAATCTAAAGAGTTCCCAATTGAATCGGCCGTCACGGCGTTTCTGTACGGCGAGGAGGTTCGAGTTGGGGTTGAGTGCGCAAGGTTTAACGACGCTGCCTCCTGCTCCTCCGAAGTGTCTCAATCTATTGCATTGTTTGGATGCACTGCGTTTGGAGTCTCTCTGGATTTGAAGAAGCAGAACTCAGCTCCGAAGGGGGAGGGGTTTGAAGACGCAATCTTTCAAACGCATAAGAAAGAACATTTGTGGGCAAAAGGCTCCGGTGTGAGGCATTTTTTGAATTTTTTTTGTGTCGCTGTGGAGCAACTTGCCTCCGTCGTGCTGCCATTTAAATCCCATTAAGCTGAAGTTAAAGAAATGCCCTATGGTGCCGAGCAAGTCTTTGATAATGTTAGAACAGAAAGAGGGAGAGAGAGAGACAGACTTTGGGAGGAGGAACGTCCAACACTCTCGCTCTACTTTTTGAGCCGACTTTGAAGCCGCGTGTCACAGCGCCGATGTTCAGACAGGCACTGTGCGTCCTCAGTGCATATGTAAAAACAAAAAGGGAAAAGAAAAAAAATGCTTTCAAGCTGACTTTCTCTTAAAGAGATGCCACTGCCGCCGCAGCTGCCTTCACAGCTCGCCCATTTGTTTGAAAAGAGCCTTGCAGTGAAGTTTCTGTCTCCGCTGTTCCGGGGGAGTTTATACTCCCCAGTTAGACGGACAGAACACAGCCAATTACAGGCTTTTGTTGTTTCGACGTCTTCTTCTTCAAGTTCTTCTTCTTCGACAAATTCTTCATGCCCATGACAGAAGCGCAACAAATATTCCCTCGGGGACACCAAAACAGATTTTCAATAAACAGGAGGAGTCCAAATAATCCAGACTGTCGTGAGTTTTGCGTTGGGAACTTTATTTTCTTGTTTTATCATTATTATTATTATTATTATTATTATTATTATTATTTTTTTGACAAATAACGATCGGGAATCAGATGAAGCCGGCTTGAGTCCTCGTATGCGGTTTTTGCTCTTCGTGATTGGAACTTATTAATTTTAATCAGCTGTCATTATCCACCGACGGTACCGTCTAATTTATCTTCCGCACCAGTTGTCTCTAACTAATGCTAGTTAAAGTTTTAATTTTATGTTCTTTTCTTTAAGCTAGGTATCTAAATATTAACCATTTCTCCCACACTGAGCCATATGCTGTTTGGCTCGCTGCGAAACGAATCAAATGAAAGCGGGTATTCCGGACGGCTCGTCCATACATGCGTGAGCTGAATGCGATGTGTGTTATTTGAGCTCCAGCCAAGCCTAAATTTCTTACATCCACGACGCCGCTGACCTTCGCCTCGGCGCCCGAGCCAGTCGTCCTGGGGAGGAAGCCGAAGCGCGTGTCGGTGTTTCCATCTCATCCCCGTCGCAGCAGGAGACCGCCGGGACACGGATGCCACGCCGCCCGCTCTGACCTCATCGAGGTGGCGCCAGGCAGATCGACTCTGACACTGAGCCCAGACGTTCGGCTGGATGGCTCGAGGGGGTCGCGGGCGCATTTGTACGTTGTTGCACGCGCGTGTTAGAATTGCAGCCCGTCAAGTGTGCAAAAGCCGAAAATCACCTCGTCAATTAAAAAAAAAATAATAATAATAATAAAAAATAGAGGTTGCCGTCGGTGAATCTGCTCACAACCGGGGCAACAATTAGCGGCGCAGCAAGCTGTGAGGAGCCGACACGCGGCGTCTGTCAGCCTGCCCCTCCCCCCTCAGACTTGGGCTGGGCCAGACCTGCAATATGGTGCCGTCGGCATGTGTGATGTTCTGCTGTGTGTGTGTGAGAGAGAGAGAGAGAGAGAGAGAGAGAGAGGAGGGGGGACACTGCAGAACACCAGGACACGTTTGCAGGTTTCCTTTTTTTTTTTCCCCATTGCACTTCTGTGCAATTGCACTTCCAAAGGCCAAGTTGTTCCACAAGGTTTTGCTCTCTTCTTCCTTTTGGGAGAGGTTAGGGTTACTATAAAAGAATGGACTGTTCTCCCGCCGATGAAACGGGCGAGACGGGCTTTCATCATGCGAGGCCTCTTTTCATTCCCTGTCAAGCTCGGATTTGATTTTGTTTCTCTCTTCTGTCGGACGAGCTCATACGTAAATATTGAAGAAGATCAAAGAGGAGAGCGTCCTTGACTCAGAACAACCTTTCGCGCCCTCGCTCCATTGCTGAAACATCAGGGAGTGGTCGAGACGAAGGGTAGCGTCTTCCTCCCAGCAGGTTGGCCCACTTTCTCCGCTACCAGCTGTGACGCTGTCGCCGGCGCGAGAATAAAAGTCCCGACTGTGTAATAATTACCGCGGCCGATCTTGTAGGTTAAAACAGTGCATTGTTGTTTTTTTTTACTTTACCCCAATTATCTGCGTTGCTCCTTTAATTCACCAGCCTCGGCAGAGTCGTCTCGCGCCGCCAGCCCAGTGGGTATTTTTTTAACTCCCGGCAGGAGCTCCGGCATTCGGCAGGGCTTAACACGCAAATATAGAGCGAGGCAGCACCCGAAACACTTGTTCTGACTAACAGGATAATGCAAAGCAGAGCGGCGTCGTGTGTACAGTTTGTTCTCTAAAGAGGATTACACCAATATCCAGAAGTGCTTGTTTGATTTGTTTATTTTTTTCTTTAATTAAATCTGCATATTCATTTTTTGAGCGTTTGCCTATTTATTTATTATTATTTTCTCTTTTTTTTTTTTTTTATTCCAACAACAGGCCACGTCTTCTTTGCATAACACCAAAACATTGAAAAACACAGTTGGTGCTAAAATTTCTACCAATTTTTTTTGATTTGATGGAGAGCCGATCAACGATCTCCCCAGGAATGAGAAAACACGCAGCCTTTACTTCCCTTTCCTTGCCCCACTTCCAAATATGTGAGCCGAAACACGTCGTTTTGGACATCAGTCCTTTGGGGTGTCACTATTCACACGTTGTCTGTGCCGTGTCTAAAGCCGAGCAATTCTGCAGGACGCTTTTAAACTTCTTTTTTTTTGTATGCAGTATAAACGTCCCCAAAAAATTGCTCCCAATATGAGACCTTTTCACAGGAAACACCCATGTGGCGCCGCGGCCCCCCTCCCGCTGGGGTTTTTCATCTCCTGGCTCAGAAAACAAAAGCTGTGACGGACAGACAGACAGACAGACAGACAGACAGACAGACGGGACGGCGGTGAAAGACTTTTCAAGGTGGCTAAAGAGAAGTGCCCAGGGACGCTGTCGTCATCTGCCGCCCAGCCTGGCCGACTCATTTCCTGGCCATCACTTGCCAACACCTGCGACTCCCCGGGGGGTGGCGGCGGGGGAGGGGGGAGGAAGAGGGGCGTGCGGCACTGGCGAGGAGCCGACCTTAATTTCCAGCCGGTAAACAGCCGCCTGCCTGGCGCCCAGCGCAGGATCCCGCCGTTTAATACCCGACCCTCCGCCCGGCTCGGCTCGGCGCCCTCTGTTGACTCGCTGCCACCGATGATTGGCTTTGTGTTTGCGCATTGATTTATCGGAGCCGCAGGTGTTTTCTCGCCGCCCGCTTCTCCCAGCATGTTTATTTCATCCCTGAGAAAAAAAAAAAAGTTCTCTCTCTCTCTCTCTCTCTTTTAATAAGTCTGAGGTAGCGCCGCCTGCCTACAAGCCGGCTGATTGGCATCGATCCCTCGTAGAGCCCCTCCGCCGCTCACAAGCAGAGAGTAAGAGAAGAAAAATTAGAGTTTGCTGTCGTCGTGGTGGCTCCGACCTTTGTGATTGACTTGCAGACAACGACTTTGTTCCGAGATTGGTTGTATAAATGAGTTTGTTTGCGTCTAAATAATAACTGGTTCGTGTTGCTTTTGTCTCAGTTTTGCGACCGCTGCCTTTGCAAGTCCCTAAAGCGATCTGAGGTCTGAGGTTATATAGTCAGGTTATCGACATGGGGCAGTGACAATCAAAACTGTCCGACTGTCACAGTCGATGGTATGACCAAACCCACTGATATCACCATCCAGACCAGGTCTGATAAATTTCTCCACAGTAGCCTTTTAGTGGCACTACTGTAAGTTGTAGTAAGTTTACAGCTTAGCTTTAGTTCCTGATCTTCTTCTGTGGTTTTTCTATTAATTTATTTTTTTTCATTACAATCTTTCAAATTTCAATACCGGTTGTGAAGGTTTCCCAGTAGAACTCGACACGAAGGGGTTAGCCGGGTTCCAGAGGAGAAGCTGAAATTCTCCAGCCGCCGTGCAAATTTAAACACCCTTTTCCCCGCCAGCCTAATTCCTTTGTCTGGCACCCGTAGCAGCGAGCTAAACCAACACGCAGCAGGCTTTAAAGCAGACTCTCATTACACAGTTCTCCACGAGAGTCGACATGTTTACAAGTAAAGTGTACTTGGAGGTGCTCGATCTCAAAAACCCTTCAGCGCTGTCAGTCCATTTATGACCGGATGTTTCCGCCCCCCTCCTCTTCCTCTTTTTCAATCGTCCCCTTTGCCAGTTTGTTATTTACGCCTGGCTTTGAAGAAGTCCGACCCCCCCCCCCCACCACCACCACCACCACCACCACCCACCTGCGGGGCTGCTCTAGCTACAGAACAACAGCGTTAATATTTAATGTGCTGGTGCGCAGTAATGAATTTCCACTTGTCTATTGATCTGTGTCATATATGACAAGTGCAGGATGTGAGGCGGGAACAAGGGCATGAATTAAAGATGAGCACTCTCCTTGATGGCGTTGCATTACGCGTCGGCGTCTGCCGCGGCGCATATTACTTAAGTGAGCGCTCCACCGCAGCGGTTATCCTCGCGGTGAGCGTCCGTCCACACTGAAGGCGTCTGAGAAGCCGCCACGTTCTAAATTAATCGCAAAATGAAATGCCAAACAGCTTCCTGAAGACTGCGGGACTGTCTGTTCCCATCGCACAGCACGACGATGTACCCGCACGGAAACTCCTGGAGAGTTTCAGGCGGAAGTGCATGTTTATTTCATAAAGCTTGGTGCAGCATTTGAACGAGGAAGAAAATAAAGAAAAATCCAGCGGGGCCAAGCCAATAAAATAAAGCCCTGAACTGCCTTTGTAGTCTTCCCACATCCCAGGAAGAGCAAACGAAGCAGGAATCCATCAGTAAATGTGAAACATCGCCGAATTCCGCTCTTTTGTCACAAAAGGAAGTGGAATGAGTGAATGTGCTGCTTCTACGGCCCACTTTATAATAGGTGTCTATCAATCCAGCACGTCTTCCTGGACGTTATCTAGAAGAATGAAAGCTGAGGATGAAACTTTGTCTCCTTTTGAACAAAAAATACCAAGTCCATGTATTCCCTCGACTTCCTGGGCCTTGGCAGGGAGAGTGAGGTCACTACAAACCACATTTTACGCGACCTTTACTTTAGCGACTTACTTTTCCAAGGACTGCGTGACTTTATTGATCGTGAACCAAGTCAGGAGGTAAACCAGATTCCTGCAGTCATTTACTTTTAAGACCTAAATCTATAAAATAATAATGTCTGTTTTTTGTTTAGATTTCTTTTTTTGTTTTTTTTTCTTCTTTGACCCACCAGCACCGTAGTGAGCACCAGCCCACACCTCGCGGAGTGTTATTTTTTACCCTTCTCCATCCCTCCAAGGAGAGTGCCCGCTCTATTTTCAGGAACATGGCGGTCAAACCAAGTGTACTTAATGGACCTGGCTACTCTGGAACATCAAACCCTGCTGTGGGATTGGTTGCACTTGATTTCTGATGATTGCATTAATCACAAATCTCTTTTTTAAATTTTTTTAGCAAATGATATCAAGGCTGAGTACAGACCTGACGTGGACTCAGTTAACTCGACACAACCTCACACACCTCTGATGATAGGCCGCTGCCTGTTAAATTGCACATGATGGTACTTCCCATTTTCTTTTTTTTCTGCAGCACATTTGGTGCAACCTCAGTGATGGAGATTTTAGTTTTTTTTTTATTTTTTTTTAAATCTTTGGTAGCTTGACATTTGAGGCTTCCATTATCATAAATTTGTAAGTGGCAGCAGCTGCGAGGGCTTTGCACTTTGCAGCAAAACACTCTAAAGTGGGGTCAACCGTGACCGCGACATGTGTTTCCAGTGGACACTCAAAAGTGTTTCCAGCAGTTTAGCCGAGCCGAATCCCAGTGTCCGTGATTTGTGTTTCATTTAATAAGTCTATTAAAGACCAGACGTGACGACTTACTTTTCTACCCCCCCCCCCCCAATTTTACCAATTTAGAGGATCAGCTGCCCTTGGTTTAGTTCACTCTTAATATTGTTCCGTCATACGTCTGGAACTAATCAAGTGTGAGTCCATCACATTTGAAAAAAAAAATCCATGGCACCCAACTAAAGTGGCTTTATGGGCTTTTCTCTAACAGCTGCCCTTCTATCCGCTTTCACTCCCCCTTTGTTCGACCATTTGGACGCTCATCCACATTAGTTGCCACCCCAAAACCAATTAACCTTGAGTGGAAGGGGCTTATAAAAACCCTCCCGCATGTTGACCAGCGCGGCAGTTTCCCCTCGCTTAGTGCAAATCGCTGTGTTGTTCACGGATGAGTTTCTTCATAGGGGCATTTTTATTATCATTGCCCGGATCATAATAATACTGGTATGGGACTTCAAAGGTGCAGGTATCAAGTCGGGATGGAGGGTGGGGATTTGGTGAAGGCCTCCTAAGGCGGTTGTGTGACAGGCAGTCGCTGCCTTGTGTACAAAGAGCGAGAGGGACACATGTCCCAAGGCCTAACCCCCCCCCCTCCCCCCAGGAGCCACTTCATTCTCCACCAGACACTTAGCTGTGAGTCCGACCTGAACGGCTTGGCTAAGTGATGGAGTGAGACTAAGTCGGGTCAGGGCCGGGAAAAAGTCCCAGGAGCCACGAAACTGTAGCCCAGTGCCGTCTCTCACTTTTTCTTTTTTAACTCAAAGGGCCCCTTGGACCTCAGAAGTGGGTCACAGAGGTGTCCTGGTTGAAACGTGCCCCTACAAAATTGAACACCCCCTTCATGAACACATCAGCAGCAGTCTGTGACGAGTTCGTGTTAGCAGATGTGCTGCTCGCCACTGGCTGGACCGCCACTCCTGCAACCCCCAACGGATTGGTAAGAAAACACATTCGGCATCGTTAGTTCAAACCACCTGACTGACCTTCCGCCAGCCCATTGGCCCACTTCCTAAAGGACTCCTCGTGCTGTATTACCAGACAGTGATCCAGTGTAGCAGCCAAAGAACTGAGGACGTCCTCGCCTGCGAAACTTCTTCTCTGAGGTGTGATGACAGGAAGTCAAGAAGCTGTATTTCCTGTACAGTCCTGCTGAGCTGCGGTGTGATTCTCACAGTGTCGTAACCTAAAGCAGAAATATCACAGTTACACAGCATAACGATGGCAACTCTGAAATGTGCTATTCCAAACTTCTGGGCAGCAGACCAAGCTTTTTAATTTATTTATTTATATGGAAAATCTGTCCATCCTGTTTTATTTCATCATTACATGGTGGGTGCAGGATCCTTCCCTATCATATCCCTCTTGGGGAAAGGACAACTCACCAGTTTATCGCTTTGACCAGCTTTCCAACTAGCCTAACATCCACGCGTTGGGACAGCTAGAATATCTGAAGTCTTACTGTCTTGGGAGCAGCTCATACTGCAGGTGCCGCACGGCAGGGAAACTGCGACATGCTCTAAATCCAAGGAACTACCCCGTGATCACTCAGCAGTTAACTCGCTGTCCTGGTTCCGGCTCTTCAGAAGTCAATAAACTCTGAAGCTCCCAGTCTCGGCTAGTCTTGGAAAATAAAACATTTATGCCCTGTGAAAGTGTGCGATTTATGTCCCCTGGATTGCGATCAGCAGCAGTTGACAAGGGCCGATGCGGAGGGAGGCAACGCGGCAGCGTGAGTTGTTGTCCGCCTTGGATCTTGGGAGAGGAAGTTGCTCCCTTTCCGTGCAGGCAGCAGCTGTAGCCTTTTAATAAAGTCGTGGGCGGCCTTGGCATCCCTCGAACGGAGGCTTGTTGGACATTTGTGCGAGTTCATGACTTACTGCGTATGTGTGTGTGCGCTTGCGTGTGTGTGCGTGCGTGTGTGTGTTTTTTTTTTTTCTTTCCTGGCTGTAAGCACTCAGCCGTGGCCGGCGTCTGATGGATGGCCACGCGAGTCCAGGATGCTCGGCGGCCGCTACAGATTGGCCCAGCGGAAACCTGGCAAGCGCAAGTGCACGCGGCGCAGGCAGACACATTTCTTACGGACGGCAGGCGAAACATCCCAGAACGGGGTGAGGTGGGGGTGTGGGGTGTGTGTGTGTGTGTAAGGGGGGTGGGGGGGTGGGGTGTGGAGGTGGCTTTTAGGGCGGGGCTTGGCTGTCACATGTAAAGCCACCACATTCTGTCGCTGCTGGAATCTGCCAAGCGTCACCTTTGACTTGCCAGAATGTTGATGTGACCATATGGGGGGACGGAGGATGGAAGAAATTGAAATGTTCGGAGGTTTCCACCAGGGGATGAAAATCTGCTCCTGACTCGGGAGAAACGACGGTTTGGAACATTTGTCTTGAAACAAATGCAGCGGAAAACAGCGCCAACCTTTTTCTTTATGTCCGATCGCCGGAGTGCTGACTACTCAAGCAGCCTCTTCTTAACGATTCCCTTGTATCATTACTGCTTACACAAAAGTGAGTCACTCAACCGCCCTCCCACCCCCTCCCACAAGTCTAATGTTTGTCGAGTCGCCGCCGCTGCCGCCGCCGCCGCCAGTCTCAAATTGGAAGCGCTCCGTGCGTACGTGCGGAAATGAGTCCAAGAGGGGTCAAAGAAAATGAGCCGTCGTTTGAAGTTAATGAAGTGTGCGCCTCGGTGATTCCGCGGGATTACATTATATATCCAAGGCGGCGCCGCGGCTCACCCCGAATTGGAACTCTCAAAGCCAGGAGAGGGTGAGGAGAGAAGGGTGGTGAGGGCCAGTGAGGAAAAGAAATAAAAAATGACTGCGTCCGTGACTCGTTTTGGACTGAAATGAGGAGATGCAGACGTTAAGAATGTGAACTGTCCATTGTTGGTCAGTTTGTTTTTTCGATTGTATTTTGGGTCCCAACATCACAATACAGGGTCACTGTTGCGAGTAGCATGTTAACTATAGCGAATGGATATCAATCTTATTGGTTAGAATGTTTTTGGGTTAGAATGTTTAATGTGTGCTAATTGTTAATTGTTGAAATGTGATGTTGACATTAAACATACAGATGAATTATATCCTGGACAAACAGTGTCTTGCCTCATGCTCCTCTGACACAACTCGCCCACATAGTCATGTAAACAGGCGATGCCCCTTTAATTTGTTCAAAATTCACTAGCGCAGTGAGCTGCCCGACCGCCCCGGGGCCATCCATCGACTTGGGCTTCCAGTCAGGTGAGCGCTGCACAATAATCCCCCCGAACCCGCTCGGCTAGATTACTGCTTGGAGGTGGGGGTAGAGGTGGCGGGCGGGGGCAGTGGGGAAGAGGGGGATACCTCACATAAGGCGCACATTGGAAATGCCAGGATTTAAAAGCAAAGGGAAGATTTTACACTTTGATACTCCTCCTTCCCTTTGTAGAGAGGAAAAGAAAAATCAGTAGGCGTGGAATATCCGAGCTCCGGAGGGACTTTAGAAGTGGACAGTGGAGTCAGTTCCAGCGGAGATAACCCCACGTGACTTCTGCGCCCATGATGAATCGCTTTTGGGAAGCCTTTCGTTGTTGGACCTCCTGAGGTATCTCGTGCAAGGTCAGCTGTACATCGGCCTTGTATACGTGTGTGCATGTGTGTGTGTGTGTTGGTATACATTTACACATATATATATATATATATATATATATACACATGTATATGTGTGTGTGTGTGTGTGTGTGTGTATTAGAACTGTTATTTCCTCCAGACACCAAACCATGTTTACTGCTTGCTTTTACTTTTCATTTATGCATATGTTTATTCATACATTTAATGCACAGCCAGCTGCTTCCGGGGGCCTTGAGGTTGGGAAAAAACAAAACAAAAATTCAGCTATGACTGGAAGAGCAAGAGGGCAGAGAGAGAGAGAGAGAGAGAAAGAAGGAGTAGAGGACTTGCTCCGCTCTTCCGGGATAGTGAAGGTGCCTTTGAGCTCTTCCCGTCACTCTAATTGGCCCACCGGAGCCGATTTGCGTATCGTTAGCAGAAGCTAGCTTGATGTTTTTGTTGTTATTTTTGCTTTTTTTTTTTATTATCATAATTTTTTAACTGTAGGAATGCAACGGATGGCAGCGGCGAGAGAAGAGGAAAGAGGAAACGCGGTGGCAGACCTGGAGGAAAAACAAGCACGGATAGATATCGCCCGCCGCAGACACTGAGATGGTCCTGATTAGGCGGCGGCGCATGTTTGCATCTTCTTTTCTTTATCAGACTTTTAGTTAATCAGTCTCCTCGCCTCCCTCCCGGCTCGTTTTGTTCTTCCCTTTTTCATCCATTTTAATTCCCGTTATCTCGCCGCGCTTAATCTCGCCTCATATTCCAGATAGTGCACCTTTTGATAGGTATCCTATTGATTCCTCCGCCCCGGAACAATGCCGGCTCTTCTTCTCGCGACAGCTTCTCATTAACAGTCCACGGCATGCGGGCCACCGCGCGCTGCTGAATACTAAGGCGGGCAGTCGTTTTGGAATTGCCTGTGGCCGAGTCATGTGGCCGTGGCCTGACCCGATCGGACCCTTTACCTCCCTGTTGTCTCTGGTTTGGCGGGTTGGCTTCAAATCCTTGTCGCGCCAAGTGCATGGGCAAGTTTTCCAGAAGGAAGTGGATGACTGATGGTATTGTGCATGACTCCAGGCTTTGTTAGTGTCACTATTTTTTTCTGCCCTTTTGCTGAAATCGGCTGAATCCACAATTCCCAGAGTGAATACCCCTTGTGGGACTCAATGCGGCCGATGCCTTAACTTAATTCATGGTGATCTGAGACTGCTTGTGCTGTTCGGAAAGATTCCATTGTGAGCATTGCAAATGGTGTTAAATGACCCGGGATCATTTTCCACAATACACATCAGACGGGATCATAGTTCAAATCTCATTTGAACAAAGCTACACGACTGTATGAGAGCCAGTGAATTATTGTGAGTCTGCGAAGTCAGCGAGCATGATCTGGAGATGGCAGCAGCAATAAAGTGCGTCAGCATTTGAAATTAAACAAAAAAAAAGTTCACCACAGTGCCATCTGCTTATTCCTGGGAACTTCTTTGGCACCTGTGAAAGTGACGGACCATCGAGTGCGGTTTCAACAAGACCAAACTGTTTTTAAATTCCGCCAGGTGAGTCAATGACCCGGCTCGTGATGAAACAATGAACTGCCGATTAAACAGCCAAATTAATGCATCATTTCAAGATGATATATGAATGCATAATGATCTGATCCTTCTCCTTTCTGAAATGCCAAAACACATCCATACTTCTTGTTGAATTTAGAGAAACCTTTCCAAAGCGGAAGGAAAGAAGAGCGGCGAGAAATAAAAAATCTTCTTTCAAGGCCCGAGAGGCGTTTCCAGAACAAGAGAGAAACCTGTTTTTTTTGTTTTGTTTTTTTTCTCTCTCCCTTCCCTGGTATTTTTAAGACTCGCGCCGTATTACTCTTGAGCTGCACAGCACAGCCTGCTTTGCATAACACAAGGGTTCACCTGGGAGGAGATTCCGGTTCGAGCGCGTCCTGTCAGCTCTCCCGATTTGGGGCGCGAGGGCCTCGAGTGAAGCTGCCGTCGCGTTCTAACGGGACATCTGTTAAAAGCGCTGGCAGCATGCTGAGTGCGGATGTGGGTTTCAGAAATAGAGCCGCTGCCGCCGCAGACATGAGATCGGAGCAGCTTCTGTGGGCAGCGAGACGGATCCCTCGCCAACGCGACGTGCCCAATCGTGCATTTCCCCTCCGGCGACCGGCGCTTGATTCTCCTTCTTCTTTTTTTTTTTTAACCCCTCCCCTCCCCCGCATCTCGACTCTGCTTTATCTCGGCAACCTTGATGCGTCAGCTGACTTCCCTTGCACTGTTGCTGTCTGAATTTTTCATTTATTTACCCCCCCCCCCCCCGGGCTGGGATGGCTATCAGTCGCGCCTGTCATAGCCGGCGCCATCAATCACTGACTGTACATACAACGTAGAGTTTGTCAACACAGCAGCGACGTCGACAAACGCAATTTGACAAGAGCGGTTAGATAAGAGCGACTGAGCCGCGTCCACGCAAAGCTGATTTGATTTGTGCGCCGGGTTAAAGACAATAAGCAAACAAAGCTAGATTTGAATCCCCATTTTTTTGGGGCCTGAGATTTATTTCTGTTCCAGTCGACACTAGCGAGTGATCCCCAACCAAAAGGACGTAACCGCCTGGCATTGTGAAAGATGCTGTCAAGTGATTTGTCTGTGAAGGTTCTCAGTCATCCAGGTCATCTAATGGTCAATCTAATGGTTAATTACCTGGGACTCTCCATCCCCGTTTTAGAACTGAAGAAGCCTTTTGGATGAGAGGCGAAACGTCTTCAAGGTCACAAGAACAAGTCCAGTTGCCCGAACTCAACCCTCTGTATGTCAAGTGATTCCTTTCTATGTGCAAGCACTCAGAATTCTCTTTAAACCACTTGGAGTAAATGGTTCAAAAGCTAGCTAGCTATTAGGAGAAGAGGTATACCGTAAGTACGGCTCACTGTTTCAAAGCTCCCGGTCCTAATAGTTTCCTGCAATACTCGGATTCTCACAAATTAGATTCATCTGGTGTCGACTGGGTTTTCTAGAGCCTGTCCAAACTGACCTGGCGTAGAGGCCAGAACTTAATGACGGGGCAACTGGGACTCACATCTGATTTTAGACTTGGCCAGACTGCGGGAGGAAGCTGGAGTAGCGACAGCAAACTAGAACCAAGATGCAATCTCCTGGGGGAGAATCGAACCCACAACCTTCCCGGGGCATTTGTCATCCATGAGTATATCGGTTGTGTAGAAGGCAGAACCACACAGGTTTTGGTCCGAGAGCCGAGGACCTTCTGAATCAACAAGCAGCCGCGGCAGCCTCATTAAATGTCTGCAAGCTTCTTATTTTCCAGGCCGCTGAGCCAACCGCAGAGCCGGGCGGCTGCAGACTGGCAGGACTCGCTTCGGGGGATTCGCGCAATTATCTGCATTTCACACCGTCACGCCGACACATTGTTTCTTTTCTGGGGGAAAAAAAAACACATATTCTGCAAGCCTTTTTTTTTTCTCTTTTATTTTTGAAACAGAGTTCAACGTAGGCCTTGAGGCTCCTTTATTTATATATGTATATATATATATATATGTATATATATATATATATATATATATATATATATATATATATATATATATATATATATATACATATATATTTATATATACATACAGGGTCACGGTCATATATATATATCAGCAACAGTTGCTGTAGGTTGAGATAGAAAACACACGTCAAGGCGGGAGAAGATGATCATCATATAATTACCTCGCCGCGTGCAATCAGCTTCTCATTCATCCGCAGCCCCTCGAGCTTCACGTTCGCTAAGCCTTTACAGAATTTACTCTAATTTCACTTTCTTTTTTTTTTTCTTCCAATCCGCTCCACATGCTCTGGCACGCGCTTTACAACCTCACTTTTTTTCTTTTTTTTTCCGCCACGTGTGAGATCGTCGCAATTATAGATACGGCTGAAACAAAGTGGCGCTTAGCCTGTTGGATGTTCACACAGCTTGGATTCCTGACTTTTATTGTTGTCGTTTTGACAGTGAGGAAGTGGCAGGAATGGGTGTCAGTCAACCTTTCCAAGGTCTCCCTCCCTCCCCCGTCTGTCCGGCACTCGGGCTCTGTACTATTGTTGTTGTGTTTTTCCACCTCCCTTTTGTGGCCCTTTGTCGAAACCTTCACGCCGCCGTCCTCGCCGCGATGTTGGAAAGTATGCGTGGGCAGGCTCAGCCTCTGACATGATTGCAATCAAAGCGAACAACAGGCTCTCGCAGCGCCCATGGCAATTATCGCCATGGCCCCTCTTTTTTTGTGCGATTCAACACAAGCAGTTGGGTTTTTTTTTATTTGTGGTTGTAAACCCATTTATTCCAAGTATTCTATGTAACTGCAATCATTGTTTTGCCTAAAAGCGAACAACAGTCACAAAATCCAGGGGGCACACTGGAGCAAAAAAAGAAAATCACCAATATAATAATTTCATTAATCCTCGGGTATTCATCTTTAGGTGCTTGACACATACTGCCCCCTAATGGTGTGGAGGTTTCTTTATTTCATATTTGCATAATGCCCTTTGCACGGTATCTCTGGGTAGTATCAGTTAAATGAAAAGAAACATTTGGGGGCTGAAATGTGTCCGTTCAGAGAGGTATTGTTTTCTTTTTTCCTGTTGATCGTCGCACCATCCATTCTCACCAGCAAGAAAGCTCCCATCTCCAGAGGTCTCGCCTTCGTCGCTCTTCCATACCGGGTTTTTTTTTTGTTTGTTTTTTTCCGGCAGGTCAGATAAAATTGATTTTGTTTGAGTCCGGCAGCCCAGGACTCTAATAATTGTGGCTTATTGCTTTTTTTTTTTTTTTACCCACTCACCCTCCCTCTCCTCTGCTTATATTTCACAAAACTCAGCTGCTCTGGCCACAGTGTCCGCAGCCTTATTGCCTCCTTGAGGCCCTTTAAAAAAGAAGAAAGAAAGAAAGAAAGACAAAAGTTCATCATGCATCATGAGGTATAAACGCTCCGGCTCGAGACATTTCCAGCAGCCCGCTGCTTATGAAACATCGTTGAAGAGGCTTTCATCTGCAAAGAGTCCAGGAGGTGATTCATTCCGAGTCGGAAAGGCAGCTTCAAAGCGGGTCAAAGTACGAAAAAAATAAAATAAACAAGAAATATTGTAGTTTTTTCCATTTATCTGCAGGCCAAAACAACCAACCAAACAAACGCTAATTTCCAAGCGTGGCGTCGGCTGCGTGTGATCTTCGATCCTGCGCGACGATTAAAGAAGGAATAGAAAAGTGCCTCAGTGGAGACACGGCCGCTTTGTCAGGTCTTCCTCCCACGTGGTCACGGCTGACAAAGACTCGCTGACGAGGAAACACAAAGGGCCGCCGTCGTCCCTGATGCTCTTTGTGCGTCTCCCTTTGCCCCCTGCCCCCACCCGCCCACCTCCCTGATATCACATCTGTCGGCATCCTCGTCGACTGAAGTCGATGTTCTTCCTCGTTGTCTCGCACTGTCGTGCAGCCGTCGCCCCCTCGTCGTTGATCCTTTTTAGCTTTTAGCGTCGCCGCTTGTTTCAGCCTCAGCGACTCGGATTCGTCAGCGGCTGCCAATCTTTGATCATGCTTTAAATGAAGATGCAGTTTTCTTCTTTTGAGTGGCAGCATAAAAAAGGGGGAACATGATGCATCTATTCCCCCACTGTGAACTATCTTTCTTGCTCTGCTGCAACCCTCCCCTCCCCCACCCCACTGGGGCAGGTGTGGGGGTTACTGACGTCAAGCCATCATTGCCTGCTCCATCAGATGGAGCCGCGTCCCAAAAAATGAACAACCGCCGTCGGTCCAATCCACTGCTCCTCTCAGACTCGTCTGGAAAGCAGTCGATGTCCTCCGACGCATTCTGGTGATTTTTATCATTTCTTTTTCCAGGTGGGGGCTTGGAGTGCCTCACATCGGAATTTTGGCCACTGTGTGTGTGTGTGTGTTTGTGTGCGTGTGCCTGCGTGTGCGTTCTGGTTCGCCGAGCCGAGGTGAGCAACAGCTTGCTGCAGTGCTGTCACCGCGCCAGCATTAGCGTGCATTATTTATCTGCCTGCAGACCGATCCGGAGAACGGCATAACCATAGCAACCAGAGGCAGCGCAGACACACACAAGTGGGCGCACGCACACACACACACACACACACACACACACACGGGGGAGAGAAACATCAGTTTGAATGTCATGCCGGCGCCTGCCGTTCACTTAATCGCAGAGTCACATGTTCCTCAGCAGCCTCTTTTGCGTCACAAAAGAGTGGAAGGGGGATAGTTTGAGTTTCCTTCTTCTTCATCTGAAATCAATGAAAAAAAAACAGTTTTTGTTTGTTGTGAGAGGTCGCCAATGACCGCGTCTCCCCGTTTCGTTTTTGTCTTGTTGCTGTTGCTGTACCTGTTCAGTAAAAAAAAAAGAAAAAAAAATGGACCGCTGACATTTTCGCGTTTTTTCCTGCGCTTGGCGGCGGCGGGGGAAAAGGGCAGCCGCAGGAGGTGGCGTGTGCGAAAAGAAGCGCTGACCCTGAAAACGAGATTGGTGCGAAACACTGGAGGGGTCGGCAGGAAGGTGGGGTAGAGGAGGAGGAGGTGGGTGGGGTTCCACTGGCGATCGACTCTCGAAAAACTGCACAAAAAGGGTCACGATTCTAACCGGCACGCTCACTCGCCAAAGAAGAAGAGGCCCGAAAAAAAAAGAGAAAGAAAATGAGACGGGAATCCATCGCGATTTTTACTGACGGAGGAATTTGACAAGTTTCCCATTTTAAATGAGTGCATTTTAGCGGAACGATTCACAGGGAAGCGAATGACTAACTCTCCCCACCGTTTCTTCTGGGCAAGACTCCCGCTGCCGTGAGCTCGTAAGCCCCCCTCACCGACCCCTGGCGCGGCCCACTGGCCCGGCTCCGGTCGTGACCGTCCACCTGGCGGCCCTGATCGGCGGCCACTCGCTCTCTGATCCGTGGCCGGGGGCAGCGCGCGTGTGAAAGCGGAGCGAGTGCGATGCGATGCGAAGAGAGTCACGATCCTGCGGAGAGCTCTGTCGCATCGCACGCAGTGGAGGGTTGGCTTTGGAGCGGAGGGGAGTCCCGGGGGATGTGGGGGGGGTACGGGCACTGCAGGTTTATAGAAATATTTGCGCTGAATGGCCGGGAGAGAAAGACGCAGTGACGAGACACCACACAGAGCAGGATGGGATCACAAGACTGTCAAAACTACTGTAGCCACTGGTGCTTCGAGTTCTGCTACTAGCTGCAACAGCAATGATAACACTATCAAATGATAATAAATCATTTAAGAAGAAGAAGAAGAAGAAGGCGACCTTTATTGATCCCACGGTGGGGAAATTTGCACAATTACAGCAAATATGAAGAATTATATTAACTGAAAATATATACAAAAATAAAATATGTGTAAGTATATACAGAAAAATAAGAAGGGAGATATTTACACATTAAACGGTTGAATTTACATGTGCTACATGCTCTGCTATAAATAAGTTTCTATTGCATCTAAAATGAGAAATTTACAGTTATTGTAGATTTTGTTAAAGAATGTCCTCCTGACAATGAGGACTTACTGATGACGGTGAAAGAAAAATACAGAATCAATCAGGAGAGGAACAATAGACAGATCATTGATGATGTAATAATCCTAAGAATAACAGTAAAAGATTAGAATAACAATGACAAATACATATGCATATATACAAACAATAACAGCTTCTACTCATGAACTGGCTGAGCGACTGATACCGTTTGAATGATTCACCTGAACAGTACATTGAATCACAATGTCCGTCGTGACACAAAAGCACTCGTGTGCAGTTGACGTCCTCATTAGCCTTATGAGGTCGCTGATGACTGGGCCGTAGCTCATAGATGCCAACCTTTGTCTTCACGAGACCACAGAGACACAGTGGGATGTAAACATTTAGACGTAGATGTGTGATGTGGTTCTCCCCGCGCCTGCTGGCCAGGTCGTCTGTGTTTGCTTTGTGCCGAGGACCCAGCTGCTCCTGACACTGCGGCAGCCATGTGAGCATGTGTGCAGGGAGGAGAGAGAGGAAATAAAAACAGAACAACCACAACAACAACAGCAACAACGGGGCAGGAGCGGCGCAGGGCTTGGATTTTAACGGCTTCTGTCAAAACAATCCGCAGCGCGCACGGCAGCGATGAGGTGCCGGTGACGCAACAGCCGGAGCTCAGCTCGCTTCAGTTAAAATGTCAGAGTCGGGGGGTAAATAATTGATATTTGAACTTCAGTGTGTCTACGAGTGATGGAAGGAAGTCTTTGACATGCTGTCGTATTGAATTTTTTTTTTTTTTGGGCCGATGAAGCCCCATTTTCTACAACCACCTTGTTGTTGGTGGTTTTTTTCTGCACCGCTCTGCACTGCCATAAGGGCCACGAGATGCGAAAAGTTGCGGGGGTGTCGAGTATATAATCACAAGCCATTTGCTGGAGTGCCCGCATCAAGTGTGCGCACGTGGACGCGCGCGAGGCTGCGTTCTGATTGTGTGTGAAGGTCGACAAGTCAAAAAGACACGGTCGAAAAAAGTTTGGATCCCACGGTGAAAATGTGTCGATTTGAACCAGATTGAGAAAACCTGGACGACAAACAAAAGTTTCAATTTTAAAATACAGCAATTGTCTCGCAATAAAAGCTACAAAGTTAACGTTCTGAGTAGAGCTGTAACTATTAATCGGTTAAAAAGATGAGATGTTTCCTGAAGTGAAGCCTTGTGTCTGGATTGTTACTGCAGCTTAACATTGGTTCTGCTGTTGTGTTTTACACTGACTCTGTTTGACTGACTGGTGTTTTTTTGTTTTTTTATATATCCTTTTTATCCATTTTATCGTTTTTATATTTTGTACTAATATTTTTTTTCTAGTTGGTTCTGCTCAATTGGCATTAAAGGACAAGTTCTTGATATTTTTACAATTGTTTTGCCTTTTCAAATAATTGATTTTATTCAAATTGCTGAAAATAATCAATAGCTTCTGCAAAGAATCATTTACCGCCCCTGCCAGGAAAGCTAGGAAAACTTCAACCAAAGCAAAAAACAGGAAAATTCTCCCTTTTGAAATAAAAAAGTTAGCTTTCAGTGTGGGATACTGTCACATGCCTGTCAGTCTTGCCTGCTGGGTTCAGTGTGCCCTTGGCTGGCGCACAGCTGAGGCACATTCCCACCTGATTAACACACCTGCTCTCTCTCTGCCATCACTGCTGCATATAAGCCCTGTTCCCACACACACTCGTTGCCAGATTGTCCGCTAACTTTGTTATGACCTTCCAGCGGGTCCTGGCCTACCCGACCGACCGACCCCCCCCCGACCAACCTCGACCAACCTCGACCAACCTCGACCTCGACCCCGACCCCGACCTGTTTTTTTGCCCCTGACCTGCGTTCCTGTCCTGGTAACCCGACCTCGCTTCTGTGTCCGACCACGAGCCTGTTTCTCCTGCCCTGTTACTGCCGACCTGGAAATTCTTGGACACAAACCCTCGATCTCCGCCCCGGACATCCGACCCGCCTTTCGTCCCCGACCAGCCTGCTCTGCTGCCGTCCCGGAGAATTGACCTGCCTTCCGTTCCTGACCACGAGCTTCAGCTTACTGTTGCTAACTGTAAACCCTCTTTCCTTACCCATCCGGTGTTGCGCTTGGATCCTTACCTGACACGTTACAGGATACAGTTCAAACCAATCCCCATTTTATTGAATCTAAATACAAACAAACAGTGTGAGCAAATTCTTCCACTCAAGTGACTATTTTGTCATCCGTGTGGCATCTTGCAACGGCTGCTTTTTATTGTTCCGAGCGGCCGGAAGCCACTTGGGAAGAGTGCAAATAGGTCGTGGCGCCGCTGTAGGTCTGGCTCATCTAACAGGAAATCAAAGCCGAGCTGCCTTTCATTTCCTGCGATAATGCGAAGCGATGCAGGCGCGGAGGGACTTTGACAGGCCGCCTTTAAGAGCTCTTCCTCATGTCGTAAATCAACTCTCTGCCGAGTGACGAGTCCCTTTGTTTTCGGGAGCGGTGCTCGTCCTAAAGGTTAGCGCTGTCTAGACGCTTCCATCTCGCCACTTGCCTGATTTATTTTGAATAAGTGTCCACTGTCAGTCCGCAACCGTGGCTTTTTATGCACACCCGCCTCTCCATCCTGCCCATCTGCTGCTCAACATCCGTCAGCCCTCTGGAAATAAATGCCATTAACCACTCACAGCCCGACTAGTTTTTCGTTCCGGCGGATTTTTGCGTTACATTTGTCGTCTTTGATCATATCTCTGCATGCTCGGGTTTATCAGTTTCATGCAAATCACGCCAAGGTTTTTTTTTCTTTTTGTGGTTTCCTTGATAATCCACGCTTATGGTGGTATTTTCCGCTCCATGTAACCTTCTTGAGTTTCACAGTGGTCTAGCCCGCCACTCACTGGCCCCTTTCCTGGCCCAGGATTAAAAATAAATAAGTAAATAGTACCATATCCCGGCTCATTGCAGTCTGTTTTGTTTTGAAATGGCCATTGCTAGTACGGCGATACTTAGAAAACAAAAAAAACAACTCATGCCTGGCTGCTGCTCCCATGGATGTTGGATGGTTGGGTATGATGCTGGCAGAACTTGGCAGTTTTGCAAGGGCAAACAAGGCGAGAGTGGATGTTTTTCAAAAAAAAAGAAAAGTTGCAAATTTCGCACAATATCGTGCAAACAAAGCCCATCATTTTACGCAACGTCTCGCCAGAATCTGGCATTAAGAGACGGCGTACTTTTATAGAGATTTAATAACATCACAGCTGGACAGCCATGAAAACAAACATATACCATAGGCGCTAGTTGCGAAAAGCTATTAACACAAAGGGGGAAGTAAACAAAGATGACAGCGACGGAGATCAGAGGTAGCGATGCATCCACCGCAACGGCAGCCACTGTCCTACATTGCCAGCGCTGCGTCTTTGTACTTGAGTTTGTAAAAAAAAAAATAATAATACAATAACCGCGCTGCAACACTTGGAAATGTTTTGTTCTCGGTGCGATGGACTGAAGCGTAAATTAACAGCAACTCTCCTCCTCCTTGTCGTCTTTGAAATGCGCAGAAGAGGTCGGGAAGAGGCCTCGCCCAGTCGCATTTCAACCAGCGAGCTTTGAGGTGGGATTTGTTGCCACTGCGCTCCCTCTTCCTTTCGTAACAGTGTGAGGTAGTTATGCAAGAGGAAAAAAAGCAGAGACCCCCCCCCAAAAAAACACACACACACACACAACCACCACCACCCCCTGCTGGCTTGCTTTAAAACAATCCTCTCTTGTTAGTCTTCTTTAATCAAATGGCAGAATTGGATTACCAGAAAGGTCAAATTAATTAGCCCACACATTGGGGAGCCCTTCAGCGAATTACGCGAGGCAAATATCTTTTACGTGATTACATCCGCATGGCAAAACCTCACCAATGCTCCCGTGATCTCCAAGTGATCCCAGAAAAAAGGCCAAACCCTCATATACCCTTGCATACCCAATATACCCGTGATCAAAGCTTGTCCATACAACAACTGCACCATGCTGACTGGCTTTGCAAACTTTTTATTTTGGGTTGAAAGGCATCGAAGCATCAATCCTTTTCTCGAGGAGCGCCAGACTACTCTAGTTTTTGGACAAAAGAAATGCAGAAGCTGAACATTTTTAATGAAGCTTGTAAATTATTTGGATTGTCTTGGGTATCCATCTGGTAAAGGATAAACCGGGAAAGTGTTTGAGGCGTCTTTTTGATCCACGCAAGCAGCGGAACGGAACACAGAAAGGAAAGTTCTTCGGGGCTGTCTCATGTCCTTTCAAACCTTGCACTCTAATCTCTTTAGAGGCAGTGGCAGCTTTGCGGAACGTCACTAGCTTCCTCGTGAAATCCGATAAGCAGGCTGAGGTGCAAGGGTGGAATCACCAGTCAAGTCAAGTGCTGCGAAATTGGCCAAAAATTGCGAGGTTTTGAATTTCTCCAGTCAAGGGGAGAACCGTTTGACCGTCTTGGACTTTTTACTCTTTTGCCAATGGCCGGGTTTGCAAACTATGTTCTCCGTCTCGGGGAGGCGGAGGATGGAATGAAGATGATCTGGAGCTCCGAGATCCTGCCTCCTTTCCTCGCATCTCCTCACCGCTGCCACAGCCGGTGCTTTCTGCTCACCGCTCGTAACAAGAGCCGTTGCGATCACTGTAATTTGGACCTTGGCGCGAGAGACGGCACAACAAAAGGCCACAATGGAGACGCGGGAGTAGCTGAAGCGGGCAAGCATTCGGGGGGGGTTCCTTTCCTTCTCGCAGTGACCTGACCATGTAATTGCACGAGCGGCACAATGATCGTGCGACGTTCCAGCCGTGGTGAGGAAAACAGATTCTTCAGGCGTCTCTTGGTGTTGTGTTAAAGCCAGAATCATCCTCTCAATATGAAGAGGTGAAGTCAGAATCTTTTTTCCTCAATTCTGCCTCAACATACAGAAGAAAAACATTCCATTTGGCTTTAGCTGCATTATTTACAGGCCTTTTAAAATGATGCTTCATGGTCAACGGTGCTTCTGATGCGTTTTATTTTTATGGCAACAAAAATCAATTCTGATCGAAAGGGCTTCAGTTGTTTTGTGCGGCAGCTCACTCGAGGACACGCCCCCTGTCCCCCCTCAACACACCAGAGGGTGTTCGACTCCCAGCCACCAGCTGCGTTACTGCCAGCTTAATGTTGCATGAACTCCGGCCTGCAATAATGCACGCTGTGCCCAAATGGCCCCTGACAGAATAACCCCCTTCTGACAGAGAGAGGCTTTCTGACCAACCTTTAGGGATACGTCGACCGACAGGTTCTCACACCTGAACTCTCTGAAAATAAGAAACTTTCATCTCTCGCCGTCACGCCCTGACGCCTCACCTTCCCTTTGACATGAATGACTATTTCTCTTTTTTCCCTTCCTCTTTTTACCCCTCACCGTTGTCACTTGCGTTTTATCGGTCTCGCGCTCGGCGTGGAGAAATGACTCGCCACTTCAAGGACCTGTCCTCTCTTATTGTTTTCCCGGAGTGCCACCCGACTGTACGGCAGACATCTGCTTTAAATAGGCCCTGGCAGAGTCGCTGAAGTCTGACAAACATTTCAGGCGGGGGGGGGGGGGCGACGACTCGTCAGGAAGACGGGCTGTCTCGCCGTACAGAACCTGCCTCAGGAGATTACTGCACGCTTAAAAAGTCACAGACGGGCCGACGTGTGTCTCCGCTGTCGACTCATCTCCCGAGATTGAATTTGGAAGGGCAGGCGAGGAGCCTTCATTTGAGCGCTGTTTAATTTAGACGAGACTAACCCCAGCTGCCATTGATTAGTCTTTTGATTAGTCAATCAGCTGATTGATCGATGCAATGATTTGAATCGGTGAGGAAAAAAAGGTTGAAAATTGAGAAAAATCACATCAAACACACACATATACTCTGTGTGTGTGTGTGTGTGTGTGTGTGTGTATATATATATATATATATATATATATATATATATACACCTGTGTGAACAAATGTTTAGAGGCACCAACAGTTGGACACGAGAACATTGGAATTGAATGCCTGGTGCAATCGATTCTGTTTGATTATTCGATTAATCCTCCCAGTTTAAATCCCCCCTAAAGAAAAAGATGAAGCAGTGCCTTCCTGCAACAATGGGGGCCTGCGAATCCTCCATCACAATGAAATCAGTGCCTCAGTCCTGGCGATTCTCCAGCGCGGCTTCACAATCGCTACTGACCCACAGTCAGCTGCTCTTTTTGCCGCGTCCCCTCTTCAATCAATCCTTGCGGTTCCCTTTTTGTTAAATGAAAAACCTGCACATGCAATTGTCTTTGCTGTCCCCGCTCGCCAAGCGCGTCCCCCCCTCCTCCATCCCATTCCATTCCCTCTTCCCTCTGAATGCCTTCAGCCTTCCCCCGTAGGATGAAAACCAAACAACACCCGGGAACGAATCAATCTGCATATAATGCGAGACGCCACTGCGTTATTGTCGGCGGCCCAACGATCGATCCCAGCGTAATTGCATTTACCCTCCACCTCCCCCTCAGGAGTGGGGGGCGCACAATTAGACCCGACAGGTGACAGTGCTGAACCATGTTGTTCAATAAAGGGACGCCTTACTTCGGGTAATTAAAATTACCGCCTCTCGTCTCTAAATGAGCAAAATCAAGGTCCCTTCTCCTCATCGACACCTCACAGTCCGCGGAGGGAAAGGACAGGGAGGAGCTCTCAAGTTCATTCGCAGGTGGCTAATGGAGCGGTTTCGCTAAGATAAAGCTGGGAGCGCTTTACCATCCACACTGCTTTTTCCTTCAGCCAGGTGGCCAATGTGAAGACAGAGGCGTTGCCTGGACAGCGAGAGACAATATAGGCCAGGTCTTGCAAATCTCCCAAAAGAAGGTTTGCCAATGAACTCGCGAAGGGCATTGAGGTTATGAAAAATTGACGGGTGCCGCAACTGTGCTAGGCTTGATTGGCAAGTCATCAAGGGTTCAAGAGAGACACTCTGTCAAGAGTGTCCCACTCGGACCGCCGTGGCCTCACTCCAGTTGTGTGCAATGATCTTTTCAGTGTTGACTTTTTAATCATTTTAATGATTGCCAAAGGCCACAAATGAATGCGTTGGAGAACTGCGGGGGAACTCCCTCTCCAGATCCCCTCTTTGCTTTCATCCTGTCAGCGTTCCGAGTGCATCTTTCCCCCTCACAGTCAGAGCCTCATTTCCTGTTCTCATTTGTTCTTCCTCTTTTCTTTATTTGTCGGTCTGTCAGCGACACTGAAAGCAAGACAAATCATTCCCACTTTAGCGTCCCCGACAGCACAAGCGCAAATATTTAAAGCAACACTCGCCATGCTTTTGGTCCCTTCCTGACTGTCATTGTTGAAGCTTGACATGCACCCAAACATTCAGCTGATTTCCGGCTTTCTAAATGAGCAAGACGACGTGCCGACATTTTTTTTTTTTCTGCCTCCGCGTTCTGGCCTCGTCAACAAGTGAAATGCTGGCTTGTGGCATCCCGGCCGAGCCAGTAGCACCATCAGCTAAAACACCCAGCCTTTATCTGCTTCGGCCCACATGGAAGGGCTCGTGCCTCTTGGCGTGCTTTATCCTGAATACACGAGCTCCAATTTTGGCCGAGGCCATGAGAAGGAGAGGACGCTCGGTCAGTTTGGAAATTGTATGAAAATGTCACATCCGCAGTTAAACAATGCTCAGAATTCATGCAATGGTTTCAGTGGGACCAGGACGGGTGGGGAGACCTGAGGGTGATGAGTATTTGACAGCAATCTGCAAAATCTTATAATTTGTGAAGTTTAATCTTCTCAATCAGACATCAGATAATTTGGCTCTAGGTTAATTGGGATCCAGGGATAATCCTCTAGCGCACCAATGCCTTAACATTTTGGTTTTGGTGGCACTTATGTTGCTTGCTTGTCCAGCATTGCAATTTCTTTTTGCACATACCATTAAGTAGCATGTACATCCAGAGGGGACGTAACGGTTTCTGACATGATTTTTATTTATTTATGTATTTGCTTCAAAGGTAATCATGCAGGGTCTATGTTAGCACACCCCTTAGGATAGAATGTCAAAAAGAGTTGCTGAGACCCTGCTATTTGTTTTTCAAAAATGTCAGCCTAAAAATCCCTGGGACAAAGTCTCACTGGCGATGACAGAAGTGATGAACTAAAAGAGATTAAATTCAAATCAGTTAACTCTCTGCCGTTTTTTTTTTTCTTCTCTTTCTTCAATCAGAAGCTGTACGTTCACATTACGGCTACGTATAACCTCAGCTGACACGGCGATGCCAAAATCTAAATTAAACCGTTGGCTTCCCAGGACTTTAGTTCAGATCCTGAAGTGGCACGTCAAGCTAACGGCTCTGCACGGCTGCTAGCTAGAGATCTGACGCCTTTTTCCCTGAAGCAAACGTGGAGTTTCTTCCTGAGACTGTCTTTCAAAACACCAGTCCAATTAAAAGATTTGCCGAGCCTGGCCGGGGGCCCTCTGGCGCCTGATCCGGCGCGGCCGAGCGAGGCGAACGCGTCTGCATTATCTTCATTAGCGCACACGCAGTTCCATCCTTGGTGGCGGATCACTGCAAACAGCACCACCAGCCGTGTCATTGCCGTATCTCCTCCCCTCCGACTCCTGTTTGTTGTTGCAGCGTTTTCGTGCACACTCAGCTGTGGCGACGCGCACACACACACATGCACTCTGCTCTGTGTTCATGTGTGCGCTAAATGCATAAATAGGGCAGATTGCCAGCGGTGCAGTGCAGTGGAAGTGGCCGTCGCTGTCTCTCTTAGCTCCCATCCTGTCGCTAGCAATTAGCCTGATGGCCTATGTGTGTGCACGTGTGTGTGTGTGCGTGTGCACCCGTATCATGTGTCTCTCTGTGTACCCATCTCCTCAACCCCTTTGACCCCCCCCCTCACATCCCTACCTCTGTTCACCCTCAATCGTGACGAGGCACAATTCCGGATAAACAAGAAAACGGCTACACCGGGAGCTCCGGCTACGCTGGGAGACGGATGAGTGGTGGGAGGGGTGGATGAGTGGGGAAGAATTGATGATGTCGCACCGGTGGCCCCCAGAATTTAAAAACCTCTGCGACTAAATATAGATTTGGCTCATTCGTGACTCGGGGCGTTTGGAAGAGATTAGCTTCGGTGCTCCCTTCAAAGTCTGACTCCCTAAATTAGAATTCTTGCCAGCTCCTGACTGCTTTTTTTTTTCTCCCCCTCTGTGCGGAACAGGTTCTGTCTTGCCGTTAGCTGCTTGTTACTGTTCCAGGCGTCTGCCTCCGCACAAAAAAACAAAAACAAAACACTGCTGTGTCACTGCCTGTGTGTGGCCAATGTGCATATTTTATTTTTTTTGCTGCTTGCGCCCCGCAGCGTCAGTCTCCTGTTACCCTCCTGTCTAAAAATATTCACCCGTGTCCCCGAAAACGTGCTAATTCCTGCTATTAGCCCACGCCTCAGTGACGCTTCGGGCCCAGCTGTTTTTGGAAAATGATTTCATCAGCCGCTGTCGCTGCCTCGTCGTCTGAGCCACTGGGCCGCTAAACCACGCGTTACTCCTGTGGCTTTATTTCTGTAGTTTTACTAAGAACTGAAGGCCGAGCCTAAGATTCAGAAGGGGTGCGGCAAAAGATCTCATACCATACTACTTTTACACTTGCTGTAAAGATATCAAGAAGGCTTTCTTGATATCTGCATATTTAGCCCTCTGTTTGCAACGCAAAAACAGTCTGTTTTAGCCTTCTTGGTTGCTTCCCCCTGGACCCTCCATGTGTTTGGAAACGGGAACTTGAAAACGGAAATGGCGCTCCCTGTTTATCCGCGGAAACAATGGTGTTGTGTGTAAACCAGGATAAATGATGAAGCCCCGCCTCCAATTATCCCACTATGGAGCTTCGGCGTATCTCTCCGCCTCCGCACTCGCGGTGCATCGAGCGGCTTCCACCGCAGACGCTGACATCTCGTCAAAGCTCAGAACGTCGGTGTCGGACACGCCGCCGAAGCCTTCCTCTCGTCTTCTTGTTCTTCTTCCTCCAAGACTGTGACATCCTCCTCACGTGCGTTGCTTTGTCTCTTTTTCCGCCGCTCCAATCAAGTGCCATTCAGCATCACTGAAAGCCTCCGGTTTGTTTAGCGACGCTAATTGACACGCGCCTTCCGCAGAGCTAACGAGAGTCTTTTTTTTTTTTTTTTGGCTTGACGTTTCGGATGGCTGCCAGGCTGTCACCCGTGCGTTTGCCGAGTCGCTTGTCAGGCTGTGCTGACAGAGCCTCATAACACACGGAACTTCGCCAGTTGAACTGTCAATCAGGTGCTTTTCGGCAGAACTTTTGTGACAGTGACGAGTTCGTCGAAAGAGATACTGCCGTTTTTTTCTCACCGAGTGTTGTCTTCTCAGTATTTCAGATTGCTAACACAGAGCAGGGGTTCATTACAACAAGGCTGTACTCGCCGTTAATCATTTCGGACCCCAGCTAAGGGCCTGACTGGAATGTGTAGCCGTATCTGTGGCCAGTTTTCACTCTCTAGTGGATACCAACAGCCTAATACTATTGCTAATACTAATACTCTTAAGCACAGGGCTCTCGCCACAAAGCCAATATGGTGTTTGTTGAGGGTGGTGGTTTGTGGATACGTTCACACTGTTTTTTGTGCCACATTAGTAGTGTGTTAATAGTACACCTCCATTTCTGCACACTTCCTACACACTTGTGCTCCGAAAATATCGCTGCTTTCGCCGCGCAGGGGCGAGATTATCGATTTGTTTCTCCAAATAGAGGGATTGCAGGGCCGCGCATCCGGTTTTACACGGCTCAGGACTCCAGCTGTTCAAAGAATGTTTGTTTCCAAGTTGAAAATGTCACAAGAAGAACTGGACACTGCGCCCGTCTCGACTTCGCTCAGGGTCAGTGCCAGTGCCAGTGCTGCGAGAGAAATGAACTCCACACAAATGTGACAGTGCCCTGGTGTGTTGTATAATATGCCCAAAGAGTTTGCTTCATCTTTTGCCCCCTCCTCTTTTTTTTTTGCCAGCACCAACAACAACAACACAGCCTGCTGTGTCTCTCAACTCAGACCTCAGACAGTTCGCAGCTTGTTTACATTCTGTTAAAATGAAAATTGCAAGCCGGTCTTCCGTTATCTTTACGCGCAAACAAGCTAAATCCTCCAGATCTGCAGTATGTTGTATCAGACACAGCAGATCCTTCCAATGACAGCGGGCAGAAATACGATGTCTAGGCAGGTCAGCGAACCACTCGGGCACTGTTGAAAATGATTGCAAAAGAGAATGCAACATTTTTATTTATTTTTTCCTGGCCACCATTTCTGGATCTATCTGGTGCTCGCCCCCTGTCTGCCCTTGGACCAAATGAACTGTCCGGTCGGCCCCAAAGAGTGCAGGGTTGGAAGAGACATCAAGCTGGGGAGCTTAATTGGTCCGCGGAGGCCCCCCTTTTGCGGGAATGGAAGGGTAGAGCAAGTCCGACTGACAGAGCGAAAGTGAGTGCGTGCTGAGAAAGATGTCGAGAACCAGGGAAAAATATGCCAATAACAGGGAGTGGAAGAAAAAAAATATCCCAGGAAGGAAGCAGCAGTCGGAGGGGAAAATAAAAGTGCAGCAGGTTGAAAGGGATGTGGAGAAGGGATGTGACAGACAGGTGGAGGAAGTGAGACGGAGCTCCTCGGCGAGCCGGTTGAAAAGGGCTGGGGTGCAGATTAAGGCACGGGAAGATTGAGCGATCGGGGCGGCAATGAAAGCAGCTGTAAAAGGAACCGAGGAGGGAAATGAAAATGGACTGAATGGGGACACAAGAGGGGTAGGGAAACAAAAGAGGAAAGATGAACGATGGCAATCGAGAGGATGCGCCTCGGAGTGATGAGAAGGGAGGACGAGAGGGGAGGCGAGGAGGCTTTCATGTCATCGCCGCGGTCGGGGAATGAATTAAGGCGGCAGCAGCAGACGAGGGCGAGTATTAACCCGACACCCTTCCTGAATTCACAATCTGCCCTCTTGCCATCATCGCGTCATCTTTGAGGCGCAGGGAGCCTTGTTGAAATCTATTGTGTGGTTCGTCTTTATCTTCAAGTACAAGGCTCTTTTTTTAAGTCAAAAATCGTGTGGGTTTTTCACGGGCGCGGCGGAAAAAATGTCCTTAACGGATCCCAACGCTGGGTGGAGCTTCAAAGCTTTCTGATCAGGCTCAATCAAATATTTACAAATGCTCCGTAATTATGCAACAATGAGTTCTCCAGCTTCAAGCCAGCTGAATAAATCTGGTGCTCAACAGCAACCTACTTTATTGTGTGTTGCTGCCATTTATCGATTCCAATTCCTTTTTCTTGTTTTCTTCCAAGGTTTGGGGGAAGCCTGTATTCATGAATGAAGCATCCACTTGCTCTTTATGTCGAGGATCTGGCGGTGACACTGTGTAGAATCAGGGCCAGTTCCCCCATACGGGTGCAAGTCTCTTCGGTCACTCCGAGGCTTCGCTGGTTCCGGTCCCATTCCGAACGTCCTTGAAAAGGGAGATCAGGGAATACTCCCACCCCATTGGCTCCCATCACTTGCCAGCTCTACTCAAGTGTACACTTACCATCCCACCGCCACCCCATCGTGAGTCTGCTTGAGCCAAGGAAATCTTTGGGTAACTGCCAGGTCCCCCTGACAAACCTAGAATTTGTCAAGCAAACCGATCGCTGGCTTGTCTTTCCTCAGTTTTCCGTCACGACTCACCTTGTCTTCACCGTCTGAGCTGAGTTTGTTGCGCCAAGCCTTGTCCTTTCCTGATGCCATCCCACCTTTTCCTCTCTAAAATCTATGAGGGAATCTAGGTGGCTTTCCAAGCACCATTATGAAAGACTCCCCTCCACCTGAGACAAAGATGAAATACTACCAATTTTATCTTTGCTTTCGACACATTGTTAGGGCTTTAACTTGATGAGGAGATTATGCAAAGGATTGTTCGAAGTAAGATTTGCACTGCACCTCAGTAGTCAGGATGAGAAAGTAAAGCACTGGAACAGAATGGCCTTGTTTCATACCCCTGGTTGGATTGTCCCCGTCTTAACCGAGGAGAACTCGGCGCTCTGGTACATCCAGTTGACACAGACACTGGTACACCTGTTTCCAGTAGCCGTTCACCAGTGATATTATGATGAATTCCCCACCATAGGGTCTGAAGTCAAAGTAAAGTGCCAGGGTCAAACAACTTGGATATGCACTCAAGTGGAGAATTTGTACAATGTACCAAAGGTGTTCCGAGGGTTATATTAAAAATGTAGCACGCACATACACGTATGTCTGTAGGCTGGGGGGAAAAAAATCCTATTTAACCTTGAAAACATTCCCATTGTCAACATGAAGCCCACACAAGAATTCTACAAGTGTCTACTATGACTCTGGCACGGAGCACATGCAGCTGCCCAGCAACAAAACAACGAGGCTAGAAGAAAAAACAAAACATGTTTCATTGCTTTGAGGCAGCTTGCACAGATGCGGCGCAGCACGAGCTAAACGCTGAGCAACACTCCCATCCAGTCGGCAAACCTTGCCAGCTAGCTAGCATGCTAGCAAAGCGGCAGGAAAGCGTGGGTAGCACATCCCCGCAGCCACGCCATAAATTAAACCCCACGGGAGAGATGGCGAGCAATGGGATCGGGGGACGAAGAAAGACTCGGTTAAGGGGGTGAGGAGAAAACGAGAGAAAGAGGTTGAGGGAGAAGAGAGAGAGAGAGAGAGACGAGAAGGGGAGGGGGCGCAGACGCAGCCTGGAGACCCAACGGAGGCCTCCAAAGACTCGAAGAAGAAAAGGAGCGGGAGGCAGCAGCTTTCTCCCCTCCACCGCTCCCTGCCCTCCCCCCTTCATCCTCCCTGCCAACTGTGCACCGTTCAATGCTTTCATCATCTCTGATTATTCCGGGGTGATATATATTTATATTTTTTCCCCCCTTTCCCCTGATTTAACATGCACTGCATTGGTGGCAGTGGATGTTGTCAGATCACACGGACCGAGGCGGATCTTTTTGTTAAGGCTTGTAAGTTGAGCGGCGGTTTGACGCGTTGCGAGGACCTCACGGCTCACCAGCTATGGAAACACCAGCTTGTACGTCTCAACTCATCTCCCAAAGAAAACACTTTTAATGGTTCTCACTTCACGTCAGTCGGTTCCAAAACTTGCCAGGCATCCTTCAGAACCACGGTCGAAGACCGGCGAAAGGAAGAAGCTACCCCAAGTGCTTAAATGAAGGTTTCAGATGAGGTTGGAACACTCCTCTGGCAGCAGTTATATCAGAACTGGATCGGACCAGATTGGCCGTGAAGTATGTTACGGCTACGGCGTTGGCTGTCAGTTACCGGGGATGAGGTATTAATTGCCGCAACGCAAACAGGCACATTTTCGCGAGCACAAGAGCTCCTACCTGCACACAAGGTCCCCCGCAGTGGGAGTGTTTTGGATGTTGTTGGGGAAGATGCAGTCATCCATCATCCAGCCGTCAGGGGAGAAGACAGTGACAGTTTATAGATTGGCCGGGCTCTGCCTCTCTCCTGTCTGCCATTTTTTTTTTTTTTTTTTTTTTTGTATTTCTTTCTTTCTTTCTTTTTCTTTTGTTGGTCAAACGCATGTGACAAGAAACGTGGCCCAGTGCTAATCAACAACCCGACCTGTCGTCCGTATCTAGGAAGACTGAAGGTAGTGCTGAAGTGGCCCTTCAAATCCCTTCACTCCCTCCCACACAAGACTGAACCACCCGCTGGGCAAAAATAGTCGCACTTCGCCTACAGTGTTCAAAGTGAAGCATGCATCCTGAGAATGACCCCCACGAGGATCTTTCAGGAGAGCCGAACGATTTATCCTGCATTCATCAGGGGATAAAGTGTATTGAATGGGCCAATCCAGTCCAGTCTCTCTCTCCTTCTCTCTCTTTCCCTCTCCCTCTACTCTTTTATGTTACTTAACCACTTTTCCCACTACCAGCCCGGGTGAAACAAGATTACGGGAGTAAGGTGCTAGCTTGCTAGCGGCAGTTCTTCTGCTTCTCGTGTGAACCACGTCTCGTCGTCTTACCTTCCATTTGACGAGCAAACAAACGATCAAAACTGTTTCGCAGTCTGGCAAGGAATAGTAGACTTAAGAGCCATATTTAGGGGTAGCAATTGCTAGCTGCTAAATTTGGCAGCTGTTTCTGCATCTGCACACATCAAATTAGCATAGCGACCTGGGGTATACCATCCTGGGCAAAACCACATCTCCGTCCTCTTTGGCTTGTAAGTTCCTCCAAAATTTGGCCCTTACATTTTACACTATCATATTCTTTGTTTGTTTCTCTATTCACATTTGCCAGAGTGAATGACTCGCTCAATCGATGACAAACACAATCTAAACTCCCCAGCCTGCGCTGCCGCCGCTACTCCGCCGATCGAATCCGCCTCGGTTCCACATGTTTTTTCCACCCGAGGCTGATAAACCCTAATCCAGCACTTAGATGGGCTCCGAGTCTTTGGCGAGCGGGCAGATGCTCCTGCGCGATATTGCCTCCCGCCTCGCCACCGCCACACACGCTCGAATGGGGAAAACACACGCATGCGGAGAACGATGTGCCATACGAGTTGCTTTGAAAGTGAACCCTGGACGGCTCTATTTTCACCTCCCTGTCATTTGCCATCTGCGCGTTCTTCCCGCGGTCGCATACCCCCCGTCAATAAATGCAATCAACTCGCTCCCCTTCCTCCCTCCCACTCTGCCATCTCCATTCACCAGCCGCCCCCGAGGTGCCTTCCTTCCTTCCTTCCTTCCTTCCCTCCCTCCTTCCCTCCTTCCCTCCTTCCCTCCCGCCCTCAGTCTCTCGAACCGTTGACGGCTGCTCCCGCAGGGCCCTTGGCTATTGCTCGTGTTTGTTAAACACAATCATTGGTGGGCAGGCCGCTAACCACAGCGCCTCTGTCACACGCACCCCGTGCTTCTTCTGTTTTTTGTCACTTTATCTGGAATGTAAACGGGGAAACGGGCAAACACGGGGGAAAGATAGCGCAGTCGGTTATTGCAAACAGAGGAGAGCGTGGAGCAGGGGGGAGGAAGTCGGCGCTCCGGAGTGGATTAAGCCGGTGAGGAATGTGTTTCGTGGCAATAAACGCGCCTCCTTCACCCGCTTTGCAATTTGAATTGCTAATTTAAAAATCTCTGTCTTTTTCTTCCTTCCCCGCACAGCAGATGCGTTTGTTGAGATTTTCTAACACCGCCAACTAAAGCTTCTTTCTTTTTTCTTTTTTTTTTACGTCCTTGGAATTTGCTGTCCGTTCCCTTCCCCTTAGCGGTGACCAACTCAGTGAACGAGCTACTGTTTCGCATTAAAAAGCCACCCCAGAGGAGGATAAAGACAAGAAATATGAAGTCTTCAGTTTCTACTAAAAGGACTCGGGCAAGTGTGGCTACGCTATCAAAAAAAATGTTTGAATTAATTTGTTTTCTATGTGCTTTCCAACATCTTATTTTTAGCTGTGACAAAACCAGGACATAAGTCGATATTTTAGCAAAAGGCCCAGAGGAAGGTTAGAAAAAGAGAAAGAAAATAGAGAAACAGGACGTGCGCAGAAGGCAGATGTGAGCTAAAGAAACAGTAGCAGCTGTGTTATTAAAATCAACAAAAATGAATTTTACATTTTCAAAATAACAATGCCCTCTAATCAGCTTCCTTGAGGTTGCGACCAAACCAGGAAGCTGCTTGCTGGCCATTACAAATAAATCATCGCGGTGACGGACAGAGGGCTCGTCCAATCACCTTCAAAGTTCCATCCTGCCCCCTTCCAAAGATTTTCTGAGGTGATGCCGAGGATTTGGGGAGCGCTTAATCCAAATTGCCTCGCCATCTCTTTCATCAGTGATTTTCTCCTCTCCGTCCACCTCACCGAAAAGCAAGAACAAGTCGCTCGGGCGTTTAAACGTTAAGCGTTGGCGCGCCGTCGGTCCTTGGTGTGCGTGTCTGTGTGTTTTTCTCCCTTCCCACTGCCGGCTCCCAGTAACATGAGTCATCTCACGAGCGATGCGTCACGGCTGTAGTTGTAGAGTCGTCGTAGCTCTCGATGCCTTGTAGTTGCCTTCTTTTGGAGTGCTTCCCAAAAAGCACGAGGGATGGTTTTAAAACAAAGACGTGCTTGATCGCGGCGAAGTGCCGGGAAGGATGCCAGCGCGGTTTTGTTTTGTTTTTTTTGTTTTGTTTTGTTTTCAAATCTAATTACCATACAGATGGAGAAAATCATTAGAAACAAACAAGACGAGATGCTAATCGGTGGTGGCGGCAATAACACTTCAAAGTCCTTTTGAAAAGACTGGAGTCTTTTTGTGAGCTGGTGCTGGTGGCGGATCGTTTACTTCTAATTTTTTACGCTTTATTTTTAATCCTTGTGTAACGAAGTATCTTTTTTTAATTTATTTTTTATTCTTATTTTACGGTTACGTATGTGTGCAGCAGGGCCGCGTTCCAGTGACCCACTAATTTTGACCCGGCCGACCCCCCCGACCTGCACTCTGTGGCGCAATGCCAACTTGCAAAGCGGGAAAGGAAATAAATAAATAAATCAAACTCCTAATCCGCATGTCGACGGTCGCGCTGCGGCTCTCCGATGTGCAGGCATGTGGCATGATCGTGTGCGCGTGCGACGCCGGAGAAGCACCCAGGGCAGCTGTTGACCCAGCTGGCGTTTTGCTGAGCGCTTGTAGTGCGCCGGGGTTAAGGACAACTTTTTATCCCACAATGCATCTGTGTGTTTGGAGAGGGGAGGGCAGAGAGCGCGAGTCAGTGGGAAAAGAGCTTTTGAGCGTCCATGTGTGTGTTTTATGTTTTGATGTTGCGCACGCTTGGGTAGGCGAGTGTGAAAGAGAGAGAGAGCGAGAGAGCAACAAGGTCATTTTTTTGTAGTTGTATTTAATTGTGTAACTATATATTTTTATATATATATATATATTTATATATTTTATATATATATATATATATATATATATATATATATATATATATATATATATATATATATATACATATTTATTAACATATATACCTGATACTGATATTGATACCTCTTTGTTTCCGATACCAATACTTTGCCTTGAATATCTGTCCATACGATACCAACACTGATACCATCTTACATCCTAAACTTCTTCATATCAAAATCAAAAAGACGTTTGGCACCTCTAGCAGAAGCATCATGGAAAAGAAGATGTTTCTGCTTGCCGCTGGTCGTTTGTGTATAGTCTGCATATTGTTTTCCATGATGCTTCCGCGAATGCTTTATCAAGTTTGTGGTGTTGTTGTTTCCAGTGCTGCTGACACGCTTGCTGTTTTGCTTTTCGCTTGGTGAAGCTTCAAGTCAGTCCACACCGCCGACATTACCACTACTCTGCTGACTCGTATACTCTGGATGCTGCTCACGTGACACGTGCAGCAGCCGCTATTGGCTATCTTTACGGCATATAGTGCAGTCGGGCCAGAGGTGTCGTGAACAGCTGAGGGATCGGATCAGAAAGTTTCTTCTGTACATTTCAATATGCAATACTGTAATTCCGTCCAGTATCTGATTGACTGATACCGATGCCCAGAATCGGATCGGTGCATCTTTAATAATAATATTAAATATAATAATGTGTGTGTGTGTGTGTGTGTGTGTGTGTGTGTGTGTGTGTGTGTGTAAAAGGTTGAGGGTCTTTGTGTTTGTTAGCTAGCCAAAAGCGCTAAAATACAGCGAGTAGCTGTGAGCAGACCAGCGAGACGCGAGACTAACCACCGTTGATCAATCGGTACTGGTCCCGCTCTCTGTAGCCTCGAGGTTTTGAACGACAGAGTGGCGCTTCCTCGAAGAAGCGAGCGCGAGACCAAGGAAAAGGAAGAAACGCGCTCACTTGTTTTGGAAAACAGTCCTTCGGGCAACCGGGAGACGAGTGAGTCACGGGCAGAAAGGTAGAATTTTTTCACGGAGAGCAGCGGCGGTGGTTTGCCGGCTAGCTAGCGACTAGCCTAGCCTTAACTGTGTCGCTGCCTTCGCTCAGCTTTTAGCTTTGATCGACGTTGCTCTTAGCGTCGTAATTGCTGGGCTGATCTTAGCCCCGCCCCACATCCAGCATCTTTTATTTATCGACTCAATGCTACGTCTTGACACACAGCCCCAAAACCCCTAAAAAAAAATGAACACTAGTTAATATCATTAGCTCTTTTCTCATCGTTCTTTTTCTCAGTGAACCACCTCAAATTTCCAGGCGAAAGCGAGCGTGTGTGTGCGTGCATGTGTGTGTGGAAGTCAAATCCCTCACTCTACTCCGCCGCCGCCACCCCCTCAGCACCCCCTCCCCGCGTCTAAGCGCCTATTGATCGGCAAGTCATCAAACGGGTGACAAACGGGCGAGGAATCAAACGGGCATCAGTCGGAACGGCAAAGAGCGAGTGGAGGGGAGCGAAGACAGAGGCAGCAGGAAATAGAGGCCGCCCTCGTCTGTGGTCCACTGAGCCTTGTGTTTACAGCTGGAGCCGTCTGCTCAGTGTTTAGTTTTTTTTAATACCTATATAGAAAGACAATCTCACTCGCGTCTGAACCCTGATCGATGATTCAGCAATTATGTTGAGCTTTTATTCAAAATCAAAAGCAGTTTTTTCAGATCTTTGGTCCATCATAAATTAACGTGGTTGTCTCAGTGCGGAATAGGAAAAAAAAAAAAAAAACAACCCCCGACCTCTGAAGCTCCTTCCCAAAACGTACGACTCAGCAGCGGGAGGAGGGCGAAGTCTCCTTGGGACGTTGCCGGCTCGGAGACGATGAGCCTCCCGACGTTGCCTGTCGGACGCTAATCGCTCTCGCAGGCCTCGGAATCAGTCTGGACGGCGAGCAGCCGCGCGCGCTCCGGCGGCGCCAGCCGTGTGGGAATCGCAGATAGCCGGGTGGGGGAGGGGCATCTCTCCGGCCCCCCACGTCACCACTGTTTTAGCAATTCCCCCCCCGCCTCTGGTAAGGAAAGTGGCAGTTTTCATCGTCCGTCTCGCTGCGTTCAGGGCCTCCCGGGGGGATCGGCCTTCGATCGGCGCCGCAGGCCGCGGTTTGTTGCCATAATGCAATTGTTAACTGGAATCAGAAGATGACGGGCGACTCCCGCGAGACCACAGTGGAAACGATGAAGGCGACACACTGGGGGTCCAGTGTGTGTGTTTTTGTGTGTGTGTTGGGGGGTTCCGATGATTTCATTGTCTCAGCTCGAGGGGTTGGCGGGGGCGGGGGGCAAGTTTTGCGACGTGCACAGCTTGCGCCGTCACCCGAAAGTCACGTCGGGCTGCGGCAGGCAGGCCAGGTGGGTGCGCTGTGTCGAGGAAATGCGTAAACAAAAGCAAAACAACAATGGTGACACCTGAAACGAGCCTTCAGTTGAGTCTGTAGTGTTCTTTTGTTTCTTTTGGTTTTGTTTTTGCTGCCAGTGTCTCTGCATATTTGTATATGTATATATTTAACTGCTCTGACTTACAAATACACACACACATATATATATATATATATATATATATATATATATATATATATATATATATATATATATATGTATATATATATATATATATATATATATATATTTATATATATATATATATATATATACCAAATTTAATCGGACACCTAAAGATTAATACGAGATTAAGTTACCTTCTTTGGCCTCCACTCTGTATATGTATATATACATATATATATATAAATATATATATATATATATATATATATATATAAATATATATATATATATATATACATATATATATATATATATATATATATATATATATACTGTAGATGTGTGTAGTTTTTTCTGTGCGTCTTCATTTCCAAAGAGCACTTTCATTAGCACAAATTATGTCCGGATGAAGCGCCGGCGCTCCTCCGACAGACACTCGAGCGTCATCCAGAACCTTAATGCCACTTCATTCTGTGAAGGGGAAGGAAGGAGCTGAGGGCTAATATATGGACGCCGTGTGTTGAAACACACGCCAAAGTTGTTTACATCACGTCTGGCCTCGCAGAGACACTCGCAGGGGTCGCGGTGAGGGCACTTTTCCTCGAGTTGAAGATTCACGAAATTCACACTCCGAACATCTACCGACGCTCCGCTGCGCTCAAATCCACTCCATCAAAACTTGGAACACGCAAAAAAAAAAATGTTGGTGTTGCCCCATAAGTGAAAAAAGTCCATCTTGTAGTTCTATTGCCGGCTCCGCTTTACAGTGAGTGGTGTAGTCCCAGGAACAGCTCCTCGGTGATGTCACAAAGGGACACCCCCTAGTTGGTCCGCCTTCTGAGACCTTTACCTCCTTCTGTTTTTCGACTACTTTTGAAACTCGTGGGAGGTCCGACAAAAATGTGTGTCTGTGAGAAGGTTGTGTGGATTTTTTTGCAGAGGGCTAATTGGGGCAGTTTTCTTTGGGTGGGTGTACGACTTTGTTTTTGCATCAGCGACCAGGTGCGGCTGCGCTGCTGTCATCTGGGTTGTGAAAAAAAGAATAATTATTTTAAAAAAATACCAACGTTGGCCGCCTAGAAAGTCAGGGGTCCGTTTGAGAGCTTGCGATATCAGAAATGCTGCTGCTGCTGCTGCTGCTGGGGGGGGGGGAATAACTGAATCAAGGATCGCGCCTGTAATCAGATCAGGTGAAGAGGCTTGGGATGCCAGTAAGGGGGGGGGGGCGTGGCACCCACCTCGCTAAATGAGATCAGAGGGGCCTGATCGATAAGTGGGGAGGGGAGGGGCCGAGGGGGAAGTATTACCTCAAGCCGTGGGGTGGGGGGAGCGATTCTCACTCAACTTGATTAAAGCCCCCCACCACCACCCTTACCCCCCGCCCGCCAGTCGCCTGCCGGTCCCGGCGCCACATCTGGGTCAATTTTGAGTCGGGAATCCTTTTTAATTAGGCGGCCTGCTCGCTTTGCAGGCGGGGGGGGCGGCTGCTGCATGCAGTGTTTTTTCTCCATGAATTACACGACGCACGCGCGCTCGCAAAGGAAAGTCGCACAGGAGCCATAAACTCCCCCCCCTCCCCCTCCCTTCCCCTCCCCACCCCCGCCACCAACCCGGTTATTAAGCCGTCTATAATATCGCGCTCGGCAAACACCGGCGTTCCCCCCCGACAGAGGAATTTAATATCGTATCATTCTGCAGCGCGACGTCGGCGTCTGGTCGAGGAATTAGCCAATCAAGCCATCGTACACTTTGGATAGCCGGGCCTCCACTGCTCTGGGTAGAATCCGGGTAGAGTCAGCATGGCAGCAGATGCGATCGTGCGCTACTGCAGGAGTCACCAGCATTTCTGGCACTGAGAGCTACTCCATGGGTCCTGAGTCACATGAAGGGCTACACTCTCCTGAAATAACAAACTCCCGGAGTTATATATTATTATTATTATTATTGATACTCATCTATGTGAAGACACAGATAATATTGAATTTTAGACGCAGCTCAAGGAGTTTTTTCAAGCAGGCCTGCGGGCACCACGCCGGTGACGCCGGTGTGTGTGAAGTGCATCAGTGCGCTTCCCGAACATGCAGCCACGCGCTCAAAAGCCAAAGTCCCGTACGTCACCAGACGCCCTGACCAGCCCCACCCCCACGCCCCTCTAAAACAATCTGACAACAATGGGACAGCGATGGGAACTCCAAGACTCGACTCGTCGGGCGGCTAATCCCGCTGGAAAAAATGTCGGACCAATGGAAAAGCAGTAAAGCCAGCAACGGTGATTACAACTAATTCTCTCGTCGACGTTGCGCGCACTTGAACCCCCCTCCGCTGTCCCTCCCACTGACGCAAGCCCAGCTAATTCCCCAAGTCAATCGGCGGGTTCCTCAAAGAACCAATAAAATCCGGCCGGCGAGACTTACAAGCTCGCGAGTTGCTCTCGCGGCAGAAGGGGCTAATAATAATAATGATATCAGAGAGCAACGCTGAGAAAATCCCCTCGAGGATAATGCCAGATAATCACCGCCGCTCCGCACCCCCGCCGGCTAAATCCAGCGCCGGCCGCAGACGCCGCGAGACCAGGACCCCGCCGGCAACACTTGGGACTTTCATCAAACGCAAACATCAAAGGGCAAAAAAAACAAAGCTAAGAACCTATTGGGGCTTTATTCCTTTGGTTTTTTTGGGGGGGGGGTTTTATCACAAAAGCTAAAACGAGAGACCGAAATGATGGATGTGGCTTGCGGGAGCGCCAATGAAAGCTAGCCGCCACTAGCGCCGCGGAAATGAAAGGCCAAGGCTGCCGCTCTTCCTTTTATTTCTGCTTTGACTTTTTTTTACATCATCCTACCGCGCTCTCTATTCTTCGCTCCTTGTCTTTCCTGCCCCCACGTGAACTGAAGGACCCCCCCAGTGCCGCTTTGAGAGACTCGACAGGCGTCGACGCGACGCAACGCAACACAACGCAACACGACACAACACAACACAACACAACATGACACAACACAACGCGCAGACGCAGAGAAAACATTGCAGTCCCGGCAGATGACTAGCCAGCCTAGAAAAGGCGCAGCTCCGCCTCCCCCTCAGCCCCACCCCCCCCACCCGGGGGCCCAGCGTGAGAAACAACATCAGCAGCCCTTCCTCCCCCCCCATTAATGAGCGGCTCCCGCGCACCACTGGGTTTGGGATGGGGGAAGAGGGTTCGGGGGGGTGTAGCAGCCATGTCAAGAAAATCCCAAAAGATCGGAGAAAGCGCCCAGAACGACCGCTGTGCTGCATTGAAAGTCGCTTCAGACCCCCCCCCCCCGCCTGCTTTTCCCTCCTGCCATTTGGCTGATTAGGGACATTTGTGCCTTGGCGAGTGCTGGTGCACCGCACTTAATAAAGCGGCCGATGCAACGCTGCAGCTTCCCCTGTGGAGAGCCGCGCGGGCGACACGAGAAATTCATCACAGAGACGTTGATGAAAAGATATACGATGGTGTAATCTAGAGAGAGCGAAGGGGGGGAGGGGAGCACTTTTATAAATCTCACGTTTTTTTTCCCCCTCCCAAAGCAGAGGGAGACAAATCAGTGTGGGGGGAGGGTGTGTGTGTGTTTGGGGGGGTGTATCAGGCGTGCAGGAGCCACTGAATCACAACCGTGTTTTTTTTCCCCCCTTACACATCATCTCAGGACAGGCACTCACAAGTTAAACACGGAGGAGCTTTCCCTTTTTTTCCTTTTTTTTTTCTTACTCAACCTCAACCACACTTTATTTAACAAAATAGAAGCAGGTCAAATATCGCAAAGCATATAAATGTAACTTTTGAAACACAGCGTTGTCGTCGTCGTCGTCCTTGATGTTTTTTTTTTTTTGTTCTCTTCTCCTCCTTCTTCTTTTGAAAGAGTCACGACAGGTCATCAGTTCATGATAGTCCACAGAAGAAGAGACACAGTTTACCCCCCCATACCCCCCCCCACCCCCTCACCCCCCGCCCCGTCCTCCTTCTGGGGGGGGGACACACTAGGCAGGAAGGTGATGATAAGGAGGATGAAGGCTGGACAGCAGAGATGATGGTTAGTCCCCGATGTCGAGGGTCAAGCAGTGGCGTTGTTTGAATTTTTTTTGGAGGGAGGGGGGCTGGAGGGGTGGACAGAAGGGAGGGGGGGGGCGCACACACACACACACATGCAGACAGCCGTCTACCCTCTTTCTGCAACCCCCCCTCAAACACCCCCGTTTGTCCTCCCGCGGGCGCCCACGTGTATGGTGGGGGGTGGGGGGGTGAAGGAGGGGTGACACCCGTTGGGGGGAGGGAGAGCGTGCAATGTGTGATTCAGCACCATGGTCAGCGGCAGTCAGGTGAGGCGGGGGGAGAGGTTGAGGGATGGGGAGGGGGGGGGTCGCGCCCATCACACATCGATTAGGCATCTCGGATCGTTATTTTTTTTTCTTTGTTTTTTTCTTTTCTTTCAAGGACAAATCAAATTGGCAACATTGTAGTTTTTTTTCCCACATGGTTGTTGAAAATCACAGTCATCGTAATGATCGTCGTCATCGTCCGTCGTGACAAACAGAAAGAGAAACAGAACAACGACAAATCAAACATTGCACATTCCTTCGCACCTCGACCAGACACTGCCAACGACTTTTGAGAATCTTCTGCTTCTTTGTTATTTTTTTTGTTGTTGTTGTTGTTTTTCCATTGTTTTTTTGTGTTTTGTTTTGTTTTTGTTTTTTGGAAAAGTTCGCCTCCGACTCGAGTCTGTCCCATTATCCTCGTCTTCCTCCTTTGTTTTTCCCAGATTCAGTTCTCTTTCGCTTTGTCTCGGCCCTGAACAGCTGAGCTCCGAGGAAACGGGCGTTCAGCCGTGGCAGTCGCCGTCCTGAGACCCCGCCCACCCCAGCAACCCCCCAACCCCAACCCACCCACACACACACACATGCGCACGCACACGAGAACGACAACGTCAACAACGAGAACAGCTAAAAAAAAAAAAAGGAAGGGAAAACAAAACACAGGCATGGCCCCGAGAAGAAGCTCAAGCTTCCGAAAATGATTCAAAAACTGCTTGTTTTTCAAAAAAAAAAAAGGCAACTCGATCAAATTTCCTCCGAGAGTGAGTGACCCCTACCCCCTCGGGTCTGCTCCCACTGCCACTCCCCCCCCTTCCACCTCTGTGTCCCAAATCGCACACCTCATTTGCACACAGGACTGCAAAGCAAGCCGGCTAAGAGTGCTAACTTAACTTACATTGCAGCCTCACTGACTTTTTCCATTTCCAAAATAGGGACAATGGTCGTCAGTGAACGTCAGCATGTGAATGTGTTGTGGGCTAATTCCTCTGTGTGTGCACCAACCAGTGAGCGGGAGCCATCTTTGCCAGCTTGCTACGGCTACACCGCTTGGACACACGACGCTCAGCCATTTCACTCGGTTTAGCACATCGGTGACCAAACCTAACAGTAGTTCCGATAGCAGAGACGCACAGAAGGCGCTAACCAGTGCGTAGCATCCCAGAGCTGCGGGGGTGACTGTCTACAATCGTAACGTTATCTTTCGTTTAAGGTAAAAAAAGAAGTTTTGTTCACGTCCCCCATAGCTGGCTTGCAACCGTGCTAGCGGACTTCATATCCGACAGTAGCTGTGTTTCCATTACCCCTAGAATTGCGCAAAACCTAAATATCGCAAAAGAAAACTGGTCATGGAAACACCTAAACTTCGGAAAACCTCTCAAATATGGCTAAAAGGTTTTGACGCTCTCATGAGGTGGTTTTTGAGACGTATCGATATAGAGGTTTATCGCAAAAGTCATTGGAAACACCATTTTTTTTTTTCGCATTTACACGTCACAGGACGTGACGTATGGGGGTCACATGACCAGTTCACTTCAAGTGAAAACGGTGCGTTATGTTGGACGGAGGAGGAGACAGGAGAATATTTTTCGCAACAATCAAAGAGAGAAATATAGCAGCCACTCTTGACAGCAAACATCCAAATGCAGATTTATCGCAAAATGTTTTGTGCCTCCATCCTCCTCAAAGTGGAGTCTCGCGGGACGAGATCTTACGAGAATTACTGCTTATGCCCTTCACACCATTCAATGGAAACACCTGCAAATCGCAATTGTACTTTGTCGAAATTTTTCGAAATATCGCTTTTATTTTGCGAAGAACTGTCATGGAAACACAGCCGGTGACAGCACACTGAATTGAGTATCCACTCAAAATCCGTCCCGTCAACAGAAGTAGGCGATTCGGGACACGCAACAAGTCAACAACGGGACAATCCCGCCCACCCCATTGTTGGGGGGAGTGCTCTAGCCCCATCTAGCCCCCTCCCTCCATTAAAAACAACCTGCTTCAAGCACATTTTTTTTTTTTCCTCTTGGATGGCTTTACAAAAGCTCACAATATGATGGAGGTGAATCACAGCCGGAAGCTTTTCTCTCATTTTCTCTTTTTTTTTTCTCCCTCTCTTTACAATGGGGGTTTCGTGGATGAAACACTTTTGTTTGTCCTGACATTTAACAGAAACAAACAGGCAAAAAACAAAAAAAAGCATTCTAGTCAAATCTAGGCCAGCCTAACTTGTTTTAGTCTACCACACAGCTCCATTGAAAACACTTTCTCTGCTCAGTTGTTGAAAAAATATGATGGTACAAACCCCCCCCCCCCCTGATGAGATTTTTTTTGTTTTTATCGTCATCATCATCATTATTACTATTGCCGCTGTTGTTATTCCTCCTCTCACCCCCCCCCCCCCCAACTCCCCCCCCCCGACACAGACACACCAGAAGCAGGCTATATTTGTTGACACGCACACGCACGAAAGGAGGAGGGGAAAAAAAAACAAGAAAAAAAAAACACACAACTGTTATTAGAGCTACATTAACTCTGCAGCATAAGCATCTGAGTGACGTTAATTGGTCATGCTCATCTGCACGTCTTGGGTAATCTGAAAGTCAACAATTGGCACACCGTAAAGTAACACAGTTGTACATTCATAAAAAGGAGATGATGACCACCGCCGACATGGGTTCTCGCTCTCGTTCTTGCTCTGTTTTTTTGTTTTTTTTTGTTTTATTCATCACTATTATTGTTGTTTTGTTTTGCTTTTTTCATCTGCATCCACCGAGTCCCAGCATAAATAACCCCAGATATTCACCCACAATCAAATGATAACGAACGGAAAGAGAACATGCACTGACAGCTCCGCCCGCTTGGCCCTCCGTCACCTCCTCCACCGCCCCGAAACAATCATCCCCATCATCCGATATACATATACATGTGTGTGTGTATATATATATATGTATATATATGTATATATGATGCTGTTGTTTTTTCTTCCTTTTGTTGTAAATCCAGTCTCTCGTGTCTCAGTCCACCTCCACCTCCACAGCACCTCCCTCCAGAAACAGGTTCAAAACAACAAATACAAATCCTAAAACTGCAGGTTTTTCCACAAAAAAATAGAGAAATGGCACTTTTTGTAATAGTCATATATAATTCTTAATATCTATATATATTGTCGTCGTTGTTGATATAACATGAGAAAAAGGGTCGACTTTTGCTTCTTGTCTTGGGTTATTGTCTCACGCCGTGTTTGTGTATGTGTGTACGTGTGTATCTGCGCATGTGTGTGTGCATGTGTGTGTGTGTGTGTGTGTGTGTGTGTGTGTTGAAACCCATGCGAAATATCATCATGCAGTTTTATGATACATCGGTCCGAGTTATTTACATGTACATTCATGCGCTCGTGCACCATTCCACGGGCTCTCTCTCTCTCTCTCTCTCTCTTTCTCTCTCACACCCCCCCACACACGCACGCACAAGCCCTCCTCCCTTCCCCCTCCAGCCCCCACCTCCTCCTCCTCCTCCTCCTCCTTTTTTTTGCACTGATCACCGAGTCAGATTGCGGCAAAGTAGCAGAAGTGGAGGAGGAGGAGGGGAGTGTTTTTGATTTTTTTTTTTCTGGAGGGGGTGTGTTGGGGGCTGCGGGCTTGTCATATACATATAATACAGAGAGGTGGGGACAGGGATGCGGGGCCCGTCGTGGGGGGGGGGGCTGTGCAGCAGGTTTGACGGGACGTAAACAAGTCTGCCTTCACTCCCGAGAAAAAACCCTGTGTGATTCTCTCGCAATTTGTCGCGGCTCGTCGTGCGTCAGTCTCTCTGTCATACTCCTGAGGCCCCCCCTTGCCCCTCCCCCAAAAAATAAAACAATACCCTCCTCAGGCGTCGTCGGCCGCCGAGAGGTGCGCGCTGCAGTCGAAGCCCCGGTGCGCGCCACCGCCGCCTCCCTCGGCGCCGTACGCGCCGCTGTGCCAGTAGGACGAGTCGCACACCGTCTGCAGCGAGTTGATCTCGGACGCCGACGAGTTGCCGTCGCGCCGCTTGGAGCGCTTGCGGTTGCGCAGGATGAAGACCAGCATGCCCACCACGGTGAACGCCGAGGTGACAAACACCAGCAGCAGGCCCGGCACCAGCACCGAGATGGACACGCGGTTGGGCTCCAGGTAGGAGTTTGAGTGCGTGCCGGCGTCCTGCGCCTGAGTGCCGTTCTTGGCGGCACCCGGCGCCGGCGCCGGCGACGAGTACGAGTCGCCGTCGGCGGAACCGCGGCAGAGCAGGTCATCGCGCACGCGCCGGAAGTCCCGCTTCCAGAACTCCTCGGGCGTCTCGCACTTGAGGTCGCTGACGATGATGTCGGCGCCGAGCCGCTCGGCCCAGCGCTTGAAGGGCACGATGCGGCACGAGCAGTCCCACGGGTTGCCGTGCAGGTCGATCTGGATGATGGCGCCCAGCTGGTCCAGCACGCCGGCCACCGGCAGGTAGGGGAAGTAGTTGTTGTGCAGGCTGAGCTTGGACAGCGAGACGCCCAGGAAGGCGTCGACCGGCAGCGCCTTGAGCAGGTTGTTGTTGAGAAAGAGCACGCGCAGGCCGGGCATGGGGCCGAAGGTGCCCGGCGCCACCTGCTGGATGTCGTTGTACTCCAGGCTGAGGTACTCCAGGTTGGACAGGCCGGCGAACATCTCGGCCGTCATCGCGTCCAGGTAGTTCTTGTCCAGGTAGAGCCAGCGCAACTCGCCCTGGTCGCGGAAGGTGCCGTTGTCTAGCGCCTTGATGTTGTTGCCGCCCAGGTCGAGCAGGTTGAGGCTGCCGTAGCCCAGCAGCTGGTGCCGCCGCACGGCGTGCACGTTGTTGTCGCGAAGGCTGAGCTCGTGTGCGCCCAGCGGCCGCGGCCGCAGCGCCGACAGGCTCTCGATCTTCTTGCCCTCGCAGTTGACGCCTAGGCCCTGGCGCGAGCCCACCAGGCGGCACGCGCACGGCAGCGGGCAGGTGACATTGTGTGGCGGTTGCTGCTGCTGCCGCTGCTGCTCCGCCGCCTCCTCCTCCTCCCCTGCGCCAGTGGGCAAAGGGGTGGGCTTGACCGTCTTCAGCTGCCAGTTCTCGCGTGACTTAGGGCGACTCCGGTCCCGGCCGCTGGGCGTCGGCGGCGTGGGCCGCGATGCCTTCCCCGAGGCAGCCGCCGCCGCAGCCGCCGCCGCCTCCTCCTGCGTGGGCGGCGCCGCCAGGCTGGCGTCGGCGCCGTCGCCCGGCGACGGGCACAGCTCGGCCTCGGACGTCTCGTTGAGGTCGGCGCCCTGCAGCCGCGCCGGCGCCTCGCAGATGACGCGGCCCACCAGGGCGCCGCGTGGCACGTTCTCCAGCCACTCCTTGAGCGGCGCCAGCTGGCAGTCGCAGTCCCACGGGTTGTCCTCCAGCAGCACCTCGGCGATGCCCGGTATCTGCTCCAGCACGCCCTCGTACGGCACCGTCTTGATGCGGTTGCCGCGCAGGTCCAGGTGCGTGATGGGCACGTGCTGGAAGACGTTGGCCGGCAGCGCGCTGATGAGGTTGTCGTTGAGGATCAGCACCTCCAGCTTGCTCAGGTCGCGGAACACGGCCGGGTCAATGTCCCGCAGGAGGTTGAAATCGGCTTGCAGGTACTCCAGATCGTCCAGGCCCAGGAAGGTGCTCCGGCGGAAGGCACGGATCTTGTTGTTGTTGACGTGCAGCCGCTTGACCAGCTGCAGGCCCAGGAAGGCGCCGGGCACGATGTCGTGCAGGCCGTTGCCCTCCAGGTGCAGGCTGACGGCGTTGTAGAAGTTGGCAAACTCGTTGGGGAAGAGGCGCGAGAGCGAGTTGCCGTGCAGGAGCAGGTGATAGAACTGCGAGCTGGGCCCCGTCAGGTGCCGCAGCGAGGCCAGGCCGCGCTTCTCGCAGTCCACGTGCAGGTCACCCTCCACCTCGCCGCAGGAGCAGACCTGCTCGCGGCAGACGTCCCGTGTCACGTTGCCGCCGCCGCCGGCGACGCACAGAGCCGCATTGAGCAGGACGATCCAAAGCAGCATTGTTTTGTGTGTTTTTTTCTTTTTTTTGGGGGGGGGGTTGTTGTTTTTTTTCTCCACTCTCTCTCTCTCTCCTCCCCCTCCCTCCCTCCCTTCCTGCCCTCCCTCCTCTCAGCCCAGACAAGACATTCCGCGGCTCCGGGACGCCGTCGCCGCGCAGAAGCTGCAAAAAAAATCAGTCCACATCGACGCGGCTGGTGGGAGGGAGCTGGAGGGGGGGGGCACAGGGGGGGAGGACGAAGGAGGGGGTGGGGGAGGAGGAGGTGGGGAAAAAACGCAGATGTGGACACGAGATCAGAAAAGGGAAGAGCGGAAAATGGAGAGATAAGGCAGTCCTTTCATAACGCGTCCGCTGCTGCTGCTGCGTCGTCTCAACCTGCCTTCCCCGCATTAGAGGAAGGAACTAAAAAAAAAAGAGAGAGAAAAAAAGGGGGGGGGGTAGAGAGGGAGAGAGAAAAAAAAAACGTCTCTTTCAGCGGGTCCTCGCGCGATCCTGCGCCCGCTCGCGGTCCCGGTCAAAAGCGGGCAGCATCCTTTATCCCCCTATCTCCTCCTCCTCCTCTTCTTCTCCTCGATTTATTCCCCCGAATGTGTTTTTCTTCCTCACTCGGCCGCTCGCGGTTGCTTCAAGACTGACCTTGGCGCGCGCGCGAAGAGGAAAGCAGAAAACCCGCGCCTCCTCCTGCTGCTCCTGCTCCCGCTCCTCCTCCTCCGCGTACCGATCCCCGCTGCTGCTGCTGCTGCTGCTGCTGCTGCTGCTGCTGTGCCGGGAGCCGACCCCCCCGGGGTGCCGGTGCTGAAGTCGCCGCCCGCGCCGCCGGAGCTGTAGAGGCGAGCCCACCGCTGCAGAGCGCCCGCATCCCCCTCCGCCTCACATCCCTGTCGGCGTCTCTGTGCCCCCCCACTCCGCTCCGCTCCAGTCTGGCTTGTGCACAGGCCCCCCTCCCTCCCTCCCTCCCTCCTTTCTCCTCCTCTTTTTCTCCTTCTCCTTCTTCTTCCTCTTCACATGCGCACCTTTTTCTCCCCCCTCCTCCTGTTTTCCATTAAAAGTGCGACGACTTTTCACTCTCTTTTTTGCTCCCCCTTTTTCTCCCCTCTAAAGCGGGAGACGCGTCGCGGACGTGCTCATCCGAGCTCCGGGTGCTCTAAGAACAATCTGACACCCTCCGCTGCCGTCGCCACAATACGCGTATACATGTGTACGTGTTTTAAAACGAGACGCCGTCCGTCCACCGAGGGAATGCGGCGCACAGAGAAATTCCTTCAAGCAGAGATTCTTCTTCTTTCCTTCTGTCTACGTTTTTTGTTGTTTTTTTTTTGTTTGTTTTTTTTTTACGTCGTTTGGATTCGGTTTTACCTCCGGAGGCGCAAAAAAAGGAGAAGAGCAAAAAAAAAAAAAACTGCTCTCCGATGTCGCCTCCCGCAGTGGAATGTCTCTCTCTCTCTCCGTGAGGGACGAGGAGTTATCTGTTCTTCTTCTTCTTCTTCTTCTTCGTCTCCTTCTTTTTTTTTTGTGTAAATGAAGAAAAGCGCTTTAATCCAGCAGCGATTATAGATCCCCGGTATCAGATTCCGTGGTTTGGCTTCGTGATCGCCCGACGCCGTGGGAAAACGCGTGCGTCCGAGCGAGCGAGCGGGCGAGCGCGTGCCGTTCGGTTTGGATTGTCAGTGCGGCGGCGGCGGTGGATCTCTCTCTCTCTCTCGCTCTCGCTCTCGCTCTCCTCCCCCTCCTCCTCCTCCTCCTCCTCCTCCTGCGCAGTGGCTCCGCTCCCAGACACTGTTGAATGCGGCGGTGGTGGTGGTGATTGGAGGGATTGGAGGGGTGGGGGGGACGTGGAAAATACAAAATTTAAAATAATAATAATAAAAAAAATAATTAAAAAAAAGACAGTGATCTCGCTACGCGCGCATCGCCTCGGACCGCAAGGAGCGCGGGAGTTTTTTGTTGGGCGATTCAACAAACGATGCGTCAGTGGGTCCCCCCCCCCCACACACACACACACACACACTTACATGCGCATGTGTGCGTGACACGGCGCGTCTTGTGCGAAGTGTGCAAGTGTGTGCGTGTGCTTGTGTGTTTTGTCGTGTTCTTGTGTCCAGGTGAAATCCTCCTCCTCGGCCACAAAATAGATAGATAAATAAATAATAGAGCTACAAGCGCGACAGGGGAGGTTTGTGCGAGTGCAAGTAGCCTTGTTTTTGTCACGCCGCCGTTGTTTGAGAGTATTACATCAGCTGACGGCGGAGGGGGGAGGCATGGTGTGTGTGCGCGCAGAGTTGAGGTAGCCTTGCCTCCCTCCGTCCCTCCCTCCCCCTCCTCCTCCTCCTCATCGCCCTCTTCTATCTGCAGTGCTCTGTTGGAATTGAAAGCAGGGCCACGCAGCGGAATCTTAAAGGACCCGCGTTGTGCAAAAAAAAAACAACAAAAACACTTCACTGGCACCCCCCCCCCCCCCCACACACACACACACACACACACACACACACTCTGCCCCAGTCAGTTAAAATGTGAAAAAATGTTTTTTGTTGTTTTTTTTGTTTTGTTATTTTTTTTAAAAACGCAATTTTTCCTGGCAAAGATTGTAAAATAGCACCCTGTGACATCACAAAGGGGACAAATGTGTCATCAGTAACCTATACTGGGAAGAGCATAACAGAGTCTTAATGTGATCCTGTCAACTCTCATCTAGGATTTCCAAATCAGTCTGTTCTGCCCTTAATAATAATAATGATAATAATAATAATAATAATAATAATAATAATAATAATAATAATAATAATAATAATAATAATAATAATCAGTATTATTGATTCATTTTGCATGCAACCGAGATACTTCGTCCACCAGAGGGCAGCCTGATAATGTTGACTGCGAGTGTTTTGCGAAGGGAGTCGGCGATCTGTTAGCAATGTTAGCACCTGGGCGTCGATGCTGATTTTTTTTTTCAAACAGCCTGGGAACTTAGCCTCAGCGTTGTCAAGGAGCTAGCGCAAAGACTTTGTAGCAGCTGGAGGTGGACGCCTGCTGTCCTCAGGAGATCCACATCGGGAGATATTGGGGTTTTTCTACTCCACTCTTGCCCCTCCGACCGAGGGTCGACCTCAGCTCAGCCCCGGCTTCAGCCTCGGTCCTCCGCACGGAATCACGTTTACATTGCGGCGCGTTTACGTCACCTCTCGGCGGGGCGACTCAAAGGGTCCCCGGATCCGAGAGAATTCCCAAGTGCGGCTCGGAGCCGTTTGCATTTTTAATTTCCCGTCTCTTTTGCTTTCTTTGCTTTGACGCTTTGTAGCCCCGCTGAATTATTTCACAGCTGCTAACGCAAGTCAAAGCATTGGAAAGAAAGAGAAAAGAAAAGAAACACTCCCCTTGAAATCATCTGTTGCTTTGCTTGTTTGTTGTGTATGTCTGTCACGATGGACGCGTCAGTGGTTTTTATGTTCTCATCCTGTGAGCGGCGTCTTCGGGTGTCTATGTCTGAGTTATTATCCTCATTATTTTTGATAAAAGCGACGCATTAGGACGATGAAAAACCAAAAGAAAACAACGTTGGCATCATTCCTCTATATGATGGATCCCCTCCCGGTCCTTCTTTCTTACTAAAAGTAAAACCCCATCCCTTGCTAATTTTAGACTTGGGCATCCCAAAATCCAATGACACAGCCTTGCATGTATTAACTACCCTCCCAAAAAACACAAAAGAATACAAAAGACAAATAAAACTCAGCAGCTCCTGCAAAAAACTCTTATCCCTCATGAGATGTCCTTGTGACATCACCGCCTTTAAAATATAGCCACCCGCCCCCCCACACCCCCCCATCAGATGCGTCTGTTTCTTTCCATAGGGCTGGAATGGACTCGCAGTGCCTGTTACTCATTCTTATGAATGAGCCTCTTGTTTAAAAATGAAACTGTGGACCGGACCAGAGTTTAAAAAAAAAAAATAGAAGGGGGGGGGGGGGTCAGTGGGGGCGGGACTCCCTTCACTGGCCGTCATTTGTCTTTCTCAGCGCCCTTTTGGCAACATCCTCCCCCTCCGGACACACACACACACACGTTTCTTCTTCGGGGATCGATGCGGCCGACTCAAAGTGGATCACAGTGGTGGATCACTTCAGACTCAAGTCGAACCCGATGGGTGGGGGCCGTGGGGGTGGGAGTGGAAGGGGGGTGAGTGGGCTTTACTGGGGGATTAGCCGCAGTTTGCCGTCTTTCTGCCTCCCGACCCGTCTCACACTAGTGTTGTAGTATACCAGATTGGTCTTGGTCTCATCTCGGACTCGGAAGCATTTTCACTCGGTCATGTGTCGGTCTCGGACTGGACGGACTTGGGATTTTTGATCAAGACCAGTCGAGACTCAGCCAACACTGCAATGACACGATAATAACCTAAAAAGAATCCAGCCGCTGCCGTTTTACGCTCTGTTTGAGACACCCAGAGTGACACCCTGCCCCCTTATTACTAGTTAATGTTTACTTTATGAAGCAAAGTAGTTGTTTTTTTTTGAAAATGGTTCAAAATAGTTGGCAAAGCAGCAAAATGTTCAAGAAAATTATTAAAAGATACCTTGCTGAAAAGGGAATTTGCTGTTCGATTTACAAGCAAACTTGAATTTAAAGAAGATATGGTAATTTATTTTTCTTTTGTTTGGTTGTCATTTTTCTTTGATATATACAGTCTTGGTCTCGATCTCGATGCTATCTTGTCTTGATAATGTCTTGGTTTGTCCGGCCTTGACGACAACACTGTCCCACTCCACCGGTCGCAGCGTCACGCTAACTCGAGCGGGCAGCGCATGCAGCCACATCACAACACATTTAGCAACATTAGCATCGTCGATCGGGGGGCAGAATGCAAAAGAGGATCGGGAGCAAAAAAACAGATGCTGTTGAAAAGGCCGGCTTCGTTGTTGTTCTTTTATTTTGTTTTGTTTTTTTCAGCCGGGAAGCAGAAGCGCCGACAAAGCACCTTCCGGGAATCGTCCCCTCGTGACATCACGGAAGGAAGCCGTGTACGTCGGCGGCAGCGCCTTGAACAGCCAATCTGGATTTGAGGAATGTGTTTCTTCTTTTCTTCCCCCCTCAGGGCCTTTTGAGGTTTGGTGGGGGAGGGGCTGAAATTCTCTTTGGGTAATTAAAGAAAGGTCAGGTGCCGTGTTCGGCTCGTGCTTCGTAATGAGCGTTCAAAAGGGTTGAGGGTTGACGAGCGAGTGAGCAAGCAGGCGGGCGGCATTCCGAGTGAGCCTGTTTTTGCTGGAAAACGTGTGTGTGTGTGTGTGTTTTCTACTATGGTGGCAAAGAAATTCCGAGCGTGTTTGTCTGGCGGCGAGCCAGATGATGATGATTGGAGCCGACAGGGACGCGGGTTAATGAATGAGACATGATTTTTATCACGCCGGGTTCATATTCAGTGTTTGCGATTTTGGGTCCCGCGATGCCAATCTGTTGGCCGATGAATGGGAATCTCCGGTTGGAGCAACCGAGGAATTGGATGGTTATTTGAGTGATGTTGTCTGTGTGTTTTGGGGGGTGGGGAGGATGCGGGGGTGGAGGGGGGACAGAAGAGGAAACTTTAATTGCTGCTAATGTGTGAAATCCACCTGAGCATCAGTCCCAAAACACTCTGAAATAAAGCAATTTTGAAAAACACGTTGCTCATCCCAAAATAGAAGACAGCTTGGGGGGTTTTAATTGCCAAAAAAATAAACAAACGCAGAAATCAGATTTCACGGGGCCACAAAAAGAAATCGAGGAAACTGTGACATCACGGGCCCGTCGATACTTCCTTCGCAAACTGATTCCCGGCAGAATAGAGTCGCTCATTTGAGAAAGGAAATATAAATAAATAAATCAAGTGACGGGTCTGGTACATGAGCCGAGTGCAGAATAAAAAGAAAAACTAGGTCAAGTGCCGTCTGGACGTCGATAGCGCAATGGCAGCGGCAGCAACTCCGCAACCTCCGGGGCCATCGACCGCCGACGCCAAACAGGGAATCAGCAAAATGTTAGACTGTAAATCCATACTTATCCCCCCCCCCCCAACCTCCTACCCCGCCCTCCCTGCACGCCCCCTTCTCGGGGCAGGTCCACCAGACTGTGACATTGGTCTCCGTCGCCTGCCTTCAACGCAATGCTGCGTCCAAGTCCGAGATGCACTGACAGGCGCCATTGTGAATGAATGATGAATGGATGAATAGTTTATTTTTAGTTTACAGTGTGCAATACTGAAATTGTGTGCAATCAACTGACAAAAAAAGATTTAAAAAAAAAAGGTTTTTTTCAATGGCTCGGCCAATCACGGGGCAGCAACTCCGGGGGGCGAACAACTTGCTTGAAGTTCGAAAGCGACTTAAGAGACTTGAGGCGTGTGTGTAGAGGAGGGTTCGCTTTGAATGAAGAGTCGTCATTGATGGCTGTTTTATTAGCAGTCGGCAACGCGCAACGGAGAAAGCGGAAAAATGTTGCATTTCCCAAATCTTTTGGGATTCAGCGCACGTGTCCTGCCTGGTCAGCTGCTGTGCTTAGCGACATCTTGGGGCACACTGGCGTACGTGTGCCACGCGTCGAACGCCACAAAGATATTTTACTGTTCAGTATTTAATGATACACAAGACTACTGTCTCCAAATTACGTGTCTTCTGTATTACTTTTTCCCCCCGAAAAATACGTTTCGGGGGTCGAAGTGTAATTCCTGAAACGGCAAAAACAAATTGCAGAGCGTGATCCATCCAGTGGAGGGCGGTGCTGACTGTGGGATATACAGGCTACGAACGATAGTAATTAATGCAATTAATTGGAGCATACAAAAACAATCAAAGGCAGCTGCGGTGCTCAAAGTACCAAGTGAAAAATTGCAGGAAATTTGTCTTTCCCTTGCGGCAACAGGTTACTGTAATGCATTACTTTTGTAGCGCAGGACTCCCAACTTAACTCTGCCCTTCCAGAGTATGTCGTTTGTCTCCTGTCCACCTGTTTATGCGTACGATTTCAATTTTCAGGGCAATTTATTTATGCCAAAGTGATGAATGCGACCGCTGGCACCCGGTTATTTTTTGATTATTCAAAACATTTTGGGCTTGAACAACAACAACAACAAAAACAAAAACAAAAACACTGCTCTCTCATCTTCGTCTTCAATCTTTTCCTCCATACCCTCCTCCACCTCCTCCTCCTGTTCGTTTGCAACGGGTGAGGCAGAGAGATGCTGCCATCAGCAGGAGCCCGACAGTCTGGGTCCACGAAGGAAGGGCTTTTTTGTTGTTGTTGTTGTTTTTGTTGTTTTTAAACCTAGCAAGGAAATAAAACGCTCATGTGGCTCTTTGGACCATGCATTCGCCTTCCCTTCTGGAGGAAGTAGCTTCACTCTCGGCCGTACCGACTGGTTTTTAGCTGTTTTGGCATCTCCACGATGCTTCTGTAGCAACGTCTTCGGTCTCCCGAGATCTCATCGCGTTTGGATTTTCTTCAAGGAGGAGATCATAGCACGGAAAGTTTTTCCGGGGCCGGAGGATAATCTCTGCCTTTTTTTCTTCTTCTTCTTCTTCTTCTTTCGAGGCAGAGAAGCAGCGGAGGAGTTTTGGCATTTTTTTTTTTTTTTAGCTCATTAAAGGAAACGTGGCCTCGAGGGAGGTCTGGGGCTCCTATAGAGGCAGTAAACAATTTTTTAAAAATTATCAAAACTTTTTTTGATCAAAACTTTTTTAATAAAACAATGCCTTGTTTGTATTCTTGTCAGTTTCTGAGGAACGTTCTGCGAGCTTGAGCCGTTAGCGATGCAAAGAACTCAACTCTTTTCACTAACTTGTGTGATTTGAGTCACTTGGCCCACTCCCAAGCTGAGTCGCTTGCTCGTTTCATCACGAGACAATAAAATTTGATGCAACTTGTCACTTCCTGCGTCGGCAACATTCGCTTCCGTCTCTGTAGCATTAGCAAGGCTTGTGATCACTTCCTGTTTGTCTTAATCACCTTCTTCTTCACCCTCCTGTGACATATTGAAAACAATTTGTACCGCAAGACGAACGATTTCAGAGCTGAATTTTTGCTGATCCAGGTGCAGTGTAATACTGGCCCAAAATAACCCCTTTAGATTCACATTAGGACATTAGCCGTGACAAATTATGCCTTCAACTCCGTGTCTTTGTAAGGACGCTTTAGTTTGGCGCCAGAAATCGGGGGCACCGCGGCTAAAAAGCTGCTGTCGTGTCTCTGATTTTTTTTTCCTTCCTTTTTTTTTTTGTGTCTGAAAAGCTTTTTTAGCCGGAGTCAATGAGAAGCCCTGATCTCATGCTAATTGGCAAGAAGTGATATGAAAGGAAGTTCCATAAGCCATTTGTGATAAACCGACATCTCTCAGCAAGAATGAAGGAAGCGGATCAGATGAGAGCGTATGAAACGCTTGTCTGGGTTTTTTGTTTTTTTTCTTATTATTATCTTTTTTAACTTTTAAGTTGGCTGCATTGGGAGGGAATCGGCTGCAATGTTGCAGAAAAAAGAGAGAGAGAGAGAGAGAGAGAGCAAATAACGGCGATCGACGCGTGGGCTAATTTTCAGTCAGCCTGCGGAGAAAACCGATCAATAAGATCGACGGCAGTGAGTGAGTCGACGCGGGGGTGAAACTGACACATGACGGCTCGTTTTCTGACGCATCCTCAGGCCTTTTTTTTCATGCGAGTGAGGCGATCAAAGGTTGGGACCGAAGATGACGTGTCAGAGATTATGCGCGGCGAGTGACTGACGGGCCATCGAACGCGTCCTGGAAGGGAAATTAGAACGGAAAAATGAGGAAAAATTATAATTTATAAATAATTTTATACTATCATATATTATTAGGTTTCTCCTGCCATTTACACATGTTTGGACTCTGGATAGTCAGTGAAACGAAGTAAAAGAAACAAAAAGACATCATAAGATTAATAAATAAAATAAAATAAAAAAAAGAGGACCCTTTTGAAGGACAGCAGCCCAGATTCAAACTCCACTCCCAGCCAGTGGCACGGTGCCACCGCCAATATCTTCCCTTATCTCGCCCTTGATCCGCGGCGTCCTCTGCGATATAGAGGTTTAATGAATGAGGTGAGCGGCGGAGGGATGCGAGGTAAGAGGCGGAACGCTGTCATTCCAAACGGCCGCATCACAATAATTGGCTGAATAAATTAATACGTCTGAATAATCAAGTAGAAAGGTTATTGGTTATCAATCAAGCGCAAGGTTAGCGGCGGCAGCTGGGCTGGGCAGAAACGCTCGTGGGAAGGATGTCAGGCAGAGTGGCCAAGGCGCTGCTTCGTGAGCTTTTGGGCTAAATTGTTTTGACGAATGTCAGAATCACTTGAGCTTTTAAAAAAATGAACTTTGATCGTCATTTTTTTGCAGCTGGATCATAATAAATGAATGCCATTTATGTAGCCTGCGAGAAAGAAATTACAGTATATTTTTAGGGTTACATGCATGGGGACACTACAAAACAAATCCCATAATGAATTTTATCATTGTAAAATAACAATGACTGGCTGGGACCTTTCTGTGTGGAGTTTGCATGTTCTCCCTGTGTCTGCGTGGGTTCTCTCCGGGTTCTCCCGCTTCCTCCCACACTCCAAAAACATGCATGTGAGGTCAACTGAACTTTCTAAATTGTCCGTAGGTGTGCATGTGAGTGTGAATGGTTGTCTGTGTCTATGTGGCCCTGTGATGAACTGGCCACTTGTCCAGGGTGTCACCCTGCCTTCGCCCTAAGACAGCTGGGATAGGCTCCAGCAGACCCCCGTGACCCTGAATAGGAACAAGCGGGTATTGAAGATGAATGAATAAATGAATAAACCCTGGATAACAGTGAGCAGAATCCCCCTTTATTCAGAACCATGGAGAGTTGCAGATATTTGATGCAATGTGTGATAGTAGAGCCATGTTTCAGGACCACGGACAGAGACATACATACTCGTTTCAGCACCACGGACAGAAAAACACGGTGCAGCGCAACAAAACCTAAATCTTATGGTTGTGCCTCTTCATCTCTGTACGTCAGTAACATAGATTGGTGGATAGATGGACGCTGGGAGTTGTATTTTTTTTATCTATTTAGTCATCATTCATTCAATAATAGATAGTTATACGCAACCAGGGACGCAGACGTCAATCCTTGTTTTTCAGCACCATGGACAGAGAGCTCTGCCGGTTCATACATTATATACTTGATATTGATGGATGGACGGATGGATTTCTGTACATCCACCGCGGACAAACGTCGAGTTGCTTCTTTCGCAAAGCACGGACGTCGACTTGCGGGTTCAGCACCACGGACAGAGGCGCTCAAGGGCGCAGAGTTGCAGCGACTTGTTCAGCACCACAGACAGCGGTTGAAACCCCCTTATAAAAAACTGTCACTCAGCCAGACGGCCTGGAGCTGCTCCTCAAAAGCCAAATTCTAACATTTGTTCTTCTTTTCTTTTTGTTTGGTCGTCGCACAGATTTATCCCGCCTCCCACCTGGCGAACTTCTCGTCAAATTTAATTAAGGCAAAAGATTCTCTTTTCAAAAAAAAAAAAAAAAAAAAAAAAAAAAAAGAGTGACAAAGCACCCTGTGGTGGAGGGAAAGCAGCCACCGCTGGGGAGGGAGGGGGGCTGGGTGGACCGGCTGCCTGCTGATGTGAGGTGCGCTTCTTTTCAACACCCACGCAGCCAGAACAGAGAGAAGCTGGGGGCAGACGGCGGCAAAGTTCCAGCAGTGAAAGCATGTCATTTCTGAGAAGAAAAATACAACAACAATGACAAAAAAGGGAAATGAGCTTTCTCTCTCTCTCTCTCTTTTTGTCCCACGGTCTCCTTCAAGGGACGGTTCCTTCTCAATTGACTCCACATTATGGACTCTCGCACAGGGGAGAGAAAGATTTTTTTTTTTTTTAAAGAAGAAATCCATTGTACTCTCCAAGCAAAGACCTGCAGGAGCTGCTCACCTTTGTGTTACCTCAGAGCCACAATGGACTCCCCTCTCCCCCTCCTCACCTCTCCCCCCTCCCCTCTCCCAGTGACAGAAGAACAGAATTGGGAAACAAGGGCCTCTGTCGTCACCAGGAGGAGCAGCTCGGAGATTTCAGCGGGGACGCTCCTTTAAGCAGCCGAGACGGCGCTTAAGGGAGAATGCTTGTGGTAATTGGCGCACGAGGAACGTTGTAATTAATCTCTGCGAAGCATCATCTCCTGAAGTACGTAAACATCTCCTTGAAGCGTGGTGGGGGAGTGAGGGGAGTGCAGCCACGTCAAGGCAGCGGATGGTAAATTCGATTTACGTTTAATTTCTGAATTCCTCCAGAGTGAGTCCAGCATTTGGCTCATTTGCTTGTCTCAATTTAGAAATTCTGCTCAACAATATTTTAAAATTCTGATGTGACTGGTGCTACGCTCAGTGGGAGTGGCAACAGTGAGGGGCAGTGTGTGTGTGTGTGTGTGTGTGTGTGTGTGTGTGTGTGTGTGTGTGGGGCAAAAAAAGGGGCAAAGGTGGAAAAGTCTCTCCCATCTCCCATTTTACCCTCATTTTTGTTTGGCCTGAAAAGTCATTAAAATGTGCCTGCGTGTAATTCGCGGGGTAATTTCCTCCGTTTCCAGTTATTGCGACACTCTGAGCCGTTAATTACACCTGAACCCTCGCCGCCGCCGCCACCTCCACCACCACGTTATTAAGCTTCAAACCTCAGGAACCCATTGACAGATAACAACAAAAAAAAAAAAGAGTTTCCCCCGGCTTTAAGCGACGGGGAACGTAATTCGATTTCAAGTCACTTCCTAATTGAGGCGTGCACGACTATAGGCGTGCTCTCTCTCCCTTTCCCTCTCTCTCTCTCTTTCAGCCCCTTCATGAGGCCTCGGCGGTGCCCCTGACTGCCTGAATAATGTAACTTCATCGCCGAGTCTTTTTGTTCTCTGTGAGTGATCCGCTGCCAAATCCCAAAAGTTGGATATATAGTGAATAAAGCCTCCCCCCCCCCCCCCCCCCAAAAAAAAAGAAATCTGATCTTCATCTCCAGCAGAGAGAAATCTGAGCAACAGTTAATGCGTCGCCCAACTTTCTCTTTTTTGTTGTTGTTGTTCTTTCTTTTTTCCCCTTTTTTTCCACCGCCACTGCCGAAACTTTTCTCCTTTCTCTCCGCTCGCTTTTTCTTATTAAATAAAGCCGCCGCATTCTCTGTGGCGCGAGGATTAGACACGCCCGCCCTCGCGCCAAGCCATGCAAATCCGAGACAGGAGAGCCAAAGATCAGAGCGCGAGGCAATACAAATAATTAATACTCAGGGGCCCCCGGGTTGTTGCCGCCGCCGCCGCCGCTGAAGGATGGGTGGAGGATGGCGGCTGGGGGGAGGTGGGCAACGAGAGTGGAGACCAAAGCCAGCTTTGACTGCTCTGTCAGATTACCCAGCCTTTGATTAGCGTCAGTGGCGCAGCTTCCCGGCGTCCGTCCACGACAGGTGCAAGACCATCAGCCAATCGCTAACTCCTAGCATCCTTTCCGACTCCCGATCGGTCTTTGGGCTTTACTTGGGTTGTTTTTCCTCTTTCCTTCTCTTTCTTTCTAAAAACATGGAAATATATAAATAAAAACCTCATCAGCAGAGGGTGGGGAGGAAAAAAAAAAAAAGGAAAACAAGCCAATTAGCTGCCGGTGCCCTATTTTCTCATCAACAACCCCACCACCCCATCCCCACACACCCTCCAATGTACCGCGAGCCAACATCCGCAGCTATTTTTGTTTGAATGACATATTTTATAGATCCGTCACGGTTAACAGAGCAGAGAGTTTGTTTTTGAATGCGTCGCTGAAGGATCATTTTCTATTTATATCCAACAAACAACTACTTATTAGCTACTGAGGTAATTGAGCTCCTTTTGGACATGGGAGGATGTGAGCTAATGTGCTAAAAGCCCAGTGTTGACGCTAGCAAGCAGCATGTACAGTTAGCTGAGGAATGATTGGATTGGTTGTGTATATTGAATAGTATACACTGTCAAATAAATAACAATATAATACACAAACTCTGTTGACTCCTCTATATTTCCCCCTCGGAGTAATTTTTCGGACTTGCGAGTCATTACCCCTCGTTTCTATTATGGCAAAGCTTTGAAGCAGCGTCTCAGTTCCTCCCTAGTTGAAATACATCTGCCCTCCCCGAAAAACAGAAACTTCAGCCGCCAAGGCGAGAGGGGATATTTTATTCAAGCCGTCGCACTACGCTTGTACAAATCTGACTTCAGACTTCTGAGTCTCTGACTCCAGAGTTTGAAAGCGGCGCCCCTCCCATCTTCAGAGTGGCAGGAATGCATGAATTTAACATGTCGGCAGTCGCGAACTCCAACGGCTCCACTGGCTCCGCCGTCGCGCTGCAGTGCAAAAACGCCGCCTGAGCCATAAATCACGGCAGCGCGTTGGTGAAGTGTCCCACTCGATGGCTCTTTCACCTCTGACCCCCCCTGGCTGTTGGCAGCACCTACGGAAGCGTGAATGAAGACAGATGGCGGTTTGGGACTTGAGTACGCTGCGGCCACAATTGTCAGCTCGTGGCAAATTCATGTAAGTGGACAAAGGCAGTCAGACATAGAGCAGGAGGTGGCAGTACAGGAGGCATTTTAAAAGTTAAACTGAATGCTAAATTCCTTGTCTTTACCTCTCTATATCGATAGCATAATAGCATAATTGCCTAAGTCATTTTTGGCCAAATTGTGAAATCTGCCTAACTTTACCAATGTGCTTGCTAAAAAAAATGTGCTTTTTCGAAAACGTTCAAATATGATTTCGCTATTAGGCTAAAAATACGATACTTGATGCTAGTTTGGTTCCAAATGATGACTGCTGTCATTATTTGGAATTGCAAGTCGCGATTGTCTGATTCTATTTACCTGAACAGGTAGAGTTCCCGCAGGTAACCAGTATCATTTCTAATATTCTTCTAGTTCAAATAGATGATCACCAAAAACATCCACTAACGTCCACTGGAGACAAAAATTCTCTTTGCTCTTCTTTTAAAGAACAATGTTTGTGTTAATGCCGTTCATCCCTGATGAAGCCCCTGCCTTCGTAGCACCCGTGATAATCTCTTTAGCAAGGCTTATTGTGGCTTCTTGTTTGTCTTCCTCTGGGGCTTTTAGGGTTCTGCTATCAGTAGTTAGCTTATTGGTTTTGTGCCCAAAAAACCCCCAAAAAAACCAAAATGGAATCTGACTACATAATGTTTTTTGTTTTTTTTAAATGCCTTCTGGCTGAGGTCGACAAGGTGGCTGTGCAGTCCAATAAGCGGCAACAGAGCAAAGCAATGCGAGTGAACTCAATGTTTCTGGGTAAAAGCGGTAATTGGGGTGAATATGGACTTTTATTTTTAAGAGGTAATGGGGAATAAATTGATTTTGCCCGGGCACGCTGCAATCGCTTGGCCACAACGTGGCAATGGAATGAAGCGGTGACGCTTTGGCGGCTTAGTCGGCCTCGTCCGATGGCATCGACCCCCAGTGCTCAAGTAATCATTCATTTATCAAAGGAAAGACAGAGGAAAAAAACAAAACAAAGATTTTATTTTGAAGGCGAACGTGCCAAGAAAGAGATGATCGATGGGTCGAGACGAGGGGGGTACAGGAGGGTATCGATCGCGGTGCTGGGGAACGGGGATGGGGGGGGAGTGGAGTCGAGCGTGACCACAACATGAAAAAAATGTGTAAATAGCAGCCTTTTAATCGCGGCGCCCAGACGGACACGCACACCCACCACTGTCTGGGCCCGGGTCTGGGTGTACATTCGCAATGCTGATTTATTCATGGGCTCTTACAGTGGTAGAAATGCTCCATTTTCTAATGCATCTATTATTCAACGATAGGACCCTGTAGACGCGGCTCAACAGATTGTGCCGTAAAAAATGAATGCTTTAACCAAACTGGAGGCCCTGCGTCAGAGGGTCTTTTGGGCCTGTGTGTGTTTGTGTGTGTGCGTACGTGCGTGCATGCGCTAGCGGGTCCCAGCCTCAAGTTCCCCCCACTGTTCTGCGGGACCCGCTTGCAAACTTTGGGCTTTTCGGCTCCTCCATAATAGATGACAATCACAACAGTCGCCTCCAAAACACACCTGCTCCTGCGAGATAGAGGCGCCCGGCGCTCGGGCGAGATGCGTTTTTTTTTTCATAGGAAAGAAACTTTTTTTTTTTTGCCATTTTCTTGCCATTTTTTTGTTGTTTTCAGTTTTTCACTTTTGAGATTGGAGGCGGGAGATTGGAGACCCTATTCCAAAAATTGTACCTATCAACCCCCCCGTCACCGCGTACATGAAGCGAGGCAAAGGGAAGGGAAGGGAAGAGCGTCGGGACTGATGCACTCACTCTTGCCGAGAGAAGCTGGGGGTGAGGGTGCGGGGGGGTAGGATGTGCCAGGAGGAATCGTTTCACATTATTCATCCATGAGTTACAGTACGGAGCGCAGGTACAGACGGAATTGCAAATGCGGACTATCAGGCGTTGCGTAATGGCCAACCTCTGACGGCCTTTAAATGTACAGTTGGGCGGTATCAAAGGCACACTTTAATACTCGGCAGCATCTTCATTAGCCAGGCACAAAGGGAATATATCTAGCTGTCTGTTCCTCGCTCTTTCGTTTTGATTTATTTTTCTTTTACTTTCAAAAGCCGTGCTGCCGGAGAGGCTCCAAGAGACCTTTGTGGTGGGTGAGGAATCCAAAACCCCCAGCGTGACTTGCAATGACCAATGCCAAACCGCTATTGACAACCGGTGACATGACTCACAAACCTAAACCAGTCGTGATATCTTGTTTCGTTTATCAGGTGTCCATCTGGTGAAGGGCTTTTTGTCATCAATACGATACCAGGTAAATACAGGGATGGTGTCGCTGATACTGATGCACAATTGTTTGAGAGAAAAATTGTTTGTGCAAAATAGCAAAAACAGCAACAATGTGACAAAGTTCGAGCCATTTGCCAGACATCTAGAGGATAAACTGCATCAAAAGAATGAGCTACACAGCGAAAGTATGGATCCAATACCAATACTCACCTTGGTATCAAGATCATCAAAATTTAAAACGATGAATCCACCCCTACCGTCCTCTGAACCCACCTTACTCTCAGCAAGGATCTCAGAGTGCGTCGAGGTTTGCGCTAGTGCCAATAGCCTTTAAAAAAAACAATCAGGAAGCAGGTCAGGAGGAGCCGCGGAAGAAATCGATGAGGTCCTGAAGTCGATGCCCTAAAGAGAGAGGCATCCGATGCAAGTAGGCGATGTTGCAATTAAAAGTGCAAAGGAATTCCTTCGGCTGAAGAGTTTTGTCTCTGGATACTTTCGGGAGTTGGGAAACAAAAGCTCAAAGTGCTTCCCAGGAGCTGTGGGTCATGAAACGGCTGGGCCTCCGACCCAAAATGCTAATCACCTCACGTTGTTCTGGTAAAGAGGCCACGGAACAGGCTGGCTTTGTTGGCTGTGATGTGTAATTAAACTCTTCTAGCTGGGAGCAAACATAGAGGGAGAAGAAAGGCACGGAATAGCGGCAGGCGTAACCAACCAAATATGTAAAATATACTAGCATAACATGCTAGCATATTTTACATATTTGATGTACTGATGAGTTGCCAATAAAGTTGGAATGAAATGTTTTTTATTCCTTGAGTCACTCACGCTCCTTCCCTGCATATTGTCCATCTTCTTCCAGAGGCTTAAAAAAAAACAGCTGCTAGCTTGTGGCTCTCCAGTTTGGTCCGGGCTAAAATGAAGCTCGTTGGTCAAGGGGCCAAAAAATTAAAAAATTAAAAAATAAAAAAAAATCTTTGCAATCTCAGTGTCTGCACAAGGTTAATAGCGGACATGTATTGGAGACAACCAAGGTTAATGGGATCAGATCCGACGCATAGATAGGCCCAGCCTAAATTGGCATTTATTAAAACTTGAAACATAAGTATTTCCATCCCTGGGAGTGCCGTCCTTCGCTGCCCTCCCTTTGTTGCCTTCCGTCCTGATAAAGAAAAGTTTTAGGGGTTGTATTGCGTCCCTGTAAATCCCACCGTCTGAGGAAAGCGGATTTAGCGTTCTGTGGGCTACAGATTGCAAAAAACCCTCTGAGGTGCGGTTTTAATTTGCGATTTTGGATTGTAAATGGGGTTCAGTGTTTACCTCCCGATGCAGGCTGATCTCTCTGAGACTCGAAGGCTTTACGTGCAGGAATCTTATCCTACAGGATCTTTTTTTTTTTTTTTTTAACATGGCAAGCTTAGGGGTCATCAGCGACGATCAAATCCAGTCGCTGCCAAGACTTAGGCGAAACAAAGTGAGGATAAAGGTATGGAATATGAAATTCTTTATATTAGTTTTGCGTCTTTGTAAAAAGAAATCTTTTGTGTTGCCTCATAAGTGACTCCCCCTGTTTGGTCGGGAATGAGAGAATCAAGATTTCTACCGATGAGACGAGAGTTTTTGTGACAGAAAAATCTATTCTCGTCCTGCTCTCAGCCAAATTGAAAACCCCATTAGAACTAAATAATTCAACTTGCTAGCCCCCCGCCCCTCACTACAACCAGAGCTGGCAATTTTAATGAATATCTTAGCGAGGGGGATGAATCCAGTCACGTCCGTCTCAACCCCGGAACGTCTTGCAGAGATTCTCCAGAGTCACATCCGCCGACGTTCGGCAGTAATCCAAAGCGATAGAGTAATTTCACCTTTCCATTTACCGTCGCCATTGTAGACGAGGGACCTTCCAGGGACCGGGGCCGGCAAATGAGTCACCTCATTAACCTTTGTGACACTCATTACAAGGCCTGACTGTGAGGGGGAGGATTCCATCGGACGTCTGTCTGGCACACACGCACGCGGAGCGGCGGGGTGAGCCGGATCCCCTTTTCTGGCTTTGCACCATTCTTCCTGAGTGAACTGTTCATTGAGAGAGTTCAGATAAAAAGTCAGAGATCATCATTAACCCCAACAACCTCGCCGCCACCAAAGGTTGTGAACCATGTACCCGGAAAATCCTTTCATCTCTTTAATGAATAGAAAATAGGAAGCGAAAGGCTGATTTTGGGGTTGATCTGTTTTTTCCCGCTGGGTGTTGAATGAGCCTAATTAGTCTGTGGGTTGTGACTCTTAATTGTTTTTTTTTGTTTGTTTGTTTGTTTTTTTTTATCTTTGCAGCACAACACAGGTACTGTTGCCTTTTGTTGTGTTGTTGTGTTTGTGAGGACCAATATCAGAACCATTATAAAGATTTGCAACACAGAATCTCCAAAAGGAAGATCATATTTTTAATATGATCCAGCCGTCAGTTTTTATTTTTTGTGATTAGTTTGTGGATGAGTTGGTGTTCGTGATCAAGAAAAGTGGACCGGATGAACAGCTTTGGGGAACACCAGAGTCTATTTTTTAACCAGAGGTATCAGTACTGGGTAATCCAAAAGGTTCTTCTTGATGAGACTTGGAATACTGTAATGCTATTGTCCAGGTTGACTTAAAAGATGACAAGTTATGTCTGCTGAAGAAACGAGGTCGAGAAAAAGGCCCACGTATGGTTGGACTTATTTCAAAAGCGGAACACATGCAGCTGTCACAATATCAGAGGAACATTGGCTTTCGTTCCGACGATGTCCACATCCAGAATTATTCTGGGTCATTCTCCCAGATGTTCGTATATAGCAGCTTTCAAATCCACCCAGTTGTTGCCGTCCAACTTGAAAGACTTGCGTCATTCAAAAGTGGCCAATGAGGTGGTGGTGGTGGTGGTGGGGAGGAGTTACATAATGGGAGTATTTACTCACAGCCCCATGTAGGCAGGAAGCTAACAAGTTGACAGGTGAGGCACTCGATACCTGATTGCACCTGTAACCTTTCGGAGCCATCAATCAAAGGGTTAAGCCCCTCGGCGCTGGCTGCGCTGTCCGTCAGCTACCAGAGAAAAAAAACAAAGCGGAAGTGTCGGAGGCTCATGATGTGTTTATCGTGGAGTCGCGTGTCTCGCTTCTGAGGCAACCGTACCTGCGTAGGGAAGCAGTTCGGCGGGGCAGAGCTGCGGGGAGCAGACCTACTTGTAGCCGAAAAAAATAGGGTGGGGGAGCGCTAGGCTTGTGAATTATTCACGTCGAACAGGAGGAGCCTATTAGTGTACGATGGCGGGCACGTGGCGGGCACTTTGAGATAAAACTCTGGCGCTGTGCCCTCGCCTCTTTCTGACTGCTGGGAGGGGGGTGGCGAATAGGAAAAATATGGCGGGAACAAGGTTAAAAGGAACCCCTGGAAAGGCTGAAACTGAGCCCTCCACCCTCCGCACCCCCCACCGCTTAATGCCTGTAAACAATTAACTGCGGCAGAGACTCGGGGAAGGGGTTAAGTACTCCAGTGTGACCACTCCGAGCGCTTGAGCCGCCGAAAGGATTTACATCAGTCGTTGCGTAATGTGCAACACACGCGCGCGCCCTACTCCTCCCCCACCTACTCTTCCACCCCGTGCTATCATGTTTGAATGGGGTAGCAGCTAAATGCGCCTCTGCAGGGCAAGCTAGCAGGGGGCAGCGCCGGGAACGGCATCGGCTAATCTCGCACTTGTCTTTGGCTAATTAGGACGACTGCATTTTTTTTAAATTTTATTTGGGGGGGGCAAATACCAACGAAAACCTTTTCCTTCTTCACAAGTGCTAGTCCCCGTGTGTTGCAGTCAGTCAGGCACATCTACTTCTGCATCTTTAGAAAACAGCATCCTCTTTTCGTTTGAAGAGGCCTCTCCGCTTCATAATGGCTCCCTCGGAAATGGAAAAAAAGAGGCGCCTGACTGAAAAAGGGGGGTTGGTGGTGGGCTGCGAGGTTTGGGGGGTTTAGGGGTGGGGAGTCGGCTTTCACTTTGATAACCCGCTGCGAGCCCCTTGATCAAGCCGACGGGGGCAAATATTCTGCAACATTCCCGGCGAGGAGAGCTGTTTTAAAGAGGGCTCTTTTTTTTTTTAATGCTGGTTCAAAAGGCAGCGTGGGAGGATTTCTTTAATCAGGACTACACACACACACACTCACACTCACCACATTTGATTAAGGTAGCGTAGTAGTGTTAGTTGCGGTTCAGACAAGTTGGGCCTGACGGGAGCTTCTTCTTCTTCTTCTTCTTCTTCTTCTTCTAAATTCCTTTCACGGACTCTGTAAAGCAAAATCTTGGCCAAAATTATAACAATTACAATTGCAAATTACAATTGCAAAAATTACAATTGCTAATTGTGTCGGTCCAGTAGTGTTATAATAATACATGCAGATGAAATGGATGTGTGCGTGCGGGATCAGTCCTGTGTACTCCCAGCATGCTGGGCAGTTGCTGCATTTGGCGTTTGTTGCGCGGCGGCGGACGGCAGCGGTTCTGTTTTGACCGCCCGCAAAAACACGGAATTGCCAGACATCCCTCCGTCTGCTTCCCCCCTCCCACTGCAGCACCCCCCCCCCTCACTTTAGCATAACAGCCCTCGCGCGCGCCCTTCCCTTCCCGCCGCGTGTCAAGTCGATGTCCATTGAAGCCGCATCGCGAGGCCCCTCTTTTCCCTTTGCATTTGCTGCGGCGCCCGTCAAGCCGCCACCTCTGGCTCTTCTCACGGCTGACGGGCGGATCACCCACCACCACCACCACCTCGCCTCGACTCGCCCCCTTGCGCGGCAGCCGTCCAGGACTTGGCACTGGCTCGCCACGCTCCCCGGCAATCCCCTCCTCCAGCGCAAGCATTATGCAAAATACATTAGCATAACGCTGCGGCAGGTGAAGTAGCGTAGGAGCGCAGAGGCGTGACAGGCTGTCGTGCCGCCCCGTGTAGCAGCGGATGTTTGTTTTTGCGGTGCATTGTTTGCGGTGCCGGCGCTCTCGTCAATCAGATGCGGGTGGTGCTCGCCTGCTCTTCACGAAGGCGCAACAAGACGTCTACATTTGGGGCTCCTTCGCCAGGAGGAACTGAGGGGAAACAGAGCGACTTCAGAAGACTGTGTTTCGTATCCCTGCCTGCCCCGGATGAGGCTGGTGGATTTCGAGACTCTAGCTGAGCGAAGAATTCTCTGTAGGCAGAAATCACGCACAGAACCTTTAACCTAAATTATTTCGTTTTGTTGTTTTTTTTTCTTCCTGCTGCACTGCACTCGAAGCGCCCATCCACCGAGAGAACCATCGCAACTGCGCAGCACTTGGACAGACTGGAAGGAGTGTCTACACAGGATGAAGCAAGTGCACCAGAGCAACGCAAACCTCAGCTTGGCAAAGCAAATGTTTGCCCTTGTAGTCTGACTTTCAAACCAACCATCTTTTTTTGTCGGTTGCGACTTGATGTAGTGTGAAAAGAAAAATGTGAAATGTGGGAAGATTGAGCTGAGTACAAAATATCAAGGAGGTCTTGGACAAGGCCGTCAAAACAAATGTGGAAAAAGTCAAGCAAATGCCAATTTCATTTCAGATCAAGGAAACTTGCAAGTTGCACTTTCAGTTGTTTTTTTCTGAAAAAACATGAAACTTTCCCTCTGATGTCTTTTCTGTAATCTTTTAATTTGGTTGCTGTGAGTGAGCTTTTCTTTTCAGAAGAGTCTTTCTTATTTCCTCGACCCAGTTGTATTTACCCCTTATATATTTCTGCTTCTGTGTCATTTTGATGAAGTTCTTCTTGAGCTTTTTTTTGTTGCCGCAAATCTGATTCAGATTCAGATTCCTTTTATTTGCCATTGTGTAAAACACATTGGAATTTGCGTCGGCAATGGCATGAGTGCATTCAGTTCTTTTTTTCCCCCACATAAAGCAACTGACAGACATACAACACAGTGCAATGAAGAAATAAACAAATAAACATATATGTAATAATATATATATATATATATAAAGTGCAGGTTGAGATCAGTCGTGCAAGGTATTTAGATGTTGCTGGTGATAAGTGCTGGTTTCACTAAAGGGGCAGGGGAAGGGAAGCCAGAGTCATTGAGCAGCCTGGTGGCTGAGGGGAAAAAGCTCTGTCTATGGCGAGCTGTAGTGGCCTTCAGCAGCCGCATCCTTCTCCCAGAGGGGAGCAAGGTGAGGAGTCCGTGGCCAGGGTGGGAGGGATCGGCCATGATCTTCCTCACGGTCTTCACCTGGGTGCCTTCCAGGGGGGCGGGACTGCGCTCCTCAGGAAGTCCACCACCATCTCCACTGTCTTTAGTGCGTTTAGCTCCAAGTTGTTGCACCACCTCCGCAGCCGCTCGATCTCCCTCCTGTAGTTTGACTCGGCCCCCTTGGAGATGAGGCCGACCAGGGTGGTGTCGTCAGCAAACTTCAGGAGCTTGACCGAGGAGTGGATGGAAACACAGGTGTTGGTGCGCAGGGAGAACAGGAGGGGGGACAGGACACAGCCCTGCAGGGAACCGGTGCTGGTGGACCTGGGGCTGGAGATGCTCTTCCCTAGCTTCACACGCTGAGGCCTGTTGGTCAAAAAGTCTGTAATCCACCTGCAGGTGGAGGCAGGTACTTGCAGCAGGGACAGCTGCTGCTCCAGGGTGGATGGTAGGAAGGTGTTGAAGGCCGAACTGATGTCGGCCAACAAGATCCTGGCATAGTTGCCTGCGGTGTCCAGATGGTTTAAGGTGTAGTGCAGAGCCATGTTCACGGTGTCCTCCGTGGATGTATTTGCTCTGGACGCAAACTGCAACAGGTCCAGCTCAGGATCAGTGATGCGCTTCAGGTGAGCCAGGACAAGGCGCTTTAGTGTATGGGGGTAGTGGTTGTAGCTGAGGGGGGTGGAGGGAGAGGGCGGGTGGGAAACTCTCTTTCTCAAACCTACAGTAAAAGTCATTGAGCTCGTTCGCGAGGAGGAGGTTGTCAGCCGCCTGCAGGGACCTGGGCTTGTAGTTGGTGATGGTCTTCAGGCCTTTCCAGACCGAGGAGGAGTTCCCCTCAGAGAGCTGCTACCGCAGTCTCTCGGAGAAGCGATGTTTTGCTTCCCTCACTGCTTTGGCCACTTGGCCTGCCTAAACAAAACCACATCACCGCAACGCCTGGCCCCCTCCTTCTCTGACCTCAGCCTCCTGAGATGGGCTGAAAACCAGGCCTTGTCGTTGTTGTAGATCTTCCTGCAGCGGATAGGGACACACACCTCTTCGCCGAGGCTTATGAATGATGTCACAGTGTCCGTGTATTCATCCAGGTCTTTTCCAGCCTCAGGCCCCGCCCACTCGACAAAGTCCTGGTCGCAGCCCGCATTCTCCAACCACTCACAGAGTCTCTCACTTGCCTCACTGGACCACACTCTGAAACACCGCACTACAGGTTTTGATATTTTTAATCTCTGCCTGTAGCGAGGGATCAAATGGATGAGATGGTGATCTCCATTGCCCAGCGCAGCACGGGGGACAGAATGGTATGCTTGGTGGCTAGTACAGTAGCAGTGATCCAGAATATTCATACCCCTAGTAGCACAAGTGACCTGCTGTGTGTATTTGGGGAGAGCCCTACTCAGATGATCCTGGTTAAAGTCCCCAAGCACCACAGCCAAACTGTCCGGGTAACTACGCTCCGCCCCCGACAGCTGTTCGGTCAGTGTGTCCACTGCTGCGGTGACGTCAGCATCCGGAGGAACGTAAACACACACGAGGATGATTCTGCTCATTCAAACAAATGATTGGGTATAACAAAATGGTACAATTTAGCCGCTGCTGTTCTCCCAGACGCAGGTCAAAAGTAAGAGCGAGTCGCTGGCTTAATGGAAGGTCGACGGGCCGACTCTCGATCACGCTAAACGCCGTGCCTCAGCCAATCAAGGGGCAATCTGACGTCTGAAGCACAACAGCAGCAATAATAGGCGGCTCAATCTGCGAAAAGCCCAAACGTCGATCATCCCAGTGTGCAGCGGGACTCAGCAAATGTGGGAGCTTATAATGGGGGAGGGGGACTGATGTGTTTTTCACCGGAGACGCTGTCATCCAGCGATATAAAAAGGAAATACGCTGAGTACAAAACCGAGGAAGAGGGACAAAAAAGAAAAAAAAACCACTGCGTCGTGCTCAGTGTGCACTTTCAGAAGACGTAGTGCACCTCAGAGCGGCGGAGGATTATTAAAAAGCCCTCTGTTGTGCCTCGGCACTACATCTCCTCTGTCACGTCTGCCTCGAGTGAAAGGTACGACAGGATATACATGTATACATATACATATATATATATATATATATATATATATATATATATATATATATATATATATATATATACGTATATATATACGTATATATATATATATATATATATATATATATATATATATATATATATACATATACGTATATATATATATATATATATACATATACGTATATATATATATATATATATACATATACGTATATATATATATATATATATATATATATATATATATATATATATATACATGTATATATATGTATATATATGTATTTTTTTCTGCTTTATTACCCGTCAACTGGCGCCTGGTTTATCCCCATTACAAAGAAAGATGCATAAAGTGAGTCTTCGGAGCCTCACAGCGTGTATTCATGGCAAAGTTCCCTCCAGGAATGAAGGAGGAAACGGCGCGCTAGGCGATGGCAAGGAAACTAGCAGCTAAATGTGGCACACGTGGAGCTTTTCCAACTGCGAGTCAATGGACAGTTGTTGGGCTTCAATGTAGGCCCGAGTCCGAGTGGCCACATGAAGCCACCAGTCAAATGTAAAGGGTAGAGCAACTGAAAGGATGACAAGAACAAAAGTTAGCTTAGCCCTGGAAGCTGCTTCAGAGTGAGGAGAGTTTTTTTTTTGTTGTGTTTTGATGAGCTTTTGCAGCAGCAGAGGAGAGAGCGAGAGAGAGAGAGAGAGAGAGGGGTAGACTGAGGATGGAGTGTGAAGGAATGAGGACAGTGTGTCGCTACATCATACGACAGCAAATGGGACCACAGATGTCAAGTCGGCTACTGCAGAGCTTAGATTGGCTTTTGGCGCCCTGACAAAGGTGTATCAGAGCATGACTGTAGCGCTTTAAATCACGTTCAAGTGCCCTGTCCCATCGTCCGTCTCCTCCTCCTTGATGTACATCATTAATTTACTTTCATTAACTTCCATAAAACAAGGGGATATCTTGTGGTCTTAGGTTCTTTAGGATGACCATCTTTAATCACACAGGGATTATTTTGATTGCCACCTCTGGATACTTGGAGCTCATGGGTATCTTTGAAAACTCTGGAATACCTGACGGAAAAGGATTCCCGACATTAGTATTTCCTTTCCAGGATAATGACTTACTCACGGTTTATCTTTGTGAGTAAAAAGTCAAAAGTGACCCCACGACAAATAAATGCACCCGAGTCTGAAAGTGAGGAGCCTATGGGCAGGTGAAGAGAAATATGCGCAATTATATACAACTGGTTTCTTTTCACAACTCTGGAAATGGGTGAGCCTAATTCCTCTTTTTCACTGCTAAATCCTGGAGAAGAGGAACCTTTTCCTGGGGGGAGGGCGGTGACTCACACATGGTGGAGCGCAGGAGCCCAACGAGCTGGTAGAGCAGAGTCACCTCTGGCGCTGGCATCAGTGAGAGGGTGACAAAGACAAGCAGCGTAGGTGGCCTTCGTTTTTGAAACTTTCACACCTCAGTATTTTGGCACAACCACCACAGTAGCCCCAAGAGACAAATAAGAGAAATCGGATGGACTTGGGGTGAATTCCAATTCCTCCCTTAACCCTCAATCTCAACCCTCAATCTCAAAAATGCGCGCTCCCGCGAGGTGCAAGTGCTGTCCCAATTCTAAGAACATCAAGTTGAGGGAGGAGTTTAAGGGCTGTATCGCCCTCAATATTGAGATTCTCCGGCACCACCCTTGGCAGTAAGGGCTACCCAGAAGGCATTGCGTATTTTCGCCAAGACATCTTCGAAAAAGATCGCGATGTAAAAGCGAGCTACAAATGGAAGTATTTTCCTAGTTAATAAAGATATAAATATTACAAAACCATTTTATTCTCTTAGTTTAAGAGTTTTTTATGGATTATTGACATCGTTGTGGCGTAACATTTTTTTTTTTACTTTACGAGGTTTGTCAGCCGGACCGGCGGTCCCGGCTTCACATTACTTGTGTACCTCGTTGTGTAGCGACGGAGGACTTCTTCCTTTTTCGCCGTCTTTTTCTTTTTCTCCTTCTTCTTCGTCGTTGTCGTCTTCTTGACAGACTGGACGTAGCTTTGGCGAAAGGCCGCCCCCCGCAGTCTGAAGACGTAACTGCACTTAAGGGGTGTCCCATTTCTAAGCCCTTACACTTATTTTTGAGGGCCAAGATTGAGGGCCAAAGATTGAGGGTTAAGGGCGAGGGTCGAGATTGAGGAGTTAAGGGAGGAATTGGAATTGGCCCTTGGACTCAATTAATAAAAAACACTTGCGGTGAAGAGGATACTTAGAGGATAGTTACTGCAAGTTGAGCCGGGTAGCTACATCTCGAAGCCTGCTCTTGGTCGGGACATTGCGACGAGGGCGAACCTCGACATCAACAAACAGTTCATCATGTCGCCACATTGATATTCTTTGATGCCTTGCTGGTTTTATCATCTAACAAAGAGTCTCCCCAGTCTCATTGATACATTTTTTAATAGTTGGCTACAGAGTAAGCTCGCGTGAGAAACTTAGCAGCAGCATCCCCAAGGATTTTGGAATCCTCAGGGATGGAACCTTACGCAATGCCTGCCTGACAAAGGGTTGCTGCAAGTGAAACATGCTTTAAATGTCATACCAAAATTAATGAAGTGTTGGCTTGAATGTGCTCGGGCCAGTGGAATAAAATGACGCAAGAGGCATTGTTTCCGACAGCGTTGCTGCAACTTTCTTTTAATTTCCATAAGCCCTTTATTCCGTGTCAGTGTCCGACGTTCCCTGGCATCTTGTTTTTTCATTTTTATTTTTTTTTTCATTTTTTGACTGTGATCCATGTACATTTTCGAGCTGCGTCACTGCCCACAGAGAGCTCCACGGCAAAAGCAGCGGGCCGTTGACCATCGCCTGGGCCGCCGTCCAACAAGGCAACCCAGAGAAATAAGTAGCCTCTGTGGCCACTGTGCTGGAGCGGGATGTGAGGACACAGCTACATTATATTTTCCCCGGCCCCCTCATTGGGAATGCAAATTTAATTCCTTCAGATTTATTTTTCTCTCTCACTCTGTCTCTCTTTTGTATCGAGAGGGGGAGAGTGGTTCCGGGAAGGGGAAAAGAGGAAGAGGAGGAAGATGAAAACAAAACATTATATCCAATCAGACCACTTCAGGCATGTCTGATTACAGTCCCCCAAGAGGACTCGAGGGGAGATTAATGCCCATAAATCATAACCGAGCCTCTCAGCTCAAACATATCCTGCTTGTAAATTGTAGCTAACAGACATATATTTATTTATAAGCGACGCAAGCGCCACAAGGATCAACAACAACTTGATCTCCTTTGCCGGCTTATAATTGCGCGGCGTGGCTCGAAAGGCCTTACCTTGACCCTCTGGGACATAATTGACCACATAAATCAGATTAAGTGATTATGTGAGTAACATAAACTCAGCTGGGTAAATAAATTAGTGCCATTGCTGTTAGCGTAACACCTGAGCTGCAGTGTAATTTGACTGGTTTAGCCATTGTTTGATAAGACCGACAGCAGCCATAGTTATGTGTCTATTGACTTACGGCATTAATATGCTTGACAAATATTGTAATATTTCGCACAGATGTGCAACAACAACACAACAACGCTTGCTAACTCTTGCTAGCTGTACTTTTATCAAGTTTAGCCAGACTTGTCGAGCTATTTTTGGCTCTGTTGGTCCCGTGACATTGATTTTCTCATCTTTGTGGTTTTAAAATAAAAAGCTTACATTGACTGTGACCTCTTTTAAACGTTGACCTTTGAATATCAACATCCTGCTTGTTTGTTGGGTTATTCGTCTGTTCCAGGTCATCTTTGGGTGGCGAGAAAATTTTTTTTTTTCCTCTCTCCTTTCTTTACTTTTGAGGGAACATATTTGCATTTCAAGGCATCCTCTGTACAGGGGCAAAAAAAAAAAAAGTTTAAAGCAGTTTGTGTCTTTGTGTGTGCGAAAATCAATTGGTACACCTCCGCGGCTGTAGTCACTCGGGGGATAAGAGGGAAAGTACTTGAAAAGGCCTGGTTTTTCGATTTGAGAGCAACGTTTTTTTGCCCTCTTGACTTCCAAACAGCGGTTAACAGCCGCTATCAGAAAAAGGCTCGACACAGAGTAGACAGAGACAGTGATGTACCCGCCGGCAAATTCCCTGGGAGGCAACAGCGGGTACCTTTCAAAAACAGGGGGCGCTTCAAAGTTTTTTGCTTTTCAAGCGTTTACATAAAGGGCGGGCGGAGGCGGTGCAGAAACAAGGCCAAACGACATTGAAACAGATGATGGTAGGACGGTTTTAATTGACTTTTCCTTATTATACAGTACAAATAAACATACATGAAACTGTGACAAGAGTAAATGAGTATCAAGCTAAGATTATCAGAAAACCGTTTTGTTGGTTTGTTTCTGGTAGAACAATGAATTTCTACCAGAAGTTCAAACGACCCTCAGAAGATTAGAATTGGACGATGCCAGAAGTACAAAAATTACCCAAACTAATTACGGATCAGCAGCTCCATTCTTCTTCTACTCCTCGGTTTTGGTTGCTACAACGCTGACTTCTCAGATTTTGATGAGGTCTAATTGATTTGTTTGCCATCGGCCACCCCTAGGTGGCGCCCTAGTAAGCCCAGGTTTCATCGTGCCACAAAACCCGGAAGTTGGAAGACGTCTGGAGTTTTTCGGCCAAAAGAAGAGCCAAAGTGAAGGAGGCGCAAGGGTAGAGGGTCGCGTCCTGACTCCCACCTTGTTTTCTCTGAGCGGAGTTCAGGATGGGGCGACACTACCGGAACGTCTCCCCTTTTGCTTTTTAATCAAAGACAGATGCTCCCGATCCCATTATATTCTTTTTTGTGCCAAAGGGTTTTTAAAATTGCAAGAGGTTGTTATCCTGGGCATCCGGACGCGAGACTCAATTTCGTGCAGCAGGGCTCGGAAAAAGTTCACTTTTCCAGAGGAGAAGATTTATTTTTCAGTCTGCAATGTTTGATGCTATCCCCGGCCCTAAAAAACATGATTTATTTTTTTCAGGCTTTGCACCAACGCCATCCGCAGCAGGAGCAAATCTTTAGGAGATTCATAGCCTGGCTGGCAGACCTGTTGTGGTTCTTTTTGTCGTGGTCCTTAGCATTCTTGTTGACGTCCCCTCCTCTTTTAAATCCACACAGTACCTTCAAAAGTCCAACTTTTCATCCATAAAGAACCGTAGAACACTGTAGCGGGGGAAGAAAAAAAAAAGTTTGCAGAGGCTGATTTGCAGGTGGGGTTGAATGTGATTTTTGCTCCGTCTAGGGTTGACTGGTCAGCCGTGGTAGTGCTAATTTTGCGCCTCTCAATCTTCGGGGCCCTGCATCGATTAGAGAACCGAGCTTCTCAATACGCCTCCACAAATTCCAAATCATCGGGGGCCTCGGTTGAGTTGAGTGAATGAGAAAAGACGGCTCGTTGATTTATTTCTTTTGTGTATCTTCCAAAAAAGAGTCTGATCCCCTTGACAAAAAAAAAAGCAACTGACTTTTACAAGAACATTACAAAAAGCCAAACAAAAAATGACATCGGAGCGAGGCCGAGTTTTCCAACACCGCTGTCTGTTCTTGTCTGGCCTTTTATTGTTTGTGTATTTGCAACTTTAACAGTGAAACTGATATTTTTTTACAACAAATTGCCGCTGATTACCTACGATTTAAGTAAAATAACATTTTCAGACAAAGGCTGTTGCCTTCACTGTACACCGTTGTTACGAACCACTTCGAGTCTCGGGGAAATGGTTTGTAACAAAACGGGACCACCAAAGTTCCACGAGCAGGTTTCAAACTTAAGATGTTTTTAATGATTTAACAAAAAATAATCACAACAAACAACAACAACAACAACAGACGAAGGGCAGCGGATGGCGCCAAATCAATAACTTAATTCAAACAAACGGTTGTTGCGGCAGCCGTTCATAATGTGATAATATCTGTGAAAATACACCTGTGTACCATTTAGCTCCTGCTCATGTCGCTAGATTACCCCACTAGCTAGCCTCACTTCGTTCTCTCGATTTCGACGGTGTCAACAACATCTCAACTCAATATACATTGAGTTTTACGTTCTGCTTTAGATGCTTTGGATGACATAAAATATTCAAAGATGAACGGGTTGTTTTTTGTACTTTCATTTTTTGGTTGGACACACCACTAAGCTCCAATTTTTAAGTTTAAGTTAAAAAAATAAATAAAAATTTAGGCGAACGGTTAAAAGACTTGAGCAAATTTGAAATAGTTTTCTGCTTGTTGCCCGGTGCAAATGCTGCTCAGGTAAACAAAAAACAAATAAAATGCTAAAGTCAATTACGACTGTAAGAGAGAGGGGCAGCAGAGCAAAAACAAGGTAGGGGTAATTTCTTAACCGTTTTTTTTTTTTTTTTTTTTGTTCTTCTTCATCCCATTCACTTTCTTTTTTTTCCCCTCCCTCTCGCCACTGCTCCCCCACCCCCAGCCTTTACCAGGGATTCAGTAATTGAAATGAAGTGCCAGACAGAGTGAGTCATCGACTGTCAATTAGATAAATTGTCAAAGCGTTTTGCTCGGCAGGCTGCCGCTCCCGCACTTATTATCAAATCACCTCAGGTTTCTGGCGTCCCGTCATTTTTCCAGACAAATCATCCCGACAGAACAGATAATTGAGACGTGGTGGTGGTGGAGGGGGCTGGTCGGATTAGCATTCTGTCGACGTTAGAGCGCGGTGCGTACGGCTGTGCAGATTATCACCAAAGGGTTGTTTTTGGGAGGGGGGCGGGGGGGTTCTCACGGACGCACACCTATCAGTCCATCTGTCCGTCTGGCTGTTACAAAACAGGCCCGGCGCCCGTTGGGGGTCGGGGGTGGAGGGGTTTTCAATGGTATCGACAGGAAGACGAGGGCGGAGATTATGAGGGGAGATTTGGCAGCAGCTGCCCTCTTGGATTAACCAGAAAAAAATAGTGGGAGGCAGGCAGACAAAAATAAATAAATAAATAAAATAGCTTCATGGGCCATTATCCGACAACAACAAAAAAAGAAAATAGCTTTTTTTTTTTTTTTCCCCCCCCTCAGTAATGGGTTCTTCTTCTTCTCTGCACTTCCTGCCTGTTATTTTCAGCCTCGTTACGGAGGCTGACTGGCAGCGGCTCTCTCACCAGAGGAGGAGGAGGCGGAGGGAGGGAGGAGGAGGAAGGGAGGGAGTAGAGGAGGGGAGTCGGGGAAAAAAAAAAGTTATTAAAAGTCTTCACAACACTGATCCGTGGAAATGGATGTAGAGCTACCCCCTCCAACACACACACACCACCAATCCCAACCCCAAAAAATGCATATAAGAACGTGTGTGTTTTCCTGCCCAGCAGGTGCAACCTGTTAGTGCGACTTTATTAATTCATTGTGTGTTTAAATGTATCGCGAGCAGTAAAAACGGACTAAAAATACACTGCGATGAAAAGGTGCTTGTTTTTCACTCTTTTTTTTTTGTGGACAGAACCACCTAAAAAATAAACAAATAAATAAAATCTTTCCCTCCCACCTCCCCTCCGCGTCCCTGCCGCCAAAAAAATAAAAATAAAAAAGTAAAAACCTCCAGCAGCTCCGGTCTTGTTTTCTTTATCCGGCATCATATTAATTTCAGCGAGAGCTGCAAATCCACTCGCACAGTCGTTGCATAATTCATGGAGGCCCCTGCGACAAAAAAAAAATAAAAAAAAAATATTCCCTTTAATGTGGGCACCCGGACGCAAATTCCTGGGAAAGCGGGATGAGCCGGCGTGGCTTATACCTGATGGCGACCGCCAATTCCGCTGCCGCACAGCAAAATCAGGTCAGGAAGTGAGCGGCGCCGTTTGATGTCATCGGCCTGAAAAGTAGGAGACATTTAAAAGGGTTTCTGGCCAATCAGGGAAGGTTTTGTGAGGGCTTCATAATCGATCTCCGTTTCCTCGCACCTTGCTTGAGGTAATATTTTTTCATTATTATTATTATTATTATTTTAAAGAGCCAAATGAGGAGACGTTTCTGCTGTCGTGCATTCTTCCGCCTTAGCCAGAAAGGGTTCCTGCTTTGAGGCCTCGCCAACTGGAAGAACGACAGCCGGCTAATTTTGGGGGATAAACGGCAACGGGACGGGAGCGCTATTGTGAATGTCTTTTTAATCCAATTCAGGGTCTCAAATGGAGAAAAGACTTGATTCCCTGTGCCGACTCTATTTCGCGTGCAAGTGAGTCATTTGAATCGTTTGGGTCGCTGAGCCCGTAGCTCATAGCTATGGCCGGCGCCAGCAGCGGCGAAGCTTTAGCTTCTCGTCCACTCGGGGGCAAATTTAGCATAAAGTTTAACCAAAGCCATTAAAAATTCATCCCTTTCCAAATCCCTGTTTGTATTAAAAACGCAGACCCGCCGCCGGGGTCGCGTTCCCATCGATTGCTATCGCATCGCAAATTATTTCCTGCCTCAGAAGTTTCTTCGTGGGGCCGAAGGCCGATCTTATCTCTGTAATCACTTGTCGTTCCTGTTCAATTATTTCGGGGGGGTTTATTTCTGCGTTGGGAGTCGGAAAAAGGACGGACCAAAAGAAAAAAAAAAGAAACGGACTCTGACTCTTTTCTCTCTCTCTCTCGCCTCGCTGAACCTGCTGAATAATTGAATTACAGAGGCGGCGGTGGCGTCTGTTATTTTAACCTCTGCTGTGTGTGTTTACTGCGCGCCCATTCCGTCTCGGCTGCGGCCACCGACGGCTAAGTGTCTCATTATCTCTGCTCCCTCCCACTTCCACTCCCCCTCCACCTCTCCCTCAGCCTTCCCCTCACCGGCGTCCTGCGGAAGTGGCCAAGAAAGTAAAAAAGCAAAACAGAGGAAGGGTTGAATCCCAAAGTGGCTTTGTACCATAACCAGAATTGAGGGACTGTTGGTTTGTTTTTATGTAAGAGGAGGTGGTGCGAGAAAACGAATCCCCATTTTTCAGCCAGGATTAAAGTTCAAATGAAGGCCAGATTAGAGGAGCGGGGGGGGGGGGGGATCACCAACAGGCTACGCTCCCCCAAACCTCTGCCTCATCGCCATTCTGGCCACACCGTCACTGGGGATTCAGTGAATGGATTTGAATCAGGCCGCTTCCCCCATGACCGGGCACGGAGCAGGTGGGCGGAGCCAAGACTTTTAACCTGCGGCACTGCATTATTCATTAAAGAAGGGCCACATTTAAAAAGCTGATTGCCCTTTACAATTGATGTTAACTGTTTGCGTTGTTGGGAGGGATGTGGCAAAATTAGCGTGAAATTATCAAAATATATCTCCAATAAGAGCGTTGTCAGTTTGCACCACAGCATCCTCTACTGGATCTTTGACGAACTGCAATACGTCGCAGCACGTTGCCCCTTGTGGAACACCAGCTCGGTGCATCTGTGACGGACAGATACAAGTTTTCCAGCTGTTTTTGCAACTTTATCCTGTGGATCAACTCGGTAAACAGTGACCTTCTCAAAGAGCCGATCTTGGTGGTGGTTCTTCTGTGGTGAGAAGCAGTTCCGAATGACTCCGCCATTTGTGGAACTTCAAGACGGCTGCGGCACATGGTGCGCACGACATGTGGCGATATTGCCCGAATTTGTGTGCGCCGCCGCCCTTGAGCAGGGCCGCTAAGAGCCCACTCGTGGGCCGCGCCACCTGTAATCGATGAGCGTGTATTCGAGGCCTCGCCTCTCGTCTGTATGAGCTGGGAGAGAGCACTCAAGAGTTGCCAAGGATGATGCAAATTGCAGCTGAGTGCTTTCGTTTTGCCCTGATTTACTTGGGCAGGCCGTTTGAGGAGGGATACTTGGGCTAATATTCAGAAAAGAAAAAGAAACCAGATGAGTCGATCTTTGTGAACCTGTATCACAGATTACTTTTCTTTTTTCTTTGTTCATCGTCGCTTGCTCAATACAGTTGTTTTAACCTTCCACTACTGTGTTTTGGAGCCCCTTGTGTAAAAGTTGAATAGCGTGCGTCAGAGGCCTTTGAGGAGAAGGAGGACGGAGTGACAAAAAAGGTTTTCGGAGACACAAGGTGAATGCGAAAAGATAGCAGATGCACCAATGGAAGGAGTTCAAATCTTTGTTAACCTTTTGTCTCAGTTTTGGTGATTCAGTCGAGAAACTGGATTATTCTGTGGCGCTTCAAGGGCGCTGCTGCCGTGTGCTGCCTCTTCAAAGAAAAGCCTTAAAACTTTCTGCTGATCAAGAGAAGGACATCACTTGTGAAAAGGGTTTGAGGCAGAGTTTTTGGGATAGATATAAGGTGGATCAGGGTGAACTAGTGCCCTGACTTGATTGGTGTGACGGAACAGGACCAACTAGGTCTCCCACCTGAGCGCTTGCGCTACCTGCTGCTACCGCAGTCACTCTCTGACCACTCACTCTCTCTCCGGAGCTGTGATTGACACTATTCCGCCGGCTTTCCCCTGGGTTGTGTCTCAAGCTTTCGTGTGCGGTCACAGTGACCTCCGGTAATGTCACAGCGGCGGCGCACCATCACCAATTAGGACTCATCACTTAGCATCGTCAATCTGTCAGCCAAGGCGGAATGCAACTTTCATGGCGAAATCAACCACGACGAAATTAACAAGGTAAAAGAGGTTTTATATATATACACATATATATATATGTATATATATATACATATACATATATGTATATATATATATACATATACATATACATATATACATATGAATTTATACATTATAATCTTGATTATTTGTCTTCGTGTATATGGCCAGCTCTAATGTGGTCTATACAGTAAAATGGTGTGTTTTTATGTAGTTCCATTTTTGTTCCAGAGGCCTCAGGCACGTCTGTAAGAGTGTCTCATCAATCAATTCTGTTAATAGTAAAATAGTGAAACCTCCCATGCGCAACTCGGCTGTTGTAAACAGAGTAGTAATTTTGTTTTTGTTTTTTTTGTACTCTTTACATTCACTCAGTGGCCTTGTAGTTGCGAAGAAGGAAATACCAAACGTTAGTATCCCAGGTAACGTTTGAATAAAATGGGGCCAATTGAGGTCATTTCTCCTTGCGGTCTTTTTTTTTTTTTTTTTTTAAGTCTATGAAATTAGTATTGGCTGCAGCAAATAAATCTCCAAACTGCGCTCCTCCCCGTAATAAATGACTTCCGGGCTGATTCTGCCAAATCCGGCGCGCAGTTTAACAGCGCAAAGTTCAACACAATCCAAATGATTGTACGCACTTTGTTCTTGCCTGAAGTGTCTGAGCACGCGAAAGAACGCTCAAGGTCTGGCGTTCACAGGGTTTACAGAGACCTCTGAAAAAATAACCTCCTTCAAGCGCGGTCCAATACACGGCAGTAAATCGGCAGTGAACCCAACCCTCCCACCTTGCGGTACAGGGTACTCAACGGCGAAATAACAGCAATTGTGGCAACCAATCAGCCCTGGAAAAAAAAACAAAGCAGAAAATACATAAAATGTGACTGCATTTTGATTTTTTGTGGATTAGACGCCTCCACAGGGACATGCAGTGCCACAGACGAGTCATGGGTTTACATTGTTTAGTATATGTATTATTATATTTATCATAATAATAAATTATTATATTATATATATGTTGTTATTATATGTATGCACTCACCCAAATATGTTTGGAGTTTTATGTGAAAACCAAGCGGCCTGAGCTTTCGGTTATCAGTGCAATAAACAAAGAGTTCCCATCACAAAACAGTGTCATCTGCATATAACCTGATGTTTGGCAATCTTTATTCATTCAAAAAATGTACCAGAAATGTGTGTGAATGTTGTTGAAAATAGAAAAAGGTCTTTTCTCATCTGGCTTTTATTAAACCTCAATTCACGCTCCTGTTGGCCCCCGGGGTATTTTGATAATGCGTCAATACTTGCAGTAACACACGCACACAGATATAGCCATTCCTATTTTTGTTACATTCAGCTCAAACCTTACAGTAACTGACAGTAAGAGATCCCTATCCAAGGCAAACAGACTAACCATGCCCAAGGACGTAACAGAAATTAGTCTTGTTGGAATGCGCCCTTGGCGTTTCAATTTATCGTATTTTCTTTGGTCTTAATTACAAATTTGACTCTAATCTTTAATTAAAGGAAAACAAATACACGGACTAAATAAAGAATCTTGCCGAGGTTAAGTGGAGCGCACTCGGCCAAGCGCACAAGCAGATTCAAGACGATATTCCCGCAGTCGATTCTCTTCCTCGTGTAGACGTCTAACGGCAATTGACAGGGGCAACCAGCTGAACTCTGGGACCGGCCGTCTGAATCATGTTGAAAAGGTCAGCGGCTTCATATACGCAAAACAGCAACCCGAGGCTCTCAGCCAGACCCGCAGACACTCGGGGGGATGGGCAGGGGTCGGGGGGGCGGGTGGTGGGGCGTTGTGCACTTGAAGCAGTGAATTCAACCCGCGGTGGGGTGCGCGGGTACTTGACCTTGCCCTCATTGCATGTCCACGTGGGCATGAATATATTCAGGGCATTTACATTTTCTGCATGTGAGAGTGAGTTTTATTTGTAATATCAATGAACTCCATGGTGGTAGAACCCCTCAGGAGTCTTCCAAATTTAAGTAAAATAATAAATAAATAAATAAATAAAATAGCATTACCCGACCAAAACCGCCAATTCTGCATTTTGCCGAAAATCTCCCACCCCTCGGACCCTCACCACCTCACCCCTGCAGAACACAAATAAGCCACCTCTGACGTCACAACCCAGGATGCCATCTCAGTCCATCACCCCGCTCATAGGTTGCATGTAATCCTTATTAAACCCGGGCCTCACATAAACATGTGATTCGCCGCGACAGATTTGCAAGGGGGTGGGGGTGATGGTAGGGGGAGGACAAACACAAAGGCCCCTGCGGGAGCTGCCTAGTGCGGCCGAGCGGCTCCGGCGTCCGCCGCCGAGGGCTTGCACATCATTCTCGAGCAGGCGCTTCTTGTTTACCGCAGACGCGCCTCTGATTCTAATCCAGACCAACTCCCGCTGGTCCGAGGCCGCTGGCGGTGCCGGGTCAAGGATGTGCACTTATTAGCAGGTACCTGGAGGGGAGGAGGGAGTTAGGGAGGGAGGGGGTTGCCGTTTGAGGGGTGCTGACTTTGTGCCAATGTGTTGGGATATTTTTCATGTCTCTCTTTCAAAACCTATGTATGAAATCAAATTGAAATAGCCGGGGGTGAGGAATTAGTTGGAAAATTACAAGCCTGCGTCAACAATCCTGTGGGGGGGCAGGAAAAGGCGTCATCAGCGCGCCCCCTCGGCGCTGGGGGGTGTTCCTCTGTTAATGCCAATTAACGTCCCACGTACGGCTGTCAGTGCTCTGGGCTAATGTGGCAGCGGTCGAATCGTATCATGGCTGCAATTGCCGGCGGCGGCTGTCACCTGCGTATGGTTTAACGGGAGCCGTAGATGACGACGACCCCCCAGCCAGCTCGCCAGCCAGCTCAGTGAGGTAAAACCAGCCACCCACTCCCGTGTGCACAACGCCTTTATATAATGAATTCTCACTTTGCCGCCCTCCCTCAAGCAGATTGTTGGCGTCTGCATCAGGGCAAAAAGTGTGAACATGGTTGGCGCCTGACAATATTAGCGACCTCCTTCGCATGTGGGAGTTATTGAAAAATGATTGTCAAACCGAGTGGCTTTTTATTACTTTTTTTATTTTTTATTTTCTTGCGGGGTCCTATCAGTTCATTTCAATAGAGACGGCTGCCTTTGCCTTTTTTTTTTTTTTTTGACTGTGGGGAAAGAACAAATCTTTAGAAAATAACAAAGGCGGAAAAAAAACAACAAAAAAATACATATGATCAAAGACAAATGCAGTAGTTGATGAATTCTGGATTGTGTTATTTTGAATTTAATTGCCCTAACTTTGGTCCTCTCCTTTTCATTTGTGTGCACTTTGATCCTCCCAAGTGGAAGAGCTCAGAAGAGCTTGCTAAGCGGATAAAGCGCGCAGGGATCGATTGATTGAGGGAACGGATCACAACAAGGGTGTTGGAGAAGAAGCGGCGCTAATGGTAACAATAGAAACCTTTGTGGCATCAGGTTTTGTCCAGAAGGACAATCTACTCCGGCTTGTTCGACCCGTGTATACAGACCCACAGAGTCGTTGTTTATAGTTTCAGAAGAGACACTCGGGCAAACATACAGCATGTATATTGTGTGTCGCAGCTTTGCAAACCAGCTGAGTGCATGCTGCCTCCGGCCCGGTGGGATTGTCCGCGACGCTGGTGATTGTGTCCGGGCATGCCAAACAAGCAACTGCACCTTGTGTTACAAAAAAAAAGGATTCCTGCCTTGTCTGAGGTGGTCAGTGACACACTTCCTGTCTCTGGAGAGCAGGAGACAGATGTTCCGTCCATATGTCCGTTGTTGCGCTGTTGTATATTTGATCCAATGACCCCACCCTCAGCTGTAATGCTGTTTAAAAGCTTTGTAATCCAGCTGAGGAATTTTCCCAGGCCGGAGACCGACGTGTTTCACACGCGGTTTGAAAAAAGGTTGAGGAGGCGAGAAACAGTGGCAGTGAAATATGTAGGCGGAAAGTCGACGTTTCGTTTGTTCTTTTAGAAAATGACTTCCGCACAAAGCCCAAGATGCCAACACAACCGCGAAGCAGGTGTTATAATTTAGCGCAAGCAAGTTCCAGATCGGTAGATTGCGGTTGCCTTTGTTGTTATGATGAATGTAAATGCTATCACTTTAAGTCTTGTACAGCTTTAATTCAGAACCATGGACAGTGACACACACGTAAATCTTCACCTTAAATATCACACAAATATGAACACTGGACAGAGACGTAAGCACTTTGAGATCATCGCTTCAGCACCATGGACAGAGACTAATCCTATCTTCACACCGTGACACATAGTAGATACTTTTAGATATATAGAGATTGAGAGTGACACAGGCAGTGATGGATGATATCCAATGTATTGACAATATCAATTAATGTTTGAATGGATATGATTGAAAATGATCAGCACAACGGAGAGAGGCATAAATCGAATAGAGTAGGAGTCCTCTGATGAACCCTCATTGTGTCAGGAGGTTCTCCATCAAATAAAAAAATATGTCATCAGGGATTAATAGATTGGTAAATGGAATGATGATTAATAAATTAATAAGGAAGATTAATTATTTCAGGACCACCTACAGTGTTACAGGTTTCCAAATGTTCATCATATAAAATAAATGTTGCATTGAAGATGATTTTCCTTCCCAGTCGTCGAGGAGGCTCAGACCCCCCCCCCCCCCACCTCTTCCCCCACTCCGGTATTTTACCCTCTGATTTATGCGACAACAAGCCAATTTAGGTAATTGGCGCCTGCCTGTAATCCCGCATCCAGACACGTCCTCCCAGACTCAAACCCGATTTCGAACGATCAGTAACGGATGCTGTCTCTCGCCCGAGTTATCTCGCCTCCCCAGACTCTTCATTACGCCCTGATGAGCGGGATGAGATGTGCATCAGCTAGCCCACTGCGCCGTCGCGCTGGGCTCCAGCGACGGGGAGGTCTTTAGCAATCAATTTCTCTGGCGTTCACGGGCGCCCCCCTCTGTCGCCGCCGCTCCTGTCTCTTAATTTGCAGCAACAACGACAGCAACAACAACAACAAAAAAGTAATCAGGAGGCATACGGGCAGACGGACCCCCTGCCCCGCTAAAGGCTGTTTGTACAGATTTACGGGCAAATAAAACAACTTAACAATAGGCGTCTCATTTAGCGCTTAAGCTACTGGTTTGCCTTTTTTTAAGGGGGTGAGCTGCTAAGCATGCAGAGCCACACCATCGGCAGAAGGCGTCGGGTGATTCTGGAACAACAGATGTCGCCCGCGACCCCAAAACAATGACAGGCAACGACGCAGGAGATCAGGATCTACCGAGCCTGTAAATACTGTGTAAAGTCACCTGGGTAGTCAAAGAGGAGATTAATGAGGCCAGCTGAGAGAAAAGATGGCAAACGTTGGTGTTTACTTGATAATATCGCCAGGGTTCCTCGTTCCCCACCACGTTTGCTTATATTTTTTCCCGGCGGGGAGGCTGTGGCCGAACATTTCCTTATTCTGCTGTTTTTCTCCCTCCCAGCGCCCCCACTGTTTCACCTCCACTCATTTCTGATCCCGGCTGACAGACACTTGTAGATTTGAAGGCAGCTGCCATTAATTCGAGTTAAACAACGTGCGGTTGTTGGTGGCGGTGGTTGGGGGTGAGGGGAGAGGGAAGGGTAGGAAATGAACATCCGTTTGCCTTCTCCTCGTCCAACTCGAAGGTCAGCGGCTTTTCAAACCCCCCCTTGTCAGTTCATTAACAGCCATTTGCAGGGAAGTGAGCGGATAGACTTGACGGCTCTTTACCTTGAGTCACCCCCTCTCTCCCCTCCCGCTCCCCCGCCACCACTGCCTCCAACAAAATAATAATAAAAACAACAAAGCAACCGCCGCCCGCCCAACCCCACCCCCCCGCACACCCCGCCACTAGCCGGATTGTGCAGCGGCGGGGTAAACAAGTGGCCCCCGCGTCCTTTCAAGGTTCTCGCTCGTCGCGGCTCCTCTCTTTGTGCGCCGCCGCCTTATCTCGCCCCTCAAAACCCTGCTCGCTGCAAAGTCGGAGGGGGCGCGGGGTGTTGGTGTTGGTTGGGGTTGGGGTGGG